>NC_036463.1:3081630-3706630 GCF_002775205.1 Xiphophorus maculatus
TAGATTCATGCAATGTAATAGAACTTTTTTTTTTCTTTTAAAACAAGCATCACAAGAAACTTTCTGCCTGTGTCGCCAGAACTTTTCTTTTCTCTCAGTCTCGTCGTACTGCGCAATGTTACAGCTTCAGAAACATGAACATGAAGTAGAGAAAGAAATCACTTTGAACACTTGAAATGAATGCCCTGGTCTGTCCAAGTATGTTGGAGTGCCAATCAATTCACATAAGAGGCATAGTGAGGGGGGAAAGCAGACAGCTTCAGCTAAAAGCTCTGGACTTAATGTAAATCGTTCCCCGAAAAGCTTCATTGTTAGCGTCATTCGTTTGTTGATGGAAAACTTGGATTTTTCTCTAAAAAGCTTCTGAAGTTTGACCACAGAGTGTGGAGCTGCATTACGTCAAATGGTCACACTAGCTGCATTTCCACTGACTGGAATCACCAAAATAAATTCATCTAAGGGAAACAAAGCAATTTTGAAAACATTCATGTTTAGATGAGGAAGTGATGGTTTTTGGGCAGTATGGAAACTACTGCATTTCGCAAAGCTGCAATTGAAACGCTTTTTTCACATCATGAGTCGCATCAACAGCCTGGACTAAGTTAAATATTTAACTTCTGCTTGCACAACTGCTGACCAACACACACACACAAGCAACAATAAGATATTAAATTAAAGACAGTAATTCAGAAAAATAATTAAGCAAAGCCAAAAATAGTTCAGAGGTGAGGTGAGCGGGGCAGAAATCATGAATAATTAACCTCTGCTGATGCGTTTAAAAGCATCATTAAGGGCGCCATGCTGCGAAAACGAGAGAAAGGGGACCCACCAACAGCAACGGCAACAGATTGCCTTTGTTTACATGTGCAGCAATACTTCAGCTATTGACCTTTTTCCAAATACAACAATATTCCAATTATGCTCTCTACATGAATTGCATGGAGAATATCCTGTTTATTTTCTCGCTTACATCATGTTGGAGATCCCAGTGAGATCAATGACTTTAATCACATTACACGCTACATCCCCCGACAACACAACCCAAAGCCTTCATTAGGTCTACCACCACGCAGAGTTCCTCTCCGTCTCCAAACAAGCACCTTTCTTTTTTTACCCACAGCCTTCCTGTTCTGCCCTCACCCTGCAGGAGCCTGGAGCATGCATTATAAAGCAGCAATGTGTTGGAAGGTGCAATGAAATCTTCGGTGGAACACCGTAGGATGTAGTTAAATTTAATACATGTCTGTTTAAAGTGACTCAAGTCGGAATGCTCCTATTAGCTTCATTTAAATAATGGCTGCTCTGAAAATTGCCCTATTTGGATAACTAGGATTTGCATTTTACTTTCTGCAGTGTGGAGGGAAAAAAAGCAAAGTATTTAAGATCTTTTTAATGCCAGTGGAAAGGGAGGTCTTAAACAAGTTCAGCGTCTTGCAACAGTATTTATATATGGCTCTGGAAAAAATTTAGACCACTTAAAATGTTCAGTTTCTCTGATTTTACTTTTCATAGGTATATGTTGATTAAAATGAAGATTGTTCCTTTATTCTATGAACTGCTGACAACATGTCTCTGAAATTCCCACCAAAAATTTAGGATTTATTTGCAGGAAATGAGAAATGGTCAAAATATCAAAAAAGAGGCAGTGCTGTCAGACCTCAAACAATGCAAAGAAAACAAGTTCTTATTCATTTAAAACAACAATAGTAATGCTTTAACTCAGGAAGAGTTCAGAAATTAATATTTGGTTTAGTAACAGTGAGGTTTTCAATGTGGTTCGGTGCAGTTGGCTCTTATTATTTCTAAAGCTGTACTTTGTACTTCTTCAGATTTTATGTTAAAAAATAAAATTCAATATGTATTTTATTGGATTTCATGCAATATTCCAACACATTGTAGTAATATTTTTCGGGATTTTTAATAATAAACCTCAAAAGTGTCGCATGTATTGGGTTGAAATCTATGACGGAATATTAGGCACACGCCAAATAAAAAAAAATTGCAATTACAATAAAGTTATAGTACTTTGAAAGTCACATTACGACTTTATTCTGATATTATTTCAACTTTAATCTCGTAATATTCTGACTTTATTCTCATATTATTTGAATTATTCTTGTATGACTTTGTTCTAGTAATGACTATTCTTGTAATACTCTTACTTTATTCCAGTATAAATTTTGATTTTATTCTAGTATGACTTAATTTTTGTATCATTTCAACTTTATCCTTGTGATACCTTGTTTATTCTTGTACGATTTTATTCTTATATTACTTTTTTCTTATGTTAAGACTAATCTATTTCGATTTTATTGTCATATGACTTTATTTTCATAATATGACTTGATTCTTGGACGAGTTTAATCTTTTTATTTAATGTTTCTCGTAGCATGACAGTAGTACTCTGTCATAGCAACCAGACGTCCTGCTGTACTTTTTCTTGTTCTATTTTGACTAAAAGCATAAAATAAAATCTTGTCATTTACTTTTACGCATCAATTTTTAAAATGATAATCATTACATTTAATATTTAATTGAATTTCATTTTGTTGAATTAATATTCAGCAAGCTGTGTTATCATCAAGCTGAATACATTTAACTTTTTCTCCGCAGTGAACGTTTTGAAATCGGATAATATTTTACCAATTGATATGATCAGAAATCGTTGAGGGATGCGGCTCTATGTTTTTTGGAAATACTATATTTTCCAAACAGTTACACTCAATCTAATGTCTTGATGTAGCAAATCTAAATAATACAAATGTCTCATTTTACTGCACTATCAGCAAACTGAAGTTCTTGTATTCAGTTTGGTACGGAGACATGTCTGGTCTGTGGCATCAATCTAAGGTAGTCATTCATTCAAAACTCATGTCTGTGTTTATGATCCGATCATACGGACTCATTTGAAAGCTTTCTGACAGGCTGCTGCTGCTGTTCTCCAGCAACTATCAAGTAAACATGAAGTGGTTGTCGTTTTTGCTCAGCAGCTGAACAAGCCAAAGTTCTCGCAGCTCAGCTATAGTGTTGCTGCTCACTTAACTAATGAATGTTGGCTGACAGCCACACGCTGTGTTCTGACTGAAGACTGAAGAAAAAAACTGCAGCTTTTTGCAACCAGCGAGGCTGAATTTATGCTCAACGTAAATGTGTGCTTGTTTATCCCGAGCGAGACTTCGGTGGCGAGTTTATCCCAAACTGTTTACTATGCAAGAGCATCCCGACAATGTCGGGACGCTATAGTGGTGTAGAAAAGTGTTTGCCCCTAGTTTACTGTTTTTTGCACGTCTGTCACAATTAAATGTTTCAGAACATAAAAATCAATTTAAATATTATTCAGAGACAACACAAGTAAACGCAAAAAGTAGTTTTTAAATGAAGTTGTTTCTTTTTAAGGGATTGCAATGCAGTACAATATCAATTTGTTGGAAAATGAATATATTGAGGTTTTAAAATCAGGTTGACAATGATGGTTTGCAATTTCTTACAGATATTCATTGATCATTTAACAAAGATGAAGAAATAGAACAACAACAAAAAAAAACATTAAATAAAATATGTTTCCTTTGGAGGACACACCAATTAGCAGCCCAGGAAAAAAGGAGAAGCAGACAATTGTGTTAATGAAGAAATCTTTCAATTTAAAAGCAACATTAAGATTTATGTGAGGGAAATCAGTGAAAAAACTCCCTTCAGATGCCAAACTTGAATCTTAGACCCTGACTTTCCACCTGGTTCATTGTGCTTACTCAACTTTCAGTCTGTCAAGAATAATGAAACATCCCAACAAGCACAATAAACCATGGTTCAAACGCTCTCCAACACTTTGGAGAGCAAGAAAGGAGCCGAAACAAAGAATTTTGCAAGCGAGATGAAATTATGGCTTCAAACAAAGAATAGATTAATTACTTGAGAATCTAAAATCATCAAAGTACCTTTTATAAAATAAAAATGTGGGAAAAGAAACTAAATTGACTTTTAATTTTCCATCAGTTTTCTGCAGTGGTGTATTCGGGTTACTGTAGATAGAAAAAAAGAGTACATTTCAGATTTCTTAGATTTATCTCAGAAATGTTGAAAGAAAAAGTAGGACAATTCTGAACTCCAAAAGTGGAAAATTTGCAATAAAAAAAACATCTGAAAGTTTGAGATTAATCCCAAAGTTTTCTTTTTTCCAGAAAAAAACATCTTTTCAAACTCAGAAATGTTTTTTTAATTATTTTTTTTTTTGAGAAAATGTCTGAGATTAATCTGGAAATGTGAGTACTTTGGCAAAAATGAAGTACATTTATCCACCTGCAGCGACCCCAACACGCCGTCATTGTTTTCTCCCACATGCCAATTTCTGCAATCAGAACGGTCTTGTTATGCCGCTGAAGATTATCGTTGCTGTGTTCTCAGTTTTCCCGCTTTCCTGACCAATCACCAATATATTCATCATTGGTGCACACTTGTTTGTTTACAGGCTGAGGCTGACGTTTTATGGGCATATTCATAGAAGATGACCCTGCGGAGCAGTATAATGAGGGCTATTTCAGTTTGATGGCTAGCCATATGCTTCCAGCCTGGACTGCACCATGGAGGAGATGCATCAAATGGAAAAGGGAAACAGACTGAAGTGGAGATGGCCATTTCAGGCAGAAATGCTGTTTGAAAATGACTGAAAATATCCTCATATGAACAGGCTGACAAATCAGATTTTAGGGGTTTTTCACCCTTTTAAAAAGGTTTTAAATAAAACTTTTCATTATTGATTCATTCATGTGAAAGAGATTATTTATGAGTTTTTTGTTGTAAAAAAAAAATACATATATGTTTTAATGGGAGATATTATGTTTTTACTTGAGATAACCTCTAAAACTGCTTATAATCACTCATTTCAAACACTTCAAACACCAAATATACCAAAATGTGCATTAATTACCTCTACCACAGAACTGAACATTTTCTTTATATCCGCTTTTGGAGGTTCAGCCAATCAGCACCAAGGAAAATGATTGGCATTCCTGGATTGGTTGCTTTCCAAAAGTATGGATGCAAAATCAAAATCTTACCTAGTATTTTTGGTTTAGTTTATAGTGCAAATTTCTTGATACACTTGAAGACAAAACTAACGTAGAAGTATCTTCTTCCTCTTTTCCACCAGTAGAAACATCTGGTTGTTCCATTACTGATTTGTTAAATACACCAATTCTGATACAACCAAAATAAAAACACCTCTCATCCTAGAGCAACAACTTTTTGTGGAAAAACTCGAGTTGTTTTCTAAACTGGCGTGCTTCTGTTATGCAAGTTTATTTTTGAAATTCCATTTTGCACAATTTTACGGTCGGTGGGAACCCAGCTTTGTCCTGCAACTTTTAGATTCAAATACTTCCATTTTTTTTAGGACTCTGGAGAACTTTTTTATACTGAGGAGATAATCCAGCCGTTTCAATCTACAAAAGCACAAAATCTTATCAAGTATGTTTAATAGTTTTTAGAGCAAATGAGGCAAAACTAACTTAAAAGTAACTTTTCAGCAAGATATGAAGTTCTAGTTGAACTGGCAGATTGTTTCACCTCTTACATGGGAAAAATATCTTATAATAAATGGAACTAATACTTTTTAATCAATATTTAGACAATATTTACTTTAAAAAAGCTTGCTGAAGAGTTACTTGTAAGTTAGTTTTGTCTTATTTTAAGGTTACCAAGATATTTTCTATATAATTGAGACTAAAATGCTTTGTAAGATAAAATTTTCTGCAGTGTTGGACCAGGACCTGCATCACCTGAAAGAGGCAGGTGAGCGACCCTGGAGGACTGGAGTTTGATTTAAGGTGACCCATCTACTTGAACCAGTGGCAAATCTATCATTTCTTACACACTTCGTTCTTTTTGGATGGCAATGTGCTGCCAAGGATTTCAAGGAAAATTCAGAGAAAAACTGATAAAAGAAACCCCAAGTTCATCTTCAAAGGCCTGGCCACCGCATGAGCTTCAGACAAAAGAAGCATCTCCAACAGTCTCTCCAATTAGGATGTCCCCTGTGACCACAGAGCACAGCCCTGGCTGTGTGTGTGTGCATGTGTGTGTCTTCAGGGGGTGATGGGGGTGGGGTGTTAGTTGGCTCTAATCTGCTTGATGATGAAGATGCTCGGTGCTCAGGGGGATCTGATGAAGGAGTTGGGGAAGGGTGGGGGGTGTTGCTCTCCTGCCTTACGCCAGTGCAATCACGACCGTCGCTCACCACCGAGCCGGCAGTACTCCCAGACCCTCCTCACATTTTCTCTCTGCTTCAAACACACACCTCCTCTCTCCTCCTTGCGCACACACACACACACTGCCCTGCTCACTCAGTCTCTCTCTCTCGCTCTCTCCCTCTCCCCACCTCCCCATCATTCGGTCGTCGTTCTGCATCCGCTCGGACGCACTTCACTTTAGGTACAGCTCCTGTGCATTCTCCAGCTCTGAACCTCGTCTCCTCCGGTGCGGCGCGGCGCGTGCGGTCCCGTTATGCTCCAGCTCGCGCTCAAAGTGAACACAGACAGAGCGGGACGATGACTGAAAGGCGCCAAAGAGGAAAGCAGGGCGAGAAAAGGAATTATTAAAAAAAAAAAAGGAGTGAAAGGAGAAAGAGGGAGACCGCATTTGCGTAAAAGGTGGAAGGACAGTTTGATTCAGTGAGAATTTGGATTAAACTGGCTGCTCCTCAGCTTCCAAGTTACCATCACAGGTAAGTGTGTTTTATATTCCTGTTAGTATTAAACAGAAAAGTACTTAACATTAAACAACTCCACAGTCTGGATGTTCTGTTTGATGAAGTTATTGCTTTAATTTCCTTTGCAAGCCTCCAGTGAAGCGGATGAAACGTGTGCCCTTCATAGTGTTGTAATGCGGTTTAACTTCGAGCACTGCCGCCACTTTTTTCTCTGTCGGGGCTCATAGAGCGAAATGAGGTGGGAGAAAAGCATCAATTAGACACGTGTCGGGATCCGGCGAGTGCGCCGACATCAAGTTGTAGGTCTGAGTTTCTTTTTTTGGGTTCATCTGCATATGAAAAGGGCTGTGCGGCTTTTTAACTCTGCGCTCAACTGTGATTATCTCACCACGCTGTGTCAAAAGGTTTTGGCAAGTTGTTCAGAGCTGTGCTTATGACGTGGAGCAGCACAAAAAGAAGTCCCATCTCATCCAATCAGCGCTGAAATGATCTGTTGAAACGTGGGAATTAATACTCCGCTCCAAGTGGAAGATATGACCTGAATGCATCAGACTCGTCTTTTCTGGTAACGCAGTTAAGTGTCGAGTTGAACATCGTACACGATCTACATGCCTGAGAGGATTCCTATTGTCTGTAGAGTCTTCTTTACGTTCTGAAAGGTGGGAATCTGAAGGAATCTGGCTTTGATTAGAGGTAGAAACAGGATCACAGATACACTAGCAGCTGTTGATTTAGATAAACAGATTGCAAAGACATCAAGAGAAAAATAAAGAGTTGGTTTGGCTTGAGAAGGTTTCCTGTTTGCTTACAGTCTTCATGAAACAACAAGTGTCTATTCTACTAAAGTAAATTGATCTGTTGATTCTGCAAACACATTGGAACTTACAATAACTCCAACAGACATGCATATCATTGGTTAATACTGCAAAAGGATAATTATTCTTATGTTGGAAGACAGGAGAGTAGCTGCATCTCTATTGACTGTAAAACTGTGCAAATTGGAATTACGACAATAAATTTGAGTATTAGAAACAGCAATGTAAAAAAAAAACGTCTTCGGATAAAAACCAGGATGAGTTGGGTTTTCAGCTGCATCGAAATTAGTTTATTTTACAACACTGCTATGGAAACACTTTTGCATCAGACAAGTCATGTGATCATTAAGAGGATGTTAGTACTAAACAACTACGAAGATGACAGGAATTTGGAGGATGATGGTGCATCATGTCTTTTAGTGAGTTATTACGCAAAACCTATTCATGTGTGATTGTTATTGTGTTTTTTATTATTTTTTAGACAATAGACGTTGACAAAGTTTTACACACATTTATAATGGAAATGCAGATAGTGTGGCTTGGGTTATGGTTTTGCTCGGAAACAAAAGGCTCACAGATGAAACCTTCCTCCGTTGCGCAGCCACTGATTCAGAAACCCAATATTGGAAAGAGATTGACACAAAAATAAAGATCTCTTGATTCTGCAAACTCATTCAAAGTACAATGACATTAGATGTGCATATATTTCAAACAAGCAGCATCAACATGGATTGGTTTGAACGTAATCCACTTTTTGGGCCATTTTAGGCAACACATGGTAGATTTTGTTTAAAAGTCTTTTGTTTGGACTCGGTCTATAGAGACAATACTGGAAAAGAGTAACAATTTAAATGATGCGGCAAAAGAGTGTTCAAGAAACCGACGAGGGTTAGGGTAATGCTTGGAAACAGGCTCAGAAATATAAACCAACATTGGAAATACATTGATAAAAAAAGAGATCTATTGATTCTACAAACCCATTGCAATGTACTATCTACTGTATGTTACAAACAAGTGACAGCCACTTGGACCGGCATTACTTAATCCACTTTTTGGGACATTTTAGGCCACATGGTAGACTTTGCTTGAGAAGTTTGTTTTTATTTGGACCCAATCTACTGGGCCAGTACTGAAAAATACTAACTATAGGGGTGCGAGTTAAGCTTGTACAAAAAATTGGCTTATAGATGTAATTTTTTCCATTACATAACTGTCAGTTCAAAAGAGCGACATTGGAAATGCATTGACACAAATTTGAAGAGACCTATTGATTGTGCAAACCTGCTGTAAGTTGTGATTACATTAGATATGCATCTCTTCCTGCAAACAAGTAGCAGAAAGATGGACTGACTTGAACTTAATCCACTTTTTGGGACTTTTTATGCCATATGCATGGCTGATTTTGCATCAGGGATAATGAAGATCAGTCCCCTCATTTTCTCGGTATTTGCAATGTTTTTCTAGTCTGCAGAGGTACCATATGCGGCTTTTCAGTGAATCCCATCCTCACTTGCAGATTAGATGAAAAATAAGCCTTTACCCTCCACTGCTTCAGGGAGATCTAATGCACCCTTACTTAAGTGTTTGAGGCGCTCAGTTCTCTTATCAACATTCAGCTGAAAACACCTGCTTTGGAATAATCAAATTATACTCCAAGGAGTCTGCGTCTCGGGAAAAGGAGAAGCCGGACACTTTGAGTACACAGAGGCTGCTGTGCAGAAAATGAGCATTCAAGGCATGCAGCCACCGACCACTCAGGTATTATAACTGCATTAGAGGGGGGATAAGTCAAGACACATGCAATATACTTGGAGTTATTATGAAACGCCAACGCCACTAACCGTCTCAGGTGCATATGAAGGCATTAATTTCACCAACTCGATGATTGGAACATGATATTCTCCTGAGATAACCTCCTTTTTCCTTGCATGAATAATGCCATTCTGTATTCTTGCCCTCGTCTTGTCTACGCTGGATAGATGCCAGTCCAGCTAACAGGACAGGATGCAGCATCCCATCACAATGTCAAAAACCAAACAGCTTTACATCAGATTATCTTGTTACAGGCGGCCACACACTGCACAGATTTAATCAAATCCAGATTGTTTTGATTTGTTGAGTTAACTGACATTTAATTATAATTCTGGTTTGTTTTAGGGTATAAAACTACGGTGGCCGACAGGTGCAAATGCGCAGCAAAAGAGAAAACATGCAAACAAAAAAGAAGACACCCCCGAATGAAATGCAGCAAATAAAAAGAGAGACGCAAACACCCCCGAATGAAATGCAGCAAATAAAAAGAGAGACGCAAACACCCCCGAATGAAATGCAGCAAATAAAAAGAGAGACGCAAACACCCCCGAATGAAATGCAGCAAATAAAAAGAGAGACGCAAACA
The DNA here is from genome assembly GCF_002775205.1 of Xiphophorus maculatus. NCBI lineage: Eukaryota > Metazoa > Chordata > Actinopteri > Cyprinodontiformes > Poeciliidae > Xiphophorus > Xiphophorus maculatus. The sequence continues at coordinate 3,091,547 of NC_036463.1, forward strand.
CCCCCGAATGAAATGCAGCAAACAAAAAGTGTTGAAAACGGAAGTGCTCCAGACCACTAGGGGGAGTCAAAGAAAATAGTATTCATTTCTATGGGACCAGATGCAAGATTCTTCTTCTTCTTCTTCTTGGTATTTATTGGCGGTTGGCAACAAACTTACAGTAGCATTACCGCCACTTACCAGTATGGAGTGTGGTTCGAGATGGTCTATAAACTTTCACTTTCTACCTTTTCCCTCCATTAACTCCTGATTAAACATACCCCCACACATACACACCTGCTTATATTATCCAACTTGCTTATAACTTTATATACCCCTCTTTGATATTCTTTACACATTCACACCCAACTTGCTCTACTCATATCCTATGAAATAGCTTTGTTTTTTTAAGATACCGAATAATTATTTGAATATGTCTACTCCCGAAATCTCTCCTCAAAAATTCTATTAAATTAAACCTTTCTTTAATACCTACACACTCTCTCAGCATGCATCTTCTCTCTTCTTCATACTTACAACACTCTAAAATAACATGCTCTATTGTTTCAGACTTCTCACAATAATCACACTTTCCAGATGCAAGATTCAGAGAGATACCTTTACTTTCTTTCAAATTTCTTTCTCTGAATCTTGCATCTGGTCCCATAGAAATGAATACTATTTTCTTTGACTCCCCCTAGTGGTCTGGAGCACTTCCGTTTTCAACACTTTTTGTTTGCTGCATTTCATTCGGGGGTGTTTGCGTCTCTTTTTATTTGCTGCATTTCATTCGGGGGTGTTTGCGTCTCTCTTTTTATTTGCTGCATTTCATTCGGGGGTGTTTGCGTCTCTCTTTTTATTTGCTGCATTTCATTCGGGGGTGTTTGCGTCTCTCTTTTTGTTTGCTGCATTTCATTCGGGGGTGTTTGCGTCTCTCTTTTTATTTGCTGCATTTCATTCGGGGGTGTTTGCGTCTCTCTTTTTATTTGCTGCATTTCATTCGGGGGTGTTTGCGTCTCTCTTTTTGTTTGCTGCATTTCATTCGGGGGTGTCTTCTTTTTTGTTCGCATGTTTTCTCTTTTGCTGCGCATTTGCACCTGTCGGCCACCGTATAAAACTACTGCACACCTCCAAAGTGAAATATGTCATCCAATGCCATCATGGGTCGGCGGTTATACATCAGCTGTGGCATGCCTAGGCAAAGGAAAAGTCAACTCTCCACTGTGTCCATGTAAATTTAATGGCTAGACTAAGTGCTCTGTGGTAAATTACAGCATACGTCTACCAAGCTGTCATCATGTCTTTGGATCTGCTGCTCCGTTTGATTAGAGAGAGCTGTTATTTATAGATAGTCTGCACGCCTTACCATAAAGCAGAGCTACAGTGATCAGTCATACGGATGTGCCACCTATTGCTGCATTTCTAAGTGTGTGTCCATCAGGAGCCTCGGGGCTCAAATGGAATCAATACTTGAGATTATTTGGAGTCTCCAGACTCTCTTTACCTTGGGCTCTGCAATCTCCGCCCCCCACTCAATGGACTCATTTTGACATCATTCCGCTCTAAATGAGGTGTGTCCGAGTGTGTGCGCGTGCACCAAAGCGCATCTGTCGGCGTGCATTACCGTAGCGCCAAAAGATGTAATAAGCTGTCAGAAACTTGCTTCCACACTTTCAAGCATCTGAATGCTAATCAGACAGTGATTTGCTTGTTCTGTCTGTGTGCTCGCAGCCAATCTCGGGTGAAACTATTGCATTGTGCCTGTGTAAACGGGCTTCGTGTCAGGCAGCAATTTTTCCCCCACTGTGAGCCACACTCAGGCAAAGACCCCTGCAGACCTCCAAAGACCAGACGTCCCCTGCCTCTCCAGACAATCATCAGCAACAGTCCTAAACATCTCAAATTAAAGTCTTGCAGTGATGGATGACTCTCAATCTCCCGGAGATATTGCACACTCTTCTTGTCTGAATGATGGGCAACTCCTCTCCACTCCACTTAGCAATTATTTATATAGATTTGTCTCTGTTCGTCTGTCGGGTTTTTTCTTCATTTCTTCCTCTGTGTGGTAGAAAAAACCCCCTACAGAGGTAAAAGCTCACAGTTCGTGCAGGCTCTCGTCGGGTAAAGCAAACGAATTGAACTTTCCCTGTGGTGTACGCATGCTATCTGAAACGGCCGGCGAAAATAGAAGTAGGAAGGATGCGGTTACCTGATGATACCATTTCATATCGAGGACACAACAGTTTTGCCGTGAGAAAAAGACAAAGCGGCGAGCTCGGTATGGTGTTCCATGTAAGATAAAAGGTGAGGCGGCTCCTCTGAGACTCAAACTGCACACTGTCTGAACACTGATTATTACTCACACATGAGCACTGCTGGGGTTTTTATCTCAGAATGCCCACAGTCGGAGGGCTCGAGAAAAACAACATTATTAATCAACCTTCTCAAATTTTTTTTCTCTCTCTTGCAATCCTACTTAAAATCATTGCAGTTAACAAGCTTCGAATATTTCAAGGAAACCCCAAGATGAGGTCAGTTTATGTTTACCATTTTTGTTCAATGAGAAGAAAAAATGAAGCTTGAAACACTTTGAGGCAAGTCTGAAAATACCTGGATGACCCTTTGTGTTCCTGGGCAGATTTCTGCGATCCCTTTGAGAGATTCACCAACAAAATAAAGACCAGAACAGTTTTGTAATGGAAACCTTCACCTACTTCTACCCTTGAAGTAGCTAAGGCTAAACAAAACAGAACTTCCCTAATAACTAGAGACAGGAGAGATGTTGTTGCATTCCAAGAAACTTGAAATTGTGATTGAAGCATCTCCAGAAGGATGCTCATTAATGTCTAAATGTACTTAAAAGATGATTGACGTTGATCAACCTTTCTACATGTTCATTAAATTTATTTTTTTGCACAAAATCATCCTGAGATCTTGAGATTTTCATCTTTCAGAATGAGCTGTTTTAGGGTGTCTTGTCACTTTAAATCCGAATAAGCTGCTGCTGGTCATGCCGCCCAACTCAATGTTTACACCATCATGTGAAAATGGTTGCGAACAGATGCGCAATCATACAATCGTACATCTTTGAAAAGCAGAAGTAGAACCTCCTGCACAACCATCAAGAATGCAGCAAGTGGTTTCTGTATGGTAAGTCAACAGCAAAACACTTGTCTGTTCCAGCAGCCATTATACAGCACTAAAACCAGCTGACCAAACATGCTGGGGCTCAGCTTGGGTTGCTAGGTAACGGGGGGGGGGGGGGGGCGGGGCAGTGCCTGCTGATTTGTGGCGTTGCATTTGGAATGTTTTTGAAATGGCTCATTTTCCAGACACCAAAATACATTAACTTATTGCCAAAAAGCAGCTGGGTGGTTTATTTACGCGCTTGGTTGTTTTTAGAAGCAGAATCCCAAATGAAAGTGCAAAATGTGAATATGGCATAAGAAGTCTCCCTAAAAAAGGTTCAGTTTCCAACATTTTTTGGTGGGAAGTACAAAAATACTTATTATAATGTATTCTCTGTTAGGAGGTAGTGTATGATAACATACCTAAGTAGAGTTAATTCCTGTGTCTAAAATACGAGACGTAACGCAGCCACTGCTGGCCAAACAGGCAATTAGTAATGCATGTGTGCAACCCCGGTCCTTTTCATTTGTGATTCATTGCTTCTGATGTGAAATTGATGCTCTCACTCCTTGGGACTCATCAGAACAATAAACCGCCATCTCTGGCTGGACTCAACTCCATAACCTTAAACACAACCCTGCTGGCCCCCTATTGGCAACTTGGGAAAGATTTCCTGTCACACAGGTGAGTGACTATTAGTTTAGTGACCCTAGAGGTAAAGTGGGATTGTAATGATTTCTAGAGAGGTTGCTTAGGGGCCTTTCATTACTGGGGCTGAGCTGTTCTGCAGGAAAGTATAAGGTGAAAACAAATATGGAATACTCCCATTTTGGTGAACTGATTAAATTTTGCAGATGACTCCGAGGCCATTAGTGGCTGCTGTTTTCCAGTACAGCCTTGCTGGGTCAATACATTTTTCATTTAGGCCTGGCTCTTCAGGACCTTAATAAGTTTGCGTGGCAGAAGTCCATCAGTTAATCCTTCAGTAATGATAAGAGCTGGCCTGTTATTCACAGAGCTTTATATTAAATCTCCAGCTGACGACTTTTATTATCAGGTAATTTAGTCTTCTAAACGTTACTCATATATGGTGATATTAGATCAAGCCAACATGTCAGATTCAGTATACTCAAATTAGACTTTTTTGTACTTTTAATGCAATATTGGCATGTTTATCTGAGAGAACCTGGGATTTGTAATCCTGAACCCCTCTTTAACACTACAGATTACCTGGTAACATAGGATTTAACATAAGGCCATATGGTCCCATCTTATTGTTGCTAAAAATATACTATAAGATCTAAATCATCTTAAGAAAATACTGGTATGTGATTTTGAATGCAAGTATAAGATCCAAATCATATTACAGTAGAATGAATCTGCAAATTGAGTTTCCATGTTGAAATATTTATAGTATACATCACTGACCAATTAAATAACATAATGGAGATTTTTAGTAAAGCAACTGTAATTTCTACCTTGTCTTTACCACCGTTTAGCAGGATACCTGCAGCATAGACTATCTTTAACACGGAGCTGCAGGAATGTTTTGCTCACTAACTTCTTATTAGAGCAATTGTAGACAGAGAAAAGGAGTAAATTTGTCAAAATATTTAGATTAATCTCAACATTTAAAAAAAAAAAAACTATTTCAGAGTTTTGAAAGTTGAAAATTTGCTAGAAAAAACTCAAAGTTCTAAAAAGTGCTAAAAAAAAAAAGCATTAATTTCTGAGTTTCTAAAGTCAAACACTCAACTTTTGAAAATTTCCATAGATTAATATAAACATTTTATGGCAGAAATGTATCCCTCTTTTTTCTATCTACCATCACATTATATGTAGCACAACCTTCCTATAATATCAGCCTCAGTTACATTTGGGAATACCAAATTAGGATATATTGAGGTAAAGAAGAGAATATGCTAAGTAGCTGTAGCCGAGGGAGCATAGGGGATGTGTACATGAGCAGTTCTGCATACGATTTGTAATATTTGAGCGGTAATCTCAAGTCTGTGTGCACAAGTACGCACAACAGGAGGCAGATCCTGCTGTATCTCATAGTCTCTCTATCATGGCAGATTATCAGGTTTCTGTTTTACTTGCAGGAATTAGATGTTAGAACAGCAGTAGCTGGCTGCAACCGGAGCATAATGCAAATCTCAGCTGGACATAAAATATTAGTCTTCTCCTTTATGCTATTGTTATGCTGTGAGTATATATTGAAACTCAGCTGTATGTAATGTCACCCACTGTTCATATGATGGAGGTTCCACTTTGTGACAGCTGTAGCATTATAAGCCATTTGCTGATTTTCACTTGTAGAGTCAAGAGAAAAGTTTCCATTTCAGAATGATAAAACCAGAACACCACCAAGTTGGAAAGTTGGAATGTACAGAAGGAGAGTTGGAGGTTTCTCACAAACTACAACCCACAAATCCAATATGGTTACTGGACGTAAATAAATCACAGTCATTTATTTATGTATTTATTGCCGTTTCTAGGATATTTTGTGGAAGAGACTTAGGGCCACAGAAAAAAGAATATTGATGTTTTTATCAGAATTCTGACTTTTGATCTCAGAAGATTAAAGTCAAAATTCTGAGGAAAAAATGAAATATGTTTTTTTTTTCAGTGACCCCAATCCTCCTCCATACATTTGTAACAATCTTATCCCTGCACTTTCAGTTTTATAGTTTCAAAATGAGTCTCGACTTTCAAGTCTAACAAGGCAACCAAAACAAATTTGTGCATTTGTACTCAGGCAATATTTCCAAGCTGAAACAATTCAGTGAAAACGATGCAAATATGGAATTAAAGGGGAAAATCTGAGGTGTCTCATTAGGCACTCTGAATTATAATGTAGCTGCAAGGCTTATAATTATGTTTTTATGCCAAGAGGACAAATATTTCCAACTACAAATGAGGAAAGAGACTTAAATAAGAGAAACTGGAGTTCCTCGTTAACCTTTCGGATAAATTCAGAAATAAATTGCTTTATTTTTTATTGCGAAGTTTGACATAACATCAGTTTGATTGTCAGAGTACTGCTGAAAATTTTGTACAATTTCTAACTCTTTACAGTGTTTGAAGAAAGTAAAAGACGGAAATAAACTGTTTAGCTTCAGCTGCAAACAAGAAACAAGAGTTTGCTTGCTTCTTTAGCATGCAATTTGAAAATTGACTGGTTTTTCAGGTTGTTGCCATTTCTATCAGTACAAAAAACAAAATCTTACAAAGTGTTCTCAATCCAGCCTCCAGTGCAAATACTGTATATCTTAATACAGTTGGAATAAGACAAAACTAACTTGCAAGTAACTTTTCAGAAAGATATTGGAGCTTATTCTTAATAAATTATTCATTAAAATTAATAAACATGTACTAGTTCCATTGTCAGATTATTTCACTTATAACAAGACATTTTTCCCATGCTGTAAGTGGAACATATATATATATATTTAATCAATATTAAGAATTTATTTACTTAAAATAAGATGCTACATCTTGCTGAAAAACTACTTGTAAATTAATTTTGTCTTATTTTAAGTCCATTAAGATATTTGCTGTAGAATCTGATCAAAAATACTTGTTAAGATCTTGTGTTTTTGCAGAATGTTCAGCACTTGTATATTGGATTTTTATTACAGGATTTCTAATCTCTGACTGCACCAATGGTAAAATAATTTATAAGTTAACATTTTTAAATGTTGAAAACCCCAAGAGTAAAAAAAAAGAATTCTAAATACTTCCAGTTCATTTTTACCCTACAAGTCCAGCAGAAAACTTCAGATAAAAAAAAAAATAGTGAAAATCACTGAGGTGTGGTCTTAGATGAGAGCATAAGGACAAAGAAGCACTTTACTTTTTTTCCATTCATGCTTATCTTCAGACAAATGCCTTTGTGGGAAATGTCAGTGAGGAGACAGCGGAACATTGTTGTCTGTTTCTCAGTTTGCAGTTCTCCAGAGTGCCGGTCTAACATCAAATTGCCCATTCACCTCCAACGCACCTAAATCACAGTGACTCTTAAGGACATCTTTTTTGTGTACAGGGCTTTTTGACTTAATGGCATACCATTTGAAGCCAGTTAAGCCTTATACAAGCCATGAACCCGGGAGGTGATAAAACTCTGCACTTTTTCCATTAAATAGAATAAGAAATCATCCTGACAGACTCTAGATCTTGGCCTGTAGGTGAGGCTTCTTATGAGCGAGACTTCCTCAAGGTCAGCTTGATCAGGCTTCCTTTGGCGTGCTACAACGTGATAAACAGGACGCGATGCACGGGGAGAGAGGAGCAGCAGCAGTGACGATTCACATGGTTAATGAAATGTGTTTACCTGTGAACCAAGACCACAGAGAGCTGGACGTGTCTAAGTTTTGACCTAAATTAAAAACGAAACGTTACTGGGTCCTGTTGTCATTAAATACAGAACGAGACATGAAATTCATTCATCACTAATGAAAATAAAATGAATAAATTCATTTGTTTCACCCTTGTAAGATCAAAAATGAATGCAGAGTTGTCCTTTTGTATCCAGTTCATACATAACGTACCATCAGTAAGACTCTCTTAGCTTATTACTGGGAGCATTTTGATGATGTACTGATGCCGTAAATGTTTATGTTTAGCAAATAAAAGGAATTAAAACACTTGTTTATGCAAATTCCCTCCTTCCAACAATCGCAAGGATTGTTTTTAAGTCACTACTGTCGTACCAACCTTTCAGAACCTCTCAGGTCTCCTGAGAGGTTCTGGTTCTGCTCTGCATCCCCAGAACCAGAACCAAGCATGGAGACGCAGCATTCAGCTTCTATGCACCACACATCTGGAATAAGCTTCCAGAAAACAGCAAAATAGCCAAAACACTGAGTTCCTATAAATCTAGGCTAAAAACCCAGCTGTTTAGAGTTACTTTTGAACCATAACAAATTGATAAACATATTTGATGTGTAAGATTTTAGTAGTGGCAAATAAAATGATTGATTGGTTAATTGTCTCTTGAGATAAACGTTGTCGATGTCTTTGCATTGGTTTTCTTCTTCGTTAAATGTACTCAAACTATCGCCAGTGCCTCTTCCCAGTCGGCCATGTTTGTTTTCTCTAAAAACGGTTTTGGTCTGAGAGGTTTTGCGAGATTTCCTACCCGACATCTGAATGTTGTTGAACAGAATCAGTTTGTGTGGCTGCAAGTCACTCGATCTACAACCAAGCCCATTTGACCCAAGATTTTTTTTTTTTTTTACAATCATGTAAATTGGCTAACAACTTTAAAATCTTAGTGAAAAAATAAAACACTTAAATTCTCTGTTTAGAACCAGATTTCCATTGCCTGGACCTGTCAGCCATTAAGTTGCAAATCAAGGTTGCACAAGAGACTTCAAAGCAGCTGTGGCTCAGCAGAGGGGAGCTGCAGGTGGCCATGGTTGCTACCTGGTTACAAGTCAAGGCTTCTCAGCCCTAGCTGGTTTGTCTGGGTTAGAGTGTCTCATGTTGTATAGCCTGAGGAAACATCATGAATGATGTCTCCACATGCTTTGAGATCATGCATATATCAAACATGCCTAACAAGAAGGCGACCCTACGATGGAGGATGGAAAAATGGCTTTGATTTGCTGAAGCAGAGTCCAGATTTTGAGAAATGCAGCGACTTTCAAAAGTATTCACCCCCCTGAAGTTGCTCCCATTTATTTACATTTAAATTACTAATTTCAGTCTATGATTATTCTGCTTGTGTGAGGGCAATTTTTCTTTTCTTTGCGAAAAGGCTGAATAGAAGGATTCATTTCCAAGGTTCACCTATCAGCCAAAGTCTGGAAGGTGAACCTATTATACAGAATTCAAAGATTTTCTATAATAGGGAACATTTGTAAAATCTTCCGCTGGTGTGATTCACTTTTACTCTGCACTGTCAAACCAACCAAACTAATTGAAAATCCTGTTCCCCTCCTTGCCTGTGGTGGCGCTGCACCAATAACTACTGAAGGAAAAAACAAAACCTCTAAGGAAAGCACTGAACACAACTTCTGCATAAAATGTAAACAAAAATGGAGTAGCATCAAAAGTTAGCGGTTGCAGGATGTTCTTTTGTATTTTGTTACAGATTATGAGCCATTTCTCCTGCTAGTGCTCGATATAAGAGTTTGTTTTACCCAGAATGCCCTGCATTATAGTCCACGTCCTGCCTTTGGAGTGGTCTCTGGCATTCACATCTGCATTTGTACTGCGCCGAAGTTCACTTTAAACATAAACCTAGGTTTGTAGGCGGAGTCCACTTTTTTGGGCCACAGATTTCAATAATGCATTCATACTTTCCCAAACAAACCAGACTTTCTACACAAACTAACTGCAGTTGGATTAAGTGGATTAAACTGGGCTTATGTGAATGCACAGTTAATGAGTGATATATGGACAGGAGAGCGAAACCCAGTGTTTTCTGCTTCTTAAAGTTTATTTTAAGATGTATTCAGAAAATGACCCTCTGAAAAACAAAAACTTGCTCCAGAGTTCACTTCTCACCTGCTTTAAGTCTTAAACCGCTGACGCTGTGTGCAAACAGTAGTAAGCTCACCCAAGCAGGCACCTGCATGTTGTTAATGCTTTTACCATCAGCACCCTAAGTAGAAATAAAGTGGAAGCCTCATCATGTTAATGAACTTCCTCACTCTCAAGGTTCTTCACCTGAGCTCTGAGTAAGACGAAGCTAAACTTAACGCAGCGCCTCTTCTCCCTCGGGGCTTGGTATTTGTCAGTTGTGACCTAGCCGGCTGAGTTTTCCTCATGAGCAAGGGTCTGTTGACTTCATTGTGCTGAAGATAAACAACAATGCGCTCAGTCACCCTTCTGCAAGCAAGGCCTCCGCTCGCCCCATTTCTTATTGTCTACACAATCCACTCGACTGACAGATCTATCTCTCTTATATAGAGCCATAAATCACCCGAGTTATGTGTTGGTGAGCATCTTAACTTAAAATGGGTAAAGTTTTTGGTACAGTAACTTTCAGTGACAAATGGTATTTTTAAACTTCGTGCAAGAGTCACGGCTAATATGATTCACCTGCATCCAGAACACTTTCTTAATAAATTACTGACTCAAAACTTAAGTCCAAGTGATTAAACTAAAGCTTTTGTAATAAATGTCGGTGATTTATGAGAAATGGTTTATCCTTAACCACTACAATAACCAAGCAACCCCCAGGAGGGCAGCACTGTGCCCTGAAAAGAGCCGCTAATGACTTCAACAGCACAACAAAGAAACTGGGGGACACAACAACCTGCAGGCTTCTGCAGGCATAAAGAGTAAATAAAGCGACTAACACCAACATTTAGAGTGTCAGGAGAGGCTCTGCATGCAGTTGTACTCCTTGATCTTCTTCAGCCAAGTCCTAAATGGACTATTTTAAAAGGCATCAATGTCAAACCCATAAAATTATGCTTCCTAATGCGTCTGTAGCTTAAAATCCTGTTAATCCTAGGAATTATCAAAGCTATGCATTGTGATTGCTGTTAAAAAATACGTTTGAAATGATTTCTTGAGATATATGCCAAACCCCAAAACAATTACATATCTCCAGATAATATGGCAAAAAGTAATTCAAGTATTTTAGTGGAAAAGTGCTGATTAAATCTCAAGAAAACAAGAAAATCTACATAAAAAGAAAATCCTAACAGGAAAATCTTGAGGTAACTAGAAAGTATCAGTAACACAAGTGAAGACTGGAGATTAAATATTAATTTAGTTTGCTTGTTTGTTCATGAAACATGATTCAGCATAACTCTAAAAAATGCTGCCCATTTACTGCAAACGTCTAAGTGCAGTTCAAACATGAGGCTAAGAACTTGTTTGGCTTCAACCTGTGGAGACGCCTTTGCTCGTTATCCAAAGAAAAACATGAATAAAACAGCCTACAGATGCTTTGACTGATATCTGATCACATCATGGCTTGCATGATAACCAGGCACAAAAGAATTAAATAAAACACACCAAAAAAATCTGATAAATCATGTTCATTCAAGAAATGCTTGGATGATCTGCTATCTTATCATACAAACATGAATTACATAATTAGCTGCAGCTCTGGGGAAATCATGATTTGATGGTTGAAGCAGCTGGAAAAAGGCTGCAGCATAGAGTCACCACATTAGGCAGATGATGCCTCACAGTAGCTGCTCATCAAAACCTAATAGTTTCTTCTTTTTCCTCAAAGGAAGTCAATGGGAAGACACTTTTTTTTTGCAATTAAACAGCAGATTCACTCAGATGGCTTTGATATCTGTACACTTTATCATGATACGTCATCCTTCCAACATCTTCAAGTCCTTTTGAAAAGGCCGGCACTGGAATTAGACTTTTATTCATCAGCCATTACTTGCAGGGAAACCTGAGGAGAAAGCATTTATCTGGATATAACGCTGACATGCACCACCCACTTTAAAACGAATACAAACCAAACACACACATGCACACACACCCCCATGGTGACAACATATTCCTTGACAGCAGCAGCCTCCTCCAGCACAACAGCGCGTCCCACCAAACTACAAACACTGCTCAGGAATGACTAGTGCAACACGACAAAGAGCCCGAGGCGCTGACCCAGCTTCCAAACTCCCAAAATCCCAATCTGATGGCGTGTTTGTGTAAAAAAACAGCATAACTTTCCATCCAATGCTGGGATTATGCATGGTGGACTGTAAATAAATACCCACAGATGTTCTGTGACCATTTTCAGAAATGTGAAAGCCAATGTGGTAGACCAAGATGGATGTATTCTTCATGAATTAAGTGATTTTACAATAACTCAGATTAAGATCTGAATTATTGTAAAATCTTACATTTAGCTGGAATAATTGTGATTTCCACCTGTATCAATAACATTACAATCAAAACATTTAGGTTATGGAAGGATAAAACAGACGCAATGCAGTTATTAGTCATGGTACTTTAAGTAAGAGACTCAGTGTTAAAGGGAACCTGTTGAACAAAATTCACTTTTTGCATGTTTTAGTCTTTCCATTTGGGTTTCTGCCAAGAAAGTGCTTAATGTTACGTCCCGCTCCCCCCAGCCTGGCTCATTCTTATTTGAGAGGGGCCGCAACAATAAGTGCTTAATGATTTAAACAAAAGGAACAGAGTGAAGAAAACAAAACGGGCACCTGACGGAACACACAGTGTGGTGGGGGCTGACCTGAGATGTCCGATCAGTAGATCACGTTGCTCGACCAGCTGGCATCCATTGAGAAGGGCGAGTCCTCGCGATCCTTCATCCATCAGCCGCTCCGTTTAATAGTTTTTGTTTTCTTTGTCTTTAAATATATAGATTTGGTCCTCTTTTCCTAAAAACGCACCTCTTGCAATTTCGTCGGTGGTTGGTCTTGGCAGGCGTGTAACTCCCCGGTGCTAAAGTTCTTTAGCGTCCAGCCGGTTTTCCAAAAACAAACGAAACCAAACTTCATCCCGGCCAAAACTTCCGGCGCCCCCGTCTGGGTGGATCCGTCCCCAGGTGAAGGTACTCTTTTTCGGTCCAGAGCCTTCCTGCACCGTATTTTTCAATTAATTTTCTTCACCAAAACTCCGCTGCTGCAGCAGCAGCTTCTTACGCGCCACCGTCACTCATCAATCTCAGGTGCGCCACCAGACCCGCTAAAACACCTGGGCTAGCTGTGCCCCGCCCCCCACCACCAGTGAACCGTCAAAGGTGCCAAAATAAAAACAAAATAAACAATCAGGAGACAGAAGCATAGTGCAAGCATCTAACATTAAAACAAAAACTTTAACTTATTTCCTGGCAATAAGTTACTGTTTTTGGATGACTCTAAAAGGAGACATTTCAAAACCCTCCAGAAAGTGTATTTGTTCATCTGGTTTTACTGCTGTTTTTGCTGTACAATGGCTGCTGGAAAAGTGTTTTGTTGTTTACTAAACATCTAGAAACCACTTGCTGCATTTATGTTGGTTGTGTAGGAGGCTCCACTTTTGCTTTTTAAAGATATGCGGTTGTATTATTGCACATATATTAGCCATTTTTACGTGCAAGTGTAAATGTTGCATGTAAAAGTGGGCGTGACCAGCAGCAGCTTATTTGGATTTAAAGAGACAGGAGGCCCTTAAGCAGCTCATTCTGTAGGGATTGAAATCTCATTATGCAAGAATGATTTTGTGCACAAAGACATAATTATCAAGTTTTGTACAACTATCCTACCCTGCTGAAGGAAGGATAGGTCACCTTTAACCGTGTTAAAATGTCTTTATAACTTCTATAGTTCTCTTGGTTATACTGGACATCAATTTTGGAGCAAATTCCTGATGGTGAAACATTCCGGTGTCAAAGTGGTTAAGTGAATTTGAGCTTCTCTACTTTTCTCTCATATTACTTTTAGGAAGGAGAACAAGAAATTCTCTGGTCAGAAGTGATATACATTGGACTCCTGTCTATTCATGGTTCAGTTTTCTGGGATTTTTCTGCAGGGTATTACCCCAAATTATTTCTAGTCTAAAATCTGAAACAACTGAAACAAAATGCAGCTTGGGAAAGCTGAAAACCCATCCAGGAGCGCCATTTATTTTCTTTCATGCTGATTGACTTTACAACCAATAGCAGAGAAAAGGAAAACATTCTACTGAGTGTATTTAAAGAGCATTATGGTACATTTAGTGTTTGACCTTTTAAAATAGACAGAGGGTCTGAAGTATTCTGGGAATTTAGAGTGGAATGACTTCTGCATCAGGATGTCTAGAAAAAAAACTTTGCAAGAGTTCCCTGTTGTTGATCCTTGTATTCCCTGCAGATTATCAGTCTGACCATTGTATGTTCTTTTTTTAACCGAAGTGTTTCTTTATTGCAATGTTTCAGTGCATTCAGTCATAAGGCTTTAACATTTTTGTATTTTCACTACAACTAAATCTGGACTTCTTGATGAGCCAGACGACGTTTCTGAGATGCAATAATTATTCTTAGCCGAATTTTCTATGTGAGGCTCTTTAATCCAAAACAGCGACTGCATGCTTTTATTTTTAGGGAGCAACACCTGCTAACAGAAAAACATAAAGCTGCAGTATGTAATTTTTATTAACATTTTTTTTTCATGATATTGCCACATTATCTGTATCATATTTTACTGCCAAGACATGATGACTGTCTTAGCAAATATGTAAAAACATAAAGTTTATAAAAGTTAAAAACTGCAGCTTTAAAGGACTTCTTCCCTTATTTTCCAGCAGGCTAGTTTCCTCTTTCACAGATTTGCTGCTGCTTTTGCCAATATTACTAAGATGAAATAAAGTTATGAATCATTTTGTGCAAAAATACAGTGCAAATGGATTCTTCTTTTAAAATAACCTTTCTAGGCTGTCGAAATGCTAACTTTTTCACAACTGTCAAATGTTTTGGCCATAACTCTACACTTGAGGAGAGCAAAAAAGTGTAAACATCCCTTTTATTTTCTTCACACTTTATATTTAATTTTCCTCTGACACTAAGAGATACTTCTGAATAAAAGCTTGCCGTGTGTGCATGCGGACTGGTGTGTGTGTGTGTGTGTGTGTGTGTGTGTGTGTGCGTGTGCGTGTGTGCGTGCTGGAGTTTTGCATCCACAATGAAAAAACAGTTTGTATTTTCAGGCAGCGATTTACCCATTCTTCAGAAATTCACAGTAATCGGCTCCAGCTTCAACACACATCCTTTCAGAGTTTAGTTGCTAAGTGGAAGTGAAAAAAGTACAGGAGATGAAGAAGAGCAGAATGTGAAGTTATTCATAAGCCTTCCACGGCATCTCTCAGCGTTCGACTTCATTTATTCAATATTTCAATGCAACTTCTAGAGAACGAGAAAGAAAAATGAAAAAGAGCAAGAGGGACTTTTAAGGCCACTTCTGTTGCCATGAAGACCAAAGATTTGTTAAAGTTTAGAATGAATAATCCTTTAACATGATGCTGTATGAAACCACTAAGCTAAGAATAAAGAGCAGACAGAAGGACATTTTAAGACTAAATGCATTTACTGCCAAGCAGAAACATGTTGGATGTGAACAATGTCTCTGTTGGTTTTCATATTTATTCGAACCGAAAAGAACAATGAAACAATTTATCATTCAGAAAAGCAAAATAAATGTTCAGTTGGTTAATGTTTTTGTTCTATTTGCAAACCGAAACCTTTGAAATAATTGAACAACTAAACATTGTTCCTCCTCTCTTATTAACCATTTATTCTTCGTCAATGTGGAAGGTTCTGCTACATCAGCTCCTTTTAACTTTGGCTAAAAATGATAAATGACAAAGGAAAAAACTAACGGTTTTTTAGCTTTTCTTTCATGGAACAACTACTTTGAATTTAACACTGAAACTGAACTTAAATATTAAAAGTACCAGTATATTTTTTTCAAAATGCAAAAATCACATATAAGAAAAACATAACTGAATGGTGGTTCTTGGCCCGTCTCAATAAATCCTGCTGGAAGATAAATTACCCCAGTAATTATTGTGATAAACAATAATATTGTTGTTTTGACACCATTTTCAAGTAACAGATGTGCATATACTGTATGTGGCCTAATGATGCAAATTCACTCTTTCAAAGATCTATAAACTGTAATTTGGTAAAGAACACTTAGCACTGGAACTGGAAGATATTTAAAAAAATTTAAATAAAACAACTATAAACAATAAATAAAAACTACCCACAACGAAACTATAAATTAAATAGATTATGATGTCTCTAAACAAAATTGCCATTCAAAAAATATTAATCATTGAAATGGAAATGGCATTTTAATTCATCATGCAATTAACTGATTAATTGCTTATTGTAACATGTCTAAGTCAGGCTTTCTTAAAAAGTTATTATTATTATTATTATTATTTTAAAAGTCTTCTAACTTTTGTGTCTTTGTGGGCAAAAATCATCTTCAAACTCTCACCAAATGTTTCATTATTATTAACTGAAATTTGGAATCTAGATTGAAAATGTCTAGGTTTTGAACTTTAAAACAAAGGGATAAAATCGTCGCAGGTAAACTTCCTTACAGAAGAAAACCCTGCATGTACAGGCAGTTAGATTCCTGTCCTACTTTCTCCTCCACTCGGCATAAGGAACAAATTAGTTCCATTCTCTCCCCATCAGTGAGTCATGAAACCCCCGTGTCGCATCCTCAAATATTTTCTTCCTCCTTTTACGAGCCTTTTGTTTGCCGTGCCGTCACGTCCTGACCCAAGGAGACAGAGTCATTACAGAAAAGACTCATTCGTAATCCAGGATACTGGTAGCTCATTACTCTCCCTCCCCATGGCCTCTCGTGCGATAACAGTTTGATTAAGGCAGTTATGTCACCTGAGAGGTTGGGAGAGCTTACCTTTTAATATTACCTGGCTGAATCATTATGCCAGCTCTGCTTGAGGCTAATAATGTTGAACTGTGATGCTTGATTACAAATACCCATGAGTCCTTTGTGACGCAAGCCAGAGTAGCTCTCAGAATTATTAAACATTTATCAATAAACAATAAGAATTAATTAAAGTTGCCAAAGCGTTGAAGCACCATTACTACTATTATGTTGGCGACAATTTTAAACACGAGAGCTAGTGGCTTGATTGGCAATTTTATGGTTTGGTAGTAAAATATCACATGGTTCTTTGGGAATTTCATAAGAATTGGTGAAAGGGGTGAGAAAGCTTTGGAGAGCAGAACACCAATCATATTTTAACAGGAAAAAACTCCAATTTCTAAAAGCATGTTGATGGATTTCGCTGGTTTTCTACAATCATAGCTCAAGGTAGGACTTTTTTTTGTGCCAGATTTTACCAAATAAAGTTCTGCTCAGTGTGTGATGTCACACAGACTTATATTGTATTCAGCATCTGTAATGCTCATAGATTCATCTGCAATGTACAATTCAATTTGCAGGCATTCATATGTACTTTCAGTCATATCTCTAAAGGACAACAACGTTCTTTAAAACTATGTGAGAGTCTCTTTATCCTGGTAAGTTTTAATCAATCAAATGAAAACAATATCATCCTTACAACTAGTGATGCTTCACAAGAGTCCAATCCTAACCATTCTAGTAAAAAATTCAAGTACCTCTGGCAGATTATTTCACTTATAACATGGGTCTTAATATAACAGAGGTTTAAACTTTCTCGTTTTTACAGAAAAAATGCAATAAATTTTACAACTAATTATATTCTAATACAGAGCTTTTGATGAATTTAACCTTTCACGTTTTTGTGTGTGTGTGTTTAATGCAACAGCGAGTGTGGGTGGTAAGTCAAACAGAACACTTCACTGCAGGCTCTTAAATGCACTCATATGTGCCGAAACTGAAATGGAGAGTTGCAAAATTCCACTTTGTCACACCTACAAGAACACTTCAAGCAAACACTCTGGAAATGCATCTCTTGTCACTTTAATTAAGTGCTGAGAAACACCGCTCAAGTATCTTTCTGAGGTCAGGCCACTCCAGTTTAATAGTGCGGCTCAGCGGAGGCTTCGTTAGATTATCTGTGATTTGAAATGGGGGCTTGACAGCCTGAAAACAAATCTCAGGCAGGCGGAGAGGCATGGCAGTCAAATTGTGGTCAGAGATGAAAAAACTCTCAAAGGAAGAGATTATCCCACAATAAATAAAAGACATGTAGCAGCTGTTTATTTGGGCATGGTGGTTATTCATCTGACTTTAGGGTCAAATCCCTGCCTGTCTTTATGCATAGCCTTAACTCTAACAGGAGGTGGCACCCTAAGAAATCTGGAGATCCTACACTTTCCAAGTAATGATGTGGCCCTCTCCTATTTGCACAAAAGGTATCACAGGTTAGAGTGGGCCTTTTTTGCAGGCACTTATCTGAGAGTAATATCGCCCAGCAGCAGTGCAGAGTGCAACGCTGCAAACATCAATAGCTTGCAGCGCTTATTGCTAACGGCGAGGTAGATGGGAACCCGTGAGCCGTATCGCTTCAGATCGCATGCTGCGGTCACCGAGGGCCGCCTAAGGCAAAAAACACTAAACAGCCTCTCTTCTGCTCGCATTCCTTTGATCTTCAATAATTAATTAGCTGATTATTACACTGAGTTTCCTCCGTGTGTGATGTGTGTAATAGGCCATTAGTCTGGAAATGGTGTGGTTGGGACCGTCAAGTTGAAAAGTCAATGAAAAGCTTTGAGGTGATGTTTACTCCCATGTTTGTCTGTCAACTCATCTTACATAAAGCAGTCTGCACCACTGAGACACCGCGCGCACACACACACCGACACACCCCGACACACAGATGAACATTACCATTAGGCTGCAGCATAAATAGAAAACACAAACATCCATTAGCATAACGAATGTGCTGATCATAACTATACATCAGTGAGCTCGACCCTAATGCTTTTTGAGTTTATCTTTGCCCCGATAATGAGACGAGGCTTAATGCGAGTCTGTGTGTCTAATAACCCATAACCGCATGAAAGAAATATTTGCTTTGTCTCTCAGTTATTTTGACTTTTACTTTGCAGCACAGCCGAGCAGAAAATGTTCTGCAGAGCAGGTCTGAGGCGCTGGAAGAGGTCGACACTAACCTGGTTGATACTCTCCAAACTGCCTTCCTCTCATGTATAGAAACAGGAGGTCATGGAGTTCAATTGCCTTACTTTAGGTTCACTGATTTGGCAAAACCCTGCTGTTTAATAAAATTAGGTGCAGAGGGGTCATTTCAAGGACATCTCTCTAATAAGAAGGAAAAAAAAAAAACGGAAGTGATTTTACCATTTCAGGCTCCAGCTCTATATTTCTGCATCCATTTCCAAGCATTTTGAATATAAAACATTGTTTTATCTTTTGAATCATTTATCTAAATCCCGCTCAGGGGTACATATATGAATAAATAAAATATGTGGACCAAAACATTGAAATCATAACCTCACCAGCAGGTCGGGTTGTGCAAGTTCATCCTTTCACAAAACAGTTCAGTTCAGTCAGAATCCAATTCCAGTAAAAAGAAAAAAAGTATTAGGTTGAGAACTGAGAACACAGTGTAGGAAATTTCAATTTAAATTCAACAAAATTAATGAGTTCAGAGTTATCAAAAAATGTTGGCTGTTGGCTGTCCTCTATTAAAATAATTGTTGATGACCTCAATTAGTTGCGTCTCTAATCTGGTTTTGGACCATTTTTCTGCGGTTCTGTGCTGCAGCAGTACAAGCAACTATATTTTACCAAAATACCTTCAGATAAAATAAAATTTTAATTAAATAGAAACCTAGAAATCTGGGCATTTTTTTAAATACAGAATATGTTCATTTGAATGTACATTACACAACACAGTTTAGTCTTTTCCAATTAGAAACATCACAACAAGATTTTAGGTTGAATTTAAACCTCGTTCCAGTTCAACAAAGTCAAATTCAGTAAGTTCTGAAAGCCCTACATGGTTTCACCACAGATGGGTGAAACTGCTGTCTTATTCATTTAACAGATCCCATCTGCTCCCACATTCGTCTATATTTTCTCCTCTAAATGCCAGCAATAGGCCTTATAGAGAACCAAGGCATTGACTCTGCTGTAGTAGTTCCTCCTGCTCGTGCATTCAGCTGCACATCCGAGGTCGATTTAAATGGCCACCTGACACACAAAACAAATCTAAGCCGTGACACATATGCTTGGCTCACCAACGTAATGACATCTCTATTTAAATATTTAGTTGAAATTTATACCTGCTTGTGTATCACGTTTTATGTTGGCGCCGACGCCCGTTTCCTTTTCCAAGCCAGAATGGATGAGCTGGCATCTGCAATCAACTGCCTGTGGACCCAAACTGAACTGGAGCGGCTCCATGTTGTGATGCAAGCTTGTGTTGAAGTGAGGATTCATTTTAAAGGGGCAGTAACATGTAAAACTAACTTTTTATGCTTTACATCATGTTATACTGTTACTCCCTCATCAAAAACAAACCTGGAGTGTTGCCTTGGAGGTTATAGTCACGCCTCCTCCTCAGAGCTGAAGTTTACAAGCTTCTGAGCCACTGAGCTCCTTCAGACTAGCCAGCAGAAGTTAGCAAACGCCTGGCAGAACTACACTGCCAGGTGTAGTTCTGCCAGCTTGTACACTGAGCTCACTGTACAAGCTGGCAAAAACGTTGTCAAAGCATTGTTGTGATAAGTTCCTGAAGGCAGAGTTTCAAAAAAAAGCTGGAGTTTTTAAGGAGACAGAAGCCCAATTTCAAAACTTTAAAGTCTGATGTCAAATTTCTTTAAAATCATATTTGATATATACTGAAGTGGGTAGTAACTAGTTACATTCACTCAATAAGGCTACATTTACTTGAGTAACTTTAAAAAAAAAATTAAAAATAAAATCTACTTTTAGTATTTTTACACTGTACTTGAGTAATTTTATTATGAAATATGGCAACTCTTGAGTAAAATTTCTGGATTTTCTTCCCACTGAATGAAAAACAAACAAGTTTTAACCAAAAATTCACCAGACACAGACCTGCAGTTTTTTAAGTTTCATATTGAAAAAAAAATGGTTTGGAAAGAAATATTTTTCCTGATTGTTATTTTTTGTTACTTATTGTCATTTTCTTCCTTAAAATACCAAGTTTTCCACTGTACATTTTGGTCCGTCTAATCATGTAATTTCTTAAATATTAAATGATTAATAATTTGATCAGTTACTTACTACTTTTGTAAACTTTTTACCAAATACTTATTTGTTACTCTTGAGTCATTTCTTGGATGGTTACTTTTTACTCTTACTTGAGTAAAAACATGGTGAAGTAGTGTTACTCTTACTCAAGTACAATTTTTGGGTACAATATACCCATATACCTCTGGATATATGTGTGGTATATGTGTGTGTGTGTGTATATATATATGTATATACAGTATATATCATCTTTATAACAACTGAACATAACCTAGTTACTTGATTGTACTATAAAACGGTGCTATGCCTGGAAAACACATAGTGCCTCCCCTTTAATAGCAAGAAGGCTACATAACAATCATGTGTTTCACAGTTTATAAAGCTCTTAAACTTCACAATTACAACATGAGGCAGTTAGATTCTAGTGATCAATATTACTCCATTTATTTGAAAAGGCTTCAGCTTCATATTTGCACATTTTTAAACTGTCTTTTAAGTTAGGTCAATCTATTTGCAAGGATGAGGTGCAGAGAGAGCAACACTGGGTACCGCAAAGTTCTTGTCACTCATCAAATAACAAGCTTGAGAGGATTTCATTTGAGAGCAAAATTTGCTGTGCCAACAGTCTGACAATTACAGCTGGGGAAGCGTATTGATTTTCAGGCTCAAGGGGCATTTGTTTAGCTATTCACACTCAAGCCTCTGCACATAATAGAAAATCTATAAAAATGTAAAGCGGACAAAAATGTTTTTTTCAAACTATTCCAGAAGATTCACAACAAATATGGTGAAAGTTTCTGGACATATTAAAAAGCATTTCTTATCATCCAGTAATAGTTTTACAGCAACTTTTTGTTCTGGGTGCGAGTAAACATCGAACGGTGGAATACAATATCAATGACCGTTAAACAATGATTGGTGATGACTCAACAGAAGGAATGTGTAACAGAATATCCTGATGTCTTTTTCCTCATCTGGTGGCGCATTCGCTATCTGATGCACATCCATCTCGAGTGACTGAAATTCAGCTCAGTGAACCTTTTCACGAGGTTATCAAACCGAGATCTGGAGGTCTGTGCTGAAATAAAACGCCGTTTTATTCAACAGCTTTGTCCTTTGTCTTGTGGAGTAATTAAGAATCCCAGTGAAACTACATAGTTTCTGCGTAATAAATCTATATGCTAATGTGCTGTTCTGATTACAGTGTAATTACTCGCAATCCTTGTTATTTACTACGGCATTGATTAGAGAATTGAGGAAATTCAATTTAACACAAAACAGATAGGACATAAATGAAATGAATAAAAAAAAGTCGTTCATTTGATCATCCTTTTGTTTGTCTCTCTATAAAAGCGTATTGATTTGAGTTGCTTCATAATTAAACTGACCTTTCTCGAAATTAATTTTCCTCACTGTTCAAATCCTAATTGGACTTTTTCAATAAAAAGATTGGCAGAGATGTAATCAAACCATTTTCAACAAATAATACAATGCAGCTAACCAAATGTAAGTAGGTCCAACCAAATGTAAAATTGAAACAAACTGAACAGTGAAACATAGCGAATACATGTAACTACATTGTTATTAATGTTTATTAAGGGTAGATTTAAGTGTCCAACTCACACCTGATAATGAGATGTTGCATTTTTTTGGGTTGACTCAGATCCTACTTGGTAAAACTAACTCTCTGGGTACTTCAACCCTTTCACATGTGGCGTCCCACAGGGCTCATTGTTAGCCCCCCTTTTCTTTGCTTTTGATTTGCTCATAGTTGGCTTCATATTGAGGAAGCATGGTGTAGTGATTGAGGTCAGATCTATGTTCAGGGCAAAAAGAAAAGGTGTAGATTACTATATCAGTGCATACAGTTGTAATTAATTAGTCAGCTCCCACTGCATATTCGACTTACTGGTAAAATTGTACAAGCAGCTGACTGCAACAATTCAACCAAATGCAGTTCATTAAATAAATAAAAAATCCCTTTAACATGTGAACAGACTTTTCAACTTTATCTCAGTGAGGATTTTCTCCACGTTTGGGATCATTTAATTTTGTACTCTAGATATTTTCTCTGAACGTGTTGGCTGAGACATATTGCTAGCATGCAATAAAACACAACCATCAACCATCCAGATATCTGAAGTGTTTGCATCAGGTGTGATTGATTGGTTGGTGGCATCAGGTCAGATGTGACAAAGATCAAACCTGAATTGTAAATGTGAATATGAAGAAATCTATTCAGTTTTCAATCAGCACCAAGTCATTTTAAGTAGAATTTAGTGTTAAACTCAGATAAAATTTTGCAATATAACTTTAGCTAAGTATCTGAATTGCTCTTTTGTCATATAGAATTTTGTCAATTTTGCTGTTGGGAGTAAATAAGTTGCATTACAACTTCAAAAGATGTGGGTAGCTCACAACTTGATGTTAAAACTAAAGTGATGGTTAAAACCTGTCATGATAAAGTTGGCTGAACGATAAATTATGTCCAGTTTTGACACCATTTTCACATAATATAATAATGCAAATCTGCCTTCTCAGAGCATGATAAACTATTTTTAAGGAACTGGAAGATATTTTAAATATCCAATACACAACCAAAACCAAGAAATAAAATGGAAATAAAAAACACACAACTGAAACCATAAATAAAATGGATTATGAAGTCATTTTAATTTATTAATTGGTTACTGCGACAGGCTTGGAGATGGTCGCAAATAGCAAAAATCTTAGAGTCCCTGAGAGTACCAAGCCATCCATCACAGTTTATGATCATTAAAGTGGACACAGATTTTATGTCTGACAGATCAGGGCACTCAGCGGATCAAGCTTTTATCATTTAAGGCAGCAGGTCAAAACAAAGTCAATTATTTCTAGGAAGAGAGTAATATGTCAGGGTAAAACAATATCCACTTAGCTGGATTACTAAACAGCAGATCTCATGTATCCGCGTAGATTAGTGACCACAACCACCTGCAAATGGTTAAAATCTGCGAATACTTGAGACCACCTCTAAAAATGTTTATTTTTAATACTTGTGGTCATCATGGTTTATGATGATGCATTACCATCATCGTAAACAGATACAATATAAGGTAACATCTGCTCTCTTTCATAAATCCCATAGTTTTATCTCTGCCATTTCATTAAGTTTAGTGATGCACTAAACTAGTTAAAAACATATGCAACATATTGTATTTCAAAAACATCCTTGCAGAGGTTGTCGAGAACAAAACATATCTGTGCTTCTTGAATATTTGCTTCATGTCCTGGGGGAAACTTGTAGCCACCACGCCTCCTTATTTCAAATTAACGCCCAATCTAAAGACTACATAACAGGAAATTGGGTCCGGCTGGGGTGTGAACACCTTTTAACTTGGTTGACTTTCGTTATCTCTATGGATCTTGCTGTATTAAAGGGCAAAGACAATGCTTTTCTGCCTCTGTTTACCGAAGAGTGACTACAAATAGAAAAAGGCTGAGAGCAACACAAGCTATTAAGATTTCGTTAGCTGTTAAGATAGTTGTCCTTAAACTAGAGAGATCACCATTTGGACATTTGCAGATAAGAGAAAAATGTTGGACATGATGATTTTAAGTAATTTATTTCTCCCAAAGCTTCTGCTGTGAGAAACAATTGATATCACAATGTGGCAAACTGTCAAGTACCAAGAAGAAATTGGTCCAATAAGGATCATTAGATTAGCAACAAACGAGCAAGTTTAAAACAGGTAGCAGTATTAGACAAGCTTTTATAGTCCTTGAAACGTTTTTTAATATATATATATAATATATTTGGAAGTGTTCCAGGGTTATTATCTGTATCAGTGATTTAGCCTCCAGTTGAACAAAAGAGTTACCAGGCATTTTGCAGAGTTTTTGACTTTCAGTCATAATTAATGAGAGTCAGCACACATAAATGCTGCTTCTTTATATTTGGTTTCCAGAAATACTCTGAAACATTGATTCAGCAATATTAGGGAATTAATATATTTTGTTGCTATTAATTTCTCTTGGTCTTGCTTTGACTTTAGTCCTTTAATCATAGAAATGTTCTTCAGCTGATAAAAGGCCGACTTGATAACTGTCTTTATGTGTCTCTGAATGTTCAGGTCTCAGTCCATAACTACACCCACATTTTGGGCCTGATTACCAGTTTCTAACTATAATAATTGACTCTTGATTGTTTCTCTTTAGGTCCAAAGATAGCAGCTTCCGTTTTAATGAACCATCTAATTCCGTCTGGAGCGCAACAGTTTATGCAACAGGCGCAAAATCTATAAGATAAGATAAATTATATCCAAATAGGATCATTCCTTCTGGCTTCTTAACCATTTTTGTGAATAATTTTTCAAAAAATAAAGCAATGACCACGAATGTTAATGTTTGCTGCCCTTATACCAGATTGCTCAACTCAAACGTGAAACAGATTCAAGAATATTTGTAACTTGAACAAATAGGATTATTATCAGTGTTCTGCATTATCCGTCCTAATAAGCACTGAGTGGGCTTTAGCAAAGAATGCCTCAGAGGGAGGAAGACAGGCAAGATGGAAAAATGCGCTGTCGGGCCCACAGGCTATCATTTGTCAACTGTTTGGCTATTTTTATTGGATTGTCAGCATTCAACAATGGCCATTGCACGAAACAGGAACATTGGCTGTTTCTAGCCCCGGGCGATGTAATCATGTTATCCGCCGATTTCCCAGACTGTTAAATGGCTGGAAGAATACAACAATGAGAGTCCTGGCAAGGGATCATTGTGGGACAAGTGTGATTCATTAAACTACAGCTGACAAGGTCCCTGTCACACACACCATCAGTCACAGACTCCAACGTGTGTCACAACATTTCTCTATTAGATTTACAAGTGGTATGAAGAAGCTATTTAATTCCTATTAATGCACACCTGCCTGGTCAAAGAGCCAAAAATATTGCCTGAGACATTAAAAGTCCATTAAAGATCCAAAAACAACACAGAGACAGCACAATTAGAGAGCGGCGTGTGTAAAACATCTAATTAGCTACATCTAAGACAGACCCTCCTGCCCTCATCAGGTGCTTTTCTTCTGCAGTCATGGCACCAGGTCTGTTTGATTTGTATGATTTTTTTTTACTGTTTTTTGTAAAAACTGTTTCAAAGTTTCACGTGGAACAAAAATGCAAAAATACTGAAAGTAATTTTTACATGTCAAAGTTAAAATATCAATGAAATTGTATACAAAAAATGTCTATATAGTTATTTAAATTGAACCAAAACATAATTTCTATACAAAATTGGCTATTAAAATTGATAAAGCCGCATTATAATCTGAACTCATTGTAATTATTTTAATATCTACAATGGAGCCCTACCTGTTTGTGCAAAATGTGCCTATTTATGGATTATTTGCACATAATGTTTGAACAGAAAATGCAGCTTTGGAAGCTGATTTACTTTTACTCAATGTTAGTTGACACAATATTGGCTGGCATTTGCAAAGCAGCCAATCCAGAAGCACCATGCCTTTTCCTTGGTGCTGATTGGCTGTAAGGAATACTGCAGATTTTGGCCTCTGTGCTGAGAGGATTTTCATGGTGCATATTAAGGTATATATTGATGGTTGAACTATTAAAAATATGCAGCTAATCTCTGAACACCAGGCAGTTCCCCATATTAAAAAAAACAAGCATATTCTGAAATTCTACTATCATGATTTTCACATTTTCAGTTTCATTGAAATTATCAGACATATGCAAATTTTATTAAGGAGTTTAATGAAGTGTAGCACTTTTGGTGCTCAACAGATCTAATCAGATGACAATTGTCATTTAGTGTCTTCTTGTATCAAATTAAACTGAACAGCTGATGTAAAACAGAAAGTCTTCATTAGTGTCCTCTCCTTGATAAAAGAAATAATAATAATTACGAGGTCTGAGTAAGGTGTTCTGAAGGTTTTACTGCATGTTTGCTTTTAAGTTTTTGAAAGCTTCTCTATTAACAATAACTTCTCTATGAATCTTTTAGATTGTTGGGGAAAAAGGAAAGATCCAAACTGTCACTTTTCTTTTTTCTTGCTGCTTTGACTTTTTCATAAGCGTCCAGCTTTTGGCATTTTGCTTTGACCTTTATATAAACTCCTGACTTTCTCAACATCAAAGATCACATCAAAGTGCCTCTCATTTAAAATAGTTTCTATTTTAAATGAGAGGTTTTCCATGAAGTAGCTTAGTTGCAGCACATTGAAAGATGTTTTTAATTAATATGAAGATGTTCGTAGGCAAAAAAATGTGAAATTCTCTTGTAAGAGGAAGATTAGTTTTTTGTTAGCAAAATAAAAGAAAGAAGAAATAGCAGGTCAGAGATATGACCAATGATGAGGAGACTTCTTTTAATTTTTTTTTTTTTTTTAGAAAAGCTCAAACTTAAAATAAATATTTTGTGGTTCCCTCAGGTGAAAGGCATCCATGTTGCAATGTAGAAATACAAGAGGTTCTAGCGAATCAAGTGAATCTTATTTTTTCCACTGGAACAACTTCAAGTTAGCAAAGAGTTGTTGTAACTTCAAGTGGTTTAACACTTGAAAAGTTAATAAAATGCTGTGATGAAACAATTTCTTAGTTCAAGGAACTGCTCCAAACATCAATGTGTAATTTCATAAAAAAACAAAACAAAACAACAAATTGAATTTCATTGTCAGAATTAACTGATGAAACAAACACCATAATCCAGGTGTTAGTAAGAAAATGTTTCACCATCTGTCTTCTGGAGTTGTCCTTTACTTAAGGGTCATGTATATTGTTTTGCAGCAATATGTTTTCTTTGAAGTTATTAATGGAAAAAAGCAGCTTTGTTTTGAATTATTCTATGTTGACAGAAGTATAGTGAAAGTAAACGGCACGTAGAAATAGAAATAGATCATTCCATATGTGAAACTAGAAACCGCTCCTCTCGGTTCTGACTGGCTCACAAAGAATCATCATTACACCAGGAGATTCAACAAACCTTGGGAAGGAAGTCACACTTAGTAATCAGGGTTACTATTTAGTCAAGCTGACTACTGAAAAATATTCACATGGAACCCCTCCACACACATTTACAATAAAATATTACCTATAGGGACGCCACTTCTGTTGATTCGCAAAAATAATTCATTCCACTTCATTGTGTAAAGATGTCTGCTGGAAAGAAGTCAAATGGAGGTGGAAGTTGGTATTTTTCAAAATAGAACTACACAAACAGTAGTTGTAATGAAAACTGTTTTTGGTTTTAACTAAGCAGCGGCCCACAGATCAAAACAACCAGACATACCAAATTCCCTTTTTCGGTTTAGTGACTTTAGGTCAACATCCTGTTCGTACTTGTAGCTGTAAATGAATCGTCTTCTTTTACAAAAAAATCCCCAAGTTAACTGGAAGAATGAAGGTTAGCTCTACCATCACTAAGCTAAAGGTTTTCCTTCACCTCTGTGTAACCATAGCACAAAGATTTGCACAAAACAGTTTGTCATTTCAGTCTCTACATTATAACTGATTAAAAATAGAAAATTTGCAAAACAATAACAAGAACTCCATCCGTTTATAATTTTTTTGACATATTTTTGTAAATATGAAGAGTTTCCTAACTTTATTTACCAAAGTTCCCAATACAAAAAAGTTGCACACAAGCCTTCTAAACCAAACACAATTTATTTGGAGTTTTTTCAAAGCTTCGTTTCAAAGTTACAGCCAATTTTCTAAAAACAATAAAACGAGGGAAAATAAAAAAAATGCTTTTATCAGTGCAATCAGAAAAAAGAAGTGCAGAAGATACATTGCACATTGGACGAGCTCCAAGACTTCGGACGCAGAGTAAAATCTTCTTACTCCGTGTCTTTCCATAATTTTTTTTTTTTGGGTGTTTGCCTTGCAAGAGCAGAGCCAAATAGCACGTGCAGGAAACGGAAATGACTTTCATGAAATCTCACCTGAAGTCATGTGACATTTCATGAAATCTCGTAGTATTTCATTCTGTCAACGTCAGAACAACACAGGAAGTGATTGGCCAGACCCGAGCTGATCTACAAATATAGGGATGGATGCCACATCATGTTTGTGGACCCATCCTTTTTACTATAAATCTGTGAACTCGTCTGCGCGCGCACAGCAACTCGGGGGGGATGTTTAGGGTCGGAAAAGGAAGCGCAATTCTTACAGTTTAATATGCAAAAAAAAAAATTGCTCTACCTTACGTGGTTCGAATTCTACCGGCATTTGAAAAATATGTATGCATCTCAGATCGCCGGCGATCTGGTAGCCCGAATCGGGTTAAGGAGATTCAGTCCGCCCACACTCAGTCAGCTAGCTGCTTCCTCAGCACATTGGGCCACATCCAGTCCCTCCTCCAAAGGGTTTATCCAGTGGTGGAAAATCCTGTTTCCCACTGTGAAGTCAGTGAGCTTCCCATGCATACTGATTTAGATAGAACAATGGTGTGGTGCTTTCATATCTGCTGGACTGATTGATGTCAAGGTTGTCAATAAAAACACTACACATTCCCCTTTTGTCAGTTCTTAATTTGAAGGATTAACTCACAAGCTGCACAAGTAATCAAGTAATCTACTATAGAAAACTATTAAATCAGTCTGAATCTTACAAACAAAAGCACTGGCAACATTGTCAACAGTACTTCAGTCTATTTACATGTAGATGGTGTTTGCCCACCTGCTTTTATAACACTTCAATGTTTTAAATCAAACAAATCTCACAAAGAAAACCTAGAAAAACTACAAAGTTTACTTTTCCAGTCATAATTTTGCTCAGCAGAATGGTTTCTCATGGCAGTTCAGGGTGAATACATCAGAAGAGGCTAACCAAACCAACATCTCCCTCTGTAAAAAGATGAATTGTCCCACCAAAACCAAGTAACAGTAAAAACAACAATGACACCTGCAATATTTGCCAAGAAAACCTGCTTGATTATTCCCAATATTTTTGGAAAAACGTTTTTGTGGACTGATGAGAAAAAAACATTTTTGTATCAACTTGGTTTACTTATATAGTGCCAATTCACAAGTGTCATCTCAAGGCAAAAAAAGTTACAAAATGTAAGAAATTTCAGCGCCACATTGAGAGGTGATTGACAGCACTAAGACCCGCCTTCTGGCTCTGATTGGTTGTTTCTGGTTAACACAGAGGGAAAAGAGAGAAGCTCAATTCTAATAATATGCTGTCACAACATAGTGAGTTATATATAGATATATATATACATACAAATAAGTATTCTCTATAAACGTTACATACTGCAGCTTTAAATGTGACAAAACTAAAATTCAAAGAAAAATATTTGGTGCAAGAACCAGAATATTCTAAAAATTCAAAGAAGTTATAAGAGTCTAGCAGAGTGGCGTGTTCAAAAGGAAAATATTTACGACGCTATAAAATTTAATTAAGCACCAATTCAGAAAACCTATCCCTATGTAATATACACTTAAACATATCCAGAATGGATTCTAAACCCTTTCTTGCTTCCTTTATAACTTGGTGACTTTGACTCGTACGTATCCAGATATTCAGAGTTATTCACAGATTAAGAAAAAGCCACAGAGAAGCACAGCGATGGAGAACAGCTCAGCAGTAATGTGCAGAGGAAGGTTATTGGTATACGAGACCACCAGCACTCCGGTTTAAAATTACGCCAGGAGGAAAGGCACGGCCGGCTTCTACACTGTGGATGTATTTACAGTGCCGAGGGAGGAGGAGATAGGAGAAAGCAACTCACCAGGTGTCACTCAGGACGATACCCATGCAGGGAAAATTGATGATGGGGCAGGAAGGGAGGCAGCAGTGATAAAGCCCTTTCACTGCGACCAATCCATATCAGTGTGTGCAGGGCAGCTGGGGGAATCACGCTGTGTTTCTAAACTAAAAGTGCAAAGAAAGTGACATTTACTGAGAGGAAAACCTTTGTATTCGACTTTAATCTAATGCATGTGGATTAAAATTATAGGTTAATTCGAAAATGACAAACTATTTTCATCATTAAATAAATAAAAAAGAAGTCAGTGCTCCTTGAAAATCTAACGATTCACTAAAAGGCATATTTCTTATTCAATTACAACTTCCTCTTTTTGTACAAACGTCAGCATGGCAAGCAGTTTTTATCCGGAGCTAAACTTCCATGTAACGGAGCTAGAATGGGAGCAGGAAAACACATCTCAATTCCAGTGCTCATGCTGTGCCAGAAGCATCATCTTGGTGGAAAAAAGGGACAGTTAAAATTTGCATTTAGATTACTGTGGTAATAGAAAGACCATGGCGATGAATCTTGTTCTGAAAAAAAAGAGACTAATGTGCATGTATTTTGAATAAAACTGTGCAGTTAAACACTTAGACTGGATCTGTATGAAAGGATGTATAACAGAATCTCAATCTATCTTGTTTAAAACAATAACAGCTGGGCGCCATGGAAAGCAAAACGGCATGATAAACGTATCAATTAGCCAGACCATTTGTTTCCCTTTAATCATCTTTAATTTAAATTTTTTATCTGACAATATTAGATTCTAAAAAGTTGGAAATGTGACCTGAAATGCTAAACTTATCCGCCTTCATTTACGTGTGGTATTTACCGCAAACAACATCAAGTGCTGATTTTCATATTCATGAGCCTCACATTGTTTGCCGATAGCGCATACCAAGTGGGTCTAATTTGTTTTCGGTTCTTCACCGTTCCGCAGTCTCAAAAAATGTCAGCTGTGCACCATCACAGACACTTAATTAGGCAGCACCAGCCCTCTGTGCATGGACAATCTTTACGAAATGTCTCGGATAATCAAATGATAAGGTGTTCTTGGGGTGGCCTCAGTCAAGGAAAATGCAGAAAAATCTTTGAGAAATACACTGAATAAGTCTTGTTTAAATGTGCTGTAGCAGCATCTGAATCTGAGGTTCTGTTTTCAAGAGACACTTGCTAAACAACTCACAAAAAAACAAAAATCTAGTTTATTTTACCTTCCTAATCTTAAAACATGACCAGTTCATTCCTCATCCACACCTGCAGCTGGTGATATTAAAACCGTAAAGGTTAAAGGTCAATGATGAATGACATAAATAAGGGAAGTTTGTGTTTTGTTTGTCTAATTTAATACTATTGAAATGTTTCGTTTTTACAAACTTTTAATTTTAACCTGACCGCTAAATCAATCAAATAAAATCTGGAGTTTGCAGCGTTTTGATTGGCTGCTGGTCCCCGCTGTCCCGGCAACAGACTGGTTCTGGGATAGAACTGGTTTCCAGCACTGGAGATAGAGTTTGTCTCAGTGGAAGTACTTTGATGCCCAAAATGCTGCGTCACACTTTCAAGGTCACCTGGGACATTCACATCAAAATATAACAAGGTGACATAAGATATAAACTTCAAATTTGTGCCAACTGATGCTTTTCAACTCAAGACCTTTTACATCTGAAGCCTCTAAATCTGTCAACTTCCTGTTATTATGGGTTTAACTTCAGATTCAAATCCTTGTGTTAAACTAAACCTTGTTAAAAACAAAAATCTGAGCCTCACAGAACCATTAAATGTCCATTCCCAAAAAGAAAGTAAATGGAAGAACCAATGACTGAATTATTATTTTTTTTTTTTTATGTGAAATGTAAGATCTGCTGTTGAACATTAGGGTCCATTTAAGATTTTGTAAGGCTATAACAGTT
Organism: Xiphophorus maculatus; assembly: GCF_002775205.1. NCBI lineage: Eukaryota > Metazoa > Chordata > Actinopteri > Cyprinodontiformes > Poeciliidae > Xiphophorus > Xiphophorus maculatus. The sequence continues at coordinate 3,123,942 of NC_036463.1, forward strand.
AGTTTTACTTTTCAGGACATTGTAGAAACCCTGCTTTGTTTAACTGTTGGCTATTCTGTAGCCAACAGTTAACCTATTATGATGTACTAACTCAGCTTTCCACTGCTAATCCTACAGAAGACAATCTAATGTCCCTTTATTTCTCTGAAACAGCTGACAGATTTATTCAGTGCATATTTTCACAGCTTTCCTTCACACTAGAGATTTTTGATGCAATGAGTAGATAAGTTTAACAGAGCAATTACATTTGCTTTGAAGTCTGCTCCTGGAAACGCTGAATTACAGCTTACCACAATAGTTTTCAAGTTTAGTGCAAAATCAAAACACTGTAGAAAAATTAAAAGAGACGAAAGGCTGAGAAGTGGAAGACAGGCACCATCTCCACAACCATTTATTAGAAAAAAAACAACACAAACATGTTGTATTATGCAAGAAAAGTAGATGTGACTCTGTTTTCCTCCCCCTACTTCATTTCTTCTCTCTCAACTCTAATTTATTGCCATCTGCTCGGCTCGGGTGTAAATCTGAACGCAGACCGACTTGCTCACCCAGGCTTTATCTGTTAACATTTAGCAATGTCTAATTAAGCAAAAATGGGAACTGCGTTGGCTGAGAAATGCTGCAGCTGGGTAATGACAGTCATAACAGTTTGGGATGCATGTCTGTCACTGCAAGCAAATGCACTTATTAAATCAGGGTAATTAGAATAAGGAAACAGCCATAATGGGCAAAAGGCATTCGGCTGTGATTAAGGAGGTTCAAACTTGCAGCAGATCAACTGGCTTTTGTTTACAATTTAGCTGTTAAAATGACAAATGCATGCCATAAAAAGAAATATAAAAAAATGTCAATACAACATGTCCACTTTGGAGCAAACTAAATAAGTAAATTGGCAGCAAAAAGTGAAAAGTGTACAAATGCTAATTTTTTGGTGCTTTGACATCGTGGTGACAAACAGCAGGCTGTAGCAGAAATTTACAGACTTACTTTATCACATCTATAGAGATTTTAATCAGGAAATATCCGGACCAAATCTGGATGTAAAAGGCTTTCAACTTAAAATGAGTTTTTGATTTGTTGAGAGTGTAGTACGCCATTAAAAACTTTTAATTTGATACCATTTTTAGAACATAAACCTGCTGCAGATGTCTTCAGCATTTTCCCCAACCTGTATGGTTTTGGTCTTTATGAGACGTTCACTGGACTTCACGGAGTTATAATTATACTGAGAATAAAATCATCACAGGGAAAGTCTGTACTAATTTGGTGACTTCTGAAGGGAACTGATTTTATTTACAGCAAGCAGAATAAAGAAGGCTGAACCTAAAATGAGTGGCATGCTTCACATTATTGCTTGCCTTGTTCAATAAAATAAAAACGACAGTACAAAAATATACTTGTATGTCTTGGATGTGGCGTAAAATCGGACATTATAAGAGCTTCTGTTTATGTTGAACTTTTACAAGAGCTACATTTACCAAGACTCTTATTAAAGAGCAGATACTCCACAAAATAAATATTTAATTAAGCTATTCAGTTACAAAATGTAGTTACATTTTAGATTAAAACAATAGATTCTTTTCAAGAACACAATCACATGAAGCAATCTTATGTACTTCCATTTGGCTCTCTACTGCTTCTAAACACAGCCCAAGTGCTTAAATAAATAAATAAAATAAAAAAAAAGTAATTTTATGGCAACAAGTTGATGTTTTTTGGTGTCTGGAAAATGAGCCGTTTCAAAAACCTTCGAAATGTAACATCACAAATCAGCAGGCACTGCCCTGTTACCTAGCAACCCCCGCGAAGCCCAAAGCATTGCCTAGCAACTCAAGCGGAACACTAGCATGTTTGTTCAGCTGGTTTAGCCTCTGCATGCGCTGTACAATGGCTGCTGGAAAAGACGAGCGTTTTGTTGTTGATTTGCCATCCAGAAATCATTTACTGGCTGTGCAGGAGGCTCCACTTCTGCTTTTCAAAGATGTATGGTTTTATAATTGCACCCATTTTCATGTGTGAGTGTAAACACTGAGCTAAGGGGCGTGGCCACCAGCATTTTATCTGGATTTAAAGTGACAAGAGCCCTGAAACAGCTCATTCTCAAAACTGAAAGAATAATTTTGTGCCAAAAAATTTAACGAACATGATTGCATAGATCATATTCTATCCTAACCTGTTCAAGGAAGAAGAATAGGTCACCTTTAAAATTAGGGTTTACGCATGACCCTGTCTGTCTGGCACAATGCTTATAGTAAATGTGTTCTAGTAAAGTATAGCTTAGTGTCAGTCTCTTCAAGTCTTTGATGATGAGATTTAATATTTCAATAAGTGCATTGCTCTTTTATTTACAGCATTTGTCACATTTGTAGGAGTGCAGACTGAAAAAAACAAGCTGCATGAATATGAAAAACGTTTACTCACCGATATTCTTTATTGAAACACCTCAGTTCTCATAACATTTGTTTATCCGAGAACAAAAGATTTCAAGGTTGTAAGTTATCAATGTTTACTGGAGTAACATGATTTAATATGCCACAGTGCTGTAAATCCTCCCGCAGAAGCTTTAGATTAGGCAGTTTTCACAGATCGCTGTCGTTTTCCATTAGAGCATATCCATATTGACCACTTCCCTGATGATGTCTCGTCATCTCGCTCCTGCCATAACCTTATCTGTCAATGGTTTGCGCTGCCTTCAGCAGAATTTATTGGCATGCCCTGTAACACAGCAGCAGGGTTCAAAACTCAAACAGAAGCGGTGTGAGCCGAGGCGTTGTCTGAGTTTTCAACGCAAAGTCAGTAAAAAACAGGTGAGGCAAAGTTCAGTTTGGCTTGTTGCTTTTTCCTACAGCCAGACTTCTGGCAGGTCTCTGCAGTGACGTTTCTTGTGGGTGTGTGTACGTTCGCGCTCCATGACACCGAGAACAGCAGCAGCTCGTACTCAGACAACGCGACCCCGTTGTCAGCTCTGCTCTGGCACCATTAGAGGTATTTTTCCATCTATTGAACATTTGAAAGACTGCGCCCCGATCATCTTCACGTGTCGAGATTCCCCGAAAAGACTCCGCATTCGGATCACGGCCTTTAATTATGACCTTTCATTGTAGAAAAATCTATTGCATCATAGATTTTGTTGGCAGGGGATTCAGACATGTTCACTCTGGGGAGAGCTGAGCCAGTGTAGGTTTTCTTTATTGCCGCAGGCCAGTTTTGTCTCTAAAGCTAAGCTTCCCATATCTTCAGTGGGGGAAAAGTTCAATTTCTAGCGCAGAGGCAGCCTTCGTTCAGTAGGACACACAGCTAATTTATTTTTTATCACCCTAAGATTATAGTCAAGGTGATATACCATCTCCAAGGAATCAATGATGAAAGGATTTCCTTGGCGGCGTAAAGGCAGCTGATGAAAAATATATCTTACATCTATTATGTGATTTCTTCAACTTAAATTACTGTACTGCTGTGAAGGCCTTTTACCCAAGGAAACCGTTACTTCGATATAATTGGAAGTACCCATTTTTACAGCTTAACATATTTAAATCTGTGAATGAATCAAGATTCGAGAGTTCAATTGTTCGTTCATCCATATTTCCACTTATCACAGAAAAGAGGTATCAGAGGAAAACATGAACATCTTTCCTCACTGTGAGGAAAACTAGCTAGTTTTGGGTTATCCCAAATGAAGACTCGCTTTTGACTAGCAGCTCAGAGAAAAGTTGTCAGGGTTTGTAATCAGTCATCCACACTATTGGAATTAGTAAGTAAATTATATTTAGATACGGACACTGTAGAGCACAAAAATGGGTGACATAAAATATAACACTACAAGTTGCTTCTTAATCACACTACACTACACATAGTTAATGATAACATATCTGAGAAGTTGCAATGACTTTCACTGATTAGTTGCCTTTACAGGAGAAGCTGATTGCCCGGTAACAGTACGGTGAAATGGGATGTTATGCTCTGTCACAGATGATATTCTCATTATCTAATTGTCTCCAATTGTAGAGTATGCTCAAAATCACACAGTGGAGAGGGGGACAAGATCATTTATGATTTTATAAATGAGACTCAAGTTACAAAATAACATTTTCAAAGCTCAAAAACTTGTACTTCTCTACAATGCTATAGTGGTGGTATTGACAGTCTGTAGCATATGACTGCTAAATAACTGGACACTTTTACATTTCCTATATATATAACTGCAACCAACCATTGACATTGTATATTTCAAATTTCAATTGTTATTGCAGTAACAATTCAGTTGCATGGTAAATTTTACTTGTTGGATGGACTATCTTATTTATATTTAATGACCTGGATGATGAGCTCACATACAGTCATAATACTTCAGTGGTAAATATTTAGTCAAAAACAGGCCAAAAGAAAAAGACAGGCTATGTTTAGCCTTTAAAATTATTGTTAGACTGCTGTTAAAGTAGAATCATGTAGAAACGTTAAAGACTATGAAAGCAGGCGCTAAAAACATACAAAGGATAAACAAAACAAAAAAATGACTTAATTAAACATACTTTTGTCAATAAATACAAAGAGAACAGTGAATAAAAAAGGAAACTACAACACAACTATAAAAATTAAATAACACAGTTCAACTTAATATAGTGCACTATGATTTTTTTTTTTTTCCAAAATTTATTTATGCTTTAACATGAGGTACAGTGTAAAGGCAATGCAATGGTTATATAGTTACAGTGTACCTTTAAATACAAACGTAATTGTGCTAGAACAAGCCCAATTATACCCACATATATACACCTACACAAAATACATAAAATGGATCAAGTCAAAGTAAACATATTGCGTTAGCGGACAGAAACAGATATATCATAAGATAAACAAAATAAAAAAGGACCACAGTACTAAATTTCTTTCCCTCAACCCATACAAACACACACTCGAAAAACGAGAAAAAATAAATAAATAAATAAATAAATACAATAAAATAAAAAAAAAATAGATAAAAAATAAATAAATAAAATAAAAAATAAATAAAAAATCAGGTGCCAGGGGATACTTCTGTTAATGTATCAACCAAACTTAACTCAAGAAAGAAGATGAAAGAAAGAGAAATATTGATAAGAATAATAAACATCAGCTACATAAAGTAGGTACTACCTTATCAGTCCGGAATATTAGGGAAATTAATCTTTCTAAGGGTTCTTAATAAGGGGCTCCACAAACCCAAAAATCTCATGGAAGAGCCTCTTAAAGTAAAACGGATTTTCTCAAGTTTAATGAAATACAGTGTATCTCTAAGCCAGTGGGTATATGATGGAGGTTGAGGCGACTTCCATTTTATTATAATCACTCTCCGTGCCAAAAAAGTCAAGAAAGCCAAGGAGGATTTCTGAAAGGAGGACAGGGTGGACTGTGGAGGTTCAACTCCAAACAAAGCAGTCAAGGGGTCAAGCTCCAATTTCTTGTCAAAAATATCTGACAGAATAGCAAAAACTTTGGACCAATAGTTAAAAAGCTGAGGGCAAAGCCAGATAGTGTGGATCAAATTGGCTGGAGAATGTTGGCATCTATCGCAGGCAGGAGAAACGTTGGTGTAAAACTTGGCCAGACGTGCTTTAGTATAATAAGTGCGATACACAAGTTTGCATTGAATTAAATTATGTCTGGCACAAATAGAAGACTTATGCACCAATGACAGGATTAGTGTCCAAAGATCCTCTGAAATGGTCTGTCCAAGGTCTTCCTCCCAAAGTGATCTATAGGAATTCAGGGTTTGTGGGCGTAGAAGCGTGATTTGATTGTAAAAAAAAGATATGGCTCCTTTCGATTTGACAGTAGGTTTAAGAAAAATGTCTAAAGGTGAATCTTTGGGAAGGTTGGGAAAATCTGAATAAGTAGAGCGGACAAAGCTGCGCACTTGCAAGTATCTAAAAAAATGATGGCGCGGGATACCAAACTTTCCAGAGATTTGTTGGAATGAGGCAAAAGTATTATCAATATACATATCATGAAAAGTTAAAATTCCTGTTCTCCGCCACGACAGGAAGATACCATCTGTGAGAGACGGCTGAAAGGTATGATTTGAAGCTATAGGGGAATAGACAGAAAGAGATTGCAAGCCAAAATGCCGTCTGAATTGCATCCACAGCCTCAAGGATGCATCAACTAGTTTATTGGAAGTATAAGGTTTAGTTGAGGACTGTAATGGTGAATGTAGTAAGGCTGCCAAGGACACAGGTTTTACAGAGTTGGCCTCCATAACAAGCCAAGCTGGAGAAGAAGGGCTATCTGACTGGAGCCAATATCTAAAAAGTCTAATATTTGAAGCCCAATAATAATATCTAAAATTTGGCAAGGCCATCCCCCCAAGCCTTTTAGGTCTTTGTAAGAATTGAGTGCGTATACGAGGGGCCTTCCCATTCCAGAGAAATTTGGTAATTATACTATCGAGTTTGCTAAAAAAGGACCGTGAGAGAAAGATAGGAATGCACTGAAATAGGTAGGAAAAACGTGGAAGGATGTTCATTTTGATTGAGTTAACCCGAGCAACCAACGAGAGGCCAAGCATCGACCAACGATCAAAGTCCTCCTTAACTTGCACTAATAAAGGAGAAAAGTTAGCTTTAAAAAGATCCTCGTATTTAGATGTAACCTGGATTCCTAAATAGGTAAAGCTCTGATCTATGACCTTAAATGGTAATGTGTGCAGTGGGTAACTTTTGGCTAATGCATTAGCTGGGAGTAATTCACTTTTGCTGAGGTTTAATTTATAGCCTGACAGCTGCCCAAATTTATCAAGTGTGGCAAGTACAGCAGGAATAGAAATATTCAAATTAGAAATGTACAAAAGAAGATCATCAGCATATAAAGAGACCTTTGTTTCCGTATCATTCCTCTTAATACCTATAATACTTGTATTACATCTAAGCGCAATTGCGAGGGGTTCAATTGCCAAAGCAAATAATAAGGGACTCAGTGGGCAGCCTTGGCGAGTAGAGCGACTGAGGCGAAAATAGTCAGATTGAGTATTATTTGTCCTAATCGATGCATATGGGTCAGAGTAAAGTAACTTAATCCACGACAGAAAATTTTCCCCAAAGCCAAATTTCTTAATCGAGTAGAATAAATATGGCCACTCCACTCTGTCAAAGGCCTTTTCAGCATCTAAAGATATCACAACTTCTTGAGTACTGACAGAGGGTGGGCTGTAAATTACATTAAAGAGTTGTCTTATGTTGGAAAAGGAGTTCCTATTTTGTACAAAGCCGGTCTGATCTATCCCAACCACAGTGGGAAGCACTGTTTCTAGTCTTAGAGCTATTGTTTTTGCTAGCAATTTAAAGTCAACATTAAGTAAACTTATCGGGCGATAGGAAGAGCAGAGTTGAGGGTCTTTGCCTTTTTTAGCCAGCAGAGTAATAACTGCCTGATTAAGGGTCTGAGGTAGACACCCAGAGGTTAAAGATTCGTTGTATACCTCTAAAAGTAGTGGAGAAAGCTTGTCCCAAAATATTCTATAAAACTCACAAGGGTACCCATCAGGGCCTGGACATTTACCCCCCTGCAGGGCCTTAACTGCCTCAGTGAGTTCAGAGATTACAATAGGTCTCTCAAGATCGTCGGCTACACCCTGATTGATGGTGGGAACTTCCAAATTGTTAAAAAAGTTATCAAAGTCGGTTACAGAAGGAGTACATTCTGAGGAGTATAATGACCTATAGAAATCCTTGAAGGCCAAATTAATTTCCATTGGGTCAGTTGTGATGCCTTGGGTAGTTTGGATCTGAGAGATGTGGCGAGAGGCTGACACTCGTCGAATTTGGTGAGCCAGGAGTTTACCAGCCTTATCTCCATGTTCGTAAAACTGGGCACCAGATTGAAGTAGCAGCTCAGTAGTATGTTGTGTCATGAGCACATCAAACTCAGCTTGCAACACGAGGCGATCCTTGTACAAAGTGGGAGAAGGTGATATTGCATACAAGTTGTCAATTTGAGAAATGTGGCGTGTCAAAGTATTAATTCTCTCTCTTCGCAGCTTATTTTCATACTTTACATAGGAAATAATTTCCCCTCTGATGAAGGCTTTAAGCGTCTCCCAGAGTAGTGAGGCCGACACCTCAGGTCCTCTATTATTTTCTATAAAAAAATCTATTTGTCGTGCTACAAAAGATACAAATTTTTCATTTGATAGCAGACGGGTGCCTAGCCTCCATGGAGGCCGCTCAATGGGGTGAGAGTCAAATCTAATAGATATAGAAACTGGGGCATGATCTGATAGGACAATAGCATCATATTTGCACCCAGTGAGAGAGGACAGCAATCTATTATCAATCAAGAAAAAATCAATACGCGTAAAGGTGTGGTGGACTGGGGAAAAGAATGAGTAAACCTTCTGGGAGGGGTGAAGAAAACGCCAGGCATCATGAACATTAAATTCAGACATAAAGGAGTTAATCATTTTAGATGAGCGCGAAGGCATGGTTATGTTTGTTGAGGAGCGATCCAACTGAGGATCAAGCCTGCAGTTAAAATCACCTCCCAATATTAAATGATAAGTGGACAGATTGGGAAGTGACTGGAAAACATGTTTAAAAAAGTATTCGTTGTCATAATTGGGAGCATATATATTAGCCAATGCCACCGGGATATTGCAAATGGTACCAGTGATAATAACGTATCTACCACAAGAATCAGAAATGGTTTGAGAGTGCACATAGGGGACAGATTTACTGATAAGGATAGCCACTCCTCTAGATTTAGTGTTAAAAGAGGAATGATAAACTTGACTAACCCAGGTGCGCTTCAGTTTCACGTGGTCCACGTTCTTTAGGTGCGTCTCTTGAAGGAAAGCTATTTGTGCCCCCAATCGTTGCATATGATGTAATACCTTACTGCGCTTCACAGGATTGTTGAGCCCCCTGCAGTTAAAGCTGGTGAAATGGATCTCTCGTCCTACCGCTGTAGCTGGTGTCAAGTGAAGATCAGCCATAGGTCAAAGTAAAACACAAAAGTAAACGAGAATCACCCTGGTCACCCGAAAAAAAAAGAGACATACACAGACAAAAAGACAAAAAGAACAACGTAACGCACACACCCCTGCCACCTGAAACCCTCCCTAAACCAACCCATTCGCTGAAGCATTCCCCCAAACGGGATGCGCGAAACCCCATCAAAAAGAAAACAAAAAATAGCATCCAGCTTACTAGAGGCTGAAAAATGAAAGTAGTCTTAACTACTGACTACTCTCCTGGGAATGTGATGCAAATATAACAATATGCGAAAAATGCACCATCTAGAGAACAACAGGTTTGTAGAAACATGAAATATATTATAAGGCATGTAAAACTAATGTGCAATCGGATACACAAATGCCCCCTTGTATCAACAAGAACCAAGAAAATAAAAATACATTTCCAAACTAGGAGTTAAATCCACAGTGTATCCAGAGTACTCGAAAGGCACTGTAGAGAACCACAATGCATTAAATAATGATTGTATTGTACAGAGTATTACAGTTCCCAAACAAAATGTTATCCCATCACTGGGTAGCGGCCCCTCTGGGATTCAACTGTGGCCGGAACAGCCGCATTTCAAACTGTGGCCGGATCAACCACATTTTTAATGTTTTTCTCAACAAAGTCTGCAGCAAGGGCTGGGTCCTCGAACTTACGGGTCTGCCCGTTGGGAAGAGTGATCCGTAGTATTGCAGGGAAAAGAAGCCCAAACTTGATTCCAGGGCAAGAGTGGAGTTCCTTCTTCACTTTCGTAAACGATGCGCGTTTTTTAGCAACTGAGGTTGAATAATCAGGGAAAATGAACACACGTTTTCCTTCATAGAGTAAGGGAGACGACTCACGAGCCCTCCGTAGAATCTCATTCCGTTCTTGAAACAGGTTGACACGGACAACGAACGGGCGCGGTGGGTCCCCCTCTGCTGGCTTGGCCCGCGATGTGCGATGAGCCCGGTCAAGGGCAGGCTCAGCGTCGAGGCCGAGCAGATCCTGAAGCAGCTTCGATACAAACTTCGTCGGCTGTTGACCTTCGGATCCCTCCGGTACGCCCACAAGGCGGATGTTATTTAGTCTGGAGCGACCCTCCAAGTCTTCACATTTCTTGGACAGTGTGTCCACTAATACATTTAACGATTTGACCGAGGCCTCCATGGTAGCTAGCCTCCCATCCTGATCGTTAGCAGCCCGCTCCAAATCGTGAATGGCAGTCCCAAACGAGGCAATTTTAGCTTCTAGCGGTGCCAGCGTGGCTGAGATCTCCGTCTTAACGACATTCGAAACAATGTTCTCAAACCTGTTGATGAGATCAGTGCGGGAGTCGTTCAGCATCTCTTGCATCTTGGATAGCAGTATGCTATTAGCATCTGGTTCAGCAGGAGCCTCGTGGTCAGCCTTGCTGCGAGTAGCCTTGTCGTTTTTCCCCATATTCAACTGCGGTACTTACAAGTTACACATCAGATATGTATTTTCGTTCACTAATAGTCCAGTATGTTCCAAAAAAGTGTGTAAAGAGGTGCAAAAATTTACATTAAAACACATATCCCATCGGAGCACCCGCAAAACACGTCCTACATAGTCGGTGCTCAGCAGCGCCCCCCCGCACTATGATTTTTTTAAACATGTTTTGACATGCATATGTAGAAAACTGCCAAAAGGTTAAAAAAAAAACGATTACACTCTGGGTTGTTTTAAATGACTTTTCTTGCCCTTACTCTGAGTAGCTGTTAGTTCTTATGTTTTCTTTTTTATCAAAGTGAAGATACTAAATGTTACCCACCACTTGCAAGACACTGACTGCTCAGAAGCTCTCAACACAACCACTGACCTCTCCTTTAAATGTGCAGTTGGAGGAAGTAAGACCAGCCTGGTTCAAACACTAACAAGTACTGCGGTAAAGTCAATAAATGCATCGTTTACTGAGTTTCCGGTGGATGACTAACAGTGTGCTGGTGGTTTTTCTGCAGAATGGAGCCATACAGTTTGGACGGCGATTATTGAATATGAGGTCTGCTTTTCGTGCCAGAATTGGGGTTTTCAGAACAGCAATGAGGGAAGGCGGGCTCACGGCTCCTTTTTAACATCCTGCTTTACAGCAGGAGCCCACAATTTCTGGGTGGTGGTCGTCCAATGAGAACTTCAGAGCTGCTGCACAAAATGAAGACTGACCGATGCGCCCGATCCTTCTTACTGCTAGCTGGAAGGGACAGGCGGGAAGTAGCCAGGTGTCCACTTAGGGTTTTTTCCAGATTCGGATAATGAGTGTCATCAAACAGAAGGCTGTCAGTTACCCTGGTGCTGCTTCGAGCAACCAAATCTTTATTTTCCACCATTTGTCTCCATTCAGGGTATGAACTGAGACTACATGTCACACATTTGCTTTGAGAAAATATGAAATATATTAGACTTTCAGTTTAGCTTTTAATTTACCAAGAGGCTATAATGTAGAGACTGAAATGACAAACTGTTTTGTGCAAATCTTTGTGCTATGGTTACACAGAGGTGAAATAGACAACTGAAAAAACTGAATAAAAATCAAGCTACATTTAGTTCTGATATAAATAAGATGGCAAGATTTTTTTTCCCTTTTTTTATTGTTTGCAGGCTTTGTTCCAGGGTAACTAATTTCATCTAGGACAGAAGCAACAACTTCAAACATGTTTAGAAGAAAAGAGAGGCCAGTGGAGAACATAAATGTTCTTAGATTTTAATTTGGGGTTCGATATTTTCTTTGGTGAACTCACTCCTTTCAGAAGATTTGGAGGAAAAAACAGAACAGAAAAAAAATATTCATTTGGTGCTGTGGGCGGTTGTACGCAGGAAATTTTTTGTATTGTTCACAATTTATCAACAATATTTTATAAAATTCATGTTTTCATATATAACACACAAAAAAATACATTCAATAAATTGTTTAACCTTATGAAATTTTTATCCATAACAAAGCAGTTATCCAGGTGCAGTTAGAATACAGCTAAGCTAGCTGATGATGCTAAAGTTAGCATCTGACTCTAAGCTTTGTATTCATCATTCAAAATGTAAGATAATGGCCAAACCTGAACTGAAATATGTTTTACACAACTCAGACTTTTCAAAAACATCATATTTGTTTGTTTTTTTTAACTGGGGAAAGCACAAACCAACCAGTTGACAAAGCAGTGGCATTAGCATGACTTTTGGTTCCATAAATATACATTTCATCAACTGGTCAACCAAACACTATGAGACTTATTAAAATGATTTGTGCAGCCTTTATGCTATTTATGAGAACTAAAATGTTATTTTTGGTGCCACTTTTCACAACTGCAGCAGACTTTAAGATCACAAACCCAAACCAATTTATTCAACACAGTTTGATTTTTGAAACTTGTATACAATGAATATCAAAAATGAGGATTAAAATCTTTTTTCTTTTTTTTCATGGACTTGTTTCAGTGGATCAGCTCGTCTGATGAGCTGGGTGTAATCCCAATCACATTTTTGACCTCTACTGCTCTTCTACCTCTTCCAACTTGAATTTTGTTCAAACAAAAACACCTTTGGCATTAATTTATTCCTCCAGCAGTGTGTTTTACACTCCTGTGGACAGGTGTACCAAAACAGTGCTGCTTGAAAATAAGACTGGACATGAATAAATTCTGGGTATTTTAACGGTTTCTGAGGCAGAACCAAGCTAATTATATTGTTTATGAGCTCTAGACATCACTGGGAACCTCATAGATGTGCATACAGAAAAGTCATGAGTCGCCACTTAATGTCTTTGCCTTTGAAGAAACAAGGCATATCTGATACAGTAAAACCTATTTAAGAGATCAGATCTTCAGCATTCCTGCTTTTTTTATTGACTTTGCCCTTTTATTATCCAATATTAAACACGCCGACTGTGAGGCATAAAAGATACGACAGGCTTATGGGGGAGAAGCACGCAAAGGTCATTCGTTCAACTTTGAGAGGGAGATGCGTAGAAACGCTGTATCCATTCTTAATGGGTTAGGGGAGAAGGTTTTCAAGAAGCTCGGGTCAAAAATTGGTTGTAAAAGCGGGCTTTAAAGAAGGTCTGACTGGATGACAGCCGTTGCCTGTGCACCCACAGTGCTCCACAGCTGCCTTGGGGCAACAATGCTGTTTCATTTCATCTGAGTAGCTGCCTGTCTTTCACTGCTTCACTATGAGATCAGGCATCTCTCCTGACTCTGAATATTTGTTTCTGTCAAAAACTTCTGACGTCAAGGGCGACATGAAAGATTTCCGACAGCTGGTTGTGGGACACTGGAAACAGGCAAAAATACGAAAAGAAAAGATTCCATCCGTCAAACTCCAAACTATTTGGGGTCAAAACTTGAACATTTTAGTTGTGTGAAAAAGACTCCAATAATTGTATTTTTTTTTGCATTTTAAGTGTGTTTACTTGCAAACTTTCCGGGTGGAGCAGAAACGGCGCTTCGTATGTGAAATATTACTACCAGTAGCGAATGGCGGCGGTTCAACAGCGAGAGCAGAACCAGCGTCTTTCACCGCCAGCTCGAAGACTTGAATTATTTTTTGGGTTATTTGTTTAGCTTTCTGACCGTGATGCTAATCTGGGTGAGTGTTGGTAGTTGTGCTGCTTTACCTGCTGTCTGGCCGCTCCGGATGTCATTTTTTCCTTGCGTTGCGCCTCGATGTAGCCAAACTCCGTCAAGTGCTTGTTTTTTAAATGTCATATTAGATTCGTTGTGTTGATGCATTTTGACGTGCTTCATCCCCGAGGTAATTTTCCGCCGCAACATGCAAACTTCCCCATTCACTCAGAAGTTCGACACGACAGGATTTGTTGCTGCGCGCTTGCGAAGAGTGAAGGAAAGAGATCAGATGCACATGCATGCTGCGAAGGGAGGTACAGGTGATCGTTTTGGTGATCGGCAACAAGAGACAGTGATCGGCGATCACCGATCATACACTGTTTCATGGAAATCGGCCGATTACGATCGTCGGACGATTGATCGGCACACTTCTAGTTACTAGTCTTCTGTGGATGTTGGCAGCTGCTTAAATGTGCACCACCACCTGCAGCCTATCCTCCACACACTAAGGTTGCCAAATCACTCTGTTGAAACCCCTGTAAATCCCTCACCCGATTCATAAGCTGATGCAATCTTCTCTCTGAAGTCTCCAGAAAGCTTAAACATAAAACTTTAGCCATTCTAAGTGAAAATGTGAGGTTGTCCAAATTTATTCAACAAAGATTGCCTTTTTGTTCCATTTTACAGAACCTTTTCTTCAGTTCTGTTTGTTTATATTCTTTGAAATTCTCATTTTTATTACAATTGATTTTAAGATATCCAAATATGCTAGAGAAAGATTGAAGTTGTTGTTAGGAATGTTAACTTTTATATCTGACTTTTCAACCTAGAAGCAGCAACGTAACTCCTTTAATTTGACTAGTCAGATGTCAAAACTGAAGTCCACTCACCCTGTGCATGCAAACAAGAAGCTACAGAGTACTGTAGAGCCTGTTGTGGTGAAGAAGAACAGAACTGCAACACTATGAAGCACAGGAGTTTATTAGAAGTGATAGCAAACCTTTAGAAGAAGTTGAACCATCATGAAGTCAGCAGCAGTGGGCAGAGAGCCAGACTTATTCGATAGAGGTGCAGCTATCCTGCCTCTTCGTGCAATGAATTCTGCTGCTGTGTTTACTCTGAAAACAATGGAGGCAGCAGCAGCAATCACTCTCTGACTCAAAGTAACTTAAAACTGTACTTCCAATTCTGTTTCCTTTAAAAACTACTAAAGCACCCCTGCAAAGTGTTCCGTCTTGTACAGACTTCCTTGTTTTGCAGACGTTGCACTATAAGAAGCATCAAAGAGCATTTATCACACAAATAGTCTTGGGACCAGGACTTGTTTTCATTCGTCACCATTAAAGGAATGTGTCGGCCTGCTGTTCAAATGATTCAATGGATTGACAATTTTAAAAAAGTATTTTTACAAAACGGTTAGAAATTATGGTTAAAAAGTAGTACTTAATCTTGTTTAGATCATAATATTTATGACCGAAACTTGTTTTATTAGTTTTCCTCCCGGGTGGATCTGGGCTGGTAGCCAGACCACAAAGTAATTCCCAAACTTAGAAGAACACAGATGGTTTTGGACAAGTGCTAAATTGATTTGTTTGCCTTAAAGAGACAAACTGTCAGCAAACTTTTTAATTAGTTTTCTTATGCAGCCAAAAAATGTTAAACTGTGGGACAATGGGGGCATTGATTTTGAGATAAATCAATTCAAGTTTACTAAATAGCACATTTCAAGAACAAGGCAGTTCAAAGTAAAACATGTAAAACAAGTTTGCTCCAGTTCGTTTCTCCATGTTTGGTTCTGGGGATGCAGAGTGGACCAGAAGCTGAATACTTGAGAGGTCTGACTTTGGTGCCAAGCTGTTCAGTGATTTAGAAACTAACAAAGGCATTTTAAAGTCTATTCTCTGAGCTCCAGTGGAAGGACTTTAGAAGTGGGCTCATGTGCTCCATCTTCCTGGTTTTAGTCAGAACGCCAGCAGCAGCGTTCTGGATCAGGCAGACCTGACTTCACACGTCTGCCTGATCAGGAATCAATGCCACACTTAAGAAAAACGCAAATTATATAAATGCAGATTATCTTCTATTGAATTAAAATATGACCCAATAATAAGTTTCATAAGGAGTGCTTGGCTGTGTTTTTATTCTTAGCGTAAGATAAACCTGTATCTTCTTCCATTAACTTTACATTAATTCACTCCAATCTGTTAGTCTAATACAAAAAAAATATGTATTCAAGTTTGTTATTCTAATGTAGCAAAAATGTGAAAAAGCTTAAGGGGAACGGGTCCTTCTGGATAACATCTACACTTTACATTGTGTACATAAAAATGCAAATATTGTTACCAATGAGCACATATCTGAAAAATTAGAGCCATTTCTTTCCCTGTTTGAGGCTTTGGTTGTGCTTTAACCTACACGAGCTGTGATCTGATAATTCTGCTCAACTGGCCAGCTGTGATGATATTCCCATTTTCATTACTTTGTTTTTTCCCCACCTACACTTATTTTTCCTCCCACTTGCTTCCTCAGGGGTTTGAGTGTTATTACCGTCTCCCCCTGTCTGAGCTGTGTGGAGACGGCGTCTGCTGATATTTACCCGATTAACAGACCTCACTGCAGAGGCTTCGGCTCACGTCGCCATTTTTGTCACGATCATAAAATCTTTCAGTGCTAAATGATTTATTCTGTGGAAATAAATGCTGAGAATTATGTTTTAGGACTGGTCTATTGTTAGTCTCCCTGATAATTGCTCATTAGTGAACCGGCTTCAGTGTTGCCGCCAGTATTTCTCCAACCTACACTGCAAAAACAAACTCTTACCAAGTATTTCTGGTCTCGTTTCGAGTGCAAACATCTTAACACAACTTGAAATAAGACAAAACTTTTCAGCAAGATATAGGAGATTGTGTAAAGTTAATTCCTTAACAGTGATGAAAAATTCAGTCATTACATGGGGGGGAGGGGGGGGGGGGGGGGGGAGTTAGGTGAAATAATCTTCTAGATGAACTAGTTATTTTTCAAAAATATTAAATTATTGTGAAGTAAGGACTTTTATCAAGTGTTCTTGATCTACTTTATAGTGCAAAGATCTTTGTATACTTGAAGAGAACTTGATAAAAGATAAAGAGTTATGATGAAAGTTCTTACTTTACAATAATTCAGTTAGTTGATGAGTTAGTTATTAGTTTTTCACATTAATATTTGTTTTGGTACATTTTCTTAGCTGTATTTTAAGTATAGTTAAAAATGAAATTATTTCAAAACTTGTGTTTTCAAGTGATCTTGAGTTTTAACACGGCATAAGTCTTAACAGTTATGTTGGTGTGTAGGCTTTTAAAGAAGAAATTATACCAAAGCTAAAGAATAATAAAATATTTACTTTCAAAACATTATTACATGATGAGTACAATAAGTGGAGCAATGGCTTATTTCTGTTGGAAATCTCCTACTTTACGTCCGTTTTACAACACTCTGAGATGCGCATACACAGCACAAAAGATGCTGGAAAAGTAATATTACTTTAAAAAAAAAACAACAACAACATATGAGTTTATTTCAGAAACAAAACAGCTCTACACCATTACTGTTCCTCTGCACAACAGGAAGAGACCCGGTGAGGGAAGCAGGCGAACTGAATGAGATGAGAACGTGCAGCAGGTGGTGGAATAGGAAAACTAGAGCAGTGCCAACTGAAGATTGGCAAATATCAGGAGGCGAAAACAAAGACCAGAAAAATAAATTTAAATAAAAAATAAGCATACAACATAAAAATAATTGTCACGAACTCTGATGTTAATGGTTTAGATGGATTTTTAAACATTAAATAATTAATATTTTCTTTAGAGGTGGAAATGTTCATTCATTCGTTCAAATTCACTAAAGAAATTCAGTTCAGGGTTTAAACTTCATTTATTTCTTAAAATAATAATGTACATTTTATCCCGAATAGAAAAAAAATACACTCCAAAAACACACACTAAACATCGGATTCATTTGACATAAACCAGCTGGTTTCCACAACATTCTCAGAGATTATTTTTATTCACAATCTGACATTTTATTATAATCTTATAATTTAAAAATATATTTCTTTTAATTTAATTTGTCCTTTATTGAAGGACAAATTCAATAAAGGATGGCTCTAGAACCATCCAACACTTTTCTCTGGTTTAGGATTATTTTTTGTCTTCAGTAAATATTCTTTACCATGATCTCCATGTATTTTATATTCTTGCCAATAGTTTCTGTTTATTTACATAAGATTTTATATAACTTTAACTTTCTATTTCCCTCCCTGCTTTATGCTGTTTCTTATTGTGTTTGCATGCATTTTATTGTGCTATATATGCACATTAAAACCAGAAAACATGAAGCATATATTAAAAGAAAGTCGCAGTCTAGAGCTGTACCATGGTTTAACTAATTTAAAATGTAAATTCCTCATAAATCAGTGTGAAGTTAATTTCCATATTAATTCTGACGCTCTATAGGAGAAAAGCTGCACTATTCTAAGGCATGTTTTCAGACACCATTTAAAATTCGTCTCCGACTCATGACTAGGTCAGTTCATAACCCTGTTAAAACATCGACACCTTTGCCCATGTCCCTGAATAATAATAATAATAACGCCAGTGCAAAACAATGGAGCTATTAAAGCAGAGGGGGAAATAAAAGGTTAGGATATAAAAGTGTATGCAAAACAAAAACTTGATCCTCATGACTCATTCCTTCCCCTCCGCTGCAAAAGTCAATGCCTGCTGATTTGTTTGTCATGTTTATGGCTGCCTTGACAACTAATAACTTTCTGTGGGAGTTTCTCGTGGGTGGTAATCTGCACCGGCAGATCGGCCAGCCATATGTTCTTTGATTATTGAAGGTGATGTGCTAGGGCCCCCGTCAGCCTGCTGCGCTCGTCGTGCTACGTGAAGCAGACACACAGGTCAAGGCTCGCACCCGAAAGCCCGACATATGCTAATGAGCTCATCTCATAAAATATGCATGGGGCCCTCTCTCAGGACCGAACAGTGGCAGAAGCGTGATTTTGCAGGAATTATGGGAACAGTCATTTTCCATTATGTTGGAGCTAAATGAGGACTGACCTGCAGCAGAGGCGTGTCTGACCCGTGTCAAGGCGGTTCCTGCCAATTTCATGTTGGGGAACTTTGCAGATCAGTTTCTGCTCTTTAAAGGGAGTGTGGTGACAGCGAATAAATGGATCTGGTTGCACAAGATAACCTTGGAGGAGTAATCTACCTCTGAAGCCGGTGTTCCAAGTCTGTATAATTAATCAAAGACAATGATGTCAATGAGGGCTCCATTTATGAAATTAGAGAGACGCTTTCTTCCATTATTGTACAGATTCGAAGAGCTTTATGTGGAGAGGTGGATCGTTTGCTTCTTTCTTCCCACCGCTGTTCCAATCACTTGTTTCTAGAACAAATGCTTTGGTGTTGACAATGTAGTAAACAACTGGAAACGAGGCCTAACAGTCGGAAAACCAACTGTTAAAACCACACTGATAATGCAGCAGTTATTTTTCTCTATAGAAAAAGTCACTCCAATACATACTTTATTAAATTTAACTTATTGTTATACGACATAGATTAAGAGGAACGTGTAGGCATTATTTACAATTGTCATTATTAGGCCCGAGCAGCAAAGCGCTGCGAAGGCCTATTGTTTCTGTACTGTTTCTTATTAGGCCCGAGCAGCAAAGCGCTGCGAAGGCCTATTGTTTCTGTACTGTTTCTTATTAGGCCCGAGCAGCAAAGCGCTGCGAAGGCCTATTGTATCTGTACTGTTTCTTATTAGGCCCGAGCAGCAAAGCGCTGCGAAGGCCTATTGTATCTGTACTGTTTATTATTAGGCCCGAGCAGCAAAGCGCTGCGAAGGCCTATTGTATCTGTACTGTTTATTATTATTACGATTCTTCCCACCTCTTCGTGTGCCTTTTTGGGGGCTTTATCATATTCAAAAACTCACCAAACTTGGCGGTGGCGACTAGAAAATTTAAAAATTTTGAATTTTAAGGTTGTCGCAAAAATCGCAAAAAAAATTGCTCAACGGCGGCAACTAGCAATTTTCTGTTGACACAATGGTATGAACGTACTTCATCGTAGAGACATGAAATTTGGTACACTTGTAGAGCTCACCAAAAGACTCAGAACTTACATTTAATGTTATAAGCCAACTATCACAGAAAGTCGGCCATTTTGTATTGAACGTCCATTTTTTACCTCGATGTTGACGTTTACAGCCTTCGTATTTGATCGAACTCCTCCTAGGGATTTCGATTGATCGACTTCAAACTCGGTCAGTCTGATCATAAGGCATGTTTGATTTAAAGTTATCAAATTGGTGAGTTTTGGAGCATGTTGAAGGGGGGTTAGCAGGGGTCAAAGTTCACCTACTCGCCATGAAACACGAAACTCTTATATTTCCTATATAAAAACACATAGAGGGACCAAACTGTCAGTGATTGATCGGCATCGGGTGCCCTACAATACCCTATGGTGAAATGATGACATCACTTAGGCCACGCCCCCTGAGAACAGGAAGTGTCATGTTTTACTGTGAACGGTCGCTATCTTAGCCCTTTGACCTAATCAACATGAAACTGTGTCCAGAGACAGAAGACATGTTGGTGTGTTGTGGATTCCAACCCCGACCGGCTTTGACATAGCAGGTGGGCGTGGCGGCGTGGCGAAGTGACCTGTAACGCCGTTGCCATACGTTTGGCTCTGAATTCCACAATTTCGGGCCCAGCTGCTCCAAACTCACTAGGATGGATCCTTATCCAGCTACCGACAGGAATTCATAACAAAATTTGGTGGGCGTGGCCTAATTTCCCTATAGCGACCCCTAGAGTATTTTAAATGAACAGCCCCAGGCCATGCTTTATCCTAGAATTACGAAACTTGGTACATATGTGTATCTTTTCAGGACGTACAAAAAAGTCTCTTGGAGCCATGCTCTAAACCCAACAGGAAGTCGGCCATGTTGTATTGAAGGTCCATTTTGGACCTCGAGTTTGACGTTTACAGCCTTCGTATTTGATCGAACTCCTCCTAGGGATTTCGATTGATCGGCTTCAAACTCGGTCAGTCTGATCATAAGGCATGTCTGATTTAAAGTTATCAAATTGGTGACTGTATGAGCTTGCTGAAGGGGGGTTAGCAGGGGTCAAAGTTCACCTACTCGCCATGAAACACGAAACTCTTATATTTCCTATACAAAAACACAGAGAGGGACCAAACTTTCATTGATTGATCGTCATCGGGTGTCCTAAAATACCCTGTGGTGAAATTATTTTTTTAAGTAGGCCACGCCCCCTGAGAACAGGAAGTGTCATGTTTTACTGTGAACGGTCGCTATCTTAGCCCTTTGACCTAATCAACATGAAACTGTGTCCAGAGACAGAAGACATGTTGGTGTGTTGAGTAATCCAACCCCGACCGGCTGCGATGAAGCAGGTGGGCGTGGTGGCGTTGCGAACGCCGTCGAATTTCGTTTAGCTCTGAATTCCACAATTTCGGGCCCAGCTGCTTCAAACTCACTAGGATGGATCCTTGTACACCCACCGACAGGAATTCATAACAAAATTTGGTGGGCGTGGCCTAATTTCTCTATAGCGACCCCTAGAGTATTTTAAATGAACAGCCCCATGCCATGCTTTATCCTAGAATTACGAAACTTGGTACACATGTGTATCTTGTCGGGACGTACAAAAAAGTCTCTTAGAGCCATGCTCTAAACCCAACAGGAAGTCGGCCATTTTAGATTGAATTTCATTTGACCTCGATTTTGACTTTTACAGCCTTCGTATTTGATCGAACTCCTCCTAGGGATTTCGATTGATCGACTTCAAACTCGGTCAGTCTGATCATAAGGCATGTCTGATTCAAAGTTATCAATATGGTGACATTTGAACATGTGGAAGGGGGGTTAGCAAGGCTCAAAGTTCCCCTGTGATCGACTGTGTAATACAAAGGGCTTTGTCATGTGTAGGGCAATGCTGCCCTCTGGTGTCGAATTACTGAAATAATGAAACTATTTCAGTAATTTCAGTAATTCGACACCAGAGGGCAGCATTGCCATACGGAATGACAGTTCAATGTTGAATTGAAAAGGAAAAAATTAAATAATTTGTAATTCTAACACAAAAACTGACAGAGACACCAAAGTTTGAGTTATTGATCATTATCTTGTGTCCAATAATATCCAATGGTCAAATGATGACATCACGTAGGCCACGCCCTCTGACAACAGGAAGTCTTGTATTTTACTGTGAACGGTCGATAGCTTCTGCACCAAACTTTGCACGAGTGACCCTGGTGAGATCCTTGACGACCCTATGTCATCATATTATGACGTCATCTAAGCCCCGCCCCCTCAGAACAGGAAGTGCCGTTTTTTTCCTTGGAAAGCTCCGTTTATGGCTCTCTTGACCTAATCAAGATGATTCGGATGATAAACTCTGTCAATGCTCGCTGCTGGCTGAACCGTGTGGACGTGGCCAAACGGCGAATATCAGTCCCTCGCCATATGCATACGTTTGGCTCTTATTCAGGCATAGATCATCCGATTGGCGCCAAACTGGATCTGTATGACCTTTGTTCACCTCTAAAGAGCCCAACGGGTTTGAAATGTAATTTGGCTCCACTGCGCCCCCTAAGTTAATACATGGGTTGTATCTCCTCGACGCATCGACCGATCTGCGCCAGATTTTTTGACAGTCGTCGGGGAGCGCTGCCGAACGCATTCACGCGTGTCGCCTGGTGGACGGGCGGGGAAAATGCGCGACAGCTTCTGCGGTGGCTGGCGGGCGGCGGTGCTGAAAACTGCGGCGGAGCTTCTGCGGTGGGGAGTTGGCTGCGGCTCTGGAAATTGTGCGAGAGCTTCTGCGGTGGCCGGAACCCCCGCGGTGGCCAATAGGCCGGAGCGGCGCTTGCTGCGAGGGCCGCCCGAGGCTGCTTGCAGCTTTAATTAGGCCCGAGCAGCAAAGCGCTGCGAAGGCCTATTGTTTCTGTACTGTTTCTTATTATTAGGCCCGAGCAGCAAAGCGCTGCGAAGGCCTATTGTATCTGTACTGTTTATTATTATTATTATTATTCTGCCCCCCCAAAGAGGAGCCTTTTTGGGGGCTTTATCATATTCAAAAACTCACCAAACTTGGCGGAAGCGACTAGGCGGTTTAAAAATTTTGAATTTTAAGGTCGCCGCAAAAATCGCAAAAAAAATTGCTCAACGGCAGCAACTAGCAATTTTCAACAGACCCATTGCTATTCACTTACTTCATCGTAGAGACTTGAAATTCGGTACAGTTGTAGAGCTCACTAAGACGCTCAGAATTTACAAGTAATGTCATAGTGCAACTATCACAGGAAGTCGGCCATTTTGTATTGAAGGTCCATTTTGGACCTCGAGTTTGACGTTTACAGCCTTCGTATTTGATCGAACTCCTCCTAGGGATTTCGATTGATCGGCTTCAAACTCGGTCAGTCTGATCATAAGGCATGTCTGATTTAAAGTTATCAAATTGGTGAGTTTTGGAGCATGTTGAAGGGGGGTTAGCAGGGGTCAAAGTTCACCTACACGCCATGAAACAGAAAACTCTTATATTTCCTATACAAAAACACATAGAGGGACCAAACTTTCAGTGATTGGTCGTCATCGGGTGTCCTAAGATACCCTGTGGTGAAATTTTTTTTTTACGTAGGCCACGCCCCCTGAGAGCAGGAAGTGTAATGTTTTACTGTGAACGGTCGCTATCTTAGCCCTTTGACCTAATCAACATGAAACTGTGTCCAGAGACAGAAGACATGTTGGTGTGTTGTGGATTCCAACCCCGACCGGCTGCGATGAAGCAGGTGGGCGTGGCGGCGTTGCGAACGCCATCGAATTTCGTTTGGCTCTAAATTCCACAGTTTCGGGGTGAGCTGCTCCAAACTCACTAGGATGGATCCTTATCCATCCCCGAACAGGAATCCATAGCGATATTTGGTGGGCGTGGCCTAATTTTTCTATAGCGACCCCTAGAGTATTTTAAATGAACAGCCCCAAGCCATGCTTAAACCTAGAATTACGAAACTTGGTACACATGTGTATCATGTCAGGACGTACAAAAAAGTCTCTTGGAGCCATGCTCTAAACCCAACAGGAAGTCGGCCATTTTGTATTGAAGGTCCATTTTGGACCTCGAGTTTGACGTTTACAGCCTTTGCATTTGATCAAACTCCTCCTAGGGATTTCGATTGATCGACTTCAAACTCGGTCAGTCTGATCATAAGGCATGTCTGATTTAAAGTTATCAAATTGGTGACTGTATGAGCTTGCTGAAGGGGGGTTACCAGGGGTCAAAGTTCAGCTACTCGCCATGAAACACGAAACTCTTATATTTCCTATATAAAAACACATAGAGGGACCAAACGTTCAGTGATTGATCGTCATCGGGTGTCCTAAAATACCCTGTGGTGAAATTATTTTTTTAAGTAGGCCACGCCCCCTGAGAACAGGAAGTGTCATGTTTTACTGTGAACGGTCGCTATCTTAGCCCTTTGACCTAATCAACATGAAACTGTGTCCAGAGACAGAAAACATGTTGGTGTGTTGTGGATTCCAACCCCGGCCGGCTTTGACATAGCAGGTGGGCGTGGCGGCGAGGCGAAGTGACCTGTAACGCCGATGCCATACGTTTGCTTCTAGATTCCACATGTTTCGACCGAGCTGCACCAAACTTGGCCTGACTCATCCTGGTGTGATGCCTGACAATGCTATGTCATCATATTATGACGTCATCTAAGCCCCGCCCCCTCAGAATGAATTAGAGAGATCTTCTGTGTAATTACATAATAAACAGTCCATGTTCGTTGTTTGTAGGGCAATGCTGCCCTCTGCTGCCCACTGAAATAGTTTCATTATTTCAGTAATTCGACACCAGAGGGCAGCATTGCCCTACGGAATGAAAGTTCAATGTTGTAATGGAGGAAAAAATTAAATAATTAGTAATTCTAACACAAAAACTCACAGAGACACCAAACGTTCAGTGATTGATCATAATCGAGTGTCCAATAATATCCAATGGTCAAATGATGACATCACTTAGGCCCCGCCCCCTCGGAACAGGAAGTGCTATTTTATTACTTGGAAAGCTCTGTTTATGGCTCTCTTGACCTAATCAAGATGATTCGGATGATAAACTCTGTCAATGCTCGCTGCTGGCTGAACCGTGTGGGCGTGGCCAAATGGCGAATATCAGTCCCTCGCCATATACATACGTTTGGCTCTTATTCAGGCATAGATATTCCGATTGGCGCCAAACTGGATAG
Source organism: Xiphophorus maculatus (assembly GCF_002775205.1). Classification (NCBI taxonomy): domain Eukaryota; kingdom Metazoa; phylum Chordata; class Actinopteri; order Cyprinodontiformes; family Poeciliidae; genus Xiphophorus; species Xiphophorus maculatus. The sequence continues at coordinate 3,148,812 of NC_036463.1, forward strand.
GTATGACCTTTGTTCACCTCTAAAGAGCCCGACGGGTTTGAAATGTAATTTGGCTCCACTGCGCCCCCTAAGTTAATACATGGGCTGTATCTCCTCGACGCATCGACCGATCTGCACCAGATTTTTTGACAGTCGTCGGGGAGCGCTGCCAAACGCATTCACGCATGTCGCCTGGTGGATGGGTGTGGAAAATGCGCGACAGCTTCTGCGGTGGCTAGCGGGCGGCGGTGCTGGAAACTGCGGCGGAGCTTCTGCGGTGGGGAGTTGGCTGCGGCTCTGGAAATCGTGCGAGAGCTTCTGCGGTGGCTGGAACCCCCGCGGTGGCCAATAGGCCGGAGCGGCGCTTGCTGCGAGGGCCGCCCGAGGCTGCTTGCAGCTTTAATTATTATTATTATTACGATTCTGCCCCCCCAAAGAGGCGCCTTTTTGGGGGCTTTATCATATTCAAAAACTCACCAAACTTGGCGGTCGCGACTAGAAAATTTAAAAATTTTGAATTTTAAGGTTGTCGCAAAAATCGCAAAAAAAATTGCTCAACGGCGGCAACTAGCAATTTTCTGTTGACACAATGGTATGAACGTATTTCATCGTAGAGACATGAAATTTGGTACACTTGTAGAGCTCACCAAAAGACTCAGAACTTACATTTAATGTTATTAGCCAACTATCACAGGAAGTCGGCCATTTTGTCTTGAACGTCCATTTTTTTCCTCGATTTTGACGTTTACAGCCTTCGTATTTGATCGAACTCCTCCTAGGAATTTCGATTGATCGACTTCAAACTCGGTCAGTCTGATCATAAGGCATGTTTGATTTAAAGTTATCAAATTGGTGAGTTTTGGAGTATGTTGAAGGGGGGTTAGCAGGGGTCAAAGTTCACCTACTCGCCATGAAACACGAAACTCTTATATTTCCTATAAAAAAACACATAGAGGGACCAAACTTTCAGTGATTGATCGGCATCGGATGTCCTAAAATACCCTGTGGTGAAATGATGACATCACTTAAGCCACGCCCCCTGAGAACAGGAAGTGTCATGTTTTACTGTGAGCGGTCGCTCTCTTAGCCCTTTGACCTAATCAACATGAAACTGTGTCCACACACAGAAGACATGTTGGTGTGTTGAGGATTCCAACCCTGACCGGCTTTGAGATAGCAGCTGGGCGTGGCGGCGTGGCGAAGTGACCTGTAACGCCGATGCCATACGTTTGCTTCTAGATTCCACATGTTTCGACCGAGCTGCACCAAACTTGGCTTGAGTGATGCTGGTGTGATACCTGAAAATTCTATGTCATCAGATTATGACGTCATCTAAGCCCCGCCCCCTCAGAACAGGAAGTGCTATTTTTTTCCTTGGAAACTTTCATTTATGGCTCTCTTGACCTAATCAAGGTGATTCTGTGTTGGATGACAGATAGGAAGTTGGTCTCGCTTGCTTTAAAGTGCCAAGAGTTTTCAATGGCGGCAACGCCGTTCGTATACGTTTGCCTCTACATTCCACATATTTTGACCGAGCTGCATCAAACTTGGCCTGAGTGATCCTGGAGGCTTGCCCGTCAATCCTACGTCATCACATTATGACGTCATCTAAGCCCCGCCCCCTCGGAACCGGAAGTGCCGTTTTTTTCCTTGGAAAGCTCTGTTTATGGCTCTCTTGACCTAATCAAGTTGATTCTGTGTTGGATGACAGATAGGAAGTTGATCTCACTTGCTTTAAAGTGCCAAGAGTGTTCAATGGCGGCAACGCCGTTCGTATACGTTTGCCTCTACATTCCACATATTTTGACCGAGCTGCATCAAACTTGGCCTGAGTGATCCTGGAGGCTTGCCCGTCAATCCTACGTCATCACATTATGACGTCATCTAAGCCCCGCCCCCTCGGAACCGGAAGTGCCGTTTTTTTCCTTGGAAAGCTCTGTTTATGGCTCTCTTGACCTAATCAAGGTGATTCTGTGTTGGATGACAGATAGGAAGTTGGTCTCGCTTGCTTTAAAGTGCCAAGAGTTTTCAATGGCGGCAACGCCGTTCGTATACGTTTGCCTCTACATTCCACATATTTTGACCGAGCTGCATCAAACTTGGCCTGAGTGATCCTGGAGGCTTGCCCGTCAATCCTACGTCATCACATTATGACGTCATCTAAGCCCCGCCCCCTCGGAACCGGAAGTGCCGTTTTTTTCCTTGGAAAGCTCTGTTTATGGCTCTCTTGACCTAATCAAGTTGATTCTGTGTTGGATGACAGATAGGAAGTTGATCTCACTTGCTTTAAAGTGCCAAGAGTGTTCAATGGCGGCAACGCCGTTCGTATACGTTTGCCTCTACATTCCACATATTTTGACCGAGCTGCATCAAACTTGGCCTGAGTGATCCTGGAGGCTTGCCCGTCAATCCTACGTCATCACATTATGACGTCATCTAAGCCCCGCCCCCTCGGAACCGGAAGTGCCATTTTTTTCCTTGGAAAGCTCTGTTTATGGCTCTTTTGACCTAATCAAGATGATTCGGATGATAAACTCTGTCAATGCTTGCTGCTGGCTGAACCGTGTAGGCGTGGCCAAATGGCGAATATCAGTCCCTCGCCATATGCATACGTTTGGCTCTTATTCACGCATAGATCATCCGATTGGCGCCAAACTGGATATGTATGACCTTTGTTCACCTCTAAAGAGCCCAACGAGGTTGAAATGTAATTTGGCTCCACTGCGCCCCCTAAGTTAATACATCGGCCGTATCTCCTCGACGCATCGACCGATCTGCACCAGATTTTTCGACAGTCGTCGGGGAGCGCCGCCGAACGCATTCATGCCTGTCGCCCGGTGGACGGGCGTGGAAAATGCGCGACAGCTTCTGCGGCGGCTGGCGGGCGGCGGTGCTGGAAACTGCGGCGGAGCTTCCGCGGTGGGGAGCGGGCTGCGGCTCTGGAAACCGCGCGAGAGCTTCTGCGGTGGCTGGAACCCCCGCGGTGGCCAATAGGCCGGAGCGGCGCTTGCTGCGAGGGCCGCCCGAGGCTGCTTGCAGCTTTAATTAGGCCCGAGCAGCAAAGCGCTGCGAAGGCCTATTGTTTTCATACTGTTTCTTCTTATTTTTATTATTCTGCCCCCCTCTTTGAGCGCCTTTTTGGGGGCTTTATCATATTCAAAAACTCACCAAACTTGGCGGAAGCGTCTAGGCGGTTGAAAAATTTTGAATTTTAAGGTCGCCGCAAAAATCGCAAAAAAAATTGCTCAACGGCAGCAACTAGCAATTTTCAACAGACCCATTGCTATTCACTTACTTCATCGTAGAGACTTGAAATTCGGTACAGTTGTAGAGCTCACTAAGACGCTCAGAATTTACAAGTAATGTCATAGTGCAACTATCACAGAAAGTCGGCCATTTTGTATTGAACGTCCATTTTTTACCTCGATTTTGACGTTTACAGCCTTCGTATTTGATCGAACTCCTCCTAGGGATTTCGATTGATCGGCTTCAAACTCGGTCAGTCTGATCATAAGGCATGTCTGATTTAAAGTTATCAAATTGGTGAGTTTTGGAGCATGTTGAAGGGGGGTTACCAGGGGTCAAAGTTCACCTACACGCCATGAAACAAAAACCTCTTATATTTCCTATACAAAAACACATAGAGGGACCAAACTTTCAGTGATTGATCGGCATCGGGTGTCCTATAATACCCTGCAGTGAAATTTTTTTTTTACGTAGGCCACGCCCCCTGAGAGCAGGAAGTGTAATGTTTTACTGTGAACAGTCGCTATCTTAGCCCTTTGACCTAATCAACATGAAACTGTGTCCAGAGACAGAAGACATGTTGGTGTGTTGTGGATTCCAACCCCGACCGGCTGCGATGAAGCAGGTGGGCGTGGCGGCGTTGCGAACGCCATCGAATTTCGTTTGGCTCTAAATTCCACAGTTTCGGGGTGAGCTGCTCCAAACTCACTAGGATGGATCCTTATCCATCCCCGAACAGGAATCCATAGCGATATTTGGTGGGCGTGGCCTAATTTCTCTATAGCGACCCCTAGAGTATTTTAAATGAACAGCCCAAAGCCATGCTTTAACTTAGAATTACGAAACTTGGTACACATGTGTATCTTGTCAGGACGTACAAAAAAGTCTCTTGGAGCCATGGTCGAAACCCAACAGGAAGTCGGCCATTTTGTATTGAAGGTCCATTTTGGACCTCGAGTTTGACGTTTACAGCCTTTGCATTTGATCGAACTCCTCCTAGGGATTTCGATTGATCGGCTTCAAACTCGGTCAGTCTGATCATAAGGCATGTCTGATTTAAAGTTATCAAATTGGTGACTGTATGAGCTTGCTGAAGGGGGGTTACCAGGGGTCAAAGTTCAGCTACTCGCCATGAAACACGAAACTCTTATATTTCCTATATAAAAACACATAGAGGGACCAAACGTTCAGTCATTGATCGTCATCGGGTGTCCTAAAATACCCTGTGGTGAAATTATTTTTTTAAGTAGGCCACGCCCCCTGAGAACAGGAAGTGTCATGTTTTACTGTGAACGGTCGCTATCTTAGCCCTTTGACCTAATCAACATGAAACTGTGTCCAGAGACAGAAGACATGTTGGTGTGTTGTGGATTCCAACCCCGACCGGCTGCGATGAAGCAGGTGGGCGTGGCGGCGTTGCGAACGCCATCGAATTTCGTTTGGCTCTGAATTCCACAGTTTCGGGGAGAGCTGCTCCAAACTCACTAGGATGGATCCTTATACACCCGCCAACAGGAATCCATAGCGAAATTTGGTGGGCGTGGCCTAATTTCTCTACATCTCCCCCTAGAATATTTTAAAAAATCAGCCCCAAGCCATGCTTTATCCTAGAATTACGAAACTTGGTACACATGTGTATCTTGTCAGGACGTACAAAAAAGTCTCTTGGAGCCATGCTCTAAACCCAACAGGAAGTCGGCCATTTTGGATTGAAGGTCCATTTTGGACCTCGAGTTTGACGTTTACAGCCTTTGCATTTGATCGAACTCCTCCTAGGGTTTTCGATTGATCGGCTTCAAACTCGGTCAGTCTGATCATAAGGCATGTCCAATTCAAAGTTATCAATATGGTGACATTTGAACAGGTGGAAGGGGGGTTAGCAAGGCTCAAAGTTCCCCTGTGATCGACTGTGTAATACAAAGGGCTTTGTCATGTGTAGGGCAATGCTGCCCTCTGGTGTCGAATTACTGAAATAATGAAACTATTTCAGTAATTTCAGTAATTCGACACCAGAGGGCAGCATTGCCCTACGGAATGACAGTTCAATGTTGAATTAAATAGGAAAAAATTAAATAATTTGTAATTCTAACACAAAAACTCACAGAGACACCAAAGTTTGAGTTATTGATCATTATCTTGTGTCCAATAATATCCAATGGTCAAATGATGACATCACGTAGGCCACGCCCTCTGACAACAGGAAGTCTTGTATTTTACTGTGAACGGTCGATAGCTTCTGCACCAAACTTTGCACGAGTGACCCTGGTGGGATCCTTGACGACCCTATGTCATCATATTATGACGTCATCTAAGCCCCGCCCCCTCACAATGAATTAGAGAGATCTTCTGTGTAATTACATAATAAACAGTCCATGTTCGTTGTTTGTAGGGCAATGCTGCCCTCTGCTGCCCACTGAAATAGTTTCATTATTTCAGTAATTCGACACCAGAGGGCAGCATTGCCCTACGGAATGACAGTTCAATGTTGAATTAAAGAGGAAAAAATTAAATAATTTGTAATTCTAACACAAAAACTGACAGAGACACCAACCCTTCAGTTATTGATCATTATCTTGTGTCCAATAATATCCAATGGTTAAATGATGACATCACGTAGGCCACGCCCTCTGACAACAGGAAGTCTTGTATTTTACTGTGAACGGTCGATAGCTTCTGCACCAAACTTTGCACGAGTGACCCTGGTGGGATCCTTGACGACCCTATGTCATCATATTATGACGTCATCTAAGCCCCGCCCCCTCACAATGAATTAGAGAGATCTTCTGTGTAATTACATAATAAACAGTCCATGTTCGTTGTTTGTAGGGCAATGCTGCCCTCTGCTGCCCACTGAAATAGTTTCATTATTTCAGTAATTCGACACCAGAGGGCAGCATTGCCCTATGGAATGACAGTTCAATGTTGAATTAAAAAGGAAAAAATTAAATAATTTGTAATTCTAACACAAAAACTGACAGAGACACCAAACCTTCAGTTATTGATCATTATCTTGTGTCCAATAATATCCAATGGTTAAATGATGACATCACGTAGGCCACGCCCCCTGACAACAGGAAGTCTTGTATTTTACTGTGAACGGTCGATAGCTTCTGCACCAAACTTTGCACGAGTGACCCTGGTGGGATCCCTGACGACCCTGTGTCATCATATTATGACGTCATCTAAGCCCCGCCCCCTCAGAACAGGAAGTGCCGTTTTTTTACTTGGAAAGCTCCGTTTATGGCTCTCTTGACCTAATCAAGATGATTCAGATGATAAACTCTGTCAATGCTCGCTGCTGGCTGAACAGTGTGGGTGTGGCCAAATGGCGAATATCAGTCCCTCGCCATATGCATACGTTTGGCTCTTATTCAGGCATAGATCATCCGATTGGCGCCAAACTGGATCTGTATGACCTTTGTTCACCTCTAAAGAGCCCAACGGGTTTGAGATGTAATTTGACTCCACTGCGCCCCCTAAGTTAATACATGGGTTGTATCTCCTCGACGCATCGACCGATCTGCGCCAGATTTTTTGACAGTCGTCGGGGAGCGCTGCCGAACGCATTCACGCGTGTCGCCTGGTGGACGGGCGGGGAAAATGCGCGACAGCTTCTGCGGTGGCTAGCGGGCGGCGGTGCTGGAAACTGCGGCGGAGCTTCTGCGGTCGGGAGTTGGCTGCGGCTCTGGAAATCGTGCGAGACCTTCTGCGGTGGCTGGAACCCCCGCGGTGGCCAATAGGCCGGAGCGGCGCTTGCTGCGAGGGCCGCCCGAGGCTGCTTGCAGCTTTAATTATTATTATTATTCTGCCCCCCCAAAGAGGAGCCTTTTTGGGGGCTTTATCATATTCAAAAACTCACCAAACTTGGCGGAAGCGACTAGGCGGTTTAAAAATTTTGAATTTTAAGGTCGCCGCAAAAATCGCAAAAAAAATTGCTCAACGGCAGCAACTAGCAATTTTCAACAGACCCATTGCTATTCACTTACTTCATCGTAGAGACTTGAAATTCGGTACAGTTGTAGAGCTCACTAAGACGCTCAGAATTTACAAGTAATGTCATAGTGCAACTATCACAGAAAGTCGGCCATTTTGTATTGAACGTCCATTTTTTTCCTCGATTTTGACGTTTACAGCCTTCGTATTTGATCGAACTCCTCCTAGGGATTTCGATTGATCGGCTTCAAACTCGGTCAGTCTGATCATAAGGCATGTCTGATTTAAAGTTATCAAATTGGTGAGTTTTGGAGCATGTTGAAGGGGGGTTACCAGGGGTCAAAGTTCACCTACACGCCATGAAACAAAAACCTCTTATATTTCCTATACAAAAACACATAGAGGGACCAAACTTTCAGTGATTGATCGTCATCGGGTGTCCTAAAATACCCTGCAGTGAAATTTTTTTTTTACGTAGGCCACGCCCCCTGAGAGCAGGAAGTGTAATGTTTTACTGTGAACGGTCGCTATCTTAGCCCTTTGACCTAATCAACATGAAACTGTGTCCAGAGACAGAAGACATGTTGGTGTGTTGTGGATTCCAACCCCGACCGGCTGCGATGAAGCAGGTGGGCGTGGCGGCGTTGCGAACGCCATCGAATTTCGTTTGGCTCTGAATTCAACAGTTTCGGGGTGAGCTGCTCCAAACTCACTAGGATGGATCCTTATCCATCCCCGAACAGGAATCCATAGCGATATTTGGTGGGCGTGGCCTAATTTTTCTATAGCGACCCCTAGAGTATTTTAAATGAACAGCCCCAAGCCATGCTTAAACCTAGAATTACGAAACTTGGTACACATGTGTATCTTGTCGGGACGTACAAAAAAGTCTCTTAGAGCCATGCTCTAAACCCAACAGGAAGTCGGCCATTTTGTATTGAAGGTCCATTCTGGACCTCGAGTTTGACGTTTACAGCCTTTGCATTTGATCGAACTCCTCCTAGGGATTTCGATTGATCGGCTTCAAACTCGGTCAGTCTGATCATAAGGCATGTCTGATTTAAAGTTATCAAATTGGTGACTGTATGAGCTTGCTGAAGGGGGGTTACCAGGGGTCAAAGTTCACCTACTCGCCATGAAACACCAAACTCTTATATATCCTGCACAGAAACTCACAGAGACACCAAACTTTCAGTGATTGGCCGTCATCGGGTGTCCTAAAATACCCTGTGGTGAAATGATGACATCACTTAGGCCACGCCCCCTGAGAACAGGAAGTGTCATGTTTTACTGTGAACGGTCGCTATCTTAGCCCTTTGACCTAATCAACATGAAACTGTGTCCAGAGACAGAAAACATGTTGGTGTGTTGTGGATTCCAACCCCGGCCGGCTTTGACATAGCAGGTGGGCGTGGCGGCGAGGCGAAGTGACCTGTAACGCCGATGCCATACGTTTGCTTCTAGATTCCACATGTTTCGACCGAGCTGCACCAAACTTGGCCTGACTCATCCTGGTGTGATGCCTGACAATGCTATGTCATCATATTATGACGTCATCTAAGCCCCGCCCCCTCAGAATGAATTAGAGAGATCTTCTGTGTAATTACATAATAAACAGTCCATGTTCGTTGTTTGTAGGGCAATGCTGCCCTCTGCTGCCCACTGAAATAGTTTCATTATTTCAGTAATTCGACACCAGAGGGCAGCATTGCCCTATGGAATGAAAGTTCAATGTTGTAATGGAGGAAAAAATTTAATAATTAGTAATTCTAACACAAAAACTCACAGAGACACCAAACGTTCAGTGATTGATCATAATCGAGTGTCCAATAATATCCAATGGTCAAATGATGACATCACTTAGGCCCCGCCCCCTCGGAACAGGAAGTGCTATTTTTTTACTTGGAAAGCTCTGTTTATGGCTCTCTTGACCTAATCAAGATGATTCGGATGATAAACTCTGTCAATGCTCGCTGCTGGCTGAACCGTGTGGGCGTGGCCAAATGGCGAATATCAGTCCCTCGCCATATACATACGTTTGGCTCTTATTCAGGCATAGATCATCCGATTGGCGCCAAACTGGATAGGTATGACCTTTGTTCACCTCTAAAGAGCCCGACGGGTTTGAGATGTAATTTGGCTCCACTGCGCCCCCTAAGTTAATACATGGGTTGTGTCTCCTCGACGCAACGACCGATCTGCGCCAGATTTTTCGACAGTCGTCGGGCAGCGCCGCCGAACGCATTCACGCGTGTCGCCCGGCGGACGGGCGGGGAAAATGCGCGACAGCTCCTGCGGCGGCTGGCGGGCGGCGGTGCTGGAAACTGCGGCGGAGCTTCAGCGGTGGGGAGCGGGCTGCGGCTCTGGAAACCGCGCGAGAGCTTCTGCGGTGGCCGGAACCCCCGCGGTGGCCAATAGGCCGGAGCGGCGCTTGCTGCGAGGGCCGCCCGAGGCTGCTTGCAGCTTTAATTATTATTCTTCTTACGATTCTGCCCCCCTCTTCGTGCGCCTTTTTGGGGGCTTTATCATATTCAAAAACTCACCAAACTTGGCGGAAGCGACTAGGCGGTTTAAAAATTTTGAATTTTAAGGTCGCCGCAAAAATCGCAAAAAAAATTGCTCAACGGCGGCAACTAGCAATTTTCAACAGACCCATTGCTATTCACTTACTTCATCGTAGAGACTTGAAATTCGGTACAGTTGTAGAGCTCACTAAGACGCTCAGAATTTACAAGTAATGTCATAGTGCAAGTATCACAGGAAGTCGGCCATTTTGTATTGAAGGTCCATTTTTTACCTCGAGTTTGACGTTTACAGCCTTCGCATTTGATCGAACTCCTCCTAGGGATTTCCATTGATCGGCTTCAAACTCGGTCAGTCTGATCATAAGGCATGTCTGATTTAAAGTTATCAAATTGGTGAGTTTTGGAGCATGTTGAAGGGGGGTTACCAGGGGTCAAAGTTCACCTACACGCCATGAAACAAAAACCTCTTATATTTCATATGCAAAAACACATAGAGGGACCAAACTTTCAGTGATTGATCGGCATCGGGTGTCCTATAATACCCTGCAGTGAAATTTTTTTTTTACGTAGGCCACGCCCCCTGAGAGCCGGAAGTGTAATGTTTTACTGTGAACGGTCGCTATCTTAGCCCTTTGACCTAATCAACATGAAACTGTGTCCAGAGACAGAAGACATGTTGGTGTGTTGTGGATTCCAACCCCGACCGGCTGCGATGAAGCAGGTGGGCGTGGCGGCGTTGCGAACGCCATCGAATTTCGTTTGGCTCTGAATTCCACAGTTTCGGGGAGAGCTGCTCCAAACTCACTAGGATGGATCCTTATACACCCGCCAACAGGAATCCATAGCGAAATTTGGTGGGCGTGGCCTAATTTCTCTACATCTCCCCCTAGAATATTTTAAAAAATCAGCCCCAAGCCATGCTTTATCCTAGAATTACGAAACTTGGTACACATGTGTATCTTGTCAGGACGTACAAAAAAGTCTCTTGGAGCCATGCTCTAAACCCAACAGGAAGTCGGCCATTTTGGATTGAAGGTCCATTTTGGACCTCGAGTTTGACGTTTACAGCCTTTGCATTTGATCGAACTCCTCCTAGGGATTTCGATTGATCGGCTTCAAACTCGGTCAGTCTGATCATAAGGCATGTCTGATTTAAAGTTATCAAATTGGTGACATTTGAACAGGTGGAAGGGGGGTTAGCAAGGCTCAAAGTTCCCCTGTGATCGACTGTGTAATACAAAGGGCTTTGTCATGTGTAGGGCAATGCTGCCCTCTGGTGTCGAATTACTGAAATAATGAAACTATTTCAGTAATTTCAGTAATTCGACACCAGAGGGCAGCATTGCCCTACGGAATGAAAGTTCAATGTTGTAATGGAGGAAAAAATTTAATAATTAGTAATTCTAACACAAAAACTCACAGAGACACCAAACGTTCAGTGATTGATCATAATCGAGTGTCCAATAATATCCAATGGTCAAATGATGACATCACTTAGGCCCCGCCCCCTCGGAACAGGAAGTGCTATTTTTTTACTTGGAAAGCTCTGTTTATGGCTCTCTTGACCTAATCAAGATGTATCGGATGATAAACTCTGTCAATGCTCGCTGCTGGCTGAACCGTGTGGGCGTGGCCAAATGGCGAATATCAGTCCCTCGCCATATACATACGTTTGGCTCTTATTCAGGCATAGATCATCCGATTGGCGCCAAACTGGATAGGTATGACCTTTGTTCACCTCTAAAGAGCCCGACGGGTTTGAAATGTAATTTGGCTCCACTGCGCCCCCTAAGTTAATACATGGGCTGTATCTCCTCGACGCATCGACCGATCTGCACCAGATTTTTTGACAGTCGTCGGGGAGCGCTGCCAAACGCATTCACGCGTGTCGCCTGGTGGACGGGTGTGGAAAATGCGCGACAGCTTCTGCGGTGGCTAGCGGGCGGCGGTGCTGGAAACTGCGGCGGAGCTTCTGCGGTGGGGAGTTGGCTGCGGCTCTGGAAATCGTGCGAGAGCTTCTGCGGTGGCTGGAACCCCCGCGGTGGCCAATAGGCCGGAGCGGCGCTTGCTGCGAGGGCCGCCCGAGGCTGCTTGCAGCTTTAATTATTATTACGATTCTGCCCCCCTAAAGAGGAGCCTTTTTGGGGGCTTTATCATATTCAAAAACTCACCAAACTTGGCGGTGGCGACTAGAAAATTTAAAAATTTTGAATTTTAAGGTTGTCGCAAAAATCGCAAAAAAAATTGCTGAACGGCAGCAACTAGCAATTTTCTGTTGACACAATGGTATGAACGTACTTCATCGTAGAGACATGAAATTTGGTACACATGTAGAGCTCACCAAAAGACTCAGAACTTACATTTAATGTTATAAGCCAACTATCACAGGAAGTCGGCCATTTTGTATTGAACGTCCATTTTTTACCTCGATTTTGACGTTTACAGCCTTCGTATTTGATCGAACTCCTCCTAGGGATTTCGATTGATCGACTTCAAACTTGGTCAGTCTGATCATAAGGCATGTTTGATTTAAAGTTATCAAATTGGTGAGTTTTGGAGCATGTTGAAGGGGGGTTAGCAGGGGTCAAAGTTCACCTACTCGCCATGAAACACGAAACTCTTATATTTCCTATATAAAAACACATAGAGGGACCAAACTTTCAGTGATTGATCGGCATCGGGTGCCCTACAATACCCTATGGTGAAATGATGACATCACTTAGGCCACGCCCCCTGAGAACAGGAAGTGTCATGTTTTACTGTGAACGGTCGCTATCTTAGCCCTTTGACCTAATCAACATGAAACTGTGTCCAGAGACAGAAGACATGTTGGTGTGTTGTGGATTCCAACCCTGACCGGCTTTGAGATAGCAGCTGGGCGTGGCGGCGTGGCGAAGTGACCTGTAACGCCGATGCCATACTTTTGCTTCTAGATTCCACATGTTTCGACTGAGCTGCATCAAACTTGGCCTGAGTGATCCTGGAGGCTTGCCCGTCAATCCTAAGTCATCACATTATGACGTCATCTAAGCCCCGCCCCCTGGGAACCGGAAGTGCCGTTTTTTTCCTTGGAAAGCTCTGTTTATGGCTCTCTTGACCTAATCAAGTTGATTCTGTGTTGGATGACAGATAGGAAGTTGATCTCGCTTGCTTTAAAGTGCCAAGAGTTTTCAATGGCGGCAACGCCGTTCGTATACGTTTGCCTCTACATTCCACATATTTTGACCGAGCTGCATCAAACTTGGCCTGAGTGATCCTGGAGGCTTGCCCGTCAATCCTACGTCATCACATTATGACGTCATCTAAGCCCCGCCCCCTCGGAACCGGAAGTGCCGTTTTTTTCCTTGGAAAGCTCTGTTTATGGCTCTCTTGACCTAATCAAGTTGATTCTGTGTTGGATGACAGATAGGAAGTTGGTCTCGCTTGCTTTAAAGTCCCAAGTGTTTTCAATGGCGGCAAAGCCGTTCGTATACGTTTGCCTCTACATTCCACATATTTTGACCGAGCTGCATCAAACTTTGCCTGAGTAATCCTGGTGGTATGCCCGTCGATCCTACGTCATCACATTATGACGTCATCTAAGCCCCGCCCCCTCACAACAGGAAGTGCCATTTTTTTCCTTGGAAAGCTCTGTTTATGGCTCTCTTGACCTAATCACGATGATTCGGATGATAAACTCTGTCAATGCTCGCTGCTGGCTGAACCGTGTGGGCGTGGCCAAATGGCGAATATCAGTCCCTCGCCATATGCATACGTTTGGCTCTTATTCAGGCATAGATCATCCGATTGGCGCCAAACTGGATCTGTATGACCTTTGTTCACCTCTAAAGAGCCCAACGGGTTTGAAATGTAATTTGGCTCCACTGCGCCCCCTAAGTTAATACATGGGTTGTATCTCCTCGACGCATCGACCGATCTGCGCCACATTTTTTGACAGTCGTCGGGGAGCGCTGCCGAACGCATTCACGCGTGTCGCCTGGTGGACGGGCGGGGAAAATGCGCGACAGCTTCTGCGGTGGCTAGCGGGCGGCGGTGCTGAAAACTGCGGCGGAGCTTCTGCGGTCGGGAGTTGGCTGCGGCTCTGGAAATCGTGCGAGACCTTCTGCGGTGGCTGGAACCCCCGCGGTGGCCAATAGGCCGGAGCGGCGCTTGCTGCGAGGGCCGCCCGAGGCTGCTTGCAGCTTTAATTATTATTACGATTCTGCCCCCCTAAAGAGGAGCCTTTTTGGGGGCTTTATCATATTCAAAAACTCACCAAACTTGGCGGTGGCGACTAGAAAATTTAAAAATTTTGAATTTTAAGGTTGTCGCAAAAATCGCAAAAAAAATTGCTGAACGGCAGCAACTAGCAATTTTCTGTTGACACAATGGTATGAACGTACTTCATCGTAGAGACATGAAATTTGGTACACATGTAGAGCTCACCAAAAGACTCAGAACTTACATTTAATGTTATAAGCCAACTATCACAGGAAGTCGGCCATTTTGTATTGAACGTCCATTTTTTACCTCGATTTTGACGTTTACAGCCTTCGTATTTGATCGAACTCCTCCTAGGGATTTCGATTGATCGACTTCAAACTTGGTCAGTCTGATCATAAGGCATGTTTGATTTAAAGTTATCAAATTGGTGAGTTTTGGAGCATGTTGAAGGGGGGTTAGCAGGGGTCAAAGTTCACCTACTCGCCATGAAACACGAAACTCTTATATTTCCTATACAAAAGCACATAGAGGGACCAAACTTTCAGTGATTGATCGACATCAGGTGGCTTACAATACCATATGGTCAAATGATGACATCACTTAGGCCACGCCCCCTGAGAACAGGAAGTGTCATGTTTTACTGTGAACGGTCGCTCTCTTAGCCCTTTGACCTAATCAACATGAAACTGTGTCCAGACACAGAAGACATGTTGGTGTGTTGAGGATTCCAACCCCGACCGGCTTTGAGATAGCAGCTGGGCGTGGCGGCGTGGCGAAGTGACCTGTAACGCCGATGCCATACGTTTGCTTCTAGATTCCACATGTTTCGACCGAGCTGCATCAAACTTGGCCTGAGTGATCCTGGAGGCTTGCCCGTCAATCCTAAGTCATCACATTATGACGTCATCTAAGCCCCGCCCCCTGGGAACCGGAAGTGCCGTTTTTTTCCTTGGAAAGCTCTGTTTATGGCTCTCTTGACCTAATCAAGTTGATTCTGTGTTGGATGACAGATAGGAAGTTGATCTCGCTTGCTTTAAAGTGCCAAGAGTTTTCAATGGCGGCAACGCCGTTCGTATACGTTTGCCTCTACATTCCACATATTTTGACCGAGCTGCATCAAACTTGGCCTGAGTGATCCTGGAGGCTTGCCCGTCAATCCTACGTCATCACATTATGACGTCATCTAAGCCCCGCCCCCTCGGAACCGGAAGTGCCGTTTTTTTCCTTGGAAAGCTCTGTTTATGGCTCTCTTGACCTAATCAAGTTGATTCTGTGTTGGATGACAGATAGGAAGTTGGTCTCGCTTGCTTTAAAGTCCCAAGTGTTTTCAATGGCGGCAACGCCGTTCGTATACGTTTGCCTCTACATTCCACATATTTTGACCGAGCTGCATCAAACTTTGCCTGAGTAATCCTGGTGGTATGCCCGTCGATCCTACGTCATCACATTATGACGTCATCTAAGCCCCGCCCCCTCACAACAGGAAGTGCCATTTTTTTCCTTGGAAAGCTCTGTTTATGGCTCTCTTGACCTAATCACGATGATTCGGATGATAAACTCTGTCAATGCTCGCTGCTGGCTGAACCGTGTGGGCGTGGCCAAATGGCGAATATCAGTCCCTCGCCATATGCATACGTTTGGCTCTTATTCAGGCATAGATCATCCGATTGGCTCCAAACTGGATCTGTATGACCTTTGTTCACCTCTAAAGAGCCCAACGGGTTTGAAATGTAATTTGGCTCCACTGCGCCCCCTAAGTTAATACATGGGTTGTATCTCCTCGACGCATCGACCGATCTGCGCCACATTTTTTGACAGTCGTCGGGGAGCGCTGCCGAACGCATTCACGCGTGTCGCCTGGTGGACGGGCGGGGAAAATGCGCGACAGCTTCTGCGGTGGCTAGCGGGCGGCGGTGCTGAAAACTGCGGCGGAGCTTCTGCGGTCGGGAGTTGGCTGCGGCTCTGGAAATCGTGCGAGACCTTCTGCGGTGGCTGGAACCCCCGCGGTGGCCAATAGGCCGGAGCGGCGCTTGCTGCGAGGGCCGCCCGAGGCTGCTTGCAGCTTTAATTATTATTATTATTACTACTAATAATAGTAATAGATTTTCATTTTTTGTTATGAATTGGTTTGTAATAATTATGTCCATGTAGTACAAGTTATTTGCTGGTTCTTTTGCACAGTATAATGAACAGACACATGAATATTATAACATGGTTTTACGCAATATATTCTATTAAATTGAAATAAGGAATCACATTAAATAAGTGTTCACTTCTTTCTACTCCTTTTCAAACAGAAAAGTACCAAACATATGAAACCCACGTTCAGCTTCCTCTAATCGGGAACAAACTGCAAAAACGCTGAAGCACTGACTTCCTTTAAATCACTGCTAACACACCATTTACTGAGAATTGCCTTTAATTAATAATTGGAACGTCATTAATTTTAATCTGTATTTAAACGTTTCATTACTTTCATTTATTATGCCACTGTAGTGTTTTGTTTGTTTTACGTTATCATGTGAAGCACTTTGAACTGACTGTTTCCTTGATATTAAAAAAGTTTCAAAGCGTGTTGCAAGACAAAACAAGGGTTTAGTGACTAATGAAGATGATCTGATCTCCAGCTGCCAAAAACCAAACAGCTGTCAGTTTTTTTTGAAAATTATTGAAGTGTACAGGGACATACTCTCGAAGTAACTGATTTGAAAATGTGTAGGTTTTTTTTTAAACATACAGTTTGGTGTCATCTGCATAGAAATGAACACTATTGTTCTTCGTAAAGGAACCAAGACAAACAACAAAAGAGGGTAAATGAGTTACACCACAACCAAATGCACCCACAGAAAACAATTAGAAAAAATAGAACAAAGGGTTTGTTTAAAATATATTTTTTTTCAAATTGATAGTCAAAATTCAAATATCTATTACTATTTAGATATTATGCAATTAAACTGTCATATCAACCGAGATAGTTCAAAGCTTTCTCCTGGCCATACTTTGAAAAACTTTTTGCTTTTTATTTATTTTTGTGTGATGTACGCAGATTCCCACATGCATGTGAAAATGCCATGCAGAGTCAATCAGTTGCCCTTTATTGTCAAGCTGCGCCCCTTAAAAGGGCGACTTCTCAGGAAAAGCAACATATCTTAGAGATCCCTGTGAGCATGCTCCTATACAGTGACATTTCAGTCAGTGCTCATGTCATTTTGATACATGCACCCTGTTGTGCATCATTCTTTGTCTTCTTCTGTTTTTTATGTTTTATTCTGCTTATGAAAAAAGTTTTCTTCTTTACCTGCAGTTTTTAGATGAAATATACCAAGACAAGCTTAAGTAAAGGAAATCACGACATGCATCAGAACCCTCTCATTAAAATGTCATTGAAAATGCTGACTTTTAGCCGTTCTATGGGTGAGGAATTGCTGCAACATTGACAGGTCTGCGGCTCGGTGTGTGGTGGCCGGTAATTGACAGGGAAAATAAAGGCACCGTTTTTCCCCACAGAGACAAGTTTTCTTGCTAATTAGAGCATGTATCCATGAGAACTGCCTGGCGTAGAAGTAATCTATCACAGGGCACATAATTACAGCACTTACTTTTATGCTTGAGAGTGAAAGCACTATAATTTATCATTGAGCAGTTAAAAACTAATGCAGGTGAGCAGTGGGGGAAAAGAATATAGGCTGCTAAGTGCCACCAAGATATTGGTATTTATGAAAAGAAAGCCATTACCAATTGGTGTTTGTGAAAAGGAAGCTATTAGCACCGCATGTTATGACTGAGTGTGAGGTGAGGCAACCCTTATTCTTTATTTTAATAAGGTGTTATTAGTCTGCAGTCAGGTACAAAATTAGCCATTTTAAAACAAATTTTCTTTCTTTCAGGTAATGAGATCGAGAAGTCACTGACTGCAGACCTGAAGCACGCCGCGACTCCACGTCTCACTCATTCACAACTCATCGCCAGCAGCCGTTTCCCCCCCGTAACTCAGTTCTCAACAAGGACTTCAACTTGGGGACCTGAACCTCACAAATCGCCAATGCTTACAAGGAACTGCCTGCTGCTGTTCCTGTGGATTCTTGTCAACGAGGGTTCTGGCTTTTCCTCACACAAACCTTCATCCCCACTGGGACGGAGCAGGAGCGGGCGAGAGCGCGCCAGGAGCTCGGTGGGCTCGACGAGGAATGGGGCGGCTGGGTTTCAGCGCGTCAAGAGGGGCTGGGTGTGGAACCAGTTCTTTGTCCTGGAGGAGTACATGGGCTCAGACCCGCAGTACGTGGGCAAGGTAAGAAAAGAAAAAAAAAGTCTTTTTGCAGCAGTAATTTATGGTACAGGAGAAGTCATAAATCAAGCAGTAAGGAGTTGGGGAGCAATTGAATCAAGGGGTAAATGGAGGGAGCAAAGGAATGTTAGGAGATATAATGGGATAAAGGAGGGTAAAAAAGGAAAACACTAATGATAGAGAAACTATCAGGTGAGAAACATTAGAAATGGTCTAAATACATAGATTTTGATGCTAAATAAACATAGAAATTGTGCTTTTAAGTAGGGGTGGGAGATTTCAAAATATCTTGAAAACTTTAAGTTTTCA
The DNA here is from genome assembly GCF_002775205.1 of Xiphophorus maculatus. Taxonomy (NCBI): domain Eukaryota; kingdom Metazoa; phylum Chordata; class Actinopteri; order Cyprinodontiformes; family Poeciliidae; genus Xiphophorus; species Xiphophorus maculatus. The sequence goes on from NC_036463.1 coordinate 3,167,292, forward strand.
AGATATTTTGTGGTACTATTGTGATAAACTAAACTATTCTTTTGGTAACTTTATGGCTGTGAACGGATGAAACAGAAATCCATACCAATTGTAATACGCTACCTTAAGACACCAGCCACATAAAAAAGTCTGATTTGTATCGCTAAACTGCACACAATCCATTTTATTGACGCTCTCATTGAACAAACAGTGGAAACAAGTAATGAAACTTACAATCCTGACAATACGGACAGTTTTGGGGGTTTTTAAATTTCATTAATTGGAATTTATTGTGACAACAAAAATCAAAGTTCTACATGATAAATAATAAAAGATGCGATAAATGTCCACCCCTACACAGCACCGTGGTAAACTCTTCTAAAGACTTGAACTTTTTCCACATTTGATTCGTAGTTTAAAAGTGGACAGTTTTCTTCTAAGTTTAACTTTTGGCTCTTTTAATTGCCCCTCTGGGGAAAATTTTGAACTGAACTGACCCTCAGAGGTCTGTTTGAGAACAAACGGCATCAAGGAGACAAAAAGACAGCAGTCAGGTCAGAGCAAAAGCTGCAGGGAAGTTCAAACCAGGATGTGAAATGTTGTAAAGGTTAGTTAAAGTGTTGTGCATGACCACATTTAAATAAAATAGTTTGCGATTGGAGGTCGCTTTACAGAACTTTAACCTAAAAGTTGCTGGTTTTGATATGATGAACAATAAGTAAGAAGAGCTCAAAATTGTGCCATTTAAAGGCACTCTGTTTGGAGTGAATGAAAGATTTAATCTGTAATGTTTAGAAGAAAAAACATTGCAACCTTACACATTAAACAAATGCAAGAAGCTGCTTCTGTGCATTATTTAACTATTACTTTCAAGTCTTGTTCAATATAAACTGAAAACTCATACACAGTCACAGCAAACTAATATGTTAAAGCTTTTTTTAACGCGTCAATTTTGTTGAGCCTATCCTCGTGTTTGCAGCTTTAGATGTGAGGGGGAAAAAAAAAAGATTTTCTGAACTTGCATAACCCTTAGTGCTTTAAAAAGAGGATTGTGATTACAACATAGTCTTTTTTTTATTTTCTAATTATTAAAACTTTAAAATATATGAAAAGTAGAAGCTATTTGAGAAATCTGGCCTCAAGAAAGAAAAGAATCCACAGAAAATTAGGATTTGTGTAAAAAGTAAAATATAGAAAAAGCTGCATACACTCTGAAGACCTAATGGACATGGTAACTAGTGAATAATTTGACTTCTGCATATAAAAAGTCAGAATACGATGAATGAAGGGGAACCAGATCCTGCTGCAGCTGTGAATTTATTTCAGTGTTAATGCGATGAACCATGAAAAGAATATTCATTCTTGTCTGGATAAATTGGATTTACAGCTAGTTACCTTGAACAACTGTAAATCTACCAAGTTATGGACATCTATTTAAACTGACAATCTGTGCCAAGAGTCTTTTAATTAAAGTAGCAGCAGAGAGGGCTCAGAGATCCTCAACTGAGGCGTTAAAATTACCAGGCATTTCTTATGGACTCTACAAAGTTGACCTTGATGGAAAAATTTAAACATAATGCTGCTGGTGGGAGAAAAAACATTTAAAAAAATCCCATTTAAAGTTTGCCTTGGGCCTAATAAGGGAGAAGTTCAGATCAAAATATAATTATGTGCTAGAATGGTCCACTCCAAGGCCCGGTTGGACTGGGCAATCGGGATTCGCTTTCCATTTAATCTGACTGAGCTTGAACTAGTTTGGAAAAATGTCATCTTCCAGAGGCGAACAACTGGATGAGACAAACTCCAAAAGGCTTTCAGCTGTAATTGGAGTGAAAGATGGATCCATAAAGTATGAACTCCTGGGGCCTGGAGACAAATGCTTATCATGAATTTTAAACTTTTATTTTTAAAAATGGTTAGAAAAAGCCCAGTTAATTTTCACTTCACAGATATACATCATTTTATGTTGGTCTATCAAATAAAATTCCACTAAAATACGTTAATGAGAACCTATGATGCAAAATTCACAATTTAAACATTTTTATACTTCCATTTGGGTTTCTGCTGCTTCTAAAAAAAAGCTCAATTGCTTTTTGGTGTCTGGTAAATAAGCAGTTTCATAAACCTCCCAGTTGTTAAGTCACAATTGGGACCTAGTAACCCAAGTGGAGCTGAAGGACGTTTGGCCAGCTGGTTTTACCACTGTATGCGCTGTACAATGGCTGCTGGAAGAAACAAGTGTTTTGTTGTTGACTTACCATCCAGAAACAAGTTGTTGGATCCTTGTTGGTTGCGCAGGACCCTCTGTTAATGCTTTTCAAATACGGTTGTATAGTTATACATCTGTTCAGAGTTATTTTCATATGCCAGTGTAAATGATGAGTTGGGGGCGTGGCCACCAGCAGGTTATTTGGATTTAAACTGACAAGACGCCCAAAATCAGCTCATTCTGAAAGGAGCTCAGGATAGACAGAACTGAGCAGACTGAAATCTTGTTATCCAAGATTGAGTTTGTGCAAAAATGTAATGTACATGTTTTTTATAGTCCATAGACCTATCTTGGTCTGTTCAAGGAAGTACAACAGGTCACCTTTAAGGTTTTCCAGCTGTAATGTGATTAAATAGTTCTGCAAGGCACTGTTGTACAGCCTACCAATGTATCCTAAAGGTTACTGCTTCAAGTTGCCCCATTTAATTTACCCCAAGAAGCTTCACTACTGTTATCTTTTAAATCTTCTGTGGAGAAATTGTCCCTGCGTCTACGGACGAGACAAAGAAATCCATACATGCTAATGCTCCTGTGCCACAACCTTTCTATGCCACTGTATCCAGACGCACACGGCATCAAAGCCGAGAGAGAATCGATGGTATGGTGGAAATAACTTTAAATTATGGTACTTGCAAAGCTGTAAGAACATCATACTCATGAGCCGGGGAAGGGTGCCAAAAGCAATAAAAAGGTAGAAGAGACTGCAGCAGCCTGAACAAAATGCATCCCATCAGACCCACTTGTTTTGGTCCCCTCTAAAACCTTGGCTATCACTCTTTTTAGCAGGATTTCTTATTCACTGCTGTGGCTTAGGACATTCGTAAGCAAACTCTGTGGGGGTTTACAGCTAAAGTTGTAATTTGGCAGTCCTGGCTTACACAGGATAATAGTAAGACTGACTTATCTGCCCCAGTGCCACTGCAATCAGCCTTGACAAGCCGTGCTGTTTGTGCAAGTCTCTGAGGCTAAAGCAGGGAGAGAGGCAGAGGCTGATGTCTGTTGCACTTCTAAGTCCTTAATCCTGGACCGCTGCACTGCTTCAAAATAATTGACTGATTCTTCCACATATGACCAGCATTTGGAGATGCTCCGATCTTTGTTGGGACAGTCTTAATAAAGAGGATTTTAGCTCATAATAATTGTAGCGATAGCATGTTAAATTCTAAACTGGCTGTCTGAATCAAGTGCCAACAGACTTTAGATAAGGTGCCAGAAATGCACCGTCAGGGACACAGAGTTATCCTTGACGCTAACAATAACAAAAGATGAGGACCGTTGCACCTACTCAGGAGTATATCTACGTTCCACATACTCTGAGAAGTTGACATTTTTAATTTCCAAGTCAGAGAGAGAAAAAATAGAATATATATGTAGATATTTCAGCATTTTTTAAAGTTTTCTTAATGCTGCAGTAACTTAAAAAAATATGTTTTTTAACATATTTGTTAAAACTGTCATTGTATTGTGACAGTATAGTATGAGAGAGAATTTATTACAAAATAAAAATAAGCACCTCTCAGTGCTACTATTGCACTCTTTAGTTTACATTCTGGTCCTGGTCAAAAACTACCAATCAGAGACAGGAGGTGGGTCTTACCGCTGTCCATCTTGCTTGTGTATGCGTTGTTCAATGTGCTAATGGTGGAGAAACAACTTACAGTTACAAGAAAACTGTTTATCGGCCATCATTTTTGGCTATGCTAACTAGCCTTAGCATTCTTGACAGCGTTGCTATTGGGAGGAAGCTGTGGCGTAGCAGAGAGCAAGGAGGAGGAGGTGATCAGCGTGTACACGAGAAAACCCTGCTTCTACCTCTGAGTGAGGTGTGCATTTCTGGAGTTAGTATGGGGAGAAGGCAGATGAGTTTGATGTTTACACATTTTATCTGACTATTTTACCATCACAACATAGTGACAGTTTTAACAAACATTTTCATACAATCTACATCCTGCAGCTGTAAATGGATAAAAAAAAGTAAATATTAGTGTATTGATGTAGTAAAAATACATATTACCATCTAAAAAACCCAAAACAAGCCCTCATAATTTTGCATACATATGATGATGCTTATCATATATGATGAACCAATAGCTTCAGCACTTAGGAGCTAATAAACTTGATTTATGCTATATAAAGACATTGAGGAGAAATATCTACTTGATGTAAGTTCTTAGCTGCTCATAATATCTTGATAGAATATCCATTCAGAAATGCTGAACGTTTCCTTTCAGGGATTCTAATTCGAGATTCAACCTTGAAAAGTACGAAGTTCAAAACTCAAGTTAAAAATCCAATAGCTCTGCTGTTATGTACATCACTTATGCTTTATTGTTTTTATCTCTAATTTCATCACAACACTGTTCAATATTTATTAATGATTTGTTGCTAGAGTGGAGACAAATGCATTACTCTATGATTTTAATCACAAATAATAGATTATAGTGGCTTAGCCCAACAGTTAGCCTTGCAATATCAAATAGATATAAACACAGAGAGACAGAGATTATTATTTAGATTATCTCTAAAGTTAGTCTTCTAACTGAATATATTGCTAACTCCATTCTCTAAATTTAAAACAGTTACTGAATATATAAAATATGTCACATTAAACAAGTTAAACAAGAGCAGCACAAATCTTTCAAGCTGCACAGAAGGAATATTTGTCCAAACAGGTAATTATTAGAAAAAATATTAATCTATAAAAATAATAAATCAGAACTAATAACAGAGCTACTTCCACCTCCTGAGCTTGGAAGAAGCAGCATTGTGTAAAATTTACTCTTTTTTTATCTTTACATTATGTTGTAATGTCATTTTCTCATTGCTTCGATTCTTTCATGCATGTTTGAGAAATACTTCAATCTTTATGGCAACAATTCAACTGTGCAAAACACCTGGGTGGACCAAGCTCCGCCTTCGAGACGCAGCTCCTTCCCTTAGCTGCAGTTTCTATGCTTCTTAGCTTCCGCCTCACGCAGCAGCCCTTCCCTCCGACTCCTCCACTCAGCTCCTTCAGACTAGCCAGCAGCAATTAGTAAACACCTGGTGGATCTGCTGAGCTCATTATCTGAGCTACTTCTCAGTGAAATACTGGTATAAATGTTGTTAAAGAGTTAATAGGAGTGATGTTGTGATTACTTCCTGAAGGCTGAATGTCAGAAAGAGTTTCAAAAAGAGATAGAGACTCAATTTCAAGATGTTAAATCACAATACATTTTTTAAAGTCATTTTTAATATGTTGTATTTTTACAACTGTAGGTAACAGTTACTTCATTGTGCTATAGAACGGCACTATGTGGCTGGAAAATACATAATACTGGCCTTTTAAGAGACGCGGTAAATGGAAGCAGTTTATAAACATCAGGTCCATTCAGTGACCTACATGGTGTGGGGTAAGAGTGACACATTAAATTTGCTCTCCGCTCAGTGGCAGAAGTGCCTCTCTAGACCTTGTCAAGAAAATCCGAGCTCATCCCACTTCCCCATGCTGGAGATTTTAGTTTAACAGTAATAATAAATAAAGTTATCTTTAAAATGAATCACTCAAGTGACATCAAGGCCCAACAGTAGACTTAAGTGTCAATAAAGTTAGTTTAACAGTAATAATAAATAAAGTTATCTTTAAAATGAATCACTCAAGTGATATCTAGGCCCAACAGTAGACTTAAGTGTCAATAAAATAAATCTGGTTGTGTGTGTTGTTTTTGTCTCATGCAAACTTTGCTTTAATTTTACTTTTTTCTATCTAATCATAAGAAATCATAGTCAGTCAGAGAGAGTCATTAAACAGGAAAAGCAGGTTTCCTGGAAAAAGAGGAAGTAAGTTCCAGCCTGCAGATTTATAAAAATAGCTGAGACTATTCTTTATTTCAAAGGTAAAGTTTTAAAGAATGAAATCTAAACATTTTTGAGTAATTTGATAAGATTCAAAGTAAAATACTTATATTAATATTGGTTTACTTGTAATAATACTTACAGTTACATTTGTGGGAACACTTACAAGAAAAACAAGTAACTGTAACTTTGGCATCAAATAATTAGAATCATGGATTATTCTTGGTTTCTTTTCAGAAAAACATCTGTAATAACTCACATTAAGATTATAATAAGTATAATTAATAAGTTATGGTTATAAAATCATAAATGAATGATAAATCAGAGAAGCTAAAGAAAATAAATGTGATATAAATGTGATTTTGACATTGAACTTGAAATGGTGTAAAAGGTGTAACTGCAATTAAACATCACTGATATGTTGGAGGTAGAGAGTAGGTGAAAGGTGAAAGGCAAGGAACTAACAGGAGAGCAGAGATGATCAACGCCTTATTTAGAGAGTAGGTGAAAGGTTGTGCAGGCAATGGACATAGGAGGTTGAGCAACCCTGAGACATTAGCACAGACATCAGGAAATGTCTGTAAGACAGTGATGGATATGAGATCATCTGTCTAAGCAGTCAGAAACCCTATAAAAGGTGAGTGCAAAAGAGGAACCGTTCGTTGGATCCTCCGGGCAGCTTCGAGCCAAGAGATGGACAAAGAACTCTGCAGCTGAAGAAGAGCCGGGGCCACGGAGCCGAAGACTGTCCGGCCATGGGGACCAACCCGTCAGCCCCACAACCTGTGGCTTCAAATCGCACTTCTCTCATCGGCTGGGTTCAGACCCCAAAGACAAAGATGAAGACAAAGGCAAAGACAAAGAAGAAGAACTGGTGCCTTCCTTCCTGCCAGCACCAAGTCCTGTGTGACCTCACCATCCATGCGGAGAGGAGGCTCATCAGACCTACAGAGATTCCTGCCTTCGCTGATCAACATCTTCCTCCTGCTGCAACACCTTCTTCATCATCAGACCTGCGGAGATCCTGGCCTTCATCGATCGGCGTCTTCCTCCTGCTGCAACACCTTCTTCATCATCAGACCTGCGGAGATCCTGGCCTTCATCGATCGGCGTCTTCCTCCTGCTGCAACACCTTCTTCATCATCAGACCTGCGGAGATCCTGGCCTTCATCGATCGGCGTCTTCCTCCTGCTGCAGCACCTTCTTCGTCGTCGTGCCAGGTCTGGGGTTCGAGGCGCCAGGCTCCGTCCGTCTCTCTCAAAGGTTCCTTTTTTAGTTTTCAGTGTCAGCAGTAGGGAAAGATAGACTAGATGATTGATTTTACTTATTTGATTATTTCTGCTACTGAATTAAGCTGTACTGACCCTTGCAAAAATGCCTTACTAATAAAATATTTAGCATAAAGAAAATCTAAAAGATGTTGTGGACATTCAGTTAATGAGTCACCTTAAAGTTCTTTGATGGTTGTAAAATAGCTGTGATGTTTGATTCTGGAGAGGAAAAAGTTTAAAATGTTTTATAGGTTGCTGGTAGCCCAAATTTAAAACAACATCCTTGGGACTCGCCCGAGTCACTAAAACCTACCTGGTTCAATAACAAATGCAAGTTGTAAAATAAGAGAACGAGCGACCGTTAACAGGTGTGCTCTGTGAAACTAGTTGGCTGTAGGCTGCTCAGTCTGGCTAATTCACAGAGGGAAGAAGGGTGAGACACCTGGATGTAGGCCGTTAAAAATCAGGTGAATCGTTTCTCGAAACCAGCTTAAACAGAGTTTACTTCAGTTCTGGACAGGGTAAATCCCGGCAGATTTAGGAAACTCAATTAACCCGTTAGATGGAGAGCTGGTAGCACATCTCCCCTCTCAGAAGAGGAAGTAGAGAGTGAGACAGTAGAGACAGAAAGGAGGGGGGGGGTGTTGCGCAACAACAAGTGGCGCCCGAACAGGGACTCGACTAACGGAGTAGGAGGGCCCTGCCAAGTCAGTAAAAACAGATGTGAGGATCTGAATAGCTCACTTGGTTTGTTAACTCTTAGGGAATAGAGTTAATGGTGACTGATATGGCCGTCAGTCACAACCCTTGCAGTAACTGTATGGCATACAGGTGAGGGAAAGCTTCTACTGAGGATAGATGACCGGATCCAGACAGTGAAGCTAGTAGCCAACATAGTCTAGACCCATCCCTGCTCGAGAGCGCAAAGAGAGGCTTTGGGGGATAGACAACTCGAACCGACAGAGAGACGGAGTGATGGATGATCACTTCGAGGAGGAAAATCTGGGGAAGAAACCGGAGGAAGCCGGCCGCCCAGATCGTTTGGAAAAGGAGGAGACCTCAACAGAACTGCATCAACTTTCTACACAGCTACTGTGACTCAGACCTGAAGCAAGGGGGGACGTTGGTTCCAAGAATGAGGAACTGAAACATCAACCCCTGACAAAGGAAAGTTGGCTCAGTCTTGCTGGAGTGGTTCGTGATGTAATGCTGACAAGAAAAGAAAAGACCAGCCTGCAAGCATGCACAAGAAACACAGAAAAGTATCATCAGCTGACGATGGATGAGGAAGCACACCGCGTCCTCCACTGCAGCCATCGAGAAGACATCCGGCAACAGAGGAACAAACACCAGCAGCTGACATCATCACACAGACGCAGACATGGTTAAAGACATCCTGCTGGACCCGGAGCTTGAAATTGGGCCAGCACAACCCACCAGTAAGAAACCACCGCAAGCGACATCTGAGAAGCCAGGACAACTGGAAGGGGCAATCTACACCGATGGATCCAGAAAGGGGTCCGACCAGTCGGCATACTGGGGATTTATTCTGAAGCAAGATGGCAAAGAGAGATGCCGTCAGAAAGGAAAAGCTCCCGGTAGTGCTCAAGCCGGAGAAGTAACGGCAGTACTGGAAGGATTGCTGGAGCTGGTGAAAAGGAAAATCAAGATTTGTGGAAGAAGAAAGCAGAACTGAGGCTCCGCCCGAAACTTGAGGTGCAGCGACAAGGCGCACACCTGAGAAGAAGCCCTATGGAGGGGCAAAGATGATGACCTTTCGTGCCACTAAGAAAGGTTGTCTCTGCCGGTGTCGAGGTGGGACAGAACACCTAAGGACAGGTGGTCCTAGAGTAGCACGGGGACCAGGTAGTACGGTGCGTGCATAAGGCCCTCGAATATGCAGGCGTGCTACTCCCCCGTGAAGAACTGAGCAAGCAGGACTGCTGGATGTCCCTTCAGCCCATCCGATGCAGCTGTGTGACTTTGAGGTATGTGGTCGATACGCAGGGCACCCAGGGCAGCGGATGGAAGGTTTGTTCATCAAGAGCACAGTCCCATGGGGTTCAGTCTGCATGGATGTAGCAGAGCCAATGGGGACAACAGGAAAGAGAGGTGAGAAGTACCTCTTGTGCTGATGGACACAGTGACAACTGCTAGAAGAGCAGGTCTTCCCCTGCAGAGGAACTCCGTTCACGTCACAGAAAGCAGGGAGGCGAAGACACTTCTCCTTTTTGCTCAGAGAAGAAAAAGGGAAGTTGCAGCTCGAAGTGTCACTGAAAGCAGGGCAGAGAGTTTGGATTAAAGCTCAAGATCGGCCTGCAACTACGGTGATCAAGCTGAGATTCAACGCCCGAGTTTTTGTAAAGCAAGTACTGAACTTCAACAGTACTACTGATGAAGAAAGGGGTCCATGAGGAAGCAGTGCTCAAGCCAGTTCTTAGCTACAGCGAACCAGAACATTATGAGAAGATGGCCAGAGAATCAAGCACCATGCCATCCTACAGTAGACTGGCCACTATTACAGGAAGGTTGCCGTTCAAAGAACAACTTCAAGGCTTTGGACTGGGAGGGCCGTGAAGAAATTGGACTATGCTAAAGAAGAACTCCTGTCACAATCTGATGGATTAAAATGGAAAAGGATCATGATTACGGATAAAGCGTCATGATGCTTATGCTTTTTGCTTTGCTCTGCTGAACAGCCAGAATTTTTTTTTTTTTTTGAGGCCTTCTGTCTCAGCCCATCTTCCCTTCCCTAAAGAACCATCCCACATCCTGAAGAACCGACAGTTCATCCAGCGAAGGTTCCTGTAGAAGAATCAGAGCGATCCAAGTTTTCTTCGACATTCATCACCTCATGGGGGAAATCAAAACTCCAAGGAGGGGGTGTCAAGAGAAGTGGAGTTTTGATGACTACACTGAGCCCTCTGTGACAACTGAGGATGAAGAATCTGCATCTTCACATCCCAGACGAACATCTTCTCTTTCCAGGGGATGAGGACGGCGAACTGCAGGAGGGTGATGGACTCCCAGCATGTGAAAGGTCTGACCTCGTGGAGGGGGTGTCAAGAAAATCCGAGCTCATCCCACTTCCCCATGCTGGAGATTTTAGTTTAACAGTAATAATAAATAAAGTTATCTTTAAAATGAATCACTCAAGTGACATCAAGGCCCAACAGTAGACTTAAGTGTCAATAAAGTTAGTTTAACAGTAATAATAAATAAAGTTATCTTTAAAATGAATCACTCAAGTGATATCTAGGCCCAACAGTAGACTTAAGTGTCAATAAAATAAATCTGGTTGTGTGTGTTGTTTTTGTCTCATGCAAACTTTGCTTTAATTTTACTTTTTTCTATCTAATCATAAGAAATCATAGTCAGTCAGAGAGAGTCATTAAACAGGAAAAGCAGGTTTCCTGGAAAAAGAGGAAGTAAGTTCCAGCCTGCAGATTTATAAAAATAGCTGAGACTATTCTTTATTTCAAAGGTAAAGTTTTAAAGAATGAAATCTAAACATTTTTGAGTAATTTGATAAGATTCAAAGTAAAATACTTATATTAATATTGGTTTACTTGTAATAATACTTACAGTTACATTTGTGGGAACACTTACAAGAAAAACAAGTAACTGTAACTTTGGCATCAAATAATTAGAATCATGGATTATTCTTGGTTTCTTTTCAGAAAAACATCTGTAATAACTCACATTAAGATTATAATAAGTATAATTAATAAGTTATGGTTATAAAATCATAAATGAATGATAAATCAGAGAAGCTAAAGAAAATAAATGTGATATAAATGTGATTTTGACATTGAACTTGAAATGGTGTAAAAGGTGTAACTGCAATTAAACATCACTGATATGTTGGAGGTAGAGAGTAGGTGAAAGGTGAAAGGCAAGGAACTAACAGGAGAGCAGAGATGATCAACGCCTTATTTAGAGAGTAGGTGAAAGGTTGTGCAGGCAATGGACATAGGAGGTTGAGCAACCCTGAGACATTAGCACAGACATCAGGAAATGTCTGTAAGACAGTGATGGATATGAGATCATCTGTCTAAGCAGTCAGAAACCCTATAAAAGGTGAGTGCAAAAGAGGAACCGTTCGTTGGATCCTCCGGGCAGCTTCGAGCCAAGAGATGGACAAAGAACTCTGCAGCTGAAGAAGAGCCGGGGCCACGGAGCCGAAGACTGTCCGGCCATGGGGACCAACCCGTCAGCCCCACAACCTGTGGCTTCAAATCGCACTTCTCTCATCGGCTGGGTTCAGACCCCAAAGACAAAGATGAAGACAAAGGCAAAGACAAAGAAGAAGAACTGGTGCCTTCCTTCCTGCCAGCACCAAGTCCTGTGTGACCTCACCATCCATGCGGAGAGGAGGCTCATCAGACCTACAGAGATTCCTGCCTTCGCTGATCAACATCTTCCTCCTGCTGCAACACCTTCTTCATCATCAGACCTGCGGAGATCCTGGCCTTCATCGATCGGCGTCTTCCTCCTGCTGCAACACCTTCTTCATCATCAGACCTGCGGAGATCCTGGCCTTCATCGATCGGCGTCTTCCTCCTGCTGCAACACCTTCTTCATCATCAGACCTGCGGAGATCCTGGCCTTCATCGATCGGCGTCTTCCTCCTGCTGCAGCACCTTCTTCGTCGTCGTGCCAGGTCTGGGGTTCGAGGCGCCAGGCTCCGTCCGTCTCTCTCAAAGGTTCCTTTTTTAGTTTTCAGTGTCAGCAGTAGGGAAAGATAGACTAGATGATTGATTTTACTTATTTGATTATTTCTGCTACTGAATTAAGCTGTACTGACCCTTGCAAAAATGCCTTACTAATAAAATATTTAGCATAAAGAAAATCTAAAAGATGTTGTGGACATTCAGTTAATGAGTCACCTTAAAGTTCTTTGATGGTTGTAAAATAGCTGTGATGTTTGATTCTGGAGAGGAAAAAGTTTAAAATGTTTTATAGGTTGCTGGTAGCCCAAATTTAAAACAACATCCTTGGGACTCGCCCGAGTCACTAAAACCTACCTGGTTCAATAACAAATGCAAGTTGTAAAATAAGAGAACGAGCGACCGTTAACAGGTGTGCTCTGTGAAACTAGTTGGCTGTAGGCTGCTCAGTCTGGCTAATTCACAGAGGGAAGAAGGGTGAGACACCTGGATGTAGGCCGTTAAAAATCAGGTGAATCGTTTCTCGAAACCAGCTTAAACAGAGTTTACTTCAGTTCTGGACAGGGTAAATCCCGGCAGATTTAGGAAACTCAATTAACCCGTTAGATGGAGAGCTGGTAGCACATCTCCCCTCTCAGAAGAGGAAGCAGAGAGTGAGACAGTAGAGACAGAAAGGAGGGGGGGGGTGTTGCGCAACAACAACCTATTGAAGTAGTAATTTCTGTATCTGACTGCAGCCTCTAAAAGGAGGGAGAAGATCAGTTGAGGAAAAAGTAGAGAGAGTTACTGAAGACTGGAGAAGCTATACTTGGAGCATTTGAGAGTCAGGGAGGGAGCTAGCTGAAGAGTCTCTGTTTATGTGTATGATGTAAGAGAAACTTTGTGGCAGATGATAATATTGCCAGAGGAGTTCATACTTCAGGGATGTGTGACTGAATCATCTGTCGACCCAGCCTCATAAGCTTGGCAACACTTTAACAATTGTGTATGCAGAAAGTATTACCCTCTGACCTGCTTTCCAGCCAGACACACACGCAGCTGTAATGATCCAAGCAACATGAGTGTATATTACACACAGTCCTCCTTACATGCCATTACGGTTCATTATTTTGAATGTTTAAATCTTTTGGCATTTAGCCTAAAGAGGATAGCTGCGGTGGAGATTGATGGGAAATTTGGGGCAAGAGAATCACATGGAGCAAAGATCCCGCTGGCTGCAAGTCAAGCAGAGGGATTCAGCTGCAGAAGGCTTTTTTTTTTCACCCACATGTGCGCTGACCATGCAGCCATCACATGTCCACCGAAAGGATTTCCACGGTTTTTTTCTTCTTTTGTTTACTTTCCCCTGAACAAGTGCCAGACACATTTAAAAAAAAATAAACATTTGTATGGAATCTGAATGCAGATTGATGCAACTTTAGACTTTAATTGGAACCAGTTTATATTCAGAGGGCAAATGCACAACAAAGTAACTGAAGCATTTTACAAAACAAGTACGATCCATATCCAGAATCCAAACTACAGTGAACCTTCGGTTTTCGCAGAGGTTAGGGACCCTGACCGTGTGTGATTAGATAAAATTCACAAATACATGAGACTCTATAAAAACATCTTCAACTGCCTATTTTAGTAGATCAAAAATCAAATGTACCTCAGTATGTATTATGAAAGCATCTTATTATTTCCACTGTTGGAGGGACATCTGTGTCAAGGACAATGAATGTCAATGCCAACCAATAGTGCGTCAAGTAGCATTGACGTCAGTTTTTCTAGCTTCCCAGGTGACATTTATTTTTGAATATTTTAGATATACAATATGAAAAAATATACTTTTCTCCAGGCTGAATCCGCACTGGACCCTGGAATTACCACTGTAACTTCAACCAAAGTTTTGAAATCAGGGAACATCTCTCACGTTGAAGCGACCAGAAGTCAATAGACTCTCTAAACACTGGAGGATGCACTCCTCCTGCACCAGACCAGCTCCAAAGGGTCCATAACTCTTCAACGTGCCATCGGCTCCCGGACAGCGAGACCCTTTTAGTTCGCAGTTTAAAATGAGCTTTGATTGATTTGGTTAATTCTGCAATGTTATACATGCATACAGTTGAAAATGTCTGCACTAAGTACTCCAATATTTAAATTGTAATTGTCAAAATTGTGGATGGCCTTAAGATTTTTCTAATCAATATTTAAAAATAAACTGTGAAAAATGGAAAATAATCCATTAAAGCAGCTCCTGGGTTCCACCACTGCTATCCCAGCCTTGAGTGACTCACTGGATGGTCCTCCACTGGAGTTTTGTAGCATTGACGAAACCTGAAATTTTTCCAACTTTAATGCACAGTCCCACCACTGGATGGGAAAGATAGTTATACCAGAACTTATTAGTTCTAATGTATATGTTTCCATTTTCCTTGTTGCACATAAATGCTCTCGGAGAAGCCAAAAACCACCTCAAGCAAGAAATTCCCCATTTTGCCACTTCCCTCAACCATTACTAATGTTCTAATGTTTCAAAATCCACATAAAGAAAACCTTGAGTGAAACATGGCCATTGTTCCGATGTAGAGATGGTTGATAGATATTACCACATCACCAAACATATGAGCATAAATGAGAGTGAAATGTGAAGCCATCTGTCTGTCAGCAGGAGCTTAACCCAAACTGGGTCACCAACAGGTCAATGGTACCAAACGGACAAAAATCTCCAGCACAACGACAAGTTTGAAGCTGCTGCACTGGCCCAGTCAAAGTACAGATGTCAATTTGATTGCTAAATAGCTGCATAGAAACAAATATCTCACATTAGTCATAAATTCAAACATTGTTGTAAAGAAGAGTGGGCCACAGTTTAACATTAATGAAGCGGGTGACTAATAAAGTCAGACAGAAGAGGATTAGTAATGATAACAGCTGCTAAAAATGGCTCTATAAGCAACTGATTATTGCTGCTGATTGTACATTTAGGGTTGATGCCATTACCAAGAGTGCCAACATTTAAATATTCTGATATTTGGCATAAAAAAATATATATATATATATAAATAATAAAAAAAACTTGCTGATTCCCGTGTGCAACAGTGCAAATTATACACATTTCTAGAGCATTCCATTAAATGCATCACTGCCAACTGTAATTAGAAAAGCTAAATAAGCACTAATTAGTGCTAGCCACTGAAACATAATTCAAGCTGCTAACTGGGGGGTAATTTTGTCAGCTCTGACGGCAGACTAAATGAAAGACTTGTACTGGAGAAGGAGAGAGGTGGAGGGTGAAGTGATGAGGACACACACTGTACGGGTGTCTTGGTTCAACTGGTCTGCCTGCAACTTGTGCCAAAAAGAACAAGTTCCTGTTTGTGGGAACAGCAGATGTTTGGCAACAGTTGGATCAAATTTACTCGCCTTACTGGTTTCTTCCCACTAAGAAATGTCAAAACATTCATTTGGGTTTTTAGACCAAACAGAACCATTTTAGGAGGTAACAAAATGGAACTATCTCCAAAATGCAAACAGGATTTTCCGTGCTGCTCGAGTCCACTTCTTAGCCATGTCCTTGTGCATGACTAATACTGTAGCACTTGTATGCAAGAAAATAAATTAGATTTAGAGTGGATTTTGTCCATGTTGTGGAAATAAAAAACCCCAATGCCACTTCTAATTCTTTCAAATCAAATGAGGTTGCAAGGTATTTTATAAGTGTTTGATTTTTGACTTGATGATAAAGTCACAAATATAAAAAAGAATTAATGTGTGGTATTTCTTTTATTTCACATGAAAATAATGAAATAAGTAGTTTTTTTCATTTGTCTGATTTTGACTTTCAATTAAAAAAACTGAACAAAACATACAGACTTTTAAAAATGTTTGACTTTTGATTTCAGGATCCAGTCAGACATATAAAAAACGCTGATGTTGTATTTTTTAATTCTCAAATGAAAATAAAAATAGGTTTCTTTTAATGTTTCAATTAAATAAAAAAAAAGAAAAAGAACTGAACAAAAGATTGATGGACCAGGAAAAAACCCAACTGTAGTGTTTGAAATTTTCAGGGTCATTGTAAATAGAAAGACAAGTACATTTCTGTCAAAAGAAAATCTCACATTTTCTTGGGAAACAAAACAACAAAAAGAAAACTTGGATTTGAGAAGTTTCAAGTTTGCTAAAAAATAAATAAATAAATAAGGAATGTCTCAGAAATGTCCAAGATTTTTGGAAAAGCCAAAAACCACCTCAAGTAAGCGTAAAGCCTTGTGAAATTTCTTAATCTAGAAAAATTTTGTAAACAGTCTGTTCTTCCTTCAAGCATTAGTTTTTCTTTTCTAGTAAATTTTCAACTTTTAGAAGTAAAAAATTTCAGGTTTTTTCTATAGTTTAGGGGTTTTTTGGCAGAAATTGCCCCTCTCTCCCCCTCTGCCGTAATATGCTGATGTAAAAAGCATTTTGATTGTTTTGATTTTATTTAGACGTATCATAATAAAGTGGACTTTACAAGAATACTTAAATTGGACCTGTGTTTTTGCCAAGAAAAAAATGCACTGAAGGATGAATCTTTTTTTGCACTTTACATTTATGATCTGCTATATCATTAGCTATCATTAAATTTATGATTGATCAACCTGGAGGTTGTAAAGTAGAAAAGTAAAAGAACTTTTCAAAAGGTGTAATTTAATCTTGGATCCTATTTTTAATAATGGAAAGTACATAAAACCTATTACTAAATGTTGTGTCCTCCAAGTAGGTAATTTATTATTATATTATTATAAAATGTGAAAATAAAGAAATAAGTTGCAAAAAAGAAGCTGGAAGCTGCAGCTGTAACTTTAGAGGATCTTTGTATTTATTTTCATTTATAAAATCTTAGATTCTGCGACACTTTTCAAACCACACAAGATGACAAACACCTTCTGCCCCCAGTCGTTCCATCTTTTCTAAAAACTGCAGGAAAGTGATTTCCATTTTCTTCCTCTTCTGAATGTAGGTCGAAGTCTGGCTGCTATAAATCCACAATGAAAGCTGGACTATGAAGAAGAATCGTCTCGTCCTTTATCTCCTATGAAAACATATCAATACACCTCAAAAAGTCGATATCGAGTCCTGCTCCAGCAGTGAGGTGGGAGGGCTCAGTTTTATTACAACTTCCAAGTTAACGTCTAAATTTATGTTGATGCATTTTAAATATATTCTCAAAACACTGCGCTCATCTTCTGACTGCGTGCATCTGCTTCTTTTTTAAGTGTGTACAGTATTAATCCAGGACGGGGTTTTATGAATTTAGAAAACTAAACATAAGGGGAAAACAGATTATTATTATAATATGCTACCTGTTCTTTTTTGGATTAATGAGTGCCAGCAAAGTTTCTTTTGTTCTGCAGCATATGTAGAAATAAATGCCACGTCTGCATTCCTGCACATCCTGGTGGCTTGGTACTACTGCAAACTAAAGAGTCTATTTTTTTCCTGAAGCTTTCATACTATTTAATACATGCAACCTCATTTGAATACAGAAACAGTGGAAGTCTGCAGTAAGGAAACTAATGTATTCACATTTGTCTTGCATGGATCAAAATGTATGCAAAATAAGTCCAAACAGTGTAATATTTAAATAAAACTCATTTACAGCACACATCTAGATGCAATAATATAAAGAAATGTGCTGAATTTAATCAGAAGCACAAATAGCATCTCTGGAAAGTTTTCTTTCTGGTTCACATCAGAGTGTGTGAGTTCACTACACAATGATCCATCCATGGCTCCAAAATAAACCCGGTACAAGAAGAACCAGAACAGATTCTCTTCTGGTCTCAAACTAGTTCATTTTTTACTCCTCAGAAAGATTCTTTTACCTCTTTGAAGTCTGGTGTAAGAAAAATTTACTCAAAAGTAGAAATACATGAATACTACGACTTTACAAAATACATACAAAGTGTAAAACTGATTGCTTTTAATTAAAAGTTATTCCAACAGCTCCTCATTTGGATTTTGACATTAAAATGAAACTTTTGCCGTTCAGTACTTTCTATAGCAGCACAGATATAAAAAGTTGGTATTAAGTGGGTTAACTGGTCGGCTATCTTAGCAGACAAGCTGCAAATAACTTGACAATTTTAGCTTGCAGTCTTACAGTGTCAGGTGGCTGTCCTTTAGTTTCCACACTGACTGTCCATGGATTTTTAATGCCAGGATATATTCCCAAAAAAGTTGAATGCGTCTCTTATTAGCTCCAGGAAGGACAGTTGCATTTTATCTGTCTGCTAACTTGTAGTGTACAGCAACTGGTGGGGGAGGGGCAACTCCACTCAGTGTAAAACTTTTTCTGACATCTCAAAAAACAGGAAAAATTCACGAGCGTTAAATGTTAAATGTTGATATATGAATATCATCACTTTTGGACAATGTTTCCCACTCCATGCTTTAACTCTAATCAATCAAATTTTATTTGTATTACACATTTTCAACAGCAAGGCATTTCAAAGTGCTTCACATCATAACAAACAAAATCCTTCAACATAGAATCAACAATCAAAACATTACATTAAGTCAAGCGCCATCATTAAATCCGTAATCGAATTCGTTTCAAATACGACTCTAAACAGGGGGATTTTAATCGAGATTTAAAGGAAGTCAGTGTTTCAGCTGTTTTATAGTTTTCTGGAAGTTTGTTCCAGATTTGTGGTGCATAGAAGCTGAATGCTGCTTCTCCTCATTTGGTTCTGGGGATCCAGAGCAGACCAGAGCCAGAAGATAATATCTGCTACATTATTTTTATTTCTTGTAAATAGTTTGTTTTATATCCACAGCAGTTACACCGATCTACTGATACAGATATCTGAGGGTTAGAATCAGCCGATACCAACCTGAAGCAAACAAAAAACATTGTTGGATTGACATAAAACATTTATGTTTTCTTTATTTTATTTTAAAAAACAAAGACAAATTAAGAGAATTACAAATTTATTTGATAATTCTGCATCAGTGCAGCACTTTTAAATACACCAATAGCTTCACAATATTAATCAAACATGTAAAAACAGCAACTTTAACTTGGTCAGTCAGTGCAATGAGGAGCATAACAGCCAATTTAAGATAAATCATAAAGAAAACAGACAAAAACAACAGGTTGACTACCTGGTTCAAACATAAAAATAAAATGCCACAAAGCTTTCAAATGGTTCAGAATGCGTAATTAGGAATTATGAATATAATGTAAAATAAATAAAACATGTTGTCACTCAGAGCACATAGAAAATAGACTGTATAGATCTGGGGAAAATTCAGGTGCAAAAAGGATAAAAGTAAAATAGAAGCATGCAGTTTGAAAATAAGGTAAAGAATAAAGATGGATGGTATTAATATCTGTATCAGAGTCGCCACTGTGGGACAAAATGATATTTCTATTGTTTTCTGCCTTAATATTGGGAGCTGACCTGTACCTGGGTCAGCATATAATCACATTTTGATGTTCAAGAAGTCCAAAAGTGTTTTTCCACCCAAATACCAGCACCTTTCAACTTGCCCTGATTCTTGTAACATCTGAAACAATAAATCAAGTGCACCACTAGTAGTTCTGGTTTTTTAGCTCGTCTCAATTGGAGCCTCGGTGTAGAATCTGTTTTCCTGGGTGTTTTCCACATCTCCACACTTTGACTGCTGGGATATTCTCCAGCTGCCTCCTGGGACAGATTTCTTGGGAACAGAAAACAGATGGATGGATACAACTACTGCTGGCAAATCAAGTTGGCTTGGCTGTGCATACATCTGTGGCAAGACTTTCAATAAATTGTTCCAGGAGACAAAACTTTAAGTACTCAGCGCAGCTATTTGGAAGTAATTTATTCCTCGTTTAATATTCTTTTTTTTTTCATTATCCCAGTGCTGATGTGAACTAAAACTCTTGAAAATCAAAGAAAGGGCTGTGTCATCAGCGCTGGCCCTCTAGGCATTTTTGCTCGAAGGTATATTTTGTTGAAAGGGTTTCTAATTGCAGCCTTTCAGACGTAAAATTGTTTTGTTTGATGCTTCGTTTGGTCTACCTGAAGGTGGGGTGTGAGAACTCAGAAATCTCATCTTGACCACATGCCACTCTCTTCTCAGTTTCTATTTTAATTAAAATCATTGACAAACCATTGCTGAGGATAGACCTATGGGTTTGGTTCAAAAACCACCACACTTATCAGAGCAGGACTTTAGCAACAGAGACTTTTAGTGATGACTGTTTAGCCCTAACATGGACAAACGGTCCTAAAAAATAAGAAATCCAAATGAGGGCAGTTTAACGGGGAATTCTGCACTGTAAAAATGTCGCACATCCGAGGACAGGAATAATGAGGAGCGCAAAAACTTTGACAAACAGAGTCCACAGGGCTTAAAAGGGGTAAATGTGGCAACTAAAATATGCTGAGACCTTCACTGAACTGGGCACTGATTAGCTGCAAGAGTATGCAGCCTGAAAAATATGGGGCAACGTTTTTTTTCTGGTAAACTTCACCGTGAGTTCAGGAAGTGGTTTTAAAAATGTTATTTACTACTTCATCAACTTTAATACAAGAGTGAACCAAAGCTGTTTTATTACATCTGTTATAGTAATTGAGATGAATCAGATCCCAGAAACAAGAAAAGGCTGGAATTTCGAATAGGATACGAAAATCTCTTTGCTTTGATTACCTAAAAATTTTTTTTAAGTATGTTCAAACATCGTGAGGGCCATCGTAGGTAGAGGATAAAAAAAAAGAAAAGTTCTAAAAAAAAAAAAAAAAATAGACAAGCAAATTTTGTAGCTCCAAATCAAAAAATTGCTGGAGAAGACTGGGAAATAATAAAGAATAATGCAGAAATGTTTGAGTTCGAAATTAGAAAATTTACCAGAACTCAGAAATCAAGATACATTCTTCTGATTTTTGATTTGCATGTTTTTTCTGGAAAATTTTGGAGATTTATCTCAAAATTTCACTTTTTTTAAACAATTTTTCAACCTTTCTAACTTAGAAATTTTCTTGCTTTTCTAAAAAAATGTCCTTTCCCCGCCCCCATCTACAATGGTCTTACAGTTGTAAGTATGTGGTTACAGAGTCAATTTTAAACAGAATTGCTGAAGTTACTCTATGTTGTCTAAGTCTTTTTTAAATGTATTTTACTTGTCTTTTTTTTCAGTTTTTTTTCTGTTTGGACAGATGCTGCTATGCACTACACACCCGTGAGTCCATGACAGATTTCCTCAGGGGACAAAAAAGTATATTACATTCTATTCCCATATGCATGCAGACAAGCGTGCATACATAATTATGCAAAGTCCAACGGATACAGTGAAAAAAGCACACACTGAATGTGTGTGTGCGTGCGCATGTACAGACATGCATTACAAATAACCATGCAATTTGTACAAACCTCAAGGTTTTAAGAAATTTGTCAAATCTTTTCCGTTTTGCTTTATTAGGCGTTGACTGAAAATTACTGCAGTGAGAGAACAGGAACTGGGATTCTGTTCAATCAGGTGCCTTGTTCAGTAAACATTAAATAAGATCACATGGCGGTAAAGGTGTGAGAATGACATGTAAATGCAGGTTGAGGTCTCTCTGGAAGACAGGTTTTTACAGATGGAGGATATATGCAGCTCAGTGTTGCTGCAATCATTTCAAGGTGTGACAAAAAAGCATGAAGCTCCAAACATAGAAACATCTGAGAAGGTTTTGTAGCAGCTGCTTGCCCTTTTTTTTCCTATGGTGACACCACAGGGGGAATATATTCATTATCGCGTTAAGACATTCATTTTGTTCCCAAACATTTTTGAAGCTTGACATTGTTTCATTTCATACCCAGTGGTGATTAGTACCTATGTTATTATGCTATACTCTGAGTACATGTTCATTTATTTTCATCAAATTAGTTTTTTACAGTTCTGGTGAAAAGTTTACATCCATTCAACTGCAGGGAAGTTTAACTAATGTTTGGCAAGTTCTTCTTTTAGCGTGTGACAACTACAACGGCTGCTTAAATGTGAATAAATTTGCATAAATTATGGATTTTCTCTAATCCGCAGAGTCACAAGCCTAAATATAAACATACACCTCCACAACTTGGACTAAAGGTTCTTTGAATCTAGTTACACCTCAACTTTCTTTGTGTTACCATCTAAAATATGAGAACAAGAGCTCACACAAACTGCATAGTTCGTTAGAACAAACAGTCCATCAGCCCTTCCTCTTCTCTCACTAATCTCTATATTATGTCAAAGTTCTTAAAAAAAACACCAAACTGTGTCTCAGTTATTCCAGCTAAAGCTAAAACAGTAGCCACTCTTAGTTTTGATGTAAGCTACACAGGGGACTTGTAGACGTTGTTGCATGGAGCAGCAACGAAAATTGTCGTTGTTGTTAATGGAAATGCTAATTCCGAATGTGATGTTAAAGGGTAACTTTAAGCAATGCTAAGTTCAGTTTTTTTCCATAAAGTTAGTTTGAAAACTTCTACTAACAACCAATCAAAGAACTCAGTAAAGAAACTGACCTAAGAAATTATCAAGTCGTTAAAAAATATGCCAAACTGCATCTTAGTTATCCCGGAAGCTAAAGCTAAAGCTAAGTCAGCTGTGTCTACTACACAGCTCACTCCCTTTGTGCTCAGATGTAGCACACCACCAGTTCTCTTGCACATTAAAATTGCCATTAGTGGTACTTAAGGATACATGTGGGATTTGAGGGGTTGCTATATGTGGAGTAGCAACCACGGTCTTTGTTGTTAGCTGAAATGCTAATTCCGGATGCAATGTTAAGCAGTAAGTTTGAATAATAAGTAATGTTTTTTCATTAAGTTAGATTTTTTCTTTATTACTAGAAGTGTTCAAAACCAAGTTAAAAAACTGACTACAGAAATTATCAAACAATTCTCTGAATAGTTTGTAGCAATCCAATAAATTTAGATTGTGTAACCAAGTGTAGAAAGAAAAAAATTATGCTTTTTTCTCAGAGAAACAGCACACATCTGTTTGCTTGAATGCCCCATTTTTCACTTGAAGACAAAAGGTCACTTATTTACATACAAGTCAATATGAAGTTGTTTTTTTCTTTAAACATAAAGGCCAGCACCATTTCTCTGACAACCTGCTTATTCCCTCGCCTCCTGCCTGACAACAAATGGCCATCCTTATTTTTATTGATGGCTCTTCCTTTTGGTCCCATTCCACACCTGTCTCAGATTTATGACCGATGTGGAGCCTGCAATTTAATCTTTCTGTGACGACCCATAAGAGGGACATAAAAGCCTTTTCAACAAGACTTGCACACCGGGACCAACAAAGAAAGATTTCGTCAACCAGCCGTATGAAATTTATAGGCCTAAGCGAGACGGTAAGTTCCACACGGTTAAATTTGGTTCTTTTTAATCGCGCCGGAAGTCCTCCATGTTTGAGCAAGTCAACATAAAAACAACAAACCTGTTCATGTGCTGGGATGATTAGGGCAGCCACCGCTCTACAATAATTCAGCAGGACTGGCTGAGAGGCAAACCAGCAGCTAATTAACTTGGAATTCAAAATCACAGGCTTCATAACTTAATTGGTTTGCTCCGTGCTATGAAGATGTTTATTCAGTGACCTACAGCTAAGTGGGGCTGTAACGTGCACAACTGAGCCACCGTGCTAAACAATAATCTTATATAATCTTGTCTATTTATATGCAGCATAGTTAAAGAATGTCCAACACAGAAAGAAAAACAAGATAATTGGGTAATATAAAAAAGACCGCACAGGAATCTTATTTTTCAATTTATATGTAGAATGCACCTATTAAGACACAAAGAAAAATTTTTTTGCAAAAAAAAAAAATACTTTCAACTATTTTTAAAACATTTTTAAACTTTAAAATGGCTCAATTTGACCCACAACATAACAGGAGGGTTAAGCTAGTTTCTGTCTGTACTCCCTGAGCCAGTGAGTTAATGGTTTAACAGCAAAACCATTAACTCACTTTATATAATAAAATATAAAAGATCAATTGAAAGTTCCCATTTGCCCCATATACAATCACTGCACAACTCGCAAAGTAACAATATAAGCCGTACTAAATGCCATACTTCTGTTCTGTAATCACCAATGCCGACTACAGTTTTTATTTTTCAATGCGGACACTGAGGTATGTTTGGCATACTGTAGAAAGATGCGTCTAGATGTTTGACATCTGTCTCAGGTCATTTTCCCCACAACTCACTTCTGGCTGGAAGATATTTGAGATTTCCTAAATATAGTACCCATTAAAGCCATTTAAATATCGCAGCCTGCTGACCAAGTCTTTCCCTTTATGACCACAGCGTTCCCACCTTCTGGCACCATTGTGTACCACAAACAAGGTAGTTTTGAGGGACAAATGGTCCAAACCAATACTAGCACAGTGTAGCTAATAAAGTAAAGTGTATATATACGTATATATCAGTGGAGTTTTTTCTGAATTTAACTCAACAAACAAACGCTGCAGCAGTTAACACCATAATAAGCATCATCCTCCAGAGAGGTTATGATAAAACGTAAATGATAAAGTTAATGTTAAAGACAAGACCTCTATTACCAGTGCTGGTCCAAGCCTTTCTGCCCCTTCCAAACATGTAAACACCAGATGCTTTACCAACCCAAAGCAGCTTTATGGGTCTAACATACAGTATTTACTATCATTAGCATCATTTGGAATTAGCTTACGTCATACCAGTACTTTGGCATTTAAGTGTGAAATATTTTTTCGACTATTTGAAAGCAACATCAGCTGCTAAACGCTAAAGTTAAGACTAGAGTCATATTTCACATTTTCCCCAAACAGCAGGAAGAGATTAACCTGTTATTTGTGTAACAACTATAAAGACAATAGAAATTGTTTTTCCCATGTTCAATAGCATTTAGTTTATATTATTTAATATTATTTTAAATATATACATTTTTTTTTAAATCATTCAAGCTTTGCGCGTTTGTGGGCCTAAGCAGCCGCTCAACTCACACATACCTTGGGCCGGCTGTGTCTATTGCCATTACCCAGAGTATAAACAATCATTAGACTGATGAGCTCAGGTTCTGTTTCGTGTCTTTGAGCCATTTCGTATCTGCATGACTGAGATGTTGTTCATCTACAGATTTCCATAACGCAGGTTATAGCTATAAATTAGGGTCATCTTTGCCGTTTTTAATAGACCAAGATAAAGAGATTGAAAAATGATTCCGGGACATTAGCTTTGTATGTATCACCTGTAATTTCCTACGATATGCAGAGTGATTTAAAATGATTGCTCCGCTGCAGAACTTATGCATAAGGTCGAGGCATCGCTGCGCCTCCGCGGCTCGTTAGAAATTATTAAGAAGTCGAGAGCATTCAGAGTGGAAATGTATGTTGATGATGAATGTCGCCAGAAAGAACAGATGAAATAAAAGCTAATGATGTCATTCATCTGTCCTGCCAAAGTAATACAATTCCTATATTTTGTCCTGATGGGTAATGGAGTTTTCTGTTGAATTGCCTGAATCATATTTCCAAATGGCCTGCTAATGCCCCAATAAGTATCACTTTCTACCATGGTCAACATTTTCCATTTCTAGGATGACATTCAGGAAAGGAGATTCTGGGTAGAAAAAAGTGTCAGTGTTTTGTATTAATGTTACTACATTGTTTAATCAGTTGTACTATGAGGAACGGTGGCCATTGCGTTAATTCTGACCTTTATGAGATCAAAAATCTGTATTTGTACCTCAGACTGAGGAAAAGCCATCCATACGATGTGAAATGTTGTGTTCAGAGGCTTTCTGCTCTGTGCTTTTGCTCAGTTTTGCAAAATGCCAATCTAAATGGCTATAATATCCTCAACCACTTCAGCTGTTTTCAAAAAGAGCAAGTTATCCAATTGGTTTTTTGATGAATGGCCATTTAAACAGTATCACCAGAGAATAAAACTCATTAACTTCACTTGTCATACATGCAAGGCTTGCAGTAACACACCTGACACACACACGCCTACGCACACTGATGCTATGGTTGCATACCTGCCAATACAAATCCCAGTGAGATTCTCTCTCCATCCTTATTACCCAACTGGGGTATGACACAAACCAGATAGTGAGCGCCGAGCTGTCACCAATAGAAGAAGAAAAAAAAAAGACTCAAGCCAAATATCGATCACCTATAAAAAGCCTGCAAGATTTGACATTGTTTTCTTCCCTATCACCTGCTCACCAGTACAGTGACGACCCTCAAATGGTCGCTGCCCGACAGGCAGGCATGATGTGGTAAGATATGGAACCGCTGTGACAGTATGTGAACATGAAGAAGCTTGCAAGTCGAGACACTGTCACCATGTGATCTTACAACTGTGCAGGGAGCACTGATGATGTAGTTGAGGGAAAAACTGCTTTACACCTTTAAATAAAAAAGGACAAACTAAAGATGGCAGGTTTCTGATACAACATGGATCTACCAAAAGTTATACAGTTGTGGATTATTTTGCTGTTAAACCATGTGGTCTAGATGAAGAAGCTTTGAAACATGAGGACTGCCACTCAGTGACTGGATCAACAACTACATGCAACACACAACCTGCTTCAAATTTAGACACCCAAAACTTTTCTTTAGTTTTATAGCGTGTACAGTTTTTCCCCAACTTGTCCAAACCATCTTTACATTCCAAAAAACATAAATTAAAAATGAAAATCTAAGTATTTATGTCTAGTTTCTAGTTCAAATAGCTTAATTTGAGTGTACTAAAACAAATAATTACATGTTCTGCAAGATCTATAAGCTTATTTTAAGTTGATAATTCCTTAATAATTTTTAAAAAGCACTAGTTCCACTGGCAGATTATGGAAAAAATATATTTCAAATCAAATAGTCAGTGGTACCAGATTTTATGAAAAGTATGGTATTATTTACTTAAAACAAGCTCTTATGTTTTGCTAATAGTTTATTTTTAAGTTAGTTTTGTCTTATTTGAAGCACACAAGGTATCTAAATACTTGGTAAAATTTTGAGTTTTTGCAGTATGGACAAGTTGAACTGCTTCCTCCATCTTTGGCTACTTGAACTCCATTTTTACAATGCAGAGTGTTTTTTACATCGTCAATGACCTGCACTTGAATAGAGCTTCATCAAGTCCGAGGACTCCCAAGCTCTTTACATTTAGTCATTCACACCCTGATGGTGATAAGCTGCACTGTAGCCACAGCTAGTTTCATTATTATGATGAGTAAAGACAAATTTGTAAAGATGTTAAACTTATTAATTATCACTGTGGTGTTTTTAACAAGTATGTTGGCGACACCAAGTTAAACCACCAATGGAGACCCTGGAGATTAGTTGCAGCTTGCTTAATTGTCCTCATGAACATGTGGTGAAACATTTACAAAGTGCATAAAGCTCACTAAAATAACATTTGCACAAAATAATCACTTAGTTCTCAGTATAAACTGTCAAATAACGCAACTTGCTGCATTCCTGCCTGATTGTTCAGCGTGGATAGCCGCTGATCACATTTCCACACTGCCTCTCCGTGAATGTCAAACTGTTTTCTAGCAAAAACCGGAACCAGCCATAGAATTTACCAATAATATTTTTCTAAAACTTACATAAAGAATGAACTGTTCATGTAAATAACTTTTAATCATTTTAAATACATTTTTAGATTTTAAACCCGTGTATTTAACTTAGAGAAATGTCTTAAAGGCAACACAATAAGCTGTTCAGTTTTCTCTAATATGACCTTTTTCATCCTTCATCACCTTCCCTTTAAGAACCTCATTGTTAGATATAAAGTATAAATTATCAAACTATATTAACGGTAGTATGCAAGCTACCTATCCTATTGCACTCAGAGCTGTAATTTCATTTAAAGACAAGAGCGGCTCTCATCAAGGTGCTTGCAGATTTTTTTATTTTATTTTATTTTTTTAACGTTTACCTGCTGCTGCTGGATTTCTCACCCATCAACAAAGAGTTGCAGCTTTGATGTGCATTCTTGGGGAGCTCCACATAATCCTGGCCGCAGAAATCCAATTACAGCCTTTTCTACAGAGGTTGGTTACATTCTCCGCTGGAATAACTCAAATCAATATGCAGCTTTACTGCCCAGCCAGTGAGGGACCGTTTGCTGCAAAGCAACAGTACCCAGGAAGAGCAGCACACTCTTCAGTAGTCAAAACCTGCTGCTCCAACTTTCAGAGCATTTAACAGCAACATAGGCTTCCATATCAACAGTTTCTACCTGTATTCAATGCCTCTTTTTCTAAATTTGCGTGTTTATTAATGTAAGAACTAATGGGCTTGGCAACGCTGCCAACGCTGCTGATGCTGTAGCTGCCAGTCCGCATCGCCTCAACTCTTCCAGGTAGAACAAGACGACCTAATTCACAAAGAGGACAACGTTGAAGTTACCAGGTCATGACTTGTTACTGTCAATGTGTTACTCGTGTCTTTGTCCTCGTCATTATACAATGAGTCGTTGCAGAACGTGAACAGAATAGGATTTGTTTTGGCATTAAGCCCTCGAGCCAGCCGTCTCCAACCTAAACAAACACATTCGATGCTGGATGAATAAATGTGAAAACCAAGATTAATTTCTCTCTTTTTACACCTTTTCATTGTATAAAACAAAAAAACAAACACTTTAATTCATTAAAGGTTTGCTCCAGGCAACGCCGTTATTTTGCACCAAGAAGGTTCTGCGCTGTAAAAATCTAAAATATTTTTTTTGGTCTAGTTTCTAGTGTATGCATCTTAGTACACTTGAAATGAGACTTAAAAGTAACTTTTCAGCAAGATAGGAGATTGTTTTAAGTAATCATTTCCATAATGTTGATGAAAAGGTTTTGGTTCTACTGATATTTTCACACGAATGGAAAAAGCATCTTGTTGTAAGTGAAATAAGCAGAATTAAAAACAAGCTCATATAGTGTCAGTTAGTTTTGTCTTACTTTAAGTGTGCTAGGATATTTGCAGAAGAAACAACCAAAAATAGTTGGTAAGATTTTGTGTTTTTGCAGTGTGGTACTGAATCCCAGCTTGCAGTTTGCATGTTCTCCCCGTTCATGGGCGGGTTCTCTCCAGGTTCTCCAGCTTCCTCCCACAGTCCAAAAAACATGACTGGTAGGTTTACTGGTTACTCACAACAGCTACCTTGAGCTGTAAGTGTGCACAAGTAGATTTTGTAGCAAATATAAAACAAAAACACCCCCCAAAAAAAATGAGTTGACAGAAGGAAGTTCCTTTTATAAATGCAGATGGTCTTTATGCAAATTTATCATAAGCAACTTCAGTAGCTTTCATGGTGAGGAGCTGCCCACTGCCCACACTGATGTTTGCTGCCTTATGAGCTAATTCAGTAATGTAATTATTTGCTGCGCTCCATGATCATTGAAAAATCTCTTTGACTTGCAGCAGCTGAAGAGCTTGTACATAAATATTGAATATTCCTCTGTGGCTACATGTACCTTAATAATCAAGATGGAGAAAAAACCCCAAAAAGAAAAGCTTCTTCCGTGGTTGTCGTGAGGTCGGATCGTAACTGGAGTCTTATTACAGCTTCACACACAATCTGCTTCTTTTTTTAGCTGCCGTGTCAATAGACACCCCGCTCAGAGCGCCTCACTAATTATGCTTAGAGAAAAATAAATAAAAAATAGGAAGGTCATTCTTGTCATTCTGTCAGCCAGTTCTCATTCAGCCATTCTCCAATGCTTCATTTCAACTTATCACAATTACCATCCTTTTGAATTCTGACCAATAGGCTGTTTTTTAGTTAGTGATATAATTTCAATCTCCAGTTTAAATATTTTTTCTGCCTCCCTTTGTTATTACAATAACTTGTGCTCTTTTGTTCTTTTCATATTTGATTACAAAGGCTATGATTTTGCCCCTGGACTATTTGGTTCTTTATGCTTTTAACAATCGAGTGCCTTTTTATTAATGAATATTTTTTTATTTAACTGATTACCATTGTTGGCATAATGGAAATTTTAATTAATAACAGACTGTGTTCTCTTGTAATTAATGGGCCAATGTGTCTGTCCGTTTCATTTTGCATTTGCATTTCTATTTCTTCCCTCAATGTGCTGTTCTGAATCAATGCACATCTCTTGGGTGCTTGTATTGAAATACCTGAAAATTTCTTTTTAATGCAAATAAATTAAAGAGGCCGCTTTTCTTCTCCTGCCAATCAAGGAGAAAAATCAAATCTTCTGCTTCCAAAATCAACTTCTCCTTAATCAGAAATGATAATTTATTCAGTAACAGCCAC
This sequence comes from Xiphophorus maculatus, assembly GCF_002775205.1. Taxonomy (NCBI): domain Eukaryota; kingdom Metazoa; phylum Chordata; class Actinopteri; order Cyprinodontiformes; family Poeciliidae; genus Xiphophorus; species Xiphophorus maculatus. Next base: position 3,197,567 of record NC_036463.1, read on the forward strand.
ATCTGTTAATGCAAAGTCAAATTAACAGATATCTGTTATGTGCTCTTGATTAACAGATTTTTTTTTTTCTTTTTCCAAAGACGAGGCATAGATGTGTGACAATGAAATCACTGACGATTGAAGAGTGGTTATCAGAATCAAGGATAAGATGGAGTGTAAAAGTGAAAGTTAAAAGGCAAAAATTTAGGTATTTAGTCTTAAATACCTAAAGAATTAGCAATAATAATGATGATTTTAGTCAGGAAAGTATCAGTAAAGACCGAGTGGTTCTGAAAGGTATCAAAAGTTTCAACCATTTTGATTTTGACCTTGACTGAAGGTCAAGTTGAAGGAATCTGGAGTAAATCAGTCCTTATCGTTTTACCATTTTTGTGCCATGGTAACGCCCAGAGTGAAATAGTCTCCTCGCATGATGCATCTTTACTCTGTCAAACATTCTTGTCATTATGAATAAATATTTCATTTTTAACTTTTTTCCAGAAGGCTTCGTTAAAAGCAGCAGCAAAAAAAATAAGCAACCAGATCAACCAGATCTTTTTTTTCTGATGCTGAATCAATATACAGCTTTTCCAAATTGTTATGTGGTTCTAATTCAGATACATATCTAATTGTTGTCAATGCATCTGCAGTCTGAACAGTCATGTGACATTTTATCCCGTTTTCACGTCATCGATTTGAGACATGCAGCGTAATTCTGCACCAGAGAAAGCCAGACACTGTAAATCTGGACATAACGATGGCTGAAAATTATGATTATGAACTTATGAGTTGGGCAGTCTGTCAGTGAAGCGTATCACATCACAATCTCACCACTCCTGGCTCTACACATCCAAACAGACTTCTCTACAGAAACTGCAGTCAATGCTCCACAAAAGGTCGTTGCTATTAGTTTTGTCTCCTTTCTGTTATCTTCCTTTGTCTTGTTATGATCTTGTGACGACGCCGTCGGCTTTCATTGCCGAGTTAAAAAAACAGTATTGTGCGAGTGTATGACGTCTGATTCCACCTTCACCCATTGCTAAGTGTTACAACCTCTGCTTACCTGTGTATTGTTGCCTGCTCTTTCTTCTTGGATAGAGATTAACACGACAGAGGGGGAATGTGGATTTTATTTCTCCTCTCATTACTTCGTATTTGCTTATGCAGGCTTAAACAGTCACTGCGACAATGATTGTTTTCAAACTTTCAACCTGTTAGTAATGTACCATAACACATCCTTTGATTTACCTTTCATTTATTGGAAAAACATCTCAAGCTGCTGCTCATCATCAGTTTTATCTCTTACATGCTACTGGTCATTAATGAGACCCATAGAGAAAGGTGATAAAGTGTCAAGAAAGGTTCTCTTCAGGTCTAAACTGCAAAAACAAAATCAAGTATATTTGGACTAGTTTCTACCAAAGATCTTAGTACACTTGAAATGAGGAAAAACTAGCTTGCGGGTAAGTTTCCAGCAACATCTAGGAGCTTGTTTTAAATCAATAATCTTTTAATATTAATAAAGATGGCAGATTATTTCTCTTAACATGGGAAACATGTCCTGCAATAAGTGAAACGATCTGCAAGCGAAGCTAGTACTTTTTAATTTTAAGGAATTATTGACTTAAAACAAATTCCTACATCTTGTAGAAAAGTCACTTCTACGTTAGCAAATTTGAAATAAGATATTTGCAGTAGAAACTGGATAAATAAAATACTTAGGATTTTGTGTTTTTTCAATGAAATACTTGAGATGTTTTGGCAGATGTAGACACCATGAGGCAGGTTTGTTTTAATGATGCGGCATTTCTCAATCAACCCTGAGCTGCCTTTGCATGCTGTACTATATATATGTATATATGAGGGCAATCATCACAAACTCCTTGACAACCTTATGCAATCCAAAACAACTGCTCTGCAACATATTCTGCCGTGTCGCTTACACAGCTCATTTTCTTAGTGTGTCAAAAACAAGTTGATTCAGCCTCACAAAGCACCAGCAGCACACATCTCACTGTAAAGCTGCCATTATTAGGTCCACCAGGAATAGGTGACAGCGAGATTGGGGATCTCGTAACACGCTGCAATCACAATTAGAAAGCATGTCATCAAATAGGTCTAATGAAAACCAGCTTTGTGTTTTCACAGCAGCGGTTTGGCTCCAGGCGGCCTGATTTGGGCTGCTTTAAACACAGCTGTTTTCTGTGTCTGCCGCCCGTCGGCGTCATGAAAAGAAATAGATCCCATTAAGACAACATTGTTGCAACAGTTCATCTGCCGCCATCATCTCTGCAGTAGGTCACAACTAAAACCGCAGAGAGACGAGGGCCGCTTTGTTGTAGAAGGAAAATGTTTGTCTCTGGTGCCGCCGTTTCATCTGTCTAATGGGAGCGCCAAACTCATGAGATAATCTAGAGCAATTGATGCTGCGAAAGATTACGGGATTACAACAGAGAGGGAGAAAAAAAGGGATGGATGATAAAGGAACAACTGTTGAACACAAGGCAGTTTTTTCCCAGCAGAAACCTCTCACTATTGATTAAAAACTGTTCTGGAAGCTTCTGTTCCCCCAAACAACGAAAAAAAATGTAGAGCTAAAGTTTTCACCAGAACAATAAAATCATGAATTCAATACAAACTTGATTGTTTACCATGAAAGTAAAAACAAACAAAAAAAAAAAACTCTTGTGGAGTTTGAGGGGTTTCATACAAAAGTGATCAGATATTTACCAGACCAGTTTCAACAGTCATTAATAATGTAACAAGAAAAAGGAGCCATGTGTAAAACTATGTACACTTTTACTGTTTTTATTGGCTTGAAGTGCAAAAGTAACATCAGGATGCCATACTGCATTAACAAATCATCAAATGTGTCTTTTATAAAGTAGGTTTTGATAATTTGCTGCTTTGAAGCATTCAGGTGTGTTTGCACAATGTCAAAATGGAAAGACATCAAAAATAATGAGCGTAGAGAAGCAACTGTTAAGATCCAACAATCTGGGAAGGGTTAAAAGCTCATCAAAGGACAGCAGTAGTACCAACACACCTCCCAAGATAAACCATCATAGAGACAGAAAGGTTTATTTGGAATATTTTGATTCACTAAAGTTATATATAAGGGAATGTTTAAGCATTTAATATATAATTGGACTTTCCATTAACAATTCAAACTAATACAGCCAGTCATTCCATCTTACACTCTACGAGCGTTTACACACCAGATAGCCTGGTAGACTCACTTTGATTGGGAACCAAATTTGCACCATTTTCATCTGATGTGGTTTGCTTGTGATGAGGATCAAAACAGAAACACTGAATGAAACAATTTTCTTCTTTACGAGACGTAAACAAGAATGATGTGTAGCCAGATTTTAATCCGTTGTATTTTGCTTTTGTCAGCACGAGCCGTTTCACCGCTTGTGCCAAACTCACACATTTGTTTTGGATGCATTTTCCCCAGCGTTGTATAAAGTACTGAAATCTCAGAGTCAAGTAAAAGTACAAGTACCTCTCCAAAATACGACTTTGGTAAAAGTCGAAGTCACTGACTGAAATGTTACTTGAGTTAAAGTCTTAAAGTATCTGAAACTTCTTGTACTTAAGTATGGAAAGTACTGTAAAAATGGATGTACTCAAGTAATGTAATGAAAAGTACAAGTAAAAAGTAAAACAAAGCAAATGCAGTTTGAATGACATTTTTTATATTTTGGTAAACTTGTCAAATACACTTAAAATAATGTACCCAACCAAGTGCAGGCAAAATTGAACCTGCTAATAGATATACCTGCAGGCATCATTTAGTTAAGAAAATTAGGTGCTTTACCTATAGCACAAGGTTAACTTAACCTGTTTTACAACTGAACCAGCTTCTTAGTATACCCTCCAGGACAGAAAATACAAAGTTTTTGTAAGCCTTAAGTTTTCCCTTCAGGTAAGGTCAGTGCTGAAAATGAGAAAAATAAATAGTACAGAAAATGCGGCCAACATGAAGAAAAAGATCTGTTACGATTACTCTACTTCACAAATCAGTGAATCAGTCAATCCTACAGTCGGTAGGTGGTGCACACAACTGGTCATTATGCAAAAGAAAAAAAACCCCAGAAAACTTTGGAGCGTGGGGGGGGGGTGCTGCCCACTGACGCGGCTCAGGGATTACGTGACACGCAGCGCCGTGCGCAGTGCCCTACAATGCACTGTAAGCTATGTAATGTGTTTTGAGGCAATTGACCAAAATCCCGGACAATTTTTAAATTCCCCCCGGACATCTTTTTAGGTCTGAAAAGTAGGACATGTCCGGGAAAAAGAGGACGTCTGGTCACCCTATCACCAGCTGGTGGTTCCCCTGGAGCCGTGTCCGACGTAGTTGCAGTTGTTGTGGTCTCCGTCTCCAGCTCCATGTGGCTGCTACTGATTGCGAGACTTGCTTTGTGTTTAATGGGAGAAGCGAAACAGGTGTATCCTATTGGTGGTGATGAACAAGCCCAGGCAAGTAGGCTACAGACTTTGTTCGGTAGCCTGCTTGCTACTTGCTAATCATCAAGTAGCAAGGGGTGGGGTCAAAACACTTCGTTTCTCTCTCTCGGTTTTTTGTAACGAGTAACTAAACCACACACTGAAAATGTATCGGAGTAAAAGTACGCAATTAAGTTCGGAAATATAGTGAAGTAAAAGTGAAAGTCATCAAAAATTTTCATACTCGAGGAAAGTATGAAGTACTCCAAAATATACTTAAGTAAAGTAGTGAAGTATTTTTACTTCGTTACTATACAACACTGATTTTCCCAGACTGCCCTGCATTATTGTTCACTTCCTGTTTTTGCAGCGGTCTCAGGTCTGCTTGGTGTTCACATAAGCATTCAAACCGCACCAGAGTTCACTTCAACTGAGCCGAGGTTTGCAGGTGGCTTATGCATTCACACCTCTCCGAACAAACAGGCAAATAAACTAGAGTTTAATTAAAGCGAACCAAACTGGGTTGGTGTAAATGCACCCTTAACATGTTAAACGTTAAAGCTCATGACAGGGAAAACAGGAAAACGGACAAAACAAGTAGCTTATTTGGAAGGGCTGAAGGAGAAAGCTTTAGTTGGTGTCGTTTGGACATGAAAACCAAGCAGAGATTTTTCCCATAATGTACAACATAACGCTGACAGCATAAAACACAGAATTTCAGCAGAAACTGTCAGGCACAGTGGTGAAGACCTGGCTTCACAACCAAGGATCAGAACAACTTGCAGTCATTGAATACAAACTCTGTATACAGAAGTACGCCTGAGTCGAAAATAACCTGAAGCTTTGCCCAAACCTGGTCATCAACAAGATGACGATCTCAAACACAGCAGCAGAACGGATGGAAAAGACAGAAAAGTCCAGAGAAAGTGATGTTTTCTAACCTAAAAGAAGAAATGTTGATCAAAATATCACCACAAGGCCAAAGAGACCAAAAAAGTTAAAAGATGATTAAATCAAATTGCTCAATTTGGTTCTTGAAGTCATTCTGTGTTGTCCTGTTAAATTTTCACCAATGTTTCTATGGTAGTTTAGCTTTTCAAACTTGAAGTTAGATTACAGTAATTTTAGAACCTGATCATTTTTTTAACAGTGTTTTGTTGCACAAATTAGCATTTCCAGATCTAGAAGACTATTTTAGACAAATATATTGGCTTATAAACTTTGCAACTCAACTTATAATTTGTGATAATACATCTTAATTAGAGATCCAAGAGCTGCAAAGAACAAGTGTGAGATTAAATAAATTTAACAAGTTAAAAAAATAACATTTCTAAAGACTTACAAAAATCTAAATAAGCATTGCATGGAAGACATTTAAAATTCATCAATGCAGAAAATAATCCATCTTATTATGAGCAAAATGTCTACCACTTCCCATTAAATATTTACCACTCAAGTCAAATCCTTTCGCTAGTGTCAGAGAAATCACAAAAACACATCTATTGCCAACACATGAATCTAAAACGCCTGGCAGATCAGAGACGATTAATAATTACCAAGTCACACTTACATTTAAGGGAAAAACACACAGCGTCTTATAATTTTTAAATCATTGCAGCTCAGAGCATTTAACCAATTTGTCATCCCAACAAAAACATATCCGCATAACTCAAGGAGACAAATTCCACAACAAACGCCAATGCTTGTAGGAACAGAAATGCATATAAATAATCTATTAAGGCCCAGTCAATGCAAACTGGCACAAAAGAAAGCAGGACTAACAGAAGCAAGGGCATAATGAAAGCCAACTCAGGAATAATGAGCACAATAGGCAGCTTTTGTACCAAACAGAGCAGAGGGGACAGAAAAGGAAAGCCAGGGCCAGCAGAGGAAAATCAGCTCCTACCTTTCTGGAGTCACTCTGCAGTTTTTGTTTTTTGGTTTTAATTCATCATGTAACTCAACCAAAGTCCAAAATCTTCACATTTTTCTATTCCAAACACATGGAGCTCTTGAGATTGTATGATCGCTGCTTCCATTCTTCTTTGAAGCTTTCTGTTCCCTTCACTAGTTATCACACCTGCTTCCTGTCACTCATCAGCTGTCAACAGGTTCAGGCAGAATCTTCCCCTCAGCAAGACTAAATTAGTGAGGAAATGTGGAAAAAAATATGGAGCCAAGAAAGAAAATGAATAAAAATAACATATTAATCTGTAAATAAATAAATATTTTTGCTTTGGTTTTTTTGGCATAAAATGTTTTCTTTCAATACATTTATTTGTTTTACCAAGGCTGCAGCATTTCAATTTTTATTTCAAATTCAAATAAACGTCTAATGTATTTATGTAGTACTTTTAAAAACAGGTTAAAACTGCACCAAAGTGCTGCACGAAAACAACACAACAGAATCAATTTATGAAAAATAAATAATAAATACGAGTAAATAAAATAAAACATCACAAAAGAAAAGTTATAGTATCAGGCCTCAATTAAATACCAACTAATAAAAATAAATTTCTTAAAAGGAAATTAAAGGAAAACTTCCAGGAGTTAAAGTGTGAAACTGAATTTAATTCAATCACAAACAAGACCTCACTCATGTTTACAACAGTTTTTGTAAAAGATGCGTAGGGTACCGAAACTTCTTTTTAATCCTATTTTTACATTTTATTTTAGATTTGCAAGCATTTCACTGTTTTGATGTAAATGGTAAAATATTTTCCACCTGTTCCCTTTTTGGAAAATTATTGATTTGTTAAATATTATTTTATTTTTGCTTTTTTTTTGTTGCAATGTTGTAAATTTACCTAAAAAAAAAAGTTAATCTGAATCAGAGTTTTGCCAGGTACTGTGTTTTGAGAAGAACTTAGTCTGCTTTAATTTGATGACTTATTATAGTTTTTCTTTGTTTGTTTTTGCCAAAATTCTGATTTCAACCTCAAAATTCAGACTTTTTTTCTTTCAGAAATTCTGACTTTAATTTTCCGAGGAAAAAGTCAGAGTTCCGAGATTAAAGTCATAATATGAGTTTTTTCCCGTAGCTCCACTCCTCCGTACACGAGCGACATTACTCAGATATTGGTATTTTGGGGTTCCAAAAAAAAAAAAAAAGCAATCTAAAGTGTTAGTCCAATTAATTTTTTGCCTATGGATTTAATGTTTGGGTAATTTTGTGACTCTCTAATTGTATTGCGGTGGAGGAGGAGAACATCTCAGTCAAATTAGCCGTACATGAGAAAACCTAATCTCCATCACAGTCCTCGTCCTCCTGGGAGAAATGTTTTGGGGTCTCGTTATCACCCAACATCGGTCATGTACTAAGAATAATAGTCTATCATTTGAATAGCAATGAGAAATGCACCAATGGGTGACAGCATTATAATGCCATGCTATGCTTCTGTGAACTTGGCAATTTGCTGTGAATCACCAATTACTCCCAGTGTGTTGGTGCCTTTTTATTGTGTCTGTTGGAGCCGCTGTAACCTACAGAAAATCTACAGCCACAGCTCATATTTCTTCCTGTCGTCACGGCCATGGCAGTTAGGAACGGCGTAGCGGGAATCCATCGACTCATTAGGAGAATGCATAAATAGAAAAGCTGAGGTCAGGGAAATTATAGGTTCAATAGATCAGAAGAAAAGTACAATCAGAGAAGCTTAATTCAATCTTTTGAAACATCAACCATGAGAAGCTGTATTTTAGAAGCCAGTAATGCATTTCAGCTAACGCTTCTTCTGTAAAGTGTATTTAAAAACTAAGAAACGATTAATATATACTCGCAGAGGTTTTAGCTTCTGTGTTAAAATCTGCTGAAAGGGAGAAAATAATTAAAGTATTTTATCCAATGACTTCTTAGAATACAAAGTATGTCCAACAAGACGCAGGTTTGAAAATGGCTGACAGTCAATTTTGAGGTGTGAAATTTGACCAAACCTGGACTTTACAAATGTTTATTCCCTCACTAAACATCCTCTTGATGATGCCTGGTTTCAAGATAAACTTTGACCTCTCCCCAACTTGATTGGTCACAGTTTTAGTAGTTTTAAGCTTGTACTTTTTTAGGGGAATAATTGTTCTTGTGTAGCCATTTTTTAACTAATTAAGCTCACAGTTGCTTACTGAAATAGAAAAATAAATGCTCCAGTTCCATTTATTTACTGGATTTTATTCATTGTTTGTTGTCCTGCTAAAAGCTGAACCATGAATTTCCCTGTCAAGTTAATGTTAGTTTACAAATATTTTTTGGAAAACCGACTTACAAGGATATGAGTTTGGTCTCTCACACAGATTTAATTTTAGTTACACTAAAGTTTGTACTTGTAACACAACAAGATGCAAATGTAACATCATACATAAAATTGTTGCCTGGTCAAACACAAGCTTAACTGAAAATGCTTATTTTTAAGATGCCAAATTTAATGGAAAATTTATCCTGTTGCCACAAGACAACACTTAAGCTAGTCAGCTTGGAGTTGTGAATATTTATCTTTTATTTTCTCCTGGTTTACAATCTCCGTTCAGGCAGGCTTGTGGAAACTCCATCTCACTGACAAAGTGAGAGAAAAATCCATAGTCCTCTGAGGTAATCACATTGCATTACAGCCTGTAAATATTTAAAAGGCTTTGAATATCATAGCTGTTTTCTGCCATAAAGTAAACATAACTATGTCAATAGGGTTTTCTCGTGCCAAATGTGTTTTGTGTTTGTCAGAAGGGGAAAAATTGCTTCCATCGACCTGCGTCTGTATTAGCAAATATGCTTTCTGCTTGGATATGTTGCACTTTGCAAAAGCTGGAGCGTTGCAGAACTTGGTAAAGTTCCTGTTCTGATTTGCACATGCTCATCTGCAGCCTCATATTTTAGATTAACGTGGCAAATATGAATATTAACACTGCAAAAATGCAAAATTTTACCGAGTGTTGTTGGTTTAGTTTCCAGTGTACATTTTTTATTACACTTGAAATAAGATAAAACTAACTAATAAGTTACTTTGTGGCAAGATATTTGAGCTTGTTTTAAGTAAACAATTTCTTAATATTGTTTTTAAAAAAGTACCAGGTTTCATTGGCAGATTTATTCACTTTTTTCTCATGTCATAATCACTTTCTAAAAAATCTAAATTGAGGAATTACTGACTTTAAACAAGCTCCTGTATCCTGCTGAAAACTGAACAAATTAAAATCAGTGTTTGCTTATGGAAAGTAAAGCTTAAAATGATGTTTATAAGCAATACGGCGAAGCATGTCATATTTCCAGTTTCACTAAATCATCAATTATAAACTGCATTTTTTAAAGCATTGCCGGTGTTAATCTGGTGTTTTTTCTGTTTAATATTTGCCTCCTAAAGTTAAACTCCCATTGGTCTATTATAAGAAAAGAGTTCTGAGTTCTTCTTAAACTGTAATGGGTCTTAAGATGTTGAAGGCTTGTCATGGCAGCATAATTGCACTGAGATGATTCATTATTTATGAACGATTTCACGTCGTTAATCTGCAGAATGTTCTGAGAGACTGATCATTTCCCTTTTCTCCTGACTTGGTGTTATGCAGATCTTCACAGAGAGCTGAGTGAACTCTTTGATGTGCAGTCAGTTTCCTTGACTGTCATTGTGAAATAGTTCTCCTTGACAGCTCTTCCCCGGTGTTTTCATTGAATCATTATCTGTGTCAATGTTTGCAGTCAACCTCTTTTTTCCCCCCTCCCCTCTTTTGTCTCACAGCTCCACACCGACCTCGATAAGGGGGACAGTTCGGTGAAGTACACCCTCTCGGGGGACGGTGCTGGCTCCATTTTCACAATTGACCAAACTACGGGGGACATCCATGCCTTAAGGAGCCTTGACAGGGAGGAGAAGCCTTACTATACCCTGCGGGCTCAGGCTGTGGACATCGACACCAACATCCCTCTGGAGCCGGAATCAGAGTTTGTCATCAAGGTCCAAGATATCAATGACAATGAACCAAAATTCCTGGAGGGACCTTATACAGCCAGCGTACCCGAGATGTCACCAGTCGGTAAGAGAGCATGCAGAGTACTAAAATGTTTGCAGTACAGTTCAGATTGATGACCAGAATTGGCCACAGGCTCCTGCTCCTGTGGTGTTTAATAATCATGCAGCACAGAGGAAGCCAAACAATAATGTAAAGTTGTGTTACTCTACATATTATAGTGTAAATAGAGGAAGGGATAGTTCAAATTGTTGAGGAAATAAAGAAAATAAGAAGTTTCAGTTATTACAGCTAGAAATTATTGATCAGGTCTGAAATCTGGGTGTGTTGATGGACTCAGAGCTGAACCTTCAGAGCCACATGAAGACAGTTACAAAGTTGGTCTTCTCTCACCTGTAGAACATTTCCAGGTTTAAAGGACTAACGTTGCAGCAAGATCTAGAGAAACTCATCCATGCATTTATCTTTAGTCGGATTGATTACTGCAACAGTGTCCTCACTGCCTAAAAAAACAAGAACAGATCCAGAAAGCTGCTGCTGGCATTCTGACTAAAACTAGGAAGATGTTCTAACCTTCCTGCACTGGCTCCCTGTGACTCGGAGAATACACTTTAAAATACTCTTGTTAGTTTATGAATCACTGAATGGCTTAGCACCACAATACACTAAAGATCTGCTGTTGTCTTCATTAATATCATATGTCATATTTACTTCGGGCTTGGGCCTAGAACTAAAGTTAATTGGTTGAGTTGGATCAGGTTTGGGTGGGGTTGGATTTTTTTTGGCCCAATCTAAACTCTACTTTGAAAGGGAAACTTTTCTTTCTCTTTGAGAAATAGTAAAAAAAACCCCACAAAAAAACAAGTTCAGCTTGATAGCAGAATGTCTGCAACCAGCGGGGTAACGCTGCTCCACCTAACAGATTTTGACATTTCAGAGAACTATTTTATTCCTGGTGTGCCCTTAGTACATTTCACAGCTTTGTCTTTACACTTCCCTTGGGGGGAGGGGTGGCAGATCAAGGTAATTCGCTGGGAGAATGGTTTTCTCTTGATGTGAATCACAATGAAGCCCTCAAAACTTCAAATTCAGCAGTCCCGGGGGAAGGATGGGAAGAAAGCAGGGAAAACATGGTGCAGGCTTGGCGGGCTCCCTGAATCAAAGGCAGCTCTGTAATGTTTACCGTAGGACGGAGGCTTTCAAGTTCGTCAATAAAACATGCCCATGAAAGAGAAGTGAAGAGATCAGTTAGAGCACTAAAAGATTTGATCTGGGTTATCATACAATGTCTTTATCCAGCTGAATTCAGTCATAGAATATTACATTCCACAAAGTTACAAGATTTACTATTTAATATTTAGGCCTTGGTAATTAATTAAGTCCTGCCAACAACCCTTAATCTGTAACATAATCTGTGCTGCTTCACCTAATACCAGATAGTCCAGTAGAACTGATTTGATTTGAGACCAAAATTTTAACATCTGTTATGTTTTCAGCTGCTGTGATTCACTTTCACACTGCACTGTGTCAGATGATCTAAACCCTTTGAAAACATTGTTCCCCTCCTCGCCTGTGGTGGCGCTGCACCAAGAACCACTGAAGGAAACCACACAAAAGCCTCTGAAGACACTGAACGCAACTTCCTTCTTCATCATAAAATGTAAACAAAAATGGAGTAGCTTCTTTGTCTTAGGTAAAAAACCACGAGTCATTTCTCCCGCTAGCGCTAGACTCTAACATTTGTTTTGGTAGTATTTACCCAGAATGCTTTGCGCTGTAGACCACTTCCTCCTTTTGGAGCAGTCTCTGGTCTGCTTGTTGTTCACATATCCGGAGTTCACTTTTGTGATTTGCACAAAATCACAGCTTGATTACACATTCACACATCCCCAAACAATTCCCAGACAAACTGACTAGAATTTGTTCAGCACACTAAAGACGACTGGTGTGAATATTTTTGATTCATTAAAAAAAAAAAATCTACAAATTGGTGAATTTTCCATGAATAATTTGGAGTCATGTTCTGCAAAAAAATCCAAAAATACAAGACCACCCATAGGTAAGTTTAACATATAGTGATTAACTCTGTTACAAATCAGGCACTTTGGTGACAGACAACATAAATACAAAGCAGAAAATATGACCCAAAAGTTGTCCGTACTGAGATGCAGCCATCATTTGAAATTGCAAAGTCATTGAATTAAATTGTAGTGAAGTGTTCAGAGGGTAATGAATTGCCAGCCTGTTGTGTTTATTACCAAACACACAAACAAAAAAGCCTCACTAAATGTCCTAAAGAGACCAAGAGCTGCTAGGCAGAAATTTGCTTTGGTGTCTGGTACATTGATAAATGCAACAAACATTTAGCCAAGCAACAAATCTTTCCATAATCCCTTGTCAATAAATAGTTTATCCCTGAATCATTTAGAGAATGAGGCAGATTAAAAACACTATTTCAGGGGGGTGTAATTACTGCAAAATGAAGTCTTATGCTTAATCAATTTGTTTCTTCCACTGCCTTTATACAAACTTCCACTTTAGGTTGTTAATGTGTTTTTTTAACATCAGACTCATGAATTTTCCTGCAAAAAACTCCTTTTCGTAATCGGATCAGTCTTTAGATAGATGTAATTCTTATCTCCCAGCCTCATGCTTAAATATAAAACATGCATACATTGTGCAGTCTGCTACATTAATTGCCTTCTTTAGACCACTGCATTAATCTGGAGTAATACGGTGTTTGATGAAGTTGGATAGTTTAAGAATTTTAACCGTTTTTTCAATGTGTTCTCATTCAGGCATTTGATTTTCCTTCTTCCTTCAAATTGAAATCCATTTTACTGGTTTATAGCGTCACACTTATGTAAAAGCTGTTACCTTTGTTGCATGGGAATGTGTAGGAGTCAGAGGCGCTTGAAGGCTTTCAAACTTTCAGCTCAAACAGGCTGCGGCTGCCGAGGCTCTGCTCTCTTTGCATTAGCAGGAAATGTGTTCTCTCATCTGCTCTGCACACATGTTTAGCACAGCCCTGCTACAGCATTTCTAATCAGGCATCTTTCAGGAACGCTAATCTCTCTCTCTCTCACTTCACCTGATACTTTAATTCCACTGTTAACATCACCACAGACTGAAAAAAAAACTATTTAATATACAGTGAATTCTTTACAGGATGAAGCAGCGTAGAAAATGACCAAGTTAAGTGCCAGCCCTCCGGTCAGTCCCTCTTGATCATAAAAAGCATCCCACACATCCTGCAATTTTTGTCTTCATCCAGTATATTTTTACATCGCCCAGGTGGGGCGGGGGGAGTCATTCTGAGCAATCTGCTTGTGTTGTGGAGCTATTAAACCAGAATCTGTTGAATTTAAGCACAGTTTAGGTCTGACTTAATGAAAATAACTGTGTTTTTTTGCCAAATTGAAAAAGCAGATCAACCAAACTTCATGATTGTAATCAGACGGCCATTGTTGTTTTAGGAGATTGGGAGGCATGCCGTCTTAATTGTCTTCTTGACTCAAATTATAGTTTTGGGGTTTTTTTCTCTTTCCATGGGAGCTTAAGGCAAATACTACTTGCTGATAAGCTTTTTGCCAATTTCCACTTGCATTTTTTGACCGCCGCGTCATTGGAAGATTGGGAAAAAAGCAACATGGCCAGATGAGATCAAAATTGAGCTCCAGAAATCCAGAATAAAACCTCAACAAACAACATCTCTACTGTTAAGCGTGGAGGTGAAAATTTGGAAAAACTGTGAAAATTAGGATGGAAACAGTAAAGATGGGCTGTGCAAAATCCACAGCAAAGACAGAAGAAGTGGCCAAACCTGGCATTATGGTCATGGAGCGGCCTAGTTAAACTCCTGAACCCAATCCTATAGAAAAGTCGTAGCTTTAAGGTAAGGACTCAGAAAAACTAAAGGATTTAGTGTGTTTTTGTAAAGAGGAGTCAAAATCTCAGCTTGTGTGTGAAATTCTGGTGACCAACTATAGAAAACGTGTCAACGCTCTTTTATTCATCAAGATCTCAGTTGTAGGGGATCAAGTATTTATTTGACCTGCAAACCAATTATTTATCTATTATTTAGTGCATTTTTTTTCTGATTTTTTTGTTGTTCTGTCTCTCTGAATTAAAATAAAGCATCTTGCCCGAGGACACAACAAAAGAGACAGAGAGCGATGGATCAAACTGGCAACCCAACGATTATGGGACAAACTCCAATACTGGAAACTATCAAACTACAGCTCCGTTATTTTCTACAGCAGATAGAAAATAACATTAAAATGATAAATATAGCATATAAACAAGTCTCACTTTAACATACATTTAAAGTTTAACAGGTGTAAGTGTATGTCGTGTTTGGTGCATTTTTCTTCATTCAGTGAAGTCATTCAAAACTGTACTCAGAAATTTAACTCAAAAATTAGTACAAGTATTATTACTCAAGTATTAAAAGTACTAGTTTAAGTAAATGTTGCCAGTAACTACCCACCTTTCCCAGCACCCAATGTGCCTAGAAAAAGAGGCAAATTTTGGAAAACATTTTTGGGAATAACTTTATTAATTTATTTATTTTCCCCCAGACAAAAATATAAAATCAGTTGAGTTAAACCCAACATTTATTACTAAGTGGTTAGTGTTGCTTTAGGAGACTGGAAGACTGCCATCCTAACACTGTTCCTGACTCTGCTCTTTGTTTTCTTAATGGGAGGATTGTTCATTGAAGTGTTTTAACCAGAACTTTTCCCCATCACATTTTTATGGCTGCTTTGTGTCAGGTTCTGTGTTTTCTGTGTTCATTTAGAGTTTTTTGTGTCCTTGCGTCTCTTCGTTGTCCTGTCCTCCCCTTGATTGTTCCCAGGTGTGTCTCGTCTCTGTGATTACCCTCCCGTGTATTTAACTCCACCTGTGTTCCTTGTTCCTCGTCGGGTCCTCGTCTATGTTTCGTCAATGTTCGTCTATTCGTTGTCAGTGTGTCCTTGTGCCTGCTTCTTGTTACTGGACTTATTTTCATTAAAGAAACATCATAGTCATCATACCTGGGTCTACAGCGTCTGCCTCACCAACCCGCACCACACCTCATGACAGTAGGACCCGACCAGACCGAAAGGTGAGGCTGCTATTATGGACCCAGCTGGAGTGCGGAGGCGGAGATCCGGCAGGGAGGACAGGGCGCTGGCTGACGCTCTCGCCGAGCTGCAGCGGGAGCTTTTCCGAGGGACAAGACTGGTGTTGGCGCCCCCCGGATTCGGCCCGCGTCGGTTCCTCCGTCCGGGTAGTCAGCGACGTGAGCCGCCGGTGGAGCCGGCCCCTCGTCGCTTTCCGGAAACACCACCTCCGCTGCCTGCCCGGAGACAGCGACGTGAGCCGCCGGTGGAGCCGGCCCCTCGTCGCTTTCCGGAAACACCACCTCCGCTGCCTGCCCGGAGACAGCGACGTGAGCCGCCGGCGGACCCGGCCCCTCGTCGCTTTCCGGAGCCGCCACCTCCACGGTCAGCCCGGAGACAGCGACGTGAGCCGCCGGTGGACCCGGCCCCTCGTCGCCTTCCGGAGCTGTCACCCCCGCGGCCGGTTCCTAGGCTTCGCTGCGGCTCGCCCCCGCGGCCGGTTCCAAGGCTTCGCTGCGGCTCGCCCCCGCGGCCGGTTCCAAGGCTTCGCTGCGGCTCGCCCCCGCGGCCGGTTCCCAGGCTTCGCTGCGGCTCGCCCCCGCGGCCGGTTCCCAGGCTCCGCTCCGGCTCGCCCCCGCAGCCGGCCCCGAGGCTCCGCTCCGGCTCACCTCCAGCCGGCGCACCCGAGGCCGAATCAGCCGGCGTTCCAGCCGGCGCACCCGAGGCCGAATCAGCCGGCGTTCCAGCCGGCGCACCCGAGGCCGAATCAGCCGGCGTTCCAGCCGGCGTTCCTTCCGAGACTCCCAGTGTTCCTTCCGAGACTCCCAGTGTTCCTTCCGAGACCCAGACCCCCAGCGCTCCGACTCAGACTCCCTGTGTTCCTCCAGAGACTCCCTGTGTTCCTACCGAGACCCAGACCCTCTACGTTCCTTCCGAGACCCCGACTCCCGAGACCCTCTACGTTCCCTCCGAGACCCCGACTCCCGAGACCCTCTGCGTTCCAACCGAGACCCTGACCTCCTGCGTTCCACCCGAGACCCTGACCTCCTGCGTTCCACCCGAGACCCTGACCTCCTGCGTTCCACCCGAGACCCTGACCCCCTGCGTTCCACCCGAGACCGAGACTCCCTGCGTTCCACCCGAGACCGAGACTCCCTGCGTTCCGACCGAGACCCCCTGTGCTCCGACCGAGACCCCCTGTGCTCCGACCGAGACCCCCTGTGCTCCACCAGAGACCCTGCCTCGGGGGGCTCGTCGTCGCCGTCTGTGGGCGGCCCCCGGGACTCATCGCCACCTCCAGCGCCGCGGACGGCCGCCGGACCGCCTCCGTGGTTCCCGCCTCCGGGGTTCCCGTCTCCGTGGTTCCCGCCTCCAGCGCCGCGGACGGCCGCCGGACCGCCTCCGTGGTTCCCGCCTCCAGCGCCGCGGACGGCCGCCGGACCGCCTCCGTGGTTCCCGCCTCCAGCGCCGCGGACGGCCGCCGGACCGCCTCCGTGGTTCCCGCCTCCGTGATTCCCGCCTCCAGCGCCGCGGACGGCCGCCGGACCGCCTCTGTGGTTCCCGCCTCCAGCGCCGCGGACGACCACCGGACCACCTCCGTGGTTCCCGCCGCCGCGGACGACCACCGGACCACCTCCGTGGTTCCCGCCTCCTTTGCCTCCGCCCACCCTGTGGGTAGTTTTTTGTTTGTTTATGGACTCTTGGCCCTTCTTGTGTTTCCGCCCACGATGGTGGGTAGTTTTTTGTTTTTCTGGACTCTGGCCCCCCGTCCAGCGCCCCTCCGCCCACCCTTGTTGTGTTTTTGTTTTTTCTGGACTCTGGCCCCCCATCCGGCGCCCCTCCGCCCGCCCTTGTTGTGGTTTTTTTTTTTTGGGCGTCTGGTAGCCGCCCTTGAGGGGGGGGGTACTGTCAGGTTCTGTGTTTTCTGTGTTCATTTAGAGTTTTTTGTGTCCTTGCGTCTCTTCGTTGTCCTGTCCTCCCCTTGATTGTTCCCAGGTGTGTCTCGTCTCTGTGATTACCCTCCCGTGTATTTAACTCCACCTGTGTTCCTTGTTCCTCGTCGGGTCCTCGTCTATGTTTCGTCAATGTTCGTCTATTCGTTGTCAGTGTGTCCTTGTGCCTGCTTCTTGTTACTGGACTTATTTTCATTAAAGAAACATCATAGTCATCATACCTGGGTCTACAGCGTCTGCCTCACCAACCCGCACCACACCTCATGACACTTTGTAAAGCTAGAAAAATGCAAATGCAACCAAACAACAGGCTAAATATTGTCCCTCATTGCACTGCAGCAGCTTCAGCTGCAGCTTTCTCACCAGTGACTCAACACTCATTAGGTGTCAGGTGAGATCCTTTGTTAGGCTGATGAACTTCAAACGAATCTGGATGCCGGCCTCATGTGGAAACAGATTAATTCAAGGTCGATTTGTATTTTTCTCTCCGCTCTTTTCCGCAGGGACCTACGTGACGCAAGTAACAGCCACAGACGCGGATGACCCAACCTATGGAAACAGTGCCCGAGTTGTATACAGCATCCTTCATGGTCAGCCATACTTCTCTGTTGACCCCAAAACAGGTAAGCTAGGAAGCTTTCTTTCCACGTCTCGTATGTGTCATAAATTTGAATAATTAAATTCTAGAGGTGACTTTTGTGAAGAACTTTCACAGTGAGATCAGCTACTCATTTGTTAAAGGTGACCTATTCGGCTTCTTTGAAGATAGTAGGATAGATCTATGGGCTATACGAAACAGGATCATTACATTTTTTTGCACACAGTCATTCTTAGATAATGAGATTTTAGTCTGATCTGTTCTGCCTATTTTGAATTCCTTTTAGAATGAGCTGCCTTAAGGCGTCTTGTCACTTTAAATCTAAATATGCCCCCCAAACTCAACGTTTACACTCACATATTAAATGACTGCAGACACATGCGCAATTATGCAACCGGATAGCTTTGAAAAGCAAAAGTGGAACCAAAAAGAATGCAGGAAATGGTTTCTGGTCAACAAAAAAACACTTGTCTTTTCCAGCAGCCATTGTATTGAGCATAAAATCTGTCAGCGCTAAAAACAGCTGACAAAACGTGCTGAAGCTTAGCTGGGGTTGCTAGGTAACAGGCGGTGCAGGCAGGTTTGTGATGTTACATTCTGGAGGTTTTTGAAAAGGCTCATTTTCCAGACACCAAAAATCATTAACTTATTGCCAAAAACCATCTCAGTGTTTTTTTTTTTTTAAATGTTTGGACTGATTTCGGAATCAGTAAAACCCAAATGGAAGTACAAAAGCGTACAAAGTGCGAATTTTGCACAATACATCTCCATTTAGAGAAATCGGTTGAGGCCTTTATTGGGGTTTCAGGGAGGAAAACTGTTCTGGATTGGAAGGTTGATACTTGGACCCAAATGCAAGAAAGGCCACAAGCAGATGAATCATATTGATTTACTGCTTAAAAATATCAGAATTTATAAAAACTGAGCTTTGTGTATCAAGAATTGAGATCAAAACAATGACAAACTATAAAAATTAAACTTTTTGATTCATTTACAACAAAAAAAATTATTGGAAAGGCAAGTAAAACTAACAATGTCACAGCATGATGGTTTGCCATGCTATCCCACGGGTCCAGACTCAATGCAGCCAAGTTGCAGCTTCTTCCTCACTGTCTCAGACGTGTACTCTGGACACTGTTCAAGGTGTTCATGATGAGTCTGTACCCGGGGGATGTCGTTCTGGTACAGGAATAGAGCCGAACATTTACACTTTAGAAAATATCCAGATGTGCAATCTCACAAATGTATCATTAAACTGTAAAGGACTTCTGGCACATTTTATTACCAATATCTCACTTTGTAGTATCTCCTATATTTTTTCTTTGCACATTTCAAACTTTTTAATATCTGGCCTCTTTCTAGGTGTACTGCCTGAAACTGCAACCATTCACTTGTCAGCTGAAAAGCTGTATATTATTTTAGTAATGCGGAAAAGTTAAATCCTGATTTTTCATCCATTATTAATATTGCACATAAACAAAGTTAGCATAGAGATGCTATCTGTCATATTGGCTTAGAGCCAGACCATATTGCAACATAAGCTACAACAAAGCTAACGCTAAATTAACATGCTAATGCCAACATTCACAGCTTATTACTGTGTTTTTCCGACTTGTTTAAAATGCACAGTAATTCCCTAGATGTCTCAGCTGTTAAGCAGATCATCTACTTCAGCCTGAGGAGAAGGATTTAGAGATAATTAGGGAAATGGGTTCTTAAACTGTATCTTATGCCATTCCAGTAGAAAACATGTCAACGTTATCTATCCATATGTGATTAAGCACAGCCGACACACACTTATGGGTAAAAATTAAACTTTCAATAATTAATAAGTCATAATTTTCTGTGCCAAGATTAAAGGTGATGATTTTTTTAGTCAAATACAGTAGAAAGCAACATGGCACCTTTGCTCTTTTGATCCAGTTTAGGCCAAGCTTTATATGTTGAATTCAGTTCAATTGCAACCCTAGCCTGTGGTGGCGCTGCAACAAGAACCACTGAAGGAAACAACACAAAAACTTCTGAAGAATACATGAACTTACTTCTTCACGAACTGCAAACAAAATGAAGTAGTGTCAGATTTTAGTGGTTGTAGGATTTCTCTTTTGTTTTTGGAAAAAGACCACAAGCCATTTCTCCAGATAGTGCTGGACTCTCATGTTTATTTTGGTTGAATTTACCCAGAATGCCTTGCACTGTAGTCCACTTCCTGCTTTTGAAGCTGTCTCTGGTCTCTGGTCTGGTAAAAAAATCTATTCAGTGTTACCCCACTGAACTTGTCTTGAATCTGCACACATAATTTGGTTCACAAATACTGTATTTTAGGATTTCACAAGAAGATGTTAAAATAGCCGATTAGCCTTTAACATCAGAATCTGCATGTACAGTAAATATCTGGTACGGTCCTATGCATGGGTGGAACTATGTGCACAACATGCAACGTTCTGCTGGGAAACTATATAAAGTGACACAGAAACAAAACATAGAGAACTCTCAGCTACCTGGGAACATTAAAGTTTGTCATGCAGATACAGCAAAAAAAAAGAGTGGACCAATCCAAAACCTTATGTCAGCGAATGCATCTTTTAGCAGCAGTAATGTATGTAGTTCACTCTGCACTTAACTAAATTATTAATCGTAAGAAATAATGTCAAGCTGAATGTAAACATCACAAATACTGGAGAAACAAATCCAGCTGTTGGGTTCAGTGGAGGATGTGTGACGCAGAAGGCCATTTTGTGGATGAATACCAGAACATTGTTAATAAAAAAAAATAAAAATGGGCTAAGTGGACAGCTGCCCAGAGTGGCATAAGCTGCTACACTGGCAAACAATTGTGCAGTTAAATATGTAGCTTATTTTTTGTTTGAAAGGTAATTATTTACCAAAAACTTTCTAGAATGGTGCAATTTAATTTGTGTTTCTTGAGGTGTAATAGTGTAAACTGTCTAAATCATTTTTTTATGTTTCTTGACTGTTATGCAGAGACATTTTGTCTTGATCAAAAGGCAAACAAACTGCACATGATTTTGTAACGCACTTTAGTTTTATGTAATTTTTGCACACTTTTAACTGCATGGCGTACAGTATGTTTGTGCCTTGTTTTGAGTGTTTTTGTTTCTTTCATATTTCTTTCCAAATAGAATATTTAAAATACATAAATGTGTGTCTGATCTAAATGATGCCTCACGGTGGATGGAGCATGTTGGCCCAGGACACCAAACCGTCTTGAACCGCCCCTGCTCCCATGTTGACCCCCAGAAACGAATTGGAACGAAATCCTGCATAAAAAATGCTCTTATCCTCATCTTTACCAGCAGTGTCAATAATTCTGAAGATGTAAAATACTCTGCAGATCTCTGTCAGACAAAGCTTCATAAATATGCAGCATCTTTCAAGTACAGTTGCGATAGCAGAATGCTATTATATCACTGCAGTGCATCAAAACGAGAGTTAAAGCCATGAAATTACTGTATCCCTGATGCTCTGATTGTGGGCAGCCGGCGTTCTGCAGCTGATGGTTCAAACGGAGCTGCTGATGGTCCCTAAAAGAAAAATAAAACAAAAGCATTTGTTTCTGCTGCATTGACAGAATTTATTTCTCTCACTTATTTGTTGATAAATTGTGTCAAAAGCAGGTGAAAAGGGCTCGGGGTGGAGGTGGTATATGGAGCATGACTGCTCTAAATCTGAAATAACTTTGCACCGGCAGAACTGTGTTGCTGTTCCTCTGCTATCTGGGGCATTTCAATGCATATGGAAATAGGTTCATGCATATCACACAGCCAGATAAGGTGGAATCTGTTGCTGATCGCACTACTCATCCCACAGCTTTGCAGAGCACCTACTGTGATTATATTTCAAACTGATGGTAGAAGAAAAAGAGTGAAACTGTTCAAGCAAATGTTTGTCCTGCTGGGGCTGCCGCTATCTCCAAACACGCAGGAGGAACGGAGGGAGAAGCGCTGGGAGGTAAAAGGTGAACAAAGGGACGCAAAGTTGTTGTAGTTAACTAAAACTAACGAAATAACACAAACTGAAATGGAGAAAACAATTTTGTGAACTGAAATAAATAAAAACAGTAATTTATTCCCTACCTAATCCCAGTTAGCTAGAGGAAAAACTATCTAACTGACACTATATTAGGTATTAATAAAACTAACTAAAACATACTGAAATCACAGATAGAATATCCTTTGTTTTTGTGTTTATGGATCTGATTATTAGCCTTTCAAATGGATGTGAAACTGATTTTAATTCCACCCAACAATAATTAAATATATTTTTGAAAATGATATCTTCTGTTGAGTACTCATCACCCAATCAATGTTTAGTAATCACAATACGATACTTTGAGATTTCTGAATTCTACAATTGAAGCAAAGTATGAAAAAACTAAAACTACTTCTATCACTAATAAAAACTAAACTAAAACTAAAAAATCTTTACCTTAGGTTAAACACACTCTAAAAACAAATTAAAACAAAAAATTGCAACAAAATATAAATTAAGACCTAAACTATAACAACCCGGGGCGACATGAACAAATCTGTGTGTGCCACAAAGAACGATGGCAAAAATATCAAAAACAATCAGCGTGTCAGAGGTCTGTGGATCAAATGGAAGAGCATCTCCATGTAATTGATGGAATAATGGAAAAAGGAAGTTGAGTCCAACCTGTGCTGCATGCTGCTCCTTAGCCTGCCAACCTCCCATTGACCCCACTATTAATCTGCAGTATAAACCCTCTCTGATCTCAGGGTCTCAGATCCTCCAGTGAGTCATTATATGGCTTCACCAGGGCTCCGTATTGAATGTCAAGTGTTTCCAGTTTGTAAGGTGACCTCCATTTTCGGCCTCGTACTTCTGCAGCTCCATGCGGAGGAGTGAGCTTCTTTGCTGGCCATATATTGTGCATTTTGAAGTAAATTGAGCGCCTCCCTGCTTGCCTTGTGTATAACCCTCAATTTCTTTCTCTTTTTATGTCCCAACCGCTCTTTCCCGCTATCTCCTTTTTCTTCCCCCCCCCCACTTTGTATGCCTTCTCTTTTACCTCCTCCTCTCATAAATCTTGCTCTCACACCAGGTGTTATAAAGACAGCTTTGCCCAATATGGACAGAGAAGTGAAGGAAGAGTACCAGGTATTAATCCAGGCCAAGGACATGGGCGGGCAACTGGGAGGACTGGCTGGGACCACCATTGTCAACATTACGCTCAGCGACGTTAACGATAACCCACCCAGGTTCTCTAAAAGTAAGTGTAATCTGAATACCTTAGTATTGATTTTTTAAAAAGCATGAGTTCCACTGAGAGATTATTTCAAGTGAAATAATCTACTAGTGTAACTAGATTCATACTTTTTCGTCACAGCAAACATCCCACAAAAAGCAGTGATCCCTCAGAATGGAAGCTGCTACATTGATAAGTAAATCTCATTCCTGTATGTGGAATTGCAGTGAAAAGTGGCTCTATGAAGTGTTTCGCAGGCAACTCGGGTGTATACTTTTCAGACTTTTATTCTAAAATCACCTTGAAAACCTTCTGGGAATGTCCTTCCACTTTAAAACACGCTCAGTTTAGTCTGTCATAAATTTCCTCAAAAATACACCGAAGTTACTTGATGTAATGTGACAACGTTTTGACACTTTGCTATGAACGTAAGTTTTGTAGAAACACAATGACCTTACCCAGGTTCACAGATGATTTCATAATAACACAAACACTCCACAATTACAGCAAGGCAGGGGGGCTTTCATCATCACTTCTCTCCGTAATTGCTTTTCATTATTTGTCATTATGCTCCGTCGTAAGCAGTGGCCTGTTTATTTGTTGTGATTGCATCTACAGCTACAACTCCTGGCAAATAAAGCAGGGTAGATGTTATTCCGCTCGTGGGCATCCGTCTATATTTAGATCAGATTTGAGATTTGTTGCTGCAGCGTCAGGGATTCAGTCAGTGTGTTTAAACTCTGTATTTCTGTTCCCGTAAGCTGCTGCTAAACCAGATTACCTCGATTGTGGCGTTTGCTAAATCACGCGGAGAGCCAACGTTTAAAATAACATAAGGCAAACCAAAACATCTGCTTCTCTGCATACTTTGAAGCACATGTATTAAAGTGTATGCTAATTATATTCTTGATAGAAGCAGCAGGGGAGCAAGAATAGAAAGCAAAAGATACTCCTCCGTATTGATGCGGCTTCTTTGTGTGCTTTGAGGTGACACTGAGCGCTCTGCCCTGAATGTAAATACAGCCAGTCAGACGGTCAAGCTCCTCTGGCTGCTAGGAAAAGATGATATTTCCATAATGCTGTCACAGCACTGAGGCTTGGGCCAAGCATCCCCGCTCCTCTGCCCCATCCCATCCTCTTTTGTCTCCCACTGCTCACCGCTACAAAGGGCATTCAGGTTTTAAGGAATGAGAAGAAAAACATTACCATTGAAGATCGTGTGCATTATCCCGTGACATTCCTGATTTTCCCTCTTACACATTTACGGTACTCTTTGTTCGCTCTTTTTCTTTGACAAACATGATGTCATAGTTTTGATATGAGACACAGGCTAAATACAGAATTTGTTTTTAAATAGCTGTTTCATTTATTACAGGAAAAAATACTCCAAACTAATTTGGCCTTGCGTGAAAAAGTAATTGCCCCCTTTGTTAACTGACAAATGAACTGTGACTAATAGTATTTTTTGGAAAGCTGAGTTCAATTTTATTCGCCACGCCCCGGCCTGATTACTGCCAAATCTGGACAATTGTGATTTTACTTAAATAGAAGCTGTCTGACAATAACAGGTACATTAGAATATATAAATAAATAACATCCTGCCATCTGAGAGCCAGTATTCAGAAATGTATAAACTATAAATAATCACTCTTTGCACCTGGGAGTGGATAGCCGTCCAACAAATGCCACGTTCACACAGCAGGTTCTGATGCTCATTTCCGATCTTTTACTGAAATACAATATTTTTACGCCTCCATTCTTACAACTAACAAACCTGCCTGCAATGAAACTTTGGTGCAAACGGTTTATCACCACAAAGCAACCCGCATACACACAAGAAGAAGGTTGACGTAGCAAAGCAGCCCAGATAGATAACAGATAGATTTTACAGTTCAGCAATGGGAGTGAACGCCGTTGTCACAATATCATAACAATATGAAGGAAGCTAATAAAAAAGAAAGTACAACAAGTAGCAATGGCTTTTGTGGAGTACTGAGCAAAAATTGAGAATTTGGTTTGGATTTTTCCTGCTGTGTAAACATTGCCTTACTTACACATTGATAACTGGTCCAGAAAGTCACAGAAAAGCCAAAAGAACAGCTCAGGCTTCACTTAAAAACGAATGGAAGAAGAAATTTGGGCAAAAATTGCATTCATAATCAGGTTTTAAAACAAACACCACTAATAACCAAGAAACATCTTAACACTTTTAAATCTTAATGAAACAACTTCAGTTATGTCTTACACATATCTATTACAGCATTTCAGAAAATAAAAATTATGCCATCAAATATGTTGGTGTTAGTGTGGTGGGATGGGGCTGCTTTGCTAACTCAGAAGTAGCACCATACCACATCATAAAACAAACATTAAGGTGTCTGTTGATGTTTAAATGTGTTAAAGTTAATCAAATGAACTAACCAAGTCAACTTTTGGCCTAATAAACCACAAATGTCACATTTTTGGCTATTTTCCTTTCCATGGAGCCAAACAAAGACAAGGAAATGATTAGGCTGGAATAGACATAAGAAAATGTCGATTGCATCTAGTTTGCACCGATAGCTTTCATTTTATTTAAAAGGGACAATGTAGATTAGTCACATCAATGCTCCTTTATCTGTCAATAAGACTAATTCTCATACATGAAGTTGCTTTGTGAACATCAGCTCAGAATAGGAAAACTCTATAATCAAATTCTCAAACACTATATTGAGAAACTATTGAAAAAAACATCTGTGAATGTCGCTCTGTGTGATTGAAAGATATTAACTGTTAGATTGAAATGAAAGGTGCTATTTGAGCATAAGGCATTGAGATGTGATGAATTCGCATAAATGTTTTTGAGAAGCAGCAGAGGCTGGTATTTTATCTGTCCCAGAAATGAGTTGGTGCTCAGATTGCTCGAATGTTTCAGCTCATGGAGTGAACCTTTGGGTCAACTACCCACTGGAACCAGTTTTATGGGAAACCATCCACAGATAAAAGTTGATCAATCAGACAGTACACCATAAAAACTGGAAATGACTGCTTTGCTTTGAGATCTATTGCTTTGATAATTGCCAAAATACAGAGAAAAATGTGGTAAAACGTACAATTTAGAGTCAAACAACAAGAGAAATACTGCAATTTGATTTTTTCTGCCCATCCCCTTTTTGCAAAAAACGTTTTGTGGCAATGATTTTAAACAATTTTTAAGTACAAACCAAAATTGTGCATTTTAACCTTGTTTTACAAAGGCTGTATTTATTTGCCACCAGCAAAAAACAAATCTTTAATCCTGTCTTGCATGATGCATTCACACCAAGATGGAGTTGGAGTTTATTTTGTCAAATAAGGGCCAAAGTAATCAAATTCAAACAGAAAGATAATCAGATTTTGTCGAAGCGCCCTTGGCTGTTTTTTTTTTTGTTGTTATCTCAAAAGTGAAGCATGTTTGGAATTTTTCTGAATTCAATTTAAAAATGTGCAAGGACAGAAAAACGGGAAGTAGCTTAACCGTTCAGAGGGAAGCAATTTGAATTACTTATAGAATTTCATTCAATAAAAAAAAGTCTCAAATGTGTTGAAGTTAATCATTTCTACATGAATGTCCAAACAGAGAAAAGAACAATGACCTTTTAGTTGGGTTGTTTCTCAGATCGTACATACAGTTATGGACTCTGAATGACTCGCGCCTGTTTCATGATCTCAGCCCGTAACGGTGTCAGACGTAAAATGCAACCCAGACGTTGTCAGTTCTCTGGCACAGACAGAAACTAATCTTTAAGTATATCTCAGAGAGTGAAGTGAGGCATAGAAATGATTAATTTCCTTCCACTTCAGGTGTAAGCGATAATCAGTCAGTCAGCTGTTGGCCTGTCCGTGGATTTTTGAACATTTTTTTTAATGCTGCAGCACCTGGGATATGCTGTTTTTGTTTGCTCTTACTGGTTTGTTTCAGGCTATTTCAATGAAGCTCCATGTAATACCATGCAAAAAAGTAAAGGCTTGACATGAAACAGAGAGAATCACAGCTCCTTTGCTTATGGGTAAATACTTGTAGACATCCTATGGAGGGTTATGGAATAACTATAGAGGTATTGATGTGAGGAGTTTGCTGTGTTTCCTTTTGATGTCAGGTGATAAACCCGTCTCTGCTCTCATTTTCTCGGACAGGTTTCTTCCACCTGAGAGTTCCTGAATCCTCTGCAATGGGGTCCGCTGTCGGCAGAATAAAGGCCCACGACTTGGACATCGGGAGGAACGCTGAAGTAGAGTACACCATCGTTCCCGGCGATGGAGGCGCCATGTTTGACATCACAACCAATGAGCACAACCAAGAGGGGATGATCATTCTCAAAAGGGTACACTAACTATTAATCCACTTACGATGAATTGTTGATTAAATGAGTTCCAATTGATTAACTAATAATGCTCGCCAAGTTTCTTTCAATGGTGTAGTTTGGCTGCCATCCAGTAGAGGGCGGCGCTGGTCATCCTTAAGTGGATCCAGATAATACAGAAACAAAGATGGAGGGGCCATACTAGGAAAGGAAAGAAATGGCTCAGAGTCTGATGTGGATGCACTTCCATGTGGTTCTGTTTTGAAATATCAACACCGCTGCATGGAGCAACGTCAACTTCTCATTCAAAAATGATTGATGTTTTGCATGATGGTGAGGATGTTAATATCAGAGGGGATGATGCAGAAAAGTTGTAAAAATGTGGATAAAAATCATGACTCCAAAAAGCAGGGTTAATTTTGAGGGCTGTCAAAGTTTTAACATTTTACTTAAAGAGCAATGTATGGTACTACAGTATAAATATCTCTCTATTCATGGGGAAATAAGACTATCATATGTTATATTCATTTCATTTTTATGTTTTTTTGAGCTAACCTAAGAAGTTTCTGTTTTGTTACATTTAATATTTTTTTCTAATAATGTGAGAATACCAACATTTTCTATTAATTCAGTCAGTATTTAATACACCTGACAATATTCATATTTAATTATGTTTTTTCTAAATTCAGCATATTATGAAAAATGCAACCCTTTATGTTGTGGAAAGATGGTCAGCCCTCTTGATACAAGGGAAAATGGATGCTTATTGATTGATTGTTAATCAGTTGATATTAATCGATAACTTGCATCCCTACTACGTGAACTCAATTTTTCCACTTTTCACTCTGTCCGTTATTACATGTTTTGATGTGATGCGTTTTCTTTCTTGGTTGTAAGTCGATGCATAATTTCAGTTTATTGGTGCCTTGTTGATAAGTCGGTGGTAGGATGGAGGATTGGGACCTATTCTGCAATAATGTGAGCTCAGAGTAACAATTACTTTTCTGCATGGAAAGAAATCAGTTGTGGTGGTATAAATAATCCCTCTGCCGATTTTTCAAGCATGTCCCAGTAGGAGATGACTCAGCAGCAGACCCAGAACTTGTCAGAGCAAATATATATATTACTTCTGGTCTATGAACAACTTGGAAAATGAGCTGTAGAGTCGCTCTACAGGTGAACTGTCAAATTGTTTCTTGTTTTTCACCTTTGGGACCAAACAAGCCAATCTAGTGATTTGTTTTAGATCATGTTTCATGTATGACATGATTTAGATTAAAGGAGGTGACAAATGGCAGTTTGTTGTCAAAGAAACAATACAGTAATGCTTTGTTGGGTTGAAAGCTTAACATTACAGGCCTCTGCTCAGCTCATGTGTAAGCCTGTAAGGTCAAATGGTGACTTTCTCTATCATCAGTGCTTACAGTTTTCAATTGCATCATTTTCAAAAGATTAAGCATTTATGTCAAATATGCAGTGGATCCCTGGTATTTGCAGAGATTAGGGACCGATTGCTTAAATCTGAATCTAAATCCAATGTCAAATATACCTTAATATGCATTTATACACAGTGGAAACCAGTCTGGGCAATGCAGCACAAGCTAACACCCACAGTCCTGTTTATCTTTTTTTCCCCAAAATTTATTTGTGCTTTAACATGAGTTACAAGGTAAAGGCAGTATAGTAGTTATATAGTTAACAGTGTACCATTAACATACAAACATAATTGGGCAAGAACTCACCTTATTATACACACATATATGCCCCTACATGAAATACATGAAATGGATCAAGTCAACATAAACGTACTGCATGAGCGGAGAGAAACAGTCATGTTTATCTTAAGAAAATGAATGCTGTTCCTGAACTGGTTTATACTAGAAAACTTGTAATTTTATTTCAAAATAAATTGTTTAGCCAAAATACGGATTTTCATTTTACTAGGCATGCTGAAAGAGAAGTACAATCCTGGAACGTAATGCCAACTGATGTTATATTTAACAATAGTAAAAAAAATTAAACAACAGATAAGACAATATTTTAGTAATCAGCAAACAATGTAAGTTTGAACTGAACCAGAGATAATTACGTGGCTAACCTAAATTTACATGTGTTCTGCCATGTTGTTTGTTTTACTTTTATTTAATTTCTAAAAATTGTTTTAGGGATGTGATTATTTGAATTGTTAGATTAGCGGCAGCTAAATGTGGATCCTAAGTAAATTACACTGAATTAAATGTAAAATACTCTCCATATTATAAGCACAAAGGAATAGAAAACTAGTTTGAGATGCAACTGACAGAATAAAATTGACATTTTATTTGATTCTTGTGTCCTCCCCTCTCCTTTATGCCACCCTGAGTAACTACCCAAAAAAACACACCAAGAACCACCTTATATGGTAAATTACCTGCAGAAAATGTTTTACTGGTGAGATTAAGCAGCGTCTTTTCGCTCCTGCTAAATGTATTTTTACATATAAACAAAGTAACTGAAAATTCATATTGTAAATAGCATAATAACAAATTTATATATTAGCAATATATTATTTTTACACTGTTCTTGGCTGGAGTGGAAGGTACTTATTGGCGTCCTTAACATTGTTTACTTTTTTTTTTGTACGCTCTTTTGGTGAGGAGCAGCACAGAGTCATCACTCAGGAAAGCGCTGAACTTCTGAGGAGGCGCCGGTGGTTGAATGCTGCATTTGAACTCTGGCATTTCTTTCAAGTGTGAGAGGCTGTCTAAATCCTGTCCAAAAACTTTGTGCTTCGACAGATCAGCAGAGAAAGAGAAACATACAGTATGAAGCATCGAAGCCCTGCCCCGCTCGCGAGACTTTTTTAAAAATAGAAGAGCTATCATACCTGACAGGGAATGGAAGAGGTGGGATGCAAGCACATACAGAAACGTCTCACAAGCAGGAAGGTTTAAAAATAAACAGCAATTCCCAGTCACTAGGGGGAGGGAAAGAGAACATGAAGGGGAAGTTTGGTTTTTTGCACTTCCCGGAGTCAAAGACTCACCCGTTTGTTAGACTTCTAATAATGTGACTCGCCTTTTTCTGCCTTGTTTTTTTTCCGTAAAATATATATTTGCTTCTTTAAAAGATGTAGAGGCAGATGTTGGGTCAGAACCTGTGATCTGCACCTCATTCGATGTCGAGTTGCTGCTGTCCAAGCAGTGAAGCGCATCTCAAAGCGATGACATAAGTCTTTCTGAGCGCCTGCGCTATCTAAAGCATTCACTTAGCATGTCAGGGCTCATTTGCTTTGCCATATGTTCTGATGGATTAATACACCCACAGCACTGTGACCTCCTCTCAAAAGTATCTCATTTAATACCAACTACTTTTACCACATAAAGCATTTTTAGAGTCATAATATCTCTTTAGAAAATGGCAAGTGGCATAAAAGAGTGTGATACATTAGAGAAATTTATTACTCCCAAGATAAACCCTCAGAGATATATCATCTCATTTTCGAAGGAGACCCGCAACTGCCAGAGGTGAATGGAGAAAAAAAAGACATTAGAGCCTAAAACTAAAATTAGAGGGAGAAATATGGTGCTGGAGCCAATGACATGAGTCCTAATCTGCTCAAAAGCTATACTGTAAGAAGATTTGACATGAAATCAATTACTATTTTGGAAAATATGTTTGCATATTCTTTCACTTTAGGATTATTTTAATCATATATGTCCACTCGAAGTAGATTAAGAATTCTACTTGGCGGAATTAGGTTTTTGTGCTTTTTGGGGCCATCAACAAACTTCTAGCGTTTGGCTGAATATCTGACCTCTATTCTTGGTAGAGTGCATTAAATTGTTTGGTTTCATGGCAGATAAAGTGAATCTATCATACTGACCCGTGTATTTCAGCTTCCCAAGCTGCATTTTCTTTCCAACATTTCAGATATCTTGAGATTCAAATATTACGCAAAAGTAATTTTAAAAAAGTCAAATTTTCCATGAAAAATTTTCCGTTTCATTCCACAGAATAATATGTGAACAGGTGATTCCAGGAATATTTAACTGCATCCAGAAATGTTCAACAGGACACGTATTATCAGCCTGTTTGACCCATTCTAAAACAGCTAAGATGAGTGTTCTGGGCTCATTCTCCAGTTCACACCTGGTTGTCCAGCAGACTCGGTTCGATTGGGGACCAAAATTGCAACTTTTGTTGCATTTGCAGCTGCTGCAGATCTCTTTCACACTGCGCTGTGTCAGACAAACCAAATCATTTAAGAACACTGTTCCTCTCCTCTCCTGTGGGGGCGCTGCACCAAAAACCATTGAAGGAAATGACAAGAAAACCTCTGAAGAAGTCACTGGGTTCAACTTCCTCCATGAAATGTAAACAAACATGTATTTTTTGCCAACCAGGAAATACGCAAAAGAACCGGAACATCCAGAACTTACAACTTGAGGGTGAAATTTTACTCTGTTCTAATGATCTTTACTCTTGTTCTTTGCACACTGGAAGAAATATGAGTTTGTCGAGGGCAACAAAAAGCACCAGCGACCTGCTGAAAACTTTTATTCAAATATTTTAGCAGATGAATGTGTATATTTGAGCCTGAATGTCTAATAAGTGGATTAATGCAAATTCATCATGACTGCAAAATGTCACAACCATGGCATATTTATTGCAAACATTTAAGTTACATATTGTATGATCAGTTCAAAGAGAAAAATATCAATTTAAATTAATCATTAAAACCCCAACTTTAAGTAGATTAACTTCAGAAGCCTGATTGTCCTTCAGACTGGAACAGTAGCTGTTGAGATGACTTTATCAGTCAGTCTGAACTTCAGTTCTGCTTACCAGCAAAAACAGACGTGAAATCCTCCATCAGTCTTTATGTCAGCTCTCATAACGTGGTCAGGACTTTCTGCTTCATAAAAGTCTGCCCATTAAGAAAGTATCTTCTCATTTGTGTATGTGGCCTTGGTCTGGCATGACCCCATCTCCTTAGGGTGTGTGCACAGTTAAAATCTTACAGATCAATCATGTCCAAACACATTAATAAAATTAATATCCTGCTTTCCCCACAGGCATGGCCGCAGAAGGCGAGGACATGATGATATTAGTTCACTTTAGGCGCTTAAAGCATCCAGCTTGATGACAGTGGGTGGGTAATGTGCATTTATGAGAGTTGCATGAAAAGAGAATGAAACAAGAGCCTCAACAAAGTCTCATTAGTGTTTCAGGGGCCAATATACACCTACTCTTAGAATAATGGCAAGTATCAACAAAAGGGGCATTAATAGAGGTATGAATAAAGGAAATGAACCTGTGCCTGATTACGTGACTGTTTTGCCACAATAATCAGAATTAAACCTGTCATTACTCAGAGATTCAGACTCAGTGAACTCGGTACGACTGCTTTTGTTTGCAGCTTTAAACAGGAAAGAAAAATTCTGCCTAATAACTTACAAACTGTTTCATTTGCTTAGATTATATGCCTTAGCTATAAGAGTCTGTAGTACAAGTACACTTCTATACGATGGCTTACTATGATCAAAAACAAAACAAGGAGTACATTTCCACCAATTAACTCAGAAATGTTGACATTTTATAGAGGAAAAAAGTGGCAATCTCAGAGCCCTAAAGGTAAAAAATTTGCTACCAACAAAAAAATTTAGATTAATGTTGGAAATTTTCTAGAAAAAGCTTAAACATTTCTGAGTTTGAGAAGTGAAAAAAGCTGGACTTTTTCAGCTTTTGATACTCATTTTGATACTACTTTTGATAAATTTCCCAGTTTTTTCTAGAAAATTTCAGACAATCTCTAAATTTTTTCTCACAAATGTTAAACTTTTGAATTTTTTTTTTAAAGTTACTTTTCTGATTAATCTAAACATTTTGGAGATTTTTTCTTGCTAATTTGGAGTTTTTGACTCAGAAATTTTCACGTTTTTTCTGTAAATTTCTGAGATTAATCTAAAACTTTGAGTTTTTGATGGAAATTTCGTACTACTTTTGCATTTTTTTTCTACAATGGCCTTAATAGGCTTTGCATCATTACAAAGTTTTACCTCATTCTAAAATGTGCTATGTTTCTCTTGCAAAACGTGTAACACACACGTGTTGAAGAGACAGCCGCCCACACAGGAAGCTACACAACATTCCCTAATGTAAGCTTTTACCTGCCGACGCTGTTGCTCGCGGTCTGACTCGGCTAACATAAGAACCTTGCTCGCTGATACCTTCCTGCTCTGTTCTCTGCGTTTCCCTTTGGCAAGATGCAGCAGACCCCTGTGGTGAGCTTAAATGCCATTTGTTGTCAGAGGTATTCAGATTCGGAGGAATAAAGAACGGCAAAGGAATGCCACGTTTGCATAATGCAAAAGCCCCAAACAATCTGTGTGATATGGCAAAGGAAATAAAATGTAAATGTCAGTGAGTGAAGAGTTTTGTAAGCAGTGCTTTTGTGCGAGGATGAGACGGGTTTCTTTCTTGATATTAATTCTTTTATCTGCTGGAAATGCTTCCTGGATTTGGGCTGCAGTTTGGTATCACACAGGTGTGGACTTATTTCCAAAACCTTATAGAAATGTTATTGTTTCCAAGGGAATGCACAAAATATTACCAAGTATATTTGGTCTAGTTTCTAGTGCAAATATCTCAGTGTACTTGAAATAAGAAAAAAACTAGCTCAGTGAAATAATCTGCCAATGGACCGAAACAGCTTTGTTCTACTCGCAGATTATTCCACTTAACACTAGAACATTTTCATCAATATTAAGGAATTATTCAGTTTAAAGAAGCTCCAACATGATGATAAAAAGTTACTGGTAAGTTAGTTTTGTGTTAGTTCAACTGTAGTAAGATATTTTCACCAGAACAAGACCAAAATACTTTTTATGAATTTGTTTTTTCCAGTAATTGAACCTTTAATGTAGTTTTGACGATTTAAATGGTTCCCAATTTATATGGCTTCTCTCTGTTGTGTAGAGATGGAAAACCAACCATGATCCAGAAACAAATATGTATCTCATTTGCTTAAAACTAAGTGAAAAAAATATTTGATCACCAGAAAAACAAGACTTTGGCCAAGACACCTTTGCTAGCAAGAGACTTCCTGTATTTGATAGTAGACAATTGCGCATTGTGTCATTGACTTTGCATGTAGCGACAGTGGAGAGGAAAAACTCCCCTTTAACAGGAAGAGACCTCCAGCAGAACCGGAGCCTGGCTCAGTACAGGCAGCCATCTGCCAGGCTGAGCGGATTCACAACAAAGAAACAGGAAAACTGATACAGGAGTTAGTAAAAAGTAAAAAGTTAATAGGAGAGGAGAACGTTTAGTTGGCAGTGTTACTTCAGCCGATGCTTCCCTGCTGCAAGGTAGCAGAGCCAAACAGAACGGCAGACCAGATGCAACTTCCATAGAAACTGAGATAAAAAACTGAGAAACATAAAGCTGGCTGCTGCTTTATTGCCGTAGTGCCGTGTGGTATCTTTGTCATACCGGGAGATTCCTGTATGACCCATCCTACGGATCTTGGCTGAAAGAAGGAAGTTCTCCTCCAAGTTTTAACTCATTTGAAAATTTAGCAGGCAAACAGTCTCAAGTCATAATGTTTCCAGCTCTTTGCTTGACAGTGGAGGTGATATTTTTTATTTATAGTAGAGCTCAACTTTTCATGATTGCGACAGGAAGGAAGATCCTGCCATGCAGATCAAGGCCGACTGATGGTTCCATTTCCCAGCACTTACACTAACAGTTAACTTCTTATCAAACTTTCTCCTGGCAGTATTCTAGTCCAGGACGTTTCCATATCATCGTCCCCAAAGAGCATTAATCTCTGGGGGCGAACACATTATAAAACATGTAAAGAAACATCAACCTTTAGAATGTTTTTTATTCACCTTTCAGTAATTATTACATTCACTTAGCATAAATGCTGCCTCATAACGTCTGACTTCAGATGGTCATGAGTTCTGTATCGGCAAATTTTATTATCAGATAAATATATTGTGACTTTATTAACAGATATTTTTTCATTTTTCATTACAGTCCTCTCTATATGTAATATTTTATACTTATCGCCTCAAGTTTTATGTTATTTCATAGCTCTCTTTTGGTCTATTTTTAAAATCAGAAACTTTTCCACTTCTTGTTTGCTATGCTAGTTTAGGAGCTAAGCAGCTTGGGGAATTTGACTGGCACTTTATCAAGAAATGAGCATCAGAAATCCTGTTTAAATCAAATATTTTAACTTATATTTTATATTTAAGAATGATTGAAAAACAAACAACTGAAATAGTGAATTTTATGGGATTAATTTTTAAAATTTTCCCCACAGTGCCCCCTTGTGGCCCTCCAGGGCGCTGCAGCCTAAACATTGACAGACACTGTCCTAGTCCATTCCATCTTTGTGTAGATGTGCTGCTTTTTACCTCAAGGTGTAAATATTTCAAGTTTTGTGTTAATCTTTCTTTCTTTATGCACACAGACTAAACTTGGTTAGTTGGGAGTAGATTAGGTGTTCTACAAAATTGAACTCTAAACCATATAAATCAGCACTAACTTTTGTTCTAGCATGAAGTATCGTTCATTTCCTTTCTTCATTTTAACATCCAGACTTCAAGCTTCCCTATTAAAGACTCCGTCTTTCACATCGTTTCATGCAAATTTCAGGCTGGAGGATCAAAAACATAGGTTTCTCATTAAAATCCGTACCTTCTTTGCCAACAAAATACTTTAAAGGAGTTATGACAACTCCGGCTTTTGTCTGTTGTTTTAATCAGGTATAAAGCGCATATTTCAACTGATTGCAGAAGTAAGAGACCAAAGCACTTCAGTCTGTTTTTGTGCCTTTCGGGCTCTTTCTGATGTAAGTGTCTAAAATGCTCTTTGGGGGGGTTATGCAAATTCACATTTATTTTTTTCTTCTTCTTACGTATCAGACGGAGAGGTGTTCGTTACCCGGTTGCATTTTTAGAACATGCCCCGGCACACGAGCGCACAAAAGGTGCATGATCCTTTGATCTGCAAAAATATGCAGCGAAGTGAGTAATTGATTCGCGGCTTAGTGCGAGAGACGCCTCGGTCTAAACAGAGAACCTCGCGTTCTCGTCATCACAATGATACATCATGTTTAGTGACCTTCTCATTGACACTAATGGAGCAGCAGAAAGAGACAGTGTGCAGTTCTGATGCAAATGAAGACATTTATTTGTTTACATCGTGTATACCCCTGACACATGGCGTGGAAGGATTTTTTTTCTCCCATTGTTTCATTCCCAACGTTTGATATACTTCCATTTAAAACAATAAGACATTGTGGTGTGTTCCCTACCCTGGGTGGGATTGCGAGCCCATTTAATTGACCACATCCCCCCACAGAGGAATGCACCGAACATGTGCTATAAACCATAGGGGAATGTGATATTTGCAGGACACAGAGCCAGGGAGGGAAAATGAGCGATTCCTTGGAAAGGTGTGAGTAGCAGGTAGCTGAAGATGAAGCCTTTGTGTTCCCAGAATACTGACCCACCCACATGCTTGTCTTATTTCAGAGTGCTGGAATATCCCCTGAGATAGGTGCGCAAATGTGTGCAGAGGATCCCTGTTCGCTCTCCTTTGACTCACTTCCCTCACACACATATTGATGAGGTAGAAAAAAAAAAGAAGAAGAAGGGCTCAATGGGAGAGAAACGAAAGCCACATTGTGCACAGAGCGGAGTTTGGCAGACCCCAAATTAGAGACTCAGGAAGGTTGGTTATGATAAGAGGATCAGGCTGAGTAATGGGTTCAAAGGATGATCATCTGCTTCCCAGTCTGCCAATACAAGGGGACGGATGGTGGAGTGGAGGGGGGGAAGAGCAGCATGGAGGCATTGAAGGGGTTTGCACATCCCATCTGCAAAACACAAGATTATGGGAGACAATAGGTAAATCCTGCGGAGAATTCCCAGGAAAGCGTGCAGACAAATGTGAGCACACAGACCGACGTACTGAACATGAAAACGCATGCTCAAGGACACGGCTACATTGTAAGGCAACACACACAGATGGGAAGCAGTTGTTGCACACAGAGATTCAGAGGATAACCTTGGGTTGTGGAGGTAAAGATGAAATCACTGTCCATTTGCATGCTTGCTGATTGTCTCTTAGGAATGACAAAGAAATGCAAAAACAAAATCTTGCCGAGTATTTTTGTCTAGTTTCCAGTTAACACTGTAATATATTAGTGCACTTTAAATTAAATAAAAAAAAACTAACTAGTAAACTTTCGGCAACATATGAGGTTGTTCTAAGCAAATAATTCCTTAATATTCATTAAAAAATTCCAAGTTCCACTGACAGATTATTTCACTTCCAACATAGGGAAAATGTCTTGTTATCAGTGAAATAATAGTGCTTCTTCATCAACATTAAGGAATTATTTACTTAAAATAATTGCTAAGAAGTCACTTTCAAGTTAGTTTTGTCTTATTTCAAGTGAACTAAGAAATCTGCACTAGACACTAGTCCAGAAATACTTGGTAAGATTAAATTTTTTTGCAGCGGAGTTGAAATATTGTGAGCGCTAAAGTAGCAGTGCTGTTTAATGACAGCTTGTGTGGCATAACATTTGCTGGCTCCTGCTCAGAGAATCCATTTTTCAAACATGACTATATCCTCGCTGTGCAAACTGAAAGCCCCCACTGGCCACAATACACTGAGTAAAGAGCATTTGCAGCAGACCTGTGGCGACACTTCCAAATCCTCTGGACCCAGAGTCTTATGGAGGGTTCATAAAAACTGTTGGACGGAGTCGCAGATGATTTGTAAACTGCAAACTTCTTCATACTCGACCCAACTACAAGCTTGGGAAATAAGGGAAAGCAAATAAAATTGATGCATATAGTCATATAAGTTTGAAAGAATAATTTGTTCTTTACCATTTTCTAAAAATATTCAGATTTTACTTTCACATGTACAAGAACTCAACAGATTCCATAATGTCAATAACAGCAGCAAGAAAGGTCGCGCGCTCTGTTCGTTGACGGTTAGCATGCTGGGTTAAAGTGCAAGCATATATTTTAGCAATTACAAAAGTTGCACTGTATTATCATTGGTTAATTCTTCATGAAAAAGCTAAATATTTAGCAGATTCTTTCATTACTAGGGATAAGTATTAAAATGTTTTCACTCTTCTTAAGTAACAAAGCTCTTTGGCATGGAAAGAAAACAGGTCACTGCAGGTAGAGTCCACATAACGTAACTTTTACAGTCTGCAACCAGTTTAACTTTTGAAACGTTTTTGTTTTCAATATTTTTCGTCTCTATAGACTATTCCCTGTCGTTTCATAATGCACAAGTCACCCAGAGGATGTTTACAAAAGAACAACAAAGTTTGTCCCGCGCTGCTCTCGCTAAAGTTTGAAAACACAGTTTGCTTTAAGAAAACTTAAACTTTTTAAAATTCTTTTTTTTCTTCTTCTTCTTCTTTTTTCAGGCCAGCTTGTTTTGGTCCCACTAGATCTCAGAGTGGAACATTCCTTTCAGTGAGATTTCAGTGGGGATCCTGTAATCCTGTCAGACTAGATTAACCTGATGGAACGAAGCACTTTTACTTTTACCTTTTCTCACATCTACCAGATGCTACTGTGTTCACATACTTATACAATGGTTATGATAAAGACGCTGTGAAGGCTGTGCTAACAAACTCATTACTCTTTATTTTTTTTATCTTAATTATTCTTTTACTTGGGTTTCCAGGGTCAGAATTTGTATTTCCTAGCTCCCTCGAGTGAACAAAAGTGTCGTTTCCATGAGACATTCCTTCTCTCAATGATGCACGGACACATTTACAGCTTCATAAATACCTATACTACTGTTGTCACGAATCTGCTGACTGCTCACTGTAAATAAAAAATGTGGATATGGAGAGAAATGTGAAGCAGTAAATAAAGACATCAGTTTTGACACAAGGTTGCAGGATGGAGGGAAAACACTGGAAACATTGTCAGTCAGTCTGTGTCTGGTAAGTTTCATAAATTTAGATATTGGAAGTGGAGTAAAACTTATTAAAACTGGAAATTTTTAATAAATCAAACAGGGTATCTGAAAGTCAAATGCAGGACTTATTAAGACCAGCATAGTAAGAACTGTTGTTGTACTCTGTAGTTGATACTTTGTATAAAACATGGTCTAAGAATAGAGCCTTGTGGAACTGCTTGTGAGGTCTTTGGGCACTCGGGTTAATAACTGCTAAATGAAGCAAAGTAATCCTGATCATTCAAGTCTTTCTTAATGAAAAAGCAATAAAATTGTTGATAAGCTTCACTTTCTATGATTTTTGGCACATTCAAAACACATATATGGGTTTTGGAGAATTTAGTGAAATATTAATCCAGTGTGAAGAAGTGCTAAAGCGAGTCAATCAGAAGTTAGGTGGGAAAACAGAGACTTCCTTTCTCCTTTTATTGCCCCTGTCATTAATTACAGACTTAATTACACTAAAGCTATAAAATGACTGCTGTTTAATATTGCAATCAGACTTCTTATTAGTTGACTGTTTGAGCAATAAATATTTTTATGCTTTGTTGCCTTCCAAATTTATTGAGCTGCTACCATGCTGTTTGGTTAAAAAAAAGACTAAATCCAGTCCTGACTCTACTGAACAACAACTTCTAACACTGGTTTGCTGGTTGAATACTGCAGCCACATGGCATGAGATCAACCATTGCTCTTGCTCAAAGACAAGAGCTGAAACCAACCTATTGATTGTAGGGCTGAATGTTCCAGTGGGAGGTGGAATGAGTTATTTTCGTCTCCATGTGGCAGGGACTGAAACGGAGGAGGAAAAGAGGAAACAATACCTCGGAACAGCAGGAGATTCAGGTGCCAAGCACAGCAGAGTAACACCTCACCAAGCAACCAAGCGGGGTGCAACGCGTCTGTTTATGCCCTGTGTATGCATGTGCTGCGCCTGAGTCAAGTAGGGAATCAAATGTAGACGGAGAGTGACAAAGACGGCCGGAGAGGTGCTTGGAGTCGATGAAGTGTCCGCTCTCTGGTGGCTTTGAGAGGCGTGGGTGTAATAGATTAAGCTAGTGTCTCGGGGCTCATCCCAGGGCTAACCCTGTCCTATTAAGAGTGGCAGCGCAAGTCTTTTGCAGTCACTCTACTCCACTGCAGTGTGGACAGAGCTGCTGGCGAACCACTCAAATGGCACTCCACTGTTGGGAGCAACTGAGAGGACGGAGATGCTCGGAGGCAGCCAAGGACACAAACCGATGTGACTGATGGCAGCACAATAAAGTGAGCATCTCTTCTCCACAGTGTTAGGACCCCCTAGTGCCCAGAGGGACATGAAATGGCTCTCTGGGGCATGTAAGCTTTGCTTTGTGAAAGAGAAGCTGTTTTTCGCTCTGCGTTCGCTCGTCCGCCGATGGCAAAATATCGGTCAGTGGTCTTTAGTATTCTGCAATGTTCAGGTGAAATTATCAGTCAGTGACCACATGACATCATACAGACACTCAGGCCTCTTGGGTTTTTCCACATTTTGCTATATTTCAATCGCATTTCAAAGCATTTTTTCCCTTTATTTTATTAGATAAACACCCAAAGTACACTGCAAAAGCACAAAACCTCACCAAGACTGTTGGTCTAGTTTCAAGTACAAATATCTTAGTATACTTGAAATAAGAAAATAACTTAAAAGTAAGCAAGATCGTTTAAAGTCAATAAATTTAGATGAAAAAGCATTTGTTCCACTGACATTTTACTTCTTTTATTATATTTTATAACAAGACATAAAAGATCTTGTTGTAGGTGAATTAATCTGTCAGTAGAACTTGTACTTCATCACTTTAAGAAATTGACATAAAACAAGCTCCTCGATCTTTCTGAAAGGTTACTTCTAAGTCAGCACACTTGAAATGAGACAAAATTAAGATATTTCCACTAGAAATTAGGCAAAAATACATGGTTAGATTTTGTGTTTTTTTTAATGATGGTCCATAATTGTAGGTTGGATTGAAATGAAGGCAGAATTTTCACATTTTTTTACTAATAAAAATGTGTTGGATATCTATATTTAGTCACATTTACTCTGGATGTAATTCCAATGCAACCAACTGCCTTCAAAATGTAACATGTTACAAAATAAATCTCCACATGTGTGTAATTTATTGAGAGCATAAATCCAGCTGCTCTATGAAGGCCTCAGTGGTTTGATATGCAACATTTATGAATGGACAATATGACAAAGATCCAGAAATACACACAAAAAAAAACTCAACTTGTAATACAACTTCAGGAATAAAACAGTAAAAAAGTTAGTTAGGTCAGAGGACACAACATCTAGCAATCAAACACACCTGTGTAAATACACATCGCAATTAACACACACTCTGTGGTGAAATATGGTGGTGGCAGCATCATTTTGTCTTGAAGCAGCAGTTCATCCTGTAAACATCATCGTTTTGAGCGTGATTAGCTTAGAGTAACCAAAATGAAAAGCAGTGAAGAGTGTCGATGCTGAATGTGGGATCAAAGAGCTTGAAA
This sequence comes from Xiphophorus maculatus, assembly GCF_002775205.1. Classification (NCBI taxonomy): domain Eukaryota; kingdom Metazoa; phylum Chordata; class Actinopteri; order Cyprinodontiformes; family Poeciliidae; genus Xiphophorus; species Xiphophorus maculatus. The sequence goes on from NC_036463.1 coordinate 3,239,665, forward strand.
TTTGGAGAAAATTAAACACCCCAACATCGCCTTTAATGCTGCCGTTTGGAGTTATATTTCGGCTCACGCAGCTGCAATTAGAAGTCTGTGATATTTTTGGCGTGTTTGAATTTGCTTCGAGTTGCTCTCTGCGGATAAATCAAGGGAGGGGGCGTTAATGATTCATAAGTGGTATTGTAAATATATAATACTCTGGTTAAATAGATTTAAGGTCGCGCAGTGTATCATAGATTAAACATAATTCTGGAGCTTTTTCCAAGCCATTTAATCTCCAGCCTCTTAGAGTAATGTATTCGCTAATGATGACAGAAAGCCATCTTGGTAAGTCAGGTGAGAAATGTTTACACGCCTCTCTTTGGCATGAATGTCATATTAGTTCTAAGGTTCAAATTTGTTTATATGGGCCGTTCAGTTCGTGTGACTCAGATAATAACTTATATTTATTTCCATCTTGTTGCCATTTGTTTCTGGAGGGGAAGGAAGTTGGTCATGAGGTATTTGGTCATGTTACCGCTATGGTGCGTTTTTTTCAAAGGGGAGTAAAATACATATATAATAACAGTAAAGATCACATATTATCCATAACAGTAATATTAATATCAGATATCGAGTTTGGCTCAGATTTTCATTTTGGTGCCTCTTTATATGGCACCTATAGCACTAACTCTCATGGCAACACACTATGAGAGTTAGTGTACCATGTAATTAGTGGTACATATGAGAATGTTTTGTTGCTGAGCTCTGAGGGTTTTTTTGTTTTCTTGGAGCTCTCCATGGGAAACCTTCAGCTCAAGTGCTCTTGGATTTTGCAGAAATTTTGCAATGATCTGAAGTACATCAGCAATTCCACCTCTAAATGTTTCAAAACAAACAAAATGAAGGATTTGGAGGGGCCTAATCAAACTCTGCATTTAAATTACTACTTTTTCTTATGGGGCCATGTTGGTTTTATTTGCTTTTCCTGCCTTAAATAAAGAAAATTAGCATTTGAAAACTGCAAATTGTATTTGCTCTGGTAAAAGTCTGAGGACCTGGAAAATAATTTTAAAAAATCTGTTCAGTGGATAGTTTGTTTTGTTGTGTATGATGTATATTTTTAGTTTGATCTTGTCAACAATCAGTAGTGTGCACACAATTGTTGTTTTTTAAAAATCAATGCAGGCTGTATGTTGTATAATCATTTCACTCCGAGGTTCAAAGAAATCATTACAAGTGCAAATTAATATGGTGTTCATGCCGAGGATGAATCTCTGTAAACTTCTGACCGTATCTTAGGTTTGAGAAGATTATCGGATTCAGGAATTGTAATTCTAAACTGAGCACAGCACCAACGTGAGAAGCCATTAATTATGCATTTCATTCTGGTTCTTCATTCCCTGAAATAAACAGTAACCAGAGAAAAAGCTGCAACCAAGATTTGAGAGAGCAAAGTGGGAGTAAAACTTCAGTTCTTGGACATTTATTCCAGGACGAACTGTCCCTGTTTTGGGAGTCTGATGATGTAAGGACTTTTTTATTATGTTTGAAGTGTAATACTGTAGCGGTGAGAGTGTGATGCGTTGATTAGTCCCTTGTTCTAAATTAACTAAATCCCTCGGAACATGGCAGGTTCAATTGGAAGGGGGGAAAAAAGCAGCTTCATTCAGTGGCACTTCCAGTGCAATGAAGGTGCACATTTACATATCAAAGGCTGCAGCACCATGTCTGGAATTTCAAGTGTGTTCTGTTGTGATGTTGAAGAGCAGCAGCACTGACATGAGAGGAACTTGCTCTGTCCTCCTTACAAATTCCACTGTTGATACACTTCCTTGTTATGTCCACAGTAACACATGAAAGGTGCAGAGGAGCCCAGGCTGTAATGAGACGCTTCAAATGCTCAACCGAACACGCAGAAGGTGCATGCATTTTGTTTAAAGATAACACACGTGTGGATCGGTGTTAACAGATATTCAAATGGTGCTGGATTGGGAGTGAATAAGTAGGTCATCTGCGAGGAATGGGGAAAACATGTTAAATCATTTCTGTAGTCTCTGAACAAATGGCCTTTTCCCCCTCCTTTTATCATTCTTCCCTTCTTGGGAAATTTCCCCCATGGCCCAGCAGATCTGATTTGATTCCCTCTTAGTCAAGCGTTGACACATTAGCACGTCTTCTCATTAACTTAGACTTTGTCATTATCCCCTTCTGGTCCCATTTTATTCCAATTTAACAACAGATATATCAGACATACATGGACCATCATGCATCTCAGACACATTTAAAAGTCAGTGAGCCTCTTAGCATTAGTGTTTTGTTGCTAAAGCTGAGTATGTAAATCAGTCCATAGAATGTGTTTGCAGCTAATTATGCAGCCAGTGAACTGGATCATCTCCATCTTACCACAATTGAAACTGTACTGTTTTGATCAAATCCACATGTGAAAAATATGTTAATAACTAGGAACGTAGGAGGTCTATGATAAACTTCCTATGTTCATCACAAAACATTTAAAAACTCCAAGACTTTAAAAAAATTATAAGTTTGAATAAGTTTGCCTTAATCAATATAATAAATTTAAAAAATGTATATGACAATCTTCTCTATTGTAGGTAAAAAGCCATCCATTGTTATTCCACTTTTTAAATATTTTCTGATTAACCAAATTTTGGGGTTCAATTTCACTACTTATGCTGAGGCCTGATTAATGCAGAAATAAATCAGTCAAATAAAACCTGTCTGACAACATGAAGTAGGCAAAAAAAAAAAAAAAAACTTTTTTGGGCTGTTCCAAAGTTAGTGGATTTCGCAAAACTGCAAAGGAAACATTTTTTTGTTTCACACGAGTCTTGTGATCAACAGCTACTACTGGTGGAAACCACAAAGAAGACGACAGGAAGTAGTAGGAGGACGATGGTGCAGCATGTTTTTGATTGACTTACAATGTGAACAAACTTATTCATGTGGGATTTTAGTTGGGTTTCTTATTTATAGGAAACACAGCAATTGTGATTTTTCAACATTAATGCAATATTGACAAAGTTTCAACAAATGAAAATGCAGCTACATTTCTGGGATTCTGTAAAGATTGTGCCAAATTCCTCAGTTGACTAATTGTCAACGTTTAATGCCGACTGTTGCTGTGAAAGGAGAAACAAACCAGTCTAAAACTTGGGTGGTGATTACTTTTTCACATAAAGCCATGTTGGCTTGGATGATTCTCTGAAACACACTATAAGGGTGACAAAAAAGCAAAACAGAATAAATCTCTAATGGGGACAGTGCTTTATTTTCAGCACTGTATACACAAACGAATCTGTCAGCAGGAAGTTCAGAACACCAGCTGTGTTTGTTCGAATATTTTAACGCCATAAAACACACCACAATATTGTTCTCTGGAAACTGGGCTTTACATGGAAATTAGAAGCTCATATTTCAGTCCTAACTGAGGTGATGCACCAGAGTTTCTGCATCTCCCTGATGAGAAACATGCTAATGAGGCCTGGTGTTCACCTCCTGCTGTCCACAATCCCTTGCATTGCCCTACCTCCTCCATCCTCCCTCCACCTGCGCACAGATTTAAGCTGAGCTAGGCAGGATCATCCCCTGGCGTCCGTTTTGACTCAGCATGATCTATGTATGATGCGCTTGTAACACAAAAACCCAGAGTGCATTGTCATACACATTCCAGCCGTTGTAGCTTTACCTACTTTTCCAGGCTGTCTTGACGTAAGCTTTGCATAATGAGAGGAATTTGATTACATATTTGTGCATTTATTGCAGTCTGACTCACTCCTTCAGAACGGCGAGCTGCTTTTAGATGCAGACTTCCAGGAAATCAAATGAACTGGCTCTGTATACTGAGATAATAACTGCTAAGCAGTCTTATCCTACTTCGTTGGTCTAACTTGATTGTCACGATCGGCATTTCACTGGAACGCATGCTAAATTCAGTTTGTCTCCTGTCTGTGTCGTCACTCCTTGGGAGACATTGAAGGGGACAGAGTGAATTTCCTCCTAAAGGATCTTTTCTCTGGGCCCTGCCAGTTGCATTTGGTGTGCAATCAAACCAATCACAGCAGTTGATGGTCAGTGATTGCTTTCAGATTGGCTTGCCTTCACATAACTTTTTTTCTTCCTCCAGTCGTTTTATGGACCCCTGCTGTGAATGTGAGACGAGGTGGGACAGACAGAGGGTTAGAGATGGGCCTGTTATCACGGTGGAATCACAGCTTCACAGCCTCGCTTCATTTCTCCTGATTGGCCTCTAATCAGATGGCTAATTCATGCACAGATAAGCAATCCCATTTATTCTGCATCACAAGGCGTACAGTAGCTTGCAAAGATATTCAAACCCCTTGAAAGTTTTCACTTTTTGAAACGTATCAGAGGGGCATCGGTGTGAATGGAGGAGGAGTTCAAATTCATTGGGCAGTTCTGATTTTTACTTCTCAATTCAGAATTTTCTCTTGAATATTTTAGATATGCTTCACAAAGAATCTGCAAATATGTGACCCCAGGAAAACTGAACCACATATAGGGAAGGGAGGGATGCACTGTAGTTGCACTGGATTTTATTTGAAGGCATCAGCACACAAGCGGTTTAATAACTTTTTTGATTTTTATTTGGGAACCATTATTAAAACCTAGTTTTATTCTAGGATTGCCTGTAACTGCAAAAACACAAGCATTTACCAAGTATTTTTGGTCTAGTTTGTAATGCAAATATCTTAATACACTTGACATAAAACAAAACTAACTTACAAGTAATTTTTCAGGAATCTGTAGTAGCTTATTTTAAGTAAATTATTCTTTAATATTGATAATAGTGCGACTGGCAGATTATTTAACATTTTTCCCATGTTTTAAGTGAAATAATCAGCCAGTGGAACCAGTATTTTTTAATCAATATTAAGGGATTGTTGACTGTACTTTACTGAACAGTTACTTGTAAGTTAGTTTTGTTTATTTCAAATGTACTAAGATATTTGCACTAGAAACTAGATCAGAAATACTTGGTTAGATTTTGTGTTTTTGCAGTGCACATCATCTCACTTTTACTCCATAGCATCTACTTCTGATTTTGAAGACATAAATAAATAAATGTTTTTCTCGGTGTAGCATTTAGCAGATAGAAATTATTGTGATCATTCTAGCTGACCTAAAGCAAGAGAAGTTTGGTTTGCTTTTGCTTCAGACTGAAAGAAAAAAACAACAAAAGAAATGTTTGTTTGGTGTATGTAAACTTCTGGCTTCAACTCTGTGGTTGTAATGTGATCAAATCAATTTGAGGAGAGCGCTGCACCTTCTTCTCCATCTCCATCTAACAGTTGCTGTCTCTTTTCATACTCACATTTCGCAACACCATTACCAGTTGTTTTCACTCGCTGTCTTCCGAAACAAGAGAAGCCTGAGTCCTGGGGCAGGGAGATAGCATTGCTGCCATGGCGGACATGTTAGTCAATTTGAAGTACACCGAAAGGGAATGTCTCTCATGTGACTCCGGGCCAGCAGAGCATGACCAGCTGCTAGCTCGCCCAAGTACGGTCGGTCACACATGACGGGGCAGCAGACAGGCAGAGGCATGAGCGCCGGTTTCATTGCTGTCAGATGTGAGCACCTCAGCTGCAGACATATTGTGGAGGCAAATTCCTTCCCCAAGCTTTTGACTAATTGACCCTGAGTCGACGTGTCAGAAGCCTGAGGAGAAACAAGATATGAACTTGGTTTGGAGGCTTCTGGAAGTAACGTGAAGAGTTGCTCAACCAAGTAACAGCAGCTTGACTTTTTATCGCTCCGAGAATGGAAATCTGACGTTTAACGTTTTAGGTTGTGTTAAGAAAAATAATTAATTTTAGTGCTTAATACAGTTAATCTACAACATGTGTAACAGTTATATTCAATACTCTTATTTGGAACAGGTTTCGTCTGAGATGCGGTAAGGAGCTGAATAAGAAGGCTTTCCTCCCCCGCTGACAGACACAGCCATAAAATTTACATTCCGAAGGGGGAAGAGACTCTTTGGCGCCTCTCCCCGTACCAGACAGAGATGAACACGAAGTGGTCCGCCCTTTTACTTAGACAAAAACCAGACACCTTTGCCATAATGAGGGGAGTTTCCAAGTTCTCTGAGGGCTGAGGGAGTTTCCAGTTGGTCAGCATGAGGAACGCCTTGGCTGCATAAATTAAATAGGGAAACACCTATTTGGTATAAAATTACGTACATGGAGCACGCCAAGAGAGAGAGAGCGGCCGCTATTTTTGCCTTTTTGTCTTTGTTTCGTGTTTGTTTGTCTTCCCCTTGTGTGTGTTTATTATTATGAGAAAATGCATATCTCTGTTCCTCTGCAGCTTTGTTGTCGATTGCTTTGTATGAGATTAAACTCTGTGATCTGTGACGTCAACACGCTTTGTTGTTGTTTCGTTTTAGCAGCACGTCGTCGCTGCACGTCGCCCACGGAGAACGTCGCTCGCCGAGGATCCCGGGCAAAATTAAAAGAGGAAGAAGGAGCCAAACGTTTTGTCCAAAGCTAGCATTAAATGATCCTCTTTTTTTAATAGTTGATAGATTGGTTAAAGGTGAATGAATACTACGTTCAACCTTTTTACAGCAATCTGATTTGCAAGTCTTTAAGGGTACGCCTCCTCCTTTGACTTCAATTTAGAAATAGCTCAAGCTCAGCCAGGTTGGATGGAAATCATCATTAAACATTACACAGCAAAAACTAAACATATTTTTCATCTAGTGCAAATATCTTAGTGCACTTGAAATAAGAAAAAACTAACCTACAAGCAACTTTTCAGAGAGATATAAGAGCTTGTTTCACGTCAGTAAGTCCTTTTGAATTGTATTGTTGAAAAACTATTAGTTCCTATAGCAGATTATTTCACTTACAATAAGATATCTTTCCCCTGTTATAAAGTGAAGTAATCAGCCGGTGGAACCAGTATTTTTTCATCAGTATTAATAATTTATTGACTTAAAACAAACTCCTATACATTTCTAGAAAGTACTGTGCCTCGTTTCATGGTGTAGTTTTTGAGTCTTGCTACATATTCCCAATTGGATTTAGGTTTGCACTTTGACTGGTCCACTCCTTTAGGTAAAAACGCTTTGATCTTTCCCATCCCATTGTAGCTTTGGTTACATTTAGCATCACCTTCATTCCTAAAGTCTTTTGTCGCCTCTTCTAGGTTTTCTCCCATAACTGCCTTGTGTTTTTCACCATCTGTCTTCCCATTATTTTTAACCAGCTTCCCTGTCACTGCGGAAGAAAAGCAGCCAATGTCGCAACAGCCATATTTCACAAGTGAGATGGTGTCTTCAGGGTGTTGTGATGTATTAGTTTTGCATTTGAGCAAAAAAAAAAAGTTCAATTTTGGTCTCATCCATCTTCTTCCACATGTTTCCTGTGTCTTCAACATCTTTAAATTAAGCTTAATGTCCAGCACCTCTCACCCAGTGACCGCTGGTTCTGTGTAACTTTCCTTATCTGTCCTTTCAGCTTAAATCAGGGGTATCAAACTCATTTTCATTGTTGGCCATATCAAGATTACAAACGGTTGTCGCAGAATATATTTATATAACTGTGTATTTAAAATAATAACAAATAGCTGCCTCTGCATTCTTGAAATTACATATTGTTGAACATCTTTTCACAATTATGTAATTTGGCAGTACACAGATAAAAACTGCTTCGATTTGATGAGTAAAATAATATTTCAGCCCATAACTTATCTTGAAGGGCCACATAAAAGTTATGTCGGATCAGATTTGGCCCCTTGAATTAGCTATGTGGTTTAGGTGAATATCTGTGTTTTTGTAGGTTTGCAGTTGTGCCACACTGTCTGTTCTATAATGAGCTTAAACTGCAGAATAATTAGATCACTGGCATAGATTTTTTTAGAGGTACTGGAATAAAGTTGTGACCAAAAATGTTAATTTTCAGATTTTTGTTGCAAAAATTAACCATTTATCATTTTTCTTCCCACTACACATTTCTGCAAAGCTTTGAGGTGATTTATCACATAAAATTCTAATAAAATACATTAACGTTTATGGCCAAAATGTGAAAAAAATTAACTTGTGTGGATATCCTTGCAACTCATGGTTATCTTGCTTTTTAATGGTGTTCAAAGTTAACTGCAGTCAGAGGGCAAACTGCAGTCAGTTAAGACTCAGAAGGACTTGGAACACTACTTCAAGAGCTCTTAACTCTCAGCAAGTGAACTCCACATGGAGAGGAAATTAGAATACAAGTGCTGACACACTTCACATGATTTGAAATTAGGCTTTTAAATGTACTCTGTTGATGCAACTTGAACGGTCCTGTTTTCTGTCTTCCTCTCTGTGTTTGTAGCCGTTGGACTATGAGACCAAGAAGGCGTACACCTTCAAGGTGGAAGCCTCCAACGCTCATTTGGATCCACGATTCCAGAGCTTTGGGGCTTTCAAAGACACAGCAACAGTGAAGATTAACGTGTTGGATGTGGATGAGCCCCCGGTGTTCAATAAGCCCTCCTATGTGATGGATGTGTACGAGGACACGCCCGCGGGCACTATCATCGGGGCGGTGACGGCACAGGATTTAGACGCCAGCAGCAGCCCAGTCAGGTAAAGTTAAAGCTTTCACAGTGTTTTAAGGCAGATTGATATCATTAATCATCTTCTTTATGCCAAAGTCCCCAAGAAAACCATTCAAAAAGTTAAAAGTTCACATATTGAAGGTGCTGAAAGATTGGAAAAGACATAGAATTCCAACTAAATGAAGCTATACATTTGATGCTTTGAAGGTGCATTTGAAACTCATAATATAAACTTTTAGTTGGTTGTTAAAGTCACATGACTTGGACTGGAGTCATTAATATTATGACATTAGACTTGACTTGAATAAGTGTTCAGATTTCTGACTTGCCTTGGAGTTTTACAGCATTGACTTGGGACTTGCACCTGTTTACTTGAAAAGACTTGACCAAAATCAAAAGTTAATAAATATCTAGTCAAGTATCACATACTTAAGCAATAAGTTCAAAGCGCTTTACATCATAAAAATTACATTTGTCAAATGTCATCAAAATCATCAAGCAAACAAATGTACTGATCAATGTTTCACTTACTACTAATCTAAGGCAGCTTTTACAAGTAGGTTTTTAGCCTTGATTTAAAGGAACTCAGTGTTTCAGGTCTTTTGCAGTTTTCTGGAAGTTTCTTCCAGATTTGTGGTGCATAGAAGCTGAATGCTGCTTCTACATGTTTGGTTCTGGGGATGCAGAACCTGAGAGGTCTGGAAGGTTGATACAACAGCAGATTTTTAAGCCGTTCAGTGATTTATAAACTAGCAGTATTTTAAAGTCTACTCTCTGAACTACAGGGAGTCAGTGAAAGGACTTTAGATATGTGATGATGTGCTCTATTGTCCTGGTTTTAGTCAGAACACCAGCAGTAGCGTTCTGGATCAACTGCAGTTGAAGGATTGATTTTTTTAGGCAGATCTATAAAGACACTGTTGTAGTAATCAGTGCGACTAAAGATAAACACATGGATGAGTTTCTCTAGATCTTTCTGGAACATCAATCCTTTAATCCTGGAAATGTTCTTCAGGTGATAGAAGGCCAACTTTGGAACTGCCTTTATGTGACTCTGAAGGTTCAGGTCAGAGTTCATCACTACACCCAGATTTTGCACCGGATCTCTACTTTCTAGCTGTAATAGCTGAAGCTGTGAATCTTATGGCACATCCACACATTCTTCTGTTCCAAGTATCTGTTCAGTGCTTTGATGGGTTCAGAGTCACCAGGTAAAATTGTATTATCTGTGTAGTTATGGTAACTAATCTTATTTCTTGAGGTAATATGAGGCAGTGGGAGCATAAAAACAAAAACATTGTAATGTGAAAAACTGGTAAAAGATTGCCCTGGGTTCATCTTCTGTTTTTAATTTGTCATTAAGGTTTTAGCATTCTTTCCACATAGAGAAGTTAAAATTTCCACTTTCTTTAAAACTTATTCAGCCTTTAGAAGCTTCACAGGACCAAACCTCTTTCTCTATTCAGTGAGGATTAAAAACCAAAAGGGAGAACGACTGTGCCATTGCAGCCTGTGATTGAAGGTTTTAGATCTCTAATTCATTCATCAACGTCCACAGTCTTCATTCATCAATGTCATCACGGCTTTAATCGTGAAAGTTTTGTCAGCTTTACTCATCAGTTTGAGAACTAATCAATCTATGTAGAACATCTGACTCTGTCTTGTAAAACCCTGCTAGCGTCATCTTCTGGCAGGTCAGCAATTGTCGGTGACACGGTGTGACATGGAGGGAATATTCAAGCTTTGGAAGTGGTCTCATTATAAATGCTTGCACCTGCATGCACAAAACAAGGTGTTTCAGCAAATAAGAGAGTGGATTACTGTGTTTGATCATTGGTTCAGAGAGTGGCTAAGTCTTTCACATGCAGATGAGGATTTTTTTTCCCCTTGAAACCTTAAGATATTTCTCTTACAAACTCCCCAGATATCACTCCTTCAGAAACCTTCCATCAAGGCCAAAGCTCTGTTTTGCAATTTTTAGGAAAGTCTTGAAGTTTTGTGCTGAATTTCAATGAAAGCCTTAATTATCTATGTTGTGGTTGCAGATGTTTAATAAAGTCTGGCCTGGTTCTTTCACTCAATCCAAATTAATAAAACAAACCAAAAAAAGTATTTGTCTAATTTTTTTCGCACTGCTGTAAAAAAAAAAAAAGACAACAATTCAGCTTTGAATCAGATAGACCTGATTAATCAATCAACATTAGAATGATCACTTGTGTAAATGCAGATGTTTTCTCAGCTTGCTTCTCTGCAGCATATTGCTTTGTATTAACACAATGCAACAATGGGAAGCTATCAGCAATGACCTTAGAGAAGCAATAAATAGAATTTCTCTCTTCAACTGAGATTGCCTGTCCCTTATTTCTGTAAACCATCAAGCAGCAAATATCAATTTAAGCAGATTCTGTTTGATGAAACTTACTATAAAAAAATTAAGGAAAGCATTCAAAAACAGATTTCCTCATCGTCTGTGAGTGATTATTATTTTTTTATCTATCCCTCATAAAGGACGGAGAAGTTGACAGGAAGTGTTGGGAGGAAGATTTGTACAAATGCTAAATTGTTGGGTTTTTTTGCGCACATTCATAATAGTCATGCAGCTACTGTCTATAAGTTCAGCTGCGATAAAAAGATTTTAAACCAAGTAAAACGTATTATATGGTTAGCATTTAAAGTTGCATTTTCCTTTAGTGACAAACATAATTGGCATGGCTAAAGTCAGAGTTTATCATTATACTTTCTGGGGAATGTAGACCTGCAAATACTTTGGAATTTGCAGAAGGCAGTGAACGTTTCAAAATCCAACTTTACTGTTATCTGCTGAAAATGTTAAGAGTGTATATTTTGTTTCTGCATTTTCTTTCAAATATATTTCAAAAATCAGAAAATAGGTCAATTTATGCTAATAATTTAGAGTTTTATTCCACAAAAACATCTGTGAACAGGGAAATCCTTGAATAACAAACTACAAATAGGTATCCACTTTATGCCAAACTGTGAAGGTTATGATTTCACCCTTTATCTTTTTCTTTTTTTCACAAAAAAAGCATGAGATCTAATTTTTAACATAGCAAAATGCTTTTCCTCTTGAAGATAATCTATTTGGACACTGAACTCAGTTTTGTAGAACCAACACGCTTCATTAAACTCAAGTCACAGTCTTTCCAAGTCATTCTCTATCTGTCTGTCTTTCTGCCTTCTTGAGCACTTATGGGACATCACTACCGACTTTTTTTAAGCCGTAAAACATTCATCACTTCTGGATAACAATAGCCCATCCATTGCAGAGACAAAAGAAAGAGTGATTTAAAAAATGTATAAGGAACCCTCTTTTATTACTCTACTCACCACTTTTACAGTGTTAAATTGCTTCAGGGTGATGGGTACTCAGTCTTAAATGGCTGGAAAAGAGGAAATACCTGTTGCATGATGAGCAGTTGTTTTACTATTAATATTTCATCACGAGAAAAACAATAGAACAGCGGAAGCGGAGATTTGTTCAACAAGAAAAAGCTAATGCCCTCTGCTCTGTGGATCTCCACTTTGTCTCCGGTCTTTAAATATTCATCAGTAGCACAGATGACATTGTTATTTTCTTCAGAGAGCAGCCTTGCATTGTGGGCTTCAAAACAATAGGACTCCATATGCCCTGTCATGCATAGGGAATCGTGCTTTTAGACTTCAAACCAAACCCATTCGGCTACTTAGAGCTAGAGGTTTTTCTCCAGCTCGGAATGCAGAGTTGCATTGTTGGGTTATCCTTGTAAAAGTTTAGGTTTTATACCATCATAAATTGTGATAGTAACCCTATGAATTACAAGACACCAACACTTCAGTCTGTAAGGATGTTTTCACACCTGATAGTCCAGCAGACTCTGTTCGATTGGGAACCAAAACTGCAACATTTGTCACACTTTCAGGTATTGCAGTTCACTTTCACTCTAATGTGTCAAACAAACTAAACTCTTTTAAGAACCTGTTCATCCCCTCGCCTTTGATGGCGCTGCACCAAAAACTAATGAAGAGAACAACATATAAACCTCTGAAGACGACCCTGTATGCATATGCTCAGTGGCGCCAGATTTCAGTGGTTGTAGGATTTCTCTCTCGTTTTTGGTAAAAGACCACAAACCATTTCTCCTGCTGCCGGTAAATTCTCATGTTTGCAATGATTGTATTTACCCAGAATGCACTTCGCTTCCTGCTTTTGGAGCGCTTGCCGGTCCGTTTCAATCTGTTCACTTCAATTGAACAGAGACCAAAGTTTGTAGGCGGGCCAGAGTTCAGATCAGAGTTTGATTGCACACTGACACCTCCCCAAATGAATTGGACTTTCAATACAAACAAACTAGAGTTTAACAAAGCAGATTAGACAGGAATGGTCTGAATGCACCATAAAACATCACCTGTAAACTCTAACGCTCAGTGAGCGTGGGAAATATACAAAAGCACACTTCTTCTTTGCTGAAATTACGTCCTGCATTTGGTTTGATGCTGACATAGAGAGAAGGAACTTTACTGCTCTTCAAAGCAGGAGATAAGAGTAATTAATTTTCATATCTACAGCTGTCACTGCCATGGACTCAGAGCTAAGGAGACCCTTCAGATCTGCGACTTCTTTTTTTTACAGCGGTTCATCAGTTCTGCTGAATTAACTCAGATCAAACATCCAAATAAACCAAACCAATAAATAAACCAAATAAAACATATGTATTATACAGTAATGCCTTCTGAAATAAAATAGAGAAAAGAACCTGTTTGCCTTGAGGAAAAATTATAAAGCATTGATCTTTTGAACTCTTGATGGGAGTTTGGCTGCAGTTTTCATCAAAGAGACTCTCGCTAAACTGGCTGGACACATTCATGTTCACTTCAAGGCTGCAGGCAACGCAGAGAGACACAACACGGACAAATGAAACCTGAAACACTCATGAAGTTGTTAGGTTATGTTTCTCATTACTGTAAAACACTGAATGAGGGTGAATGGGTATTTCTCTTAATGATATATATATATATATATATATAAACTCTATAGCCATTCATATTATTTTTTATTAGGATGAAAAAGCTCACAACAGAAAAGAAAAAAAAACAGAGTATGGTGCCAAACAGGCTATCCCAGTTCAGGCTCAGCCTCACGAGAAATTACCAACCTGTTTTGTGGATGTGCCTATGGGCAAGGCTTCAAATTTCCACCCTGTGAACTCTTTGTAAAGGGGAATAAAATATGACTTTCCCCTAATGGAATTCCATAGACGATTGTATGATTATTAATGAAAAAAATGCTGTTTTTAACATCAAATAGCATAAAATGATGAATGAGGCTGTCACTGGCCGGTGCTTTGGTTTCTGAGCTCTTTTTTTCTTCTTTCCTTGAACTCCATAGTTTGCATTCAGAGCAGCCAACTAACACCAAAGACTCACTCCACAGAGAGAAGCATCCCTGCTCGTTTTGGACACCAGTCCCAGACTGCTCACCAGTCCCAGACTGCTCCATGCTTTTGTTTTTCATCGGCAGAGGAAGAGATTGATACGCTCTCAACAGTCCCTAAAATGAATTTATGTTCCCAAGAAAAACATTAGCTCAGCATGGCCAAACGTGTGCTCCATTACTCGATTGGGATGCATGTGCAGTCCTCAGCACATTTGGTGGAAATGACCGTTCAGAATGAGTGATGAAGACTACTCCAACATCTCATTACACCCAACTCATATGAATACAGCGGGGGAAATAAGTACTGAACACGCCAATGTTTTTTCTCAGTAAATATATATCTGACGGCGCCATTGACATGAAATCCACACCGGCTGCTGGTAACGGTCCAAGTCATCCACAAACACACAGGCATGAAAACAAATATGTCCACAGACTAAGAAACACAGAGTTATTGAATTTTTTGTTTAGGCTATTAGATTGCATCTGGATTCTTATTGGATTATCGCTCAAAACGAAAAATGAAGGGAAAAAGTTTGTTTAAACTTGTTGAAAATGCAAAACCAAATCACATGCACATAGAAACTCTGTTTTCATGGCACTTAAAAATAAGATCAGGTGGTCAGAAAGAAAAAGACAGGAAATCAATACAAGGAAACAGAAGTAAACACAGGATATGACAAACATATTCTTCCACACAAATTCTATTCAGATTTAGGAGTTCCTGGGATCCTTTCTACACCCTCTGAAATCCAGATGTTCCCACAGATTTTTCTTTTACAAATGTAGTATAAAGTGCTTTGGGGCCCTCTGGACAATAAGTTATTATACAAATACAAGCAATACACTATTTTACTGGAATACAAGTCTGGTAACTGAGGAGAAGGCTGTCTAAAAATAACATTGTCTTCTTGAGATTCTGGTCTTGCTTTAACCATTTTTTCCATTTCAAATGCTTATCAAGAACGGCTCACAAATTTCAATTCATTTAATAAAAAACTGAAAATGGCTCCAAAATCCAGCAGTTGTTCACAGTGCTTTCAAATTTATGTTCTCTCCACATCTGCATTACTTGACATTTTAGAGGTTTAGAAATATATTTAGACCGATACTAACTTTTACAACAATATGGTTGACAAAGATTTGAAAGAGCTTTTTTCCACTCTCATCATAAAAATATATTTTTACAGGCTGTCAAAAATGTCTAAATTGGTTGAATTTGAAAAGAATTACAGTTTTCTAAACTAATATATTTCAGCTGATTTCTTGGCCTTCTGCAGCTTTTAGCTTATCTTCCCAGGTTAAATACTTAGCTACTATAACTTCTCATTGTATGTGTGAATTTATTTGATTTTTACTGAAATCTGGTGGGACTTTTTTGTATCAGTAACCCCTTTAATAAAATACATTTACTAGGGAAAAACATTCATTATGCAGCGAACTACGTTCTACGGCTGAAATCTTGAATTTCTTTAAATCTGGGATTTGAATTTGTTTAGAGTTGCTTTTTATTAGTAGTAAATGATACACTGATCATATAGTGTAGTGATAATGATAAATTGTAATGTTTATTGCATTTAATACTATTGGTGATTGTAGTTTGTATGATATAAAGCACTTTGAACTGCCTTGCTGCTCCACAAATAAACTTGAATTGTATTGAATAGGGAAAAATACTGAGATGTTCACTTCTTACGTTCTCTGCTGTATGAGTCCGGGGGGGGAAATTACTCCACTGTTAATTCTTCAGTTTACCCCATTAAACAAACATTTTCTTTCTTCCAGGTATTCCATCGACTGGAAGAGTGACTTGGACAGCTACTTTGACATCGATCCGGTGGAAGGTACGATTTCCACAAACGAGCTGCTTGACAGGGAGAACATCGCCCAGCACAATATCTCTGTTGTGGCAACCAAACTCAGTGAGTATGACAACGAGATCAGCTATGATTCATTCAGGTGTCGCTGACCTTCCTCAGCCATAATCTGTGTGAAGGATTTAACGCTCTTTTACTCAAGTCAATACTCAATCCCATTTTCCCAGAAAGGTTTATAGGCGGCCATAAACCACGATGGCTGGCTCTCCCAAAGGGTTGTATCTTCAGGACATCGTCTCCTCTCGCGTTGCTCGCCGCGGCACTGCTTTCATTTTTAACTACCTTTTTTTCTTTCTGGATGGTATTTGGAGGAAGTTTTTTTTTCGATAAAGTCAACTTTTACTTACCCCACAGTAAAGTGTGAACCATCCCAAGTTTTACAGCGAGCAGATGCAAGACGGAATCGACGCTGTGGCTTTAAGACGTGCCATCAAGCTAATTATGTTTATTATGAAGGAACTAGAGCGAATTTCCGCATAAATAAGCAAATCCATCGTCATCAAGTCATCAAATCGGCTAAGAACCGTCAAAGTCATTATCCCAGAGGCAGGCTGGCGCTCAATCAAAATTACACCCGCTGTATATTCATTAGGACAGACTGTGAAATATGGCCTGTTAAAACTTGAATCATTGTCGCCTTGGAAACTGATATTACTCACTTCCCCTCAAGGTCACATCAGTGACATTCTAATTGTGTTCTCAGTGTGTGTGTGTTCGTGCTTTTTTGTGTGGTTTTATGCATTGAAATTAGGAGACGAGGTGGGCTAAAAGGATTTGGTGCGGATGGCGGAGGATCGGAAGGCAGATGGGACTTTTATAAGGTTGCTTGTTTTGCTCTGTCATTCCTGATGAAGGAATGAGGGAGGATTTCTGCTGATTTCGCCCCTTTCACAGCTGCTTTTTACGCCTGTCTTCTCGCCCCCGTGGACTCTTCCTCTCAGGGGAAACAATGTTTTTGATGATTTTTCCTCACCAATTAAAAATAAGAAGTGTTAAAGTCGACGTTTAAAAGTAACTGCTGGGGATGAATGAAATGATAAAGAAAGCAGCTAAGCGTTTGTGTTCGCGCCTTGAGTTCAGTCTGTCTTTGACCTTGAGTTAGTTTTGGCAGAACTTGGTGTTTGGGGTATTGAACAGCTTTTATGGCTCCTCTGTGCTGAGCTGCATTGTTATCACTGGGAGAGCGCCTGTCTATTATGTGGGTTTTAAACCATGAAGAGCAACCATAAGTACCGCTGTGCAGATACCTTAGGTGTAAATACAAATAATGCATTTACTGAGGAGAGGTCATGCTGTGTCTGACATGTTTTACTCACCCACAATAACATGTTCTTATTGAGGATTAAGTAATGGATGGAAGGCATGGACTTTCAAGGATATTTGTGCCATGTTTATTATTTGTATTCATAATCCGAATGCAAATGCTCATAATAAAAATATGATTTGACCCCTTAGACTTTTTTGTTATTATATTCTCCTGTGTGAATATAGAACATGATTTGCAGCTATAATTAAGCTTAGGAAAAATTTAAATTTAATGTGGGTTTGGGTGATTATTTCTTTGTTTATTTGCCATACCTCTAAGGAAAATTTACTTATAAGATTTGAAAGCTTGGCAAATACCTCTCTGCCAATGCCATGCAGCTTTTAGTGGGGGAAGAGTAATGATGTCGTTTACTGGAAAAACTTCTTCTCATCAATGGGCGTAATATCAATGTAAAGGCATGTTGAGATATGACCTCAATAGTTAGCCGACTGGTTTTCCGATTTAACATTTTAAAAACAGCTAAAAAGGGAGTAAAGTTGTTTCCAGATCTAATCCAGGTTCCCTTTACAAATTCAGAGATTCTTCATCCATCTTAACCACAAACTCCAACATGGCTGCCGTTCATGTAAACATTACCGGTTGTACCTTAGATCAGCAGATGTGGTTATAGTGCCCAAAAGTTAGTGTAGCGCTACTTCCACATATTTTTACTCATATAAAACTAAAAGGTAGCCATCCAAGAAATGACTCAACTAAGAGTAAAAAAGGTGGACCAAAATATACATTTATGTAGAAATGTTGGTGTTTTAATGGGCAAATTGAAAAAAAATAATAATAATTTAAATAACTGCAATAATTGCAAAATCAGACAAAAGAAAAAAAAAACTAAATCAATTACTTTCAATATAAAACTGAAGAAACTGGTTTAAACAAGCTTGTTCTCCATTTAGTGAAGTTACTCACAGTGAGTCGAGTATACAGACATTTTACTCAAGTAAGAGTAGCAATACTTTATAATGAAGTCACTTGAGTAAAAGTAAAATGTACAGCGCAGTAAAAAAAACTCCTAAAAGTTGTTTTTTGTTTTTTTTCAAAATATTACTCAAGTAAATATTAACCAGTTTCTATCAGTTGCCATTGACAGCTGGCCAACCTTTCCTCACTACTGTGATTCTATGACACAATGCCTGACAGTACAAATTGTTGAGATTTCTACTGGCATTGTCTTGTATTGCTAACTGTAATTAGCCTGCCTATTGAGCACAATAATTAGCAAATCCCAGTGGTTTTTCCCAACATGCAACTGGAACACAGTAAATTGGGGGTGACGTCGATCCCACATCTGAATGTGATTATTGAGGTAAATAGAACGCGGCAACAACTAGAGCCTGGAGCAGCCTGGGACGCCTCTGCATTGCTGTTTTTCGAAAAGCAGTAGTAGGTCATTGTAGACATTTGTTGTGACTCCTACCTATGTGTTTTATTTAACGGTCCAAAAATGATAGAAAATGCACATTTTCAATACAGCTATCTCCAACACTGGAGAAAACCTTTCACTTTACAAACCTTGAAGAGTTTTTATCTGTCCGGTCAGACAGTCCAAACGCTGCAGTCATGCATCAAAAAGACAGCAGTGTATTTTGTCCTATCCCGAGGCGCAGTCTGTGTTGCTTAGGGTGTGCTAAGGAAGAGCACAGACTGCAGTGAAAGATTGTTGTTTGCCAATTAAACCCAAATCCAATTTTTAGGGAGTGAAAAACAGTGGGGAGATCTATTAAATGCAGTAATAACCTTAGCTGGATATAATTAGAGAGCGCTTTCAAACCCCTATTTGAGTCAAATGAAAATTTGTCTCATAGTTTTCATGAAGTTTTGAGCTGTGAGTTTGCGCAATGATTCTGTCAGCAGCTGCACTTTCAAAAGATTAAATTCCACATCTATCTGCGCTTGATTGCTTGTAAAAATGTAGATTGTTCCATTAAAAGGAACCTAATTAAAACAAGTGAAGTTCAGCAACCCAGCAGTTTAAGCAGACGACTTTAGCACTAATTTTTGAAGCATTTCCCGGCAATGCAGTGTTGTAACTCTCAGTGTGTTGAAATGGAGCAGTGGGTTTGTTGGGTTGAAAAGCTGATGCAGCCAAGACTGGAATGCATCCACTGTGCTGTTGCTCCCTCAAGTGGTCTCAACGATGTACTACTTTTATTATTAGTTTAACAAGTCTTTCAAACGACAGAAGAAAATTTTGCTTTTCAGCACCTAGAAGTGAGCGGCTTTAAAGCCCAATATTACAGACTGAATGACCTAAGAGAGCATCAAAATCATTTTGAAGGCAGATCCAGAGATTCTTTGCTGGATGAGCATAAATGTTAGTGTCTGGGTCAGCGGAGAGCAGCAAATCCTGTGCTCTTTGTCATAGCAGGGTTGGGAAGATTGCTTTTTCCATCAAGGTCAGAGTCGGGTTGACATCTGAGCCTGCTCCTCCAATCCCTTCAAGATGACTACACAAGCCCATTCTCAAGCCCCGCCACCACCAACACACCGAACCCAGCCAACACACAATGCATACCTCCACACACACTAAGCCTCCCACTGCACAACAAAGCCCACTCCCACATCAAATCCATAAAGTTTTCCACTTGCACAGAGGGAACATTTCCCTTTTGTGTCCCTGCTGGGAGGCAACGGTGTAGCAAACAAGCCTGAATTCTGGTTAGTCTCACTCAGGGGGGCTTTCAAACTGTAATTACAGTGGGCGGCACATTTATTGCTCGAACCAGAGGGGCGAAAGTATTTAAAGAAATTCCAACAAACTTTTATAAACCTGCGCTTTTTTAGATGAGCGTAAAAGGTCTAATTTGCAAAATAGGAGCATCTGGGCATTTTATGTATCAACATGTCCCGGACGCAGTAGAAGTTATAAACGGGGTGATTTAGAGTGCATCTCTTCAAGGACGCTCTGACTACATATCGGAGCGCTGCAGCCTCTTTAACCAGTCAGCCATCCCATTGCAACAGTGATAAAAGCGCACGCTTGGCCGTGTCATAAAGCGGTAGTCCTGCAGACGTCCACTTGGTGTCAGTGCTGTGAAAAAGGGGGAAAAAAGGGATTTTTGTTTTGTGCTCCTGTCTGCAGACAGCCCGGTTATGACCAGCCGAGTGGCCGTCACGGTGCACGTCCTGGACATCAACGAGTTTCCGCCTGAACTGGCCAGTCCGTATGAGACCTTCGTATGTGAAAACTCCAAAGTGGGACAGGTACGCTCATTATTAACCTCTCTCTGCTCATTTCAGGTTCTACCAATATGGAAGATCAGGGCCACTGAATTCTGACTTTAAACTTTGACTTTAATGTCAGAAGAAGAGGTTTTTTTATATAAATATAATATTAAAGATGGAAAATTACAGGACAAATTCTACACTCGTTGAGCAAAGATGAAGCAAAAAATGTAAATACTTTGTAAAAATGACTCATTATTATTCAGCAGCTTGTAAAAACAGCCCCAGGGATCAAGTTTTATCTGACCTTATGAATCTGTCATGTTGTTTAGAAATTTTACTCCACTGTTTTTTTAATGATGTTTCACTTTTTTGAGGTTTGTATGGACGGACGGGGTTTTGCAACGATCTGCTAAGGTGCAACCAAAACATTTTAGTCCAGTTGAAATCTGGATTTTGATTAAGACATTTAATACCATGAATGTGTTGTATTTTGAAGGTTGTTAAAATTAGAGTATTATGTATTAGTGTGGTATTTCTTGCCAGTTATTTCAGAAAGCAAAACCTTACGAAAAGATCAAATTTTTCCTCCATCATATCTCTACACAGAGTTCGGCTGGAGTTGCTTAAATAGAACCTTGTTTCCTGAGATTCCTTTCTATGTAGAAGGTATCGAATTGCCCATTTTGCAGAGTTCAATTTACTAGCAGAAGCAATAATAAAGTGCCGCAGAGTTCTGCATATAACCGCTACCCAGACTGCATTTCAAACTGTATATTTGGGATGCGGCGGGGAATTTGCTAGGGTCCATTGTAAACTACCTGTGCCTGTAAATTAGCCCATTAACTGGAATCTATATGCAGTTAGCGTTGTGCTGGAGCAGCTTCTCTGGCAGACCATCAAATCACCGCGGACCCCCCTCATCACGCTGGTCCTTAGGCCCGCTGCAATCAAAACAACGGCTGTGCCCTTCATTTGAAGGCACCGCCGTCTTTACCGACATGAGAATCTAACATCTTTTCTTCCCTCATGATTGGGTAGAAACATCTTTGATGCTTGAAAAGAGAGAGTGTTGCTCTCCTTAACAAATACAAGCTATGAATTTATGAAAAAAAAAACACTGTGTTGGAAAACAGTTTGCTCCTCACAAATTCATGTTTATCTTGCTCAGAGAAGTAGAGGTTTCCAACATAAAACTGGTCTGTGATTTATTTATTTGTTTTCTTTAGTTTGTGTGAAAAAAAAAATCTGAACTAGTGAAATACAACCTTTATAGAGAAGAAGATGAAGGCCATTGAAAAGAATAATTCAGACTTTTTTCACAATAGCATATATGGATCATTGCGGATAGAAATAAAAATGAATTTTTGGGGAAAAAAACCCCTCAAATTTCAGAAACTTTCAAGAAAAAAATTGAAAAGGTTCTACTTTTGGAACTCAGAAATTTCCTTGTTTTTTTCTTGAAAATCTCTGAGATCAATCTGAAAATTTCTGAGTTTTTTGCAGAAATTTGCTCCTTTTTGTCTTTGTCTATAAATGCCCTGATACGCCGTCATAGAATTCAGACTTTTTTTCTCAAAACCCGTTAAATTGTTTATGCACCATCAGACAAAGCCGGTATTAAAACTCAGAAATTCCAACTTTGGGAAAGGTTTCCAGAGTGGATAAAGTGCAGGTCTATAAATCCTTTAAAAATGAAGAAACATTTATGTGATTATTTTTATATGCTAACAACATAACTGACATACATGTTACTGACACGGCTGAATGTTTTGTTGTTTATTTAGATTTTGACAAATGGACACAGAATTAAAATTCTTGTGATACTCTTCCTTAATGCAGCTAGTTTACAGTATTCCCAATGGTTAGGCAGTTCAGCTCCACAGTAGAAGCATATTATCTCTTCTAGAAGTCACCCTGACCTCCACAGCTTTCATTTTAAAAAAATATGCTACAGACTGATGTAACAGCTGGCTAAAAATGCTTTGCTGTCTTATTACAGCATGCCTCTGCTTTGTTAGCCTCAATTACAACTTTCAGAGTGCCTGGCATCTGCTTTAGGAGGCTGATGGCTGCTGATTGTTGGAGAAAAGTTTTGCGAGTCAAACTCTTTATGAACCTTTGAAATTTGCAACACCTGGTCTGAGTAGATGATGCCTCTGAACAAGCCATCGCTCTGGAAATCAATAAACGCCGAGAAATGTTATGGGAAATCCTGGATACTTGGGAAAATGAAAACTCTAGCTTGCTGATAAACAAAAGTCAGACTAAAAAGTTTCGCAGGGGCCCTTGGTATTTGCTTATGGATCTCAACCCCTTGCAAACAGCTAAAATCACAAATACTTAAGAACTCCTACTTATGCCTATAACTGCCTATTTACTATGTCAAACCCCAAATTTACCTTAATATGGTCTACTGTACAAGCTAATATCTACAGGCTTCTTTATCACCAATCTTAGTGGTACAACCAATCAGTACCAAGGAAAATAAATTGACTGCTTTGCAAACGCCGGCCAGTAGGATGTCCGTCAGCTTTGAGCCTACGTATATATTTTAGATATGCTCTTCATAAGCACTTACATTACACAGAAAAATCTATATTTTCCCCATATTTCAGAGCTACATGTATGACATGAATGATGATCTGTAAACTATAAATATGTTACTGTTTTTGCAAATGTGCAGAACGCTGGAGAGCAAAAAGATGGTTCTTTTACATGCCAACCATAGCTACACTGTCACAGTAGAATAATTCTGTTAACAAAATAAACGTGAAGATGTAGGTATTATTCATTTAGTGCAGTGTGTCACCCCAAAGTAAAAAATGCAGAAAAACCGGTGAAGAATGACTCAAAATCACTCGTATTCTTCTATTCCTCGCTCTTTATCTACTGAAGTGGTTTATTAGTTCATTTAAACAAATCCTCTACTGATGCTCAGTCAGAAAGTTTGTTTGTGGGTCACTTTTTTAACTGAACCAAAGCACTCTGCATTCTGCAGCACATCTACATGTCAAGGTTGTCAAAGTCAAGCTAGCATAACTGACCTACTTCCCTCTTCATTTTTTAATTAAAACTTTTTCCTGACCTTGTCATCTAGATGTGGTAGATTAGTAGCAAAGCACTGTGTCCTTTTTTTTAATATATCATTTGTACATTTAAGATTTAGAGCATTATGTTGACAGCTTGACAGCTAAAACCAATGCTAATCATTGTCAATGAGCAGAATCTTATGATGTCGCACTGCAACATTTTCACACATTCATGATGTCTTCATAAAGTTCAGAAAGGTGTATTAGATATCTGGTAGTTGTCTGCCCCAAATAATTATTTGAAACCAGAACTTTTGCACAGATCTCATGCAATCCTGCAGCAACACACACACCTAAATTAAAATTCATTTATTCCCTGTTTTTGCCCTAATTTACTTTAACCTTCACTCCATCTCTTCATTTTACCCTTCTTCATGCCTCCTTCCTCACCCCTCCTACAGGATCCATGTTTTCCTGCAGCGTTTCCACAGCGTGATTTCACCAGGTGTTGCACACAGCTGGGGAACGATAAAAAACTGTTGATCTGCTTCTTGTAAAAAAAAAAAAAATCCATCGTATACCTCCCCCCAATGATTATCTGCACCGGCACAGCCGAAATACACACACAGTGCCTGTTTTGGAGTGCCTCACGCTGTTGCCCTTCTGATTGAAAATAATTTGTAACCATGATGAAACCAAGAACAGGAAATCAATATTTTTTTTCATGTAAATGCGTGCCTCGAAACAAGAAAAAGCCTGGAAATTGGCAGGTGAAAAGAATCAGAGTCGAGGTAGTTACATAAAGCAGGTCTCTTCCTTAATTTTACAAATAATGCTTCACATAGTCAGTTGGTCAAGTGTGAAATGGGACAAAGCAGAAAGGAAACATAAAACCAGTCCCTCCCTATTGGCTGTATTTAACAGAGACAGTTCTCTAATGTGTTTCTGCTGTTTAAGGTATTTGCTGTGCCTTATTGAAATACTAAACTGGCGAATCAGCCCATTATGCAGGAGTAATTACACTGATATTTACACCATTTAGCGAGCATCCTTATCTTTCTTTGCCTCCAATGCAGCCGAGGGTGAAAGCAAAATACATTTGAAGCTTTCACATATACAATGGAACGCAGTAATGAGCAGCTGCAGCCGTGACAGCCACATTCATGATCACAGGTGGGGTGGGAAGTGTTTCTGAGTGAAGCAAAGGGGGAGTTTTCCTTGACAAATTCTAATTAAAGAGCAAAAGCTTCGCTGTTTCGGCTGTTCCTGCCTGCAGTGTTAAGCAGCATTCAGTGCATCCAAGATGTTGGCCAAATTACAAAGATGCATTTAAGAAACTTTTTTTTTTAAACCAAATGCCACCTGCTGAAGTGTCTGTAAAAAAAGCAATTCCCTTGACTACCCAATCATTGCAAAACCATTTGCTTAACATCTGCTTAATCGCTACTGCAACATGCTTTAAAAGAAAAAACACAGAAGCTGCCTTGAAGCTTACAATTTCTGGAACATCCTGGGTATTCTCCTAATATAAAACTTTGTTTTTAAAAGGAACATGGCCTTCCAGAGCAATAAAATCTTCAAAGAATAAAAGTTATGCCTTTTAACCTCGAAAATTTGTGTATTTTGGTTGTAATCAAGACTAATGATAATCCTCAGAAATAATTATGGAAAACAGCAACAGCTGCACCTAGTGTGCTAAACCCAATCCTTCTTGTCCATGAAGCAAGAAGCGACTGAACTCAGCTGAGACGTAAACTAAGCAGCAAACAGAAAATAAAAATAAAAACATTTTAAGAAAATAATAAAAATGTTGTAAGGGGAGAAGAAAAATAAAGTAACGGCTGAACCTCTGTTCTGTTTCTGTTGTCCGACAAACTAGGATTAGCAGTTAGCCTCAAAAGTAAAGCACCATCTCTAGCTGCTAGTAGGAAGTTAGTCCCTGTCAGCAGTTACCTAAAAACACTGCGACGCAGCTAGC
The DNA here is from genome assembly GCF_002775205.1 of Xiphophorus maculatus. Taxonomy (NCBI): domain Eukaryota; kingdom Metazoa; phylum Chordata; class Actinopteri; order Cyprinodontiformes; family Poeciliidae; genus Xiphophorus; species Xiphophorus maculatus. Next base: position 3,265,034 of record NC_036463.1, read on the forward strand.
TGCATCAAGACGTGAGAAAATCAACCATTTCAAGCTTCTATCACCAATTGCCTAAAAATTTACATTTTGATTCCTGGATTTTATTATTTTCTTTAGAAAAGGACAAATCTAAAAGTGACACACTTATTCCTGATTTATCTAAAGCAATCTGCAAAATTGTTAGATCAAACATAAATTGTTTTGAAATAATTAGGAAATACAGGACACAATCAGATATCATCACTAATATTTTATCCAGTTCATATTTAGACTTCCCCAGTTTCATCAAATAAAAGTAATAAAGAGGTATTGTTTTTACTTTTTTTTAAACAACTCTGCTGCGGCTGACCAGACTTCCAAATGCTTAAGATTTTTTATTAAATTGTTGTTGCAAAGAAAGGAATATCATATTTTGCTGTTGTAAACGTCTGAAAAGTTTTTCATTTTGCTTATTTTGCAGCTGTACACTTCCGTTTTCAACAAATTCAAATAACATTTCATGGAGTTATGCCCAAAGATTCTCCAAAAAAACACAACTTTCCTCAGTGTCTATTGTTTGATGGGCACTTGCTGTCATTTTGACTCACTAATTCAGCACTAAAAAGACAGGCTCAATAAATTAAACTCTAATTAAAGTGACTATTAGCTACAACGGGACATATTCATCACAAAGCTAATCCAGCTCGGCGGAGATCGAAAGTGTGAACTTTACATCCGCTGTGGGGAGCACAGCAGAACACTCATCACACCCAGTGTCAGCTTTATTCCCCTACAGGGAATTTTATTCAAATACTGAGAGGGCAAACATGGAGCGCAGCAGAGTCGGAATAATGTAACACGACAGCAGGGCTGATTAGTCGCTCCTGTTTGTTGGAGGGGGATCTTGGGATGGGCCTGGAGGTCTTCAGCAGGTCAAACCCAGTGACTGAGGCAGAGCAAACTGGCTGCACAGCTGCACTTATCACAGGAGAGAGAGCTGTAACAGCGGCAGGGAGAGGGAGAAATATAAGGCATGTCTGTCTTTCAAGATGGTAGAGAATTAGTAGAGTATTTTTAACTTGGGTGTTTTTGTTTTGTGTTGAATTAAGCAAAGTAAGTAAGAAACTTTCCATTTAATTTAGTTGTTTTTTTACCCCTCCTCTCATCTCCTATTTTTGCTTTTTTGTTGTTTTATATGATACAAGTGTAGCACAATTTCTTTAATTACTAAAAGACAGAAGGGACTGGGCTAGAAAAGCACTGGTGTATTAACAGCAAAAGGTTAAAAAGACTGCAGTCTCTGTTTGGGTATATATATATATATATACCCAAACAGAGACTGCATATATATGAGAGATAGTCAGATTGTTCTTGTCACTAGATGTTGGTGGATCAATCCAAAATATCAATAATATCGGTATCTGTATTGGATTTGATACTAGCATAATAAAATTGATTTAGTTTCAGATTCCCTCTTGAAATTTAGTTTTAGTTTTGTATTCTCAAAAAAGATTTTGTTTTGATTTTCTCTCTAATTGTTTTTTTTTTTTTTTGCATTTTATTTATTTAGAAAAATTCACACAAACCATCTTAATATGTTATTAAAGTATTTTGTGAATACCTATAAATTACATATTCTGCCTTAGGTTTGAACAAAATAATAATAATTAAAAAAAAAAACATGATGACATATCAAAGTTAAATAAAAAAGTATTTTTATCAGTACTGGTACCGACGATACGGGCTCTGGTTTTAGTTATTGGACTGATACCAAAATGTGCAGAATCACACATCTCTACTTGTCACTGCTTCAAATTTTTGTCTAGTTTCTAGTGAAAATATCTTAATAGAATTGAAATAAGAGAGAACTAACTTAGAAGTAACTTTTCAGTAAGATATAGGACGTTATTTTAAGTCAATATTTTTTATATTGATAAAAAAAAGTACTGATTCCACTTGCAGATTCACTTATTACAAGACATTCTCCTCATGTTTTAAGCTTCACTTTAAAGTCATTACACTTAAAATAAAACAGAACCAAGACATTCACATTAGAAACTAGACCACAAATACTTGATAAGATTTTGTGGTTTTGCAGTGTTTAATTATATTCTTCATGTTAGTCCCATTTCTTTAACTTTCCTGGGATTTGAGGTTCCATCCTGGTGATGGTATGACTTTGAAAATCCTGTTTTTCTTTGGGTGTGTGAACAGCTTTGCCCCTTCACGTATGAGAAGGTAGAAAGTCCCGTAGGCACGAGTAGGAATTACTCAGGCAGCACAACAGGAAAAAAAACAAAAACTGTGGATAAAAACATCTTTCATGGAAGAGAAACACAGGAAACTGTATTAGAGGATGAAATAGTACATGAGCAAGACACATTGGTGTGTCTCACTCTAGAATTACAACCAGTGAGCAATCCCCAGTGGTTTTAAAAGAAGTTAATCCATCACACCATATGTTGAGATGATGTAGAAAGTGCTCAGCAGCTGTATCCAACATGACAGGGAGAACCAATCACTGCCAAGTTTCAGGCCTGAAAGGTTTGATATGCACCGTTTTCAGGACATACTACTGCTTCTATATTATGATGATAAATCTAATTGATTTACTCCAACACAGAAATCTGCACTAAGATTTTGAAATGTCTGGAAATAGCGAGTGGCATTTAAAGTACATGTAAATCTAAATAAATGTGTGTTTTTTTTTTCATGCCTACCAGGTGATTCAAATCTTCAGTGCAAAAGATCAAGACCTACCAAGTGCTGGGCAACAGTTCTCCTTCAGAACGTCAAAGGAAGACGTCAAGAATAAGAATTTCACAGTTAGAGACTTCGGAAGTAAGTATGTGAATATGAAGAAAAATAAATGATGCAAAACATTTTTTTAGCTGAGCAGTAGGTATTAAAAACTTTTGTTGAAGCTGTTTGAAAAGCATTTGCTTTTTTAAAAAAAAAAAATCACTTAAAAATATTAAAACAATTTAATCTCATATTGCAGACCTATCTCTGACTAAGAAATGAGGGGGAAAAAATCTTTCATTTGAGTATATATTTTCAGTGGAATAAAAAACAATATTAAGATATAATTATTTTCAAATAAATTGACTTACTGGCAACTCTAAGAATCTCTAGAAGATAAAAGTAACTAAATGTTTTTTATTCCTGCTTTTTTTGTACTTGGTCAGATTCAGTCCATTATTAATACATAAATTTCTGATTGCCACTGATATAAATATGACATCATCTACAGTAACTGATTATTTCGAACACAGGCAAGAAAAAATTGTCTACTTTCCCATCACAACTGTAATTGTGCAGTTTGCAAAATGCCCTACAAATATTTTAGATTTGGCAAGTACTGAGTGTTTCAGCAACAAACCCTCCACCAGTATATATGGTGGAGGATCTGTGATGCTGTGGGCCTATTTCTATTCTAAAGATACTTAACACTTAAACCAATTGGTTCTGCAAGAAAGCTAAAAATGGGACATCACAGAGTTTTGAAAAATGGTTATTGATCCAAAACAGAAGGCCAAATTCACACAGAAAGGGTTCATTCGAGATAGAATACCAACTGGTTTGGTAGAACAGATCTAACAGCAGTCATCTTACTAAAATGAACAGAAATAATAGATAAATAAAACCAGAACCACAGAAGATTCTGCTGAACCAGAGCTGAAGCAAAGACAATGGAAGGATCTGACAATGAACAAGGAAAAATCGAGGCTCTAAATGCTGAGGAAAATGGATACAAACAAGGTGGGTCAGGAGATCACGATAAGACCACTGAAAGAGGGACTCTCAAAAACCCACATTATTAATAATCAACGTCATATTGGAGCCATGCAAAACACAAACTTTCTAACGGCTTTTCGTCCATTTCTACCTTCAGCTAATTAGCTTAAAAATCGCTAAAGATCAAGAGATGGTTGGAGCCAGCAAAAGTTCGTTAGAGTGTCACGTTTCTGTTCTGAAAATAACTTTAAAGCACACGGTGATATGATAAGGCCACGTGTGACACTCTTCAGCGTGCGCTCGCCAAGCCCTTTGAAGTGGAGCCAAAGAGACGTGCAGTGAAAAGTGGGACATGGCAGGATGAGGCCAGGGGAAACGAATGGATTCACCGTCCTTGACAAGCCCAGGTCTGAACCTCTGATCCACTTTTACCTTTTGGACACACAGTCTTTCACTTTCCTGACTGCCAGCAGCCTATGAAACACATGGAGGCTGGGATCTGATAGGCAGGGACAGGAAATACAAACACTGAAGGCGATGCACACAGGTTGAGCCGGGGAGAAAGAGAGTGAGCGCAAACAAAAATCACGGCTGTGCACAACATGCAAGGTGTGTTAAAACGCCTGACCTCCTGTCAGAAAGAGTGCAGGCTTTGTTGGTGCAACAAACTTGTCTTGACAGGGGTCAGACAACGTGGCTGTGGAAGACAGGAAGAGGCAGGTTCGAGCCGACATGTCCCCCCTCCCGTGTGTACGTTGTCACCCTCTATTCAACTTGCCATCCTTGCACCTCCGGCTGTCTTCTCAACTCGCACCTTTTTCATGTTTTCATCTCCATTTTTCCTGCTAGTACCTATCATAGCTAATTTCAGAATCAATCCTTACTTTGTGAGCAAAGAGATTAGAAAATAAGTCGATCTCAGAGCAGAGGAAGAATAAAAATGCTTCGCAGGGTGTGGTTAGGCGATAACTTTAATAAGATGGGACTGATATGTAGGCGTTTTTCATTTCATTCGGAAAGGCATCAAACACTATCAGAAATAAAGTTTCACCTCTCATTCTTGGACTCCTAGACTTTCTCAGAAGCTTGTTTGATTTATTTCAGTTTGCGTTCCCTGAATACCTAACCTGCAAAGATGAAAAATAAGCCCCAATTCTAACCTCGTTCTAATTCAAAACAAGTTCTTTTGAATCAATATGAATCAGCATGCTGCGTCTCTTTCAGACAACACGGCAGGAATTGTGACAAAGCGGAGCGGCTTCAGGCGGCGTCTACAAGAGATCTACTTCCTGCCTGTTGTGATAGAAGACAATGGCTACCCGCCGAAGAGCAGCACGGGGACGCTAACCATTCGTGTGTGTGGCTGCGAATTGGACGGCTCGCTGCTTACATGCAGCGCCGAGGCCATCTTTCTTCCTGTGGGGCTGAGCACAGGAGCTCTCATCGCCATACTTCTGTGCATCGTCATCTTATTAGGTGAGATCTGGCAGAAAATGATGCTTTTTTCTATTTTTTTTTTCATAGAATGAGGTAAAATGTAACAACTTTAACGAGTTTTAGTGTAAAAGCACAACGCATAAACAATGTGATGACCATGTCTCACGGCATGACTTTCCATAAAGTTACCTGTAAAAACGTAAGTACTAAGTTTTACCAAGTAAATAGGGATTTTCTTTAAAGTTAAATTTAATTTCTGGATCAATTTGGAGAAGCAGAATAGTTTAGGTTTCGGATAAAATTATGAAAAGTAACCAGTAAGTTTTAAAAAGTAATGTGTCAGTTCAAGATAGGTTCACTCTCTAGTTCCAGAAAGTAACGGGTACATTTCTAAAAATGAGTTGAAATTTCTGGGTAAAAACAAAAACACTTAAATTGCACAAAAGTAGCTTGATAATTTCAGAAAGTTTCCAGGAAGTTGCAGAAGTGATTTCAAAAAGTAACCTCAATGTTTCAGAAGGTAACCTGCAAGGTCTGTGAAGAATAAGGTGCATTTTGTAATGTTAAAGTTATTTTTTGGAAGAAAATATTTTTCCCTATAAGATTTTGAGATCCCCTAACATGAACCATTAGCAAGAAAATGTAGCTTAGAATAGAGTCAGCAGGCGACGAGGAAGATGGCATTTCCAACAAGCTGCCCAAAAAACCCCTGAAGTTTGAACATCTGTTTTGTTTCTTAATATTTTATCTTCATCTTGTTATTGGGGTCTTTTCTCTTTCTTACTTGTGGGGGCAGTGTCGTCCTGCTTTGCAGTCAGAGGAGAATGGTGACGACCGGATTCCAGGATAGTGGTATTGATCACCACGTCCAACTGTTGTCAAAAAGAGAGATGTTGACATTTTATGAAATGTCAAACTACTGACATTTCTATTCCACGGCTATTCATTTGCTGTTGGTGATTTGTGCTGCTACCGAAGACAACGGCTTTCGTTTTACAGTTTATTTGTTTGCCATCAAATTAAACAGAAAATCTAAAAGTGATCTTATTAATGACAGAAAAGATCGTCTTAAAAATATGGGATTATTTGGGTTCTTTTCTTAGGTTTGTCCATTGCCATCTATTTATTACTGATTTTTCTTTCCAGTTTTCATACATAGAGGCTGATTAATGTAGATACGTTAAAAGATATGTACTAAATTCTTAGATGTTGAGATGTGCTTCAGCATTTCTCTATAATGCATTTTTGCTTTTTTTCACCATCAGAGGAGGGATTTTTCCATTAGCAGCCAGACTTAATTAAATCTCCCATATATGATCATTCAGAGGGACGTTAAAGATCAGAGGGAGGAACCGCTAAGCTCTATAAACTAAATTTAATCTTTCTGCCCTGTCGATGCCTCCCATGCTACAGCTTTTTATCCTTCTGCAAGGTCACGGTAAAAAATAAGAAAAAGAAAAATACCTCACTTTTTCCTTTAATCTTCTACTATTCATTTTTCCAGCTGATCTGCATATTTCAAGAGAAGTAAATGTTTTGTTTTACAATGAAAATTGTGCTCTAACATCTGAAGTTGCCGTATGTAACATTTACATATTTGATAAAGTGTCACTATGTCGTGACAGTTTGTTATGCGACATGCACAGTTCCCGGCCAAAAACAACCAATCAAAGCCAGGAGGAGGGTCTTAGTGCTGTCAATCATATTTGTGAACATGCTGCTAAATGTGCTAATGACAGAAACAACTTACCTTTACAGAAAAACTGTTTATCCGCCACCATCGGTGACCATGCAAACTAGCATTAGCATTCACAACAGGCTCTGCTGGCAGTGTGTATGGGCATGATTGACAGCGCTAAAACCCGCCTCTTGGCTCTGATTGGCTGTTTCTAGTTAGCACTGGGTGCGCTGAAGAAGGCAGAGGAGCTACATTTTTTTCTATTTCATACATCTTATATATATGATAAGCTACATACTGCAGCTTTATTTTTAGTACTATTACCTTTCCTAATTGACGCCCAACATGGAATTGAAACCCTTTCTCATAATTAATCCCCTTTTTCACGTGCCTTCTGAATGCATTCAGGTGACATATCCACTCACGGCTGAGTGTTCAGTATGTTATCAAGCATAAAAAGGCTTGTAGTGTATTGTGGTGGGTTGCTGCAGAGCCGTCTCGGTGTGTCCTCTCCATCTGAAGGCTGTCTTCAAAGCTCCTGCTTGAGTCAGCCCCTCAAGGCTGAGGCTGATGCCAAACTGTCAGACTGTCCCCGACAAGGGAAGCGGCAGAGGGACTCTGAACTCACACTGTGAGCGTTTCCGTAGAGACACTGAGCAGGATTTGTTGTACCAGGACAAATAATGATGCAAATGAAACAGATCGTTGCGAGAGCTTCACTTTGCTTCTTATTCCCTCCAAACTGATGAGCACGGACAACGTGACGGCTCGGCGTGCGACTAGGATGCCCTACATTAACACACCATCCTGCGGAAGTCTGAAAATGCACCGCTAGGGGGAGCTGCCACACCACAGAAAGGTTGATGAATTCATTTGCAAGTGAAGAAAAGCAGAAAAGTTATATAAAGGAGGGGATTAAAGCAGGAGACCTATTTTTTCAACTTCAATGTATTTATTTGACTCTTTCATTTCACTGACTGATTTCGGAGTTATTCCTACCATTGCTCCACCGCTGACGTGCAGCTATACATCACAGAGCCAGAAGAAAAACACATATTTACTGCATTATTCAGAGCACAGACAGACCAAGGGACGCAGAGGGGAGATAGACAGAGTAAGACAGATTGCACTGACAAGGGAGAAGAGAGAGCAGGAAATTTACTGCTTTGCATTGGGAAGAAAACAACACAACAGTGGTGTACTACGCTCTCTAAAATAAGCTGTTTAGGGAACCTCAGAGTTTTTTTTTTGTTTCCATGAGTGAAAATTAGCCTCTAATTAATGTTCATGTGGGAATGGATCGGCTACTGATATCAAAGGACAGCAAGGTTTGAAAATGATAAGGTACCAAAATCGTTAAAATGTACTTTCAACTCAAAATCCTTTTTATTTCTTTTTACCTTTATTTAACCAGGAAAGTCCCACTGAGATAAAATTTCTCTTTTTCAAGCCTAGCCAAAAGGCAGCAGCGGTTTCACAACTAAAATGCCATACAAGTAACTATAAACAATCACAACTCAAAGATTTCATCTCTAGTGCAAGGGATTATAGATTTATTCAAGCCCCTTCGTTGACTTTCCTCCCCCAGAATTGAAATAATATTGCAAATCTGATCATATTTAATAATTTATCTGTTTTTCTGTTTGAAGCAATTAGAAGTATTAGTTTTACGTTTTTGTTGAAAAGCCTCGTCTTCCTAACAGGAAACTGTGGTATTTTTTTCCCAAACTTATGTCATAGGCCTTAATCTGCTTTTTTGTTTTCACCTGTTCATGGTTGAAACCAAATCAGACCAGCAGGCGTTTGACTGTATGTTGGAAAATAGCCAGACCCGCAGATATAAATCAGAAATACTTTGGACAAAGCGTGCACATCACTGTTGTTTCAACTCACCGTTAAAAGTAGTTAAAATAAAACAAGCGCTGTCTGTGTAATTGAAATAATGAGCTAACTTAGATGTTTGAGCAGGATTCAGAGTCATTTAAAGTCAGATTTCTGAGTCTGTACTGTAGGCACAGGGGAGCCTGTGAGTTAATTGCAAATGTCAGTATGTTAACTTGCTCTCTAGAAGAATACAATGTTCATCATCTTACTGCTTCATGTTAGAATGATATAAATGCTAATGAGATAAACTCGGATGGAAGAGTTTGCAGGAGCTTTCGGATATAGAATGACCTAAAAAAAGTTTAATGACACTAAATAAAATCCAAGATGTACAACCAGGAAATTGAAGACATGTTCATGGTGGTATAAACTCTCATCATTTTTAAATCATCTGGGAACTGGAATCTTAAAAAAATGCTGCATTGCCAACAGCTGGCTATATTAATTGCTAAGTAAGGTGGGTGAAATTTACTTTAAATATATTTTTTAATTACAGACTGTTCGTAAAATAGCCACAGTGGCTGTCAACCTATTGTACAGAACCATGCAATCTACTTTATAATAATGATAATGTTTAATGTTTGTCATAAGACTTTTTAATTTTTTATCAGACAATATGGCTCCTCACTGAGCTGGATAGGTGGTTTTGGTTTCTCTGCTTTCAGCAGACCTGACTTCAATTTATGGCTAATTAAGCTTTTTGCAGTTCAACAAGACAACAAACCCAAACAGAACAGTAAAGAATTGCATGTTGGTTCCAGACCAGCAAGAATAACATAAAAGCACAGTTTCTTTACAAAAACTGTCATAGTATCATCCTCTTCTGGTTCTGCTCTGCATCCCCAGAACCAAAACCAAACATGGAGAAGCAGCATCCAGTTTTTATGCTCCACAAATCTGGAACAAACTTCTAGAGAACTGCAAACCAGCTGAAACACTGAGTCCCTTTAAATCAAGACTAAAAACACACATGCTTAGAGATGCTTTTGGACTATAATAAATAGTCCAAAAGCATTTTTAATGACTGAGTATTTTAATGATGGCACTTGACAAATTGCAACGTCTGTTGTTGGTTTTCAAATTTGTCGACTGTATGATGTGTTAGATGTTTTCATGTTTGTATGATGTAAAGGACTTTGAATTCTCTTGTTGCTGAAATGTGTTGTACAGATAATCCTGATTGATAGCATTGTTGTGCAGGGAACCCCTGCTTCAGAGTACAGTTGAATGACTTCCTAACACCAAGCTTTTCTAATTTCCTTCCCCAGTTATCGTCGTACTCTACGTGGGATTAAGACGCCAGAAGAAAAAGGAAACCCTCATGTCCTCCAAAGAGGACATCCGAGATAATGTGATCCATTACGACGACGAAGGAGGAGGGGAAGAGGACACGCACGCCTTTGACATGGGGACCCTTCGAAACCCCAAAGTCGTCAAGGAGAACCTGTACCGAAGGGACATCAAGCCCGAGATGCAGCGAGGCCCCAAGCCGCCCGCCTCTCAGGACAGCTCAGACATCCGAGACTTCATCAACCAGCGGCTGAAAGAGCACGACACGGACAACTCGGCTCCGCCCTATGACTCTTTGGCCACGTACGCCTACGAGGGGAACGGCTCGGTGGCAGAGTCTCTCAGCTCCATCGAGTCGCTCGCAGTAGACTTCGAGGAGGACTATGACTACCTCAGCGACTGGGGGCCTCACTTTAAAACTCTGGCGGGGATCTTTGGAGAGCAATCAGAAACTCATTCAGATTCGACAAACACAGAGAACACGCACTGATGTTCCTCATGGACTTAAAAAGGGAAGATGTAACATTGTTTTGTTTTTTTTTGCTATTGCCTCATATCTTTTTCACCATAGTTTTTCTCCAATGTTTGTTTTGTTTTACAACTCACTGGTTCTATTTTATAAGGTCATTTTACAATGTTCAGTCCCAAAATTGTAAAAAATAAATAAATAAATAAATAAATAAAATATTAAAAAAAATTATGTTAAGATGATTAGATGGGCAGCCATTCAATTTCTTGTCAATTGAATGTTGTTTCACGTCTTGCATTTAGTTTCCTCTTGGGAAGACGCACGGAAATGTTGTCATTTCCTGGAACATCCTTTAAAAAGTGCCTCAATATAATTGTTGTTTCACTTGCTGTTTCATGGCACATATCCAGTACTTTTCTTAATTTTTCTCATCCCCATAAGTAAAAGCTGATTCCGTCAGCGTGCTGTACTGTGCTCAGACTGGCATCGAGACCAATGCCAGAACCTGTGAGACAAATGAAATGGGCCGAGTTTGCCCAAAGAATCTTCTGAATGTTATTTATTGTTCTATTTATTTATTGGATGACTGAGTCTGATCGGATGCTTGTATATTTATCTATTTATCTCTCAATCATCGGTATTTTTTATTTTTGGAAACACTTGAGGATTTTTGTAATTAATGAAAAAGGCCCATGTGAAAATTGTATGTTTCTGTTAGTTGGATTCTGTAAATAGACTTGTACTAGAGTTGTAAAAAAGATAAGGTTAGGGCTGGCTAAATGCTACAGTTTGGTCATGTAATAAGCACTGTTTTCTTAAATAAATGCCAGTTGGACAGAAAAGCTTACTTATGTCTACAATTTCATTTATCTCCTTTAGAAACCTCCAGATCTCGATTTGTTTCATTCCTATTACTAATTTCGGTCACACTGATACCGAGCTCCAGTTTAATGCCAGATTAAAATTATTCAGTTATGTTGAGTTGTGGCTGCCATACTTGACAAAAACAACTCTTCTTCAGTAAAGACAAGTTCTTGTTAACAATACTTTAATGTTGAACAGTGTGCTAAAAGTGCTAAGCTAATGCTAGCATATTTACTCTGTGGTAAGACTCATTGAAAGCATGACTTGCCAAATTTTTAAATATGATTCATTTGCCAAAAAAAATGTATTCCCACTTTATTAAGTGCTTCAGCTGTTCTGGGCCCTTTGGGCATATTTCAGGAAAGAGAAAGCCAAGAAGCCACAAATGAAATAACCAAACCCGATACAATACTTAGGATTGAATTGGGATGTCACAAATATCTATTAGTTACAAAGAAAGTTTACAAGTTGTGATAAGTTTCATAGTGTTTTGCTTGGGCGAACCAGAAGGCACCTTTTGGGAGAGAACTACAGAAACTTAACTAAAGCCATCTGTTTGCTCTGTCCCTGCTTATATTACACACCAACTGCAAAACATAACACTTGGCTGTGAATTTACTATTAAGAAGGAATCCAAAGGAAAACCAGTGTGTTTGAGAACAGATGTTTACCTGAATATGCATATATACACACCGTGGAAGCCATCTTAGGACAATCAGAAAGATATCTGCAGTCTGCATTATCTCTGCTGTTAGGAGAACAGCCAATCAATGCCAAGGTAAATAAATGGCACTGCTTGGTTGGCTGGTTTGCAAATGCTATCCAGTTGTGTGTCCAATAGCACTGCACCATTTCCGCTTCTAAAGCTGCATTTTCTAATATTTAAATGAGCAATACGAAAAAGATAAACAGATATGTGGGTTTTTCTGAATAATTAGGAGTTCCTTTCCACAAATAAAAATAAAATCAGCAAATTTCTGAATCCGCAAATGCTGAACAACCACTGAAGGTGGTTTTACTCTAAGCCCTTTGTTTTTTTTTAATAACAATGCACTTGTGAACGAACAATCCAAACATGATGATGATTTTTTTGTTACTAAAAATAAAACATGTAATTTGATAAAGAGATTCCAAGTGGACTTCTTCACAAAATCCACCAACCAGAAAGCAGCTATGATTGTTTATTTCTAAAAAAAATAAACCAATAAATGTTTTAAGGGGTAAATCTTTCCATAATCCTTTAAACATTCCAACACAGAGGAAAAGCGAAATAAGGTACAAGACTTACAGTCACACATAGAGGGTCTAGTAAGGTATCAGCACAGACTATTTCTTCAGTTGTTGAGCAGAGTGGCAAAGGCCTTTCCTGCCATGGTCTGGTGACGACCTAATGGAAGGTCTGGATGATAGCCAGAGCAGTGACATGCAATCCAGAGCTTTTACTGCAGGACGGAAAGCGAATCCCCTTTCTGTCTCACTCTGTCACATCCAGAAGGTATAGCCAAGCAAAGCTCTAGTAAATGTCTGTTGTTGTGTTTAAATGGGCATTAAATGAACCATGATCCTTGTAGGTTGCAGCAATTACAAAGACAATAGCCGTGTTTCCATAACAAATGTAGAAAAATTACAATTTCGCAATTGGGGTGTTTCCATTAAATAAGAAACACAGATAAAATAATACATGAATAACTGTTGATGCGATGAGTCAACAAAGTTAAAAACATGTTGTGACATTCTCCTAACATTTCCTGTCATCTTCTTTGTAGTTTCAGCCAGTAATGACATCCGGTTGTTGATCATGTGACTCGTGATGAGAAAAAAAAGTGTTTCCATTGCAGTTTTGCGAAATAAACGATAAACGTTTCGATACGATGAAACCCCACTTCATCTGAGCGTCAAGACCTTTTAACATAAACGTTTTCCCAAAATTGGTGTTTCCAATAAGCAAATTTACTTTCAAAATGTCAAATCGTGCAATGGAAATTCAGCTAGTGATATGAGTTCATTGTTACACGCTCACATCGATTCTTAGTGACGGTGGTCCGTATAACAAACAACCGCTGTCTCTTCAACACATTTTTGTGTCTCTTCTACACATTTTTTCATATTTCCAAACGGTACAAATAAAAACTAAGAAGTTTTGATTTCTTTTAGTGAAGCCAATAGCTATTTTTCTTGCTGAGGAGTTGGCAATAGAGGCTCCACAAGACTAGCGGCAGCAGTAATTAGCAAACAACTGGTGACCTGCGCATCTGCTGAGCTGAAATTCAAACTGCAACAACTAAAAAAAGTTGTAAAAGACATCAATGGGCAGCATGGAGAAGTATTGTTGTTACAATGTGGTGAAGGAGGAGTGTCAGAAAGAGTAGGAGGATCTTAAAAATACAGACGCTAATTTCAAAGCATTAGACATGGCTATAGTCACATTTTAATTCAAGTTATTTTTTATATTTAACTTTATCAAAATCACTAAAGGTAACATGATTGCTAATAATAGTAATCATGTTACCCCTATGAACACTGGGGGTCCACTGGAAGAAAAGAAATAATAAAGCCTTCCAGCTAAATTTAGAAATATATCAACAGAAAACATACTCTGCATTGAATGTTAGCTCTTTTGTGCCACTCTTGCTTTTTATAAGGAACACAATGGCCTAAAAGATTGATGTAAGCTATGTTTAGCCAAAAAGCAATCTCCACCATTAGTGAAGCTGCAGTTGGATTTGTGTTGTGCTGAGAGACATGCTCTCCCCCTGCAGCTGTTTGCAAATTTAAGGTTAAACTCTCACTAACTTAAAAATAATGACAGGTGCTTGTCTTGACAAGAGCCAAATTTGTATAGCAATTCCCCTCCATTGGCTACACAGCTGAGTGACACAGCAACAGGTGGGGGAGAGAGAGCGCCACTCTAAAACTACATAAGTTGGATAAAACCCTGTACTGCCTGTGGCGTCTTGCTAAAGGGAATTTTAGCAAGAACAATATAGAACTGAACTAAACAGAAGGAGTAATGAGGAGGGTGTGAGGAGTTCAGCCAACTCTACTCAGTTCAGCGAGTTCATAAAATCTACATCTTAGCTTCCTCGTAAGTCACTTAACAAATCAAAATGACAAGTTGAGTTTGAAAAGTAGGAAAACATGATTATTAACCGGACAGTCGGGCATCGAGAGCATTGTTTGGTTGGAAGCCAATTTGTTTACAGCATTCAATTACTGAGTCACGCAAGGCGCGCTGTCGTGATGCAGCAAAAGACGAGCTGTCAAGCCGCCTTTTGAATAAACTCCTCTATTGTTGTCGCCACGGAACAATCTGCTTTCGCTCAAACAAATGAATACACATTAGCCAGTTTGTTATGCTAAGACTTTCCAGTTCGCTTTGCCTCAGTTTCCAATAGCACCTCCACTCCGACCCCACCGGAAGGTTAAGGATTGTAGAGCTAATTATGATTAAATTAAAATGAGCCACTTCATCTGTCGTCATGTGAAGCAGGAAGAAAGCTGTCACCGCAGCAGCTGAGTGTTGGCTCAGTTAGCACGTTAGCTTTGCAGGGTGGTGCTGATCTAAGTGGGTGAAACTGCATTTCTTTGCGGCCACACAGCTTCGTTAACCCCACTAATTGTGCGGCGGCAGCAGAGGCTGACCTTGACACAGAGACGTCAGAGCAAATGCACCATCTATTATTGAACTCTGAAAAGATCTGTGGTCAAAGTCAGACGTTAACGAAACCAAGAATTAAAGCAAACCACAGGAATGGGGATTGTTTAATTGGTTTGGTTCTGTGAAGCTTTGTTAAAGGCAAAATCATTCAGGATAGCAAATCAAAAGCTTCACATATTGAGTTATTGCTGGAACTGTGTCAGGGAAATAATGACTGATAGCTTTGATATGAAGGCCACAGGTGGCTAATTGCATCATACAGTATGGGTATCAAATCCCATTTATTTCAAGTAAGGGGAAAATTGCCCTCATTTTCCAAGGGATTTATATATAAATATATATATATATAGAAATAAAATGATTGGTGCTCCAGCAGTGACACTGCCATACTGAGGTTTACTTGAATTTAATTTCAATGGCCATAACTTAACAAGTCTGACACTAAACAGAATCTTCTCCAAGTCGTCTTAATTATTGTCCAAGAGACGGTCAAATAAGCATTAAAAAAATATCACTCCTTGTAAAAGTTTTACACAAGAATAAAAGCAGAAAGATAAGTTTCGGAATCAAATGTCTTTAAATCAAGTTTCAAAGAAATGATTCTCCTTCATGAAATGTCCTTTCAGCTATCCAGAACTTTTCATTCCAGAGGCAGTGCAAAGTAAGTCAAAGAAAATCTGTTTTTCACATCTAACCAGACACCAGTCTGTCAAATGTTCGCTTTCGTTTGAAATGTGGAATCATTTTGCAAAGCTATGAAATAGTTTTTTCCTTTTTTGGTAGGGGGGTGCGGAGCCTGGACACATATGAACTGGGAAATCAAAAACGCTACACTTAAAAACTGAAGAACCGAACATTCAGAAGGAGGCAACACATAGAAACGTGCATTTAACAAACAGTGAGTGGTTATGCTGTTCACATGTTGGGGTTTATTTAATTCAATTCAAATTATTTACTTTATTTATCGGGTTTTCTGGTTCCCAAAACCAAACATGGAGAAGCAGCATTCAGCTTCTATGCACCACAAATCTGGAACAAAGTCCCAGAAAACTGCAAAAACAGGGTACCTTTAAATCTAAAGGTTTAGAGTTGCTTTCGAAACATAATCAATGAAACATTATTCAACATTTTGATGTGCAACGATGGCTCTTGACAATTGTTGACTGTGTTGTACAACTTTGTATTTTTGTGTTTTTATAATGTAAAGCACTTTGAACTGCCTTGTTGCTGAAATGTGCTATATAAATAAAATCAGGCAGTATAAGTTGCCCGTTATGATCAATGGAAGGAATAGTTTGAACTTTCTCCTTCTCTTCTCTTTGTTCCTCCTTTTCAATGCCTATGGGATTATGATTGTTATTATTATCCTGTACGTATTTGATACCAACTCCTAAAAACATCAAAAACGTCTGACTTTACAAGGAGTACTGACCAAAACGTAGAGGTGGGAAGTAATTAGTTACTTGTAATATTAAAATTTTTCATACACCGACATCTATCGGTTATAATGATCAAAATGAACTAAAATAAATGGATGTCACCTCTACCTAAGTGCGGATTGCCTTTGCTGAGGTGCAGAATGTTGTCGCTATCGCTGATATTGCTGCTGCAGGCAGGAGCACAAATATGTGCATTAAACATTGAATACCACCATGACTCAGCTATCATCTTGCTCCCCTCTTAAAGTTACCATCTCGCTTTAAAAGGAAAGGTTCACCCTAACAAATGTCCGTTTTTCTAGAGTTGTCTCTGGAATACAAAGGAAGTGTGTATTTTCTATTTTAAAAAAGCATTTAAATGGCAAAACAAGTCAGTTTAGTGATTAAAAAAGTATAAGAGCAACCTGTTTCATTCAGGAAATACTGCAAGATTACTAAAACCCAACTAGACAGTGATAATAAAAAATTAAGAAAAGCTTTATTGAGTTGTTTTTAAATTCACTCTCATGTTCTGAGGCAGGATACATAATTGTGACTAACAGGAATCCTTAAATAGCAGCCTGTCTCACACTCAGTGCTGTCTGCACCACTTCATTAAATCAAGAAACGCACCTTTCTCTTTCCTCCGCTGAATGACTCAAAGCCATATGCTCGGCGTTCTGTTCAAACTCAGCGATGCCTGAGCTCTCTTCCCCCTATTCACTCCATTCTTCTTTTTTGTGTCTTACAAACACAAACAGACACAGGCCATTTCCTTTGTGGGATCTGCCCCGAGGGACTCCATGTTTGCCATTCTCAAAACAAGTTAAGCTGCCTGGAGGGATGCAAATGGGAATGGTGTTACCAAACCAAATATGACACAGCTATTACCATGTAATGTAGTATAACTAAGTGAGTCATCAAATATTTTATGACTGCCACAGCTTTTTATTGGCTTTCTTTCTAATAACGGTGAAAACAAAACAGTTATTTGTTTCGCATTTTATTTCTTGAAACCACTTTATACATGGATAAATAACCATTATCACTGCGATGATGTTTTTAGTAATTACATTTAAAGAAAATCTTGATCTGACCTGTTCAACCAGTTCTCATGTCGGACTGCTAAATGTCAGGGTTAGAGAAGTGGTGAGTTTAGTGGGTCATCCTTCCCTGAAGCTCTCCTTCCATGCACTGCTGATACACTGGCGGTGAGGATGTGCCAGACTCCTTCAGCAGATTTGACCACAGATCTGTGAAATTAAACAAATTACTGATTAACACCATAAAGTACTTAAACAGATAGCGCTGTCAAGGTTGCATAACCCTTCAAGTCTGTCATTTTATTAAAGCGAGGTGAGAAAAATTTTAATTTCTGCAAGAAATAAAAAAATTTCTAAGCAAGTTAAATTCTGTTTTGACATTTTCTTGACCTTTCCTGTAAAAAAAAATGAATAAAAAATCAATAATAGGGTCAACACAGACTGGATGTGTTGATAAATGGATTTCCTTTGCATTTGCCACTCAAAACGGTACAGATTCTCTTTCATTATTTCAATGCAGGTCTCCACTGGTGTGTTTATTTCTTTTCTTTTTTTGTTTGCCTTTTTATGGTTTTGTGATAATATTAATGTCCTCAAAGTAGAAAGGCCGCCTTGCCAGCACCCTAATCTTTTGCAAATTCAACAGGTTTTCTATCTGATTCAAGTTGGGACTCTGATTGTGTCACTGCTAAATGTAATTACCTCCAGTTACAATTTGCATATTGATCAAATTAAAAGATTAACCCTGAATCTGCCAGTGATTTTGACCTTTTTGTTGGTTTAATAACTTGCTATCTAGCAAGTACCTGGAGCATCATTCAAGTCAGAACTACCTCAGTACACAATAAATGACTCTTTGCCTTATATATGAGGTGTGCCCCTTGGTGCTAGAGTTACAGGTCCCGAGTGTCAGGACTGCTATAACAGTGATGTTGCACAATCTGAAGAATAATGAAATAGAAGTCAGCAATGACGACCGATGTACTGCCGTTATCATACAGATTGCGTTTTCCTTTATTTGTTAATAAACAAACCTTTTAAAGTGTACAGTATTAATGTTTTACATAACCATTGTCTTATGAACCTGGTTTACTTTTCTCACAGGTAATAATTAACTTCATGTGGCGAGACTGGGTTAAAATCAAGAATATTGGGCAATTTAAATTTCTAAACCCAATTAAGTTGCTCCACAGCGCCACCCTGGGAATTTCACCCAGAGAATATTACCTCTTTTTTTTAAAGCACACAGGTTCGGTTATGCATAAATTAAAACATCTGAGGCAATTGCAAATACACAAAAAGCTATTTATTAAATTCTTTTAAAACTCTTTTTAAAACCAGTTCTTTACAACAAAAAAACTAAGGAAAAACAGAAAAAAACTATAGTAGCTGAGGTCACCGGCAGAAGGGGCCACTATAGGGACGGGATCCACCAAACACAGCAAACAGAAAAACCGTAAAAGCACCAGACGCAGTGAGACAACCCAAACTCAGAAATCACGGCACAAAAAAGAGGGAGACACCGTCACCACACCAGCACCACCACCGGACCTCAGCAACTGCAAACAACAGAAAAACAGTTAACCAAATACAACAACCTTATACTTAATACAACAAAAGAAAAACAATATCAGCCCAAATAAATAAACAATTATCTAAAGGAACCAAAGGGCCGGAAACCAAATAAAGAAACAAATAAAAAATCCAAGTTGAATATTAAGATCCGGTGTGGCTCTGGTCACGCCACTGCAGGACGCGAGCTCGGCGCGCCGATGCCACACCCCAAACACCGCTCCAATTAAGGCGTATAGGCGCCACCACAGTCCAAGTTTGACTGATGACGTGCAAAATCCGGGATCCAAAAGAGCAGCAATGGTTCGAATATGGGGAGACCTATGAAAGTTAATCATTTTAGACAGAACTGCAACAAACTGGAGCTTACAATGAGCGTTAATTTACCTGTCAATCCAGGCAGAAACGCACACACACACTCGCTGAACGAGGAAGCAGAGGAGAGCAGCACAATAGCGTTTCACCTACAATCATACTTAAATTTAGATTTTCTAACAAAGATCAGCAATAGTGCAGGGAGAGAGGAAACCTACCACCAGGGAATCAAAGCAGCATGCACCACACTGGCGATATGTTGCCTTTTCTTCCGCCGGAACCCAAGAGACGCGGGCCACACAGTGAATGATGAGGAAGACACATGTCTGACTGGGCACAGTGGCCGCTTATATACCCCGCCCACTTTACCCAACCGGAGCGTCACACCTGGAAACTATTTGTATAGGAATATGTATATTTCTATACCACTACATTCATACATTATCCTTTTCGCATTTCCATCCCTCACTTAAATGAAGACAACCACGGTATGTGTATTAAACAGGATAAAACAACTGTTTTAAAGCCCTGCTGCATTTAGCTCTATATTAACTGGCATAAGCATTAAAATGCGCACTGATTTTAACTGAATACTGATCAAAAATAGAATTGCAAGACTTTCAAAACAAATACAGAAATTCACTTAACATTGTTTCAACTTTAACCTCAATTCCCACACTTTATGAACAAAGAATAGTTTCTCTACATTTAACTTTGGCTGGACTCACCTTACTTTCAGGCTCTGAGCTAATTTGAGTCAACAAGTAACTTAAACTGAATATTATTCAAATAAAAGCAAAATGAAACTCATAAAATCCAGAGTTAGCAAGATATCATGGTCTACTAATCACCTGACCTCCCAGCGCCGGCTGGCATACTGCCAACTTTACCCTCACCTGTTAAATTGGCAACTACTGGCAGAAACCATAACACAGAGCAATATACTGGTCAAATAAGAGGTAAACATCTTACAGAGTAGTTTTGGTTTGTTTTCACCGTGTACTGACCAGAAGTAATAAAACAGAAATCAACAATGACGTCCGAAGCGTTGCCATTAGCATCCAGGTGTACTTGTCCAGATTGCGTTTGAGGCAAACCGGAACTGCGCCCCATAACCAATCCGGAAGCAACGTCCCCCAAACAAAGGTTCCGCTTCGCCACTACTGCTCCCATCCCAACCTCAGGAAAGCACTAGATGCAGGCAGACTAACATGCCGAAATGCAAACAAAATATAATTTGTTCATTTTTGGAAAAAAATAGAATAAATTATACATGAAAATATTTCAAAATTATAAAAATAATAATAATAATGTGGTGGCATTTTTAGATGCACCACACTAGTGAATCAGTTATAGTGATGCCAATTTATTTTTAAGTCAAGCAAGCTAAAGCTATAGTAATATCCAATCTATATTGGTATTGTGTGATAGAGATTTGATTTGATTTCTTTTCTCTTTTTTTTTATGAAATACCATCATATCCTTCCAGAAGGCGAACTGTTGAGAATCCTGAATGATTGATACCTGCCACACCAGGTGATGGGAAACAATCCTCTCCAAACATTTCATTACATGTGAGGTCAGTGCTATAGATCTTCAGTAAACACAGTTATTGCATCCAGTAGCTTCTTTGCAAATATAAAACAGAAAAGTTGACTTCCATATAACAAGAGCTTTAGCAGAGAAGAGACACAAACAACGACTTGAATATTAGACTGTCAGGTTGTGCTGCTTTATTAGGCAGTAAAGGTTTATTGCATCTGTACTTTTCACTTGTGTCAGGTGTGTGTGAAATTTACATATTTTAAGGATTTCACAAAAATTGAAAAAAAAAATAGCCTCAACAGCACCACCTGGATTTTTTTTATTTGGCTCTAATTTGCACATGTATCATATGATTCACACCAAATTGAACAAGATGGGCATCAATCCAAACCCTCAAAATTATTTAGTAACAAATTTGATGGGCGTGACCAAAATAATACACAGCACAAAGTATGCTTTGACTGAGGAATATGAAATGTGGACTTGTAGTTTCTCATGCTTTACAAAAACAAGGTTTTAGAGTCATAATCATAGTTTTACACTGAGAGAAATCCTTCAATACCTTATGACATACACACTTCAAAATGGACATCAAAAGTTATCAAAAGCTTTGAGTTGCTTAAAACCATATGGAAGTGGTTAACCCTCAAACTATAAATATTTGCCATAGAAACATCCATTTGCAGGATAAATGTTCACAGAATCAGTAAATAGTGATGTGGGTGTGCACGCATAACAGTAATATGACCCCTAATGCCTCAAATAAAATGGCAAAAATCAAATGTAGTCACTAAATATTGTCCAGTTCGATAGTAAGGTGCACTTCACATTTCAGACTGACTGACTACAAATCAACAGAGTTTCAAGCAACAGACAAGGCAGCATCCCTGTATTTGTTACTTCTAATTTCCCAAAAAGTATAAAATAAACATTGTGGAAAATAAATCTTCCCGCTACCTCCGCTGGCTTCTTTGGTGGTGGAACAATTTATCCACCTTGGTGTAATAAGAAAAATCTCCTTCATATATGAGCTGAAGACTCGACTGAGAGCACTTTTACAATTAATCTATTCATTCTGTTTCACTGAGCAAAAAACGAGAGAAACTATTATTTATGGGCCACTTATGTGTTTCCTGATGCACCTGTAGCCTTGTGGTGATGGTGGTAAATGAAACGATGGAGTGTTGGGGTTCTTATTTTCAAGGGTCTCTCCTGCGCTGCTGTCTGCATGGCATTAAAGAAAAAAGTGTTCACAAAGGAAACATATTGACGTAAATGTAGAAACACTTCTAGCAGTTTAAACTGAAATGTGTACTGAACATTTTACCAAGTATGCATCATCACAATATGTAAAGACGTTTGTGATCACTCCTTTTTTCAGCTTTCTTTCAGTTTCATGGGCATCAGGAATGAAGTGCATAATTTGATAACTTTACACCACTTGATATTTATGACATGATTAAAAGCATAGCATTTGGTGCAGTCTGATTAATCTGGAACTTTTCTTTACATGATTTTCCTTTGGATGCTAACTTCCATGAAAGGTGAAATAATCATTCAGACTGTAGTCAGATGCACATTTGATTTAATAACCAGATAAAATATGCCTTTGTCTGAATTGAAAACAAAAATAAATGCTATTTAGATTTCCATAAAACAAATATATTGTTCACATATGGACTATAAAGTCAGATTTAAACCACATGATTCTAATTAAATTATCCTCTTGTTTACTTTTTTGTTGCCAAGGCTGGAGAGGATGTTTTCTGGCATACATCCCAAACAACCAGTTGGTACATATTTGGTCATCTTGGAGATTTAAAGAAGGACCAGAAAACAAAAAGCAAATTCAGAAATGAGGACACAGACTGTTCTTGTATTATTTTACAATTTATTTTATGTCCTTGGTACTATTTAAAAGCTCTCATAATCAAAACATTTTTTTCTATAGTAATGTTGGTACCCCTGTGCAAATAATGAAAAGCCCACTTTTTACAGTTTAATTTAAATGTTTCCCGTTTTGTCTTTCGCTAAAATACTTGGATGAGTTTGTAATCCTTTACAGCTTTTACAAAATGTTTGTCAAAAATATATTTGAAAGCGTCATAGTGCAAACTCATCTTGTTCCATTGCTTTGGAGCTAATGGTACCCTTTCCCTGCTACCACACAGAGACATAACATCTGCTTTTATGCTCCATCTGCTTCCCTTGAGTGGAGAAACGACATGCTGTCATTGTCAATCAGACTTTCTAATAGGCTTGATTATAGCAATTATGTTTTCATCATTTAATGTGTTGGAGATCTATTTGATATTTTTTTCAAAAGTGTTCAGACATTCTGGTGTTTACATGTTTGTTATCAGATGATTCAAAACATGGTGTTGATTCTGCTAGATGTGTGAACCCAAACCTGTCTGGATTACTGTAACTATGTCTTCTGTCATATTGCATCTGCGGTGAATCTTGTCTACACACCAATCCAAAACATTCATTGGTTTTATGTGTGGAGCTTCAGCTCCCAAATAAACAGTCGTTTGTGCAGCTTGGGTTCGTGAAGGAGACTGTGTGCTGCCAACAGTAACCGGGCAAGGTCCAGCTGTAGACACGACGACAAAGTAAAACCAAAAAACTGTTATTCCCAAAACACTGCAACTGTCTGCGTTATGTTTCTGTGGGCTGTGAAGATGCATGACTTTTAGTGAATAAGTTGGATTGGAGCAAAATTGCAACATTTGTTCTATTTTCAGCTGCTGAGGTTCTTTTTCATACTAAACTGATTCAGACAATACAAACTGACTGTAAAAACTTGTTCCCCCTTCACCTGTGGTGACACTGCAGGAAATGTCACAAAAGCCTCTGAAGAAGACACTTGAATGCAACTTCATTCTTACCAAAATGTGAACAAAATTGAGTGGCATCTGATTTTAGAAGATGTCAGATTTATTTTATGTCTTTTGCAAAAGATTTTGATACATTTCTCCCTCTAGCATTAGACTCTCATGTTTGTTTTGGTTCCGTTGACCCAGAATGCCCTGCGCTATGGTATACTTCCTGCTTTTGGAGCGATTTTGGGTTCACTTACTGTTCACATATGCATTCAAACCTCTCTAGAATCCACTTCAACCGAACCGAGAATTAGGATTTTTGGCGGACCAGAGTTTGTATTTTTGGACAGCACCAGATTTCGATTGCACATTCACACCTACCCAAACGAACCGGTCTTTCTAGGCAAATGAACTAGAGTTTGACTTACAAGGACTGAACAAGACTGGTGTGAATGCACCCTTAGACTATTCGCTTTCTACATAAAGTCTGGAGTCTTTACAAACAAATCCACATCATTTTTCGAGTATTTTAGAGATAAGTTTAAGTAAGTTCCTGAGTTTGAGGAACAAGTTCAAGTCAGGCCTCAAGTGAAAATGAAATAAAAAAATCTAAGAAAATGTAAAATCAACAATATAAGTTGATATGTTTTCCCCTGCATGATTAAAAGTGTTTCTTTCCACTAGAAAAAAAGGAAGTGATTGCAGAAAGTAAACTTCCTTGTGTGCTATCAAAATAAGCTTGACTACAAACAGATAAATAGAGGAATTTTTTAGAACATTTTCAAACCAACACCATGCACTGATTAGTATGGTTTTGATAAAGTGAGTGGGACGATTTAAAGTGCTTGAATGGCACACTGAAAAAAATATGCCGTGTGTATCTGGTGTTTGTATTCAGATTGGCTCATTGTGTCAGAGGTGGTCAGGGACAATAATGTTGGGAGCAACTGCACACCGCGACTTTGCTAAAAGTGCCTTCTTTGTTGAAAAAGCTGTTTGCCAAGCTAAAATGAGGAAGCTCATTACCCATGTCAGTTTTGTTCACTGATGAGAAGCAAACGGCTCCAACTCAACAACCAACAGGGGCCTGGAGGGAACGGAGGAAATATACCAACCCTCCCAAATCTGTCACCTCATTCACATCTTAACACATTTGCTGTATAATTCTGCTCTGCATGAAAATCATTGTCTCGCCAGAGCAAAGGATGAAACTAATTCGTGATCCGTTACCAAGATTGTAATCACATTTAATGAACACTCAGCAAATTCCCAAACTTTCAACTGAACAAGCTAAATGTTTAAGGGGTTTTCCTACTAAAACCCCAATGTACTTTGCTTATGGTAATGTAGCGGTTGTGCCACTTGGCTGTTCTTTCTCTATCCCACACTCTTCCCTCAGTGATGCGCCTGAGCTGCAAGCCCACCTGCAGGTTATTAAGTGGGTTTCCCTCTGGGTATAAACAGGTGGCTCTCCCACTTGTGGATCAAGTCATTTGTCTCTCTTGAGTTTGGCGTGTTTGGCTCCCGGTATTGGCTCTTAAGGTGGCATCGCAACTATTAATAATATACACCCCAGAGTGAAATAAACAGAATGTGACTCTATTAGAGTAAAATTAACTCTGCTTTTCCATAAAGTCTACTAACACCAAAACATTTAACACTTTTGAATTTGCTGTGTAAGTACGGCTGTAAACATTATAATGGATGATTATTGTTGTGATTATGTGCTGAAGACAGTGTCAAAAAAGAGTAGGAGCTTCTTGAAGAGACAGAGTTCAATTTCATTAGAAAGTCAAATTTCTTTTAAGCTAAGTTTTAGATACCTTCAGTTGTTAAAAAAAATGCAAAGTAACAGTTCAGATTTTGCTATAAAATGGCACTATGTGCCTGGAGAACACATACCACCCCTTTAATTGCATATATGGTATATATATTTACTACATTGACGTTTTCCTTGAAGAACGCTTGACTTGTCATTCTTCAGGTGTCAAACTCCAGCTTTGCAGCTTCTATGCCTTTCTGCTTCAGCACATCTAAACTCAATAATATGGTCATTAGCAGGACTCCGTGAAACTCAGCTACATGCCGAAGAGGTAATTCATCTATTTTAGTTAACGTCAGTGCTTTGTGGAAGCAAGATAGCCAAAAAATGAGAGCCTGATTACCACCCATTTGAGCAAAACGCTCTGTAGTTTGTCTTAGAAAAACGGCTCCTCTTTAAATCCCTCTTGATCAGCCTTAAAGAGCCGCAGCTGTGGAGCCTGCACCTGCCGGTCACACCCTGCAATGAAGGAGGAGGAGGAACAAACATCCAACACACGGGTTTTTTGGTCAAGACAAGGGAATGTTACAAACCTCCACACAACTACGCACTAACCTGTGTGAGTCTGTCCTACGACTAAATAAAGGCCTGCAAAATCTTTATTTAGTCTAGGACAGACCTACTTTTGTATACAACATTTTATGATTAGGTACAGAGACTTGGAGCAGCTAAACTGAAAAACATATTTATAAAAGAACACAATTAATTTTGCCTATTTAACTGTTGATATAAAAGATTAAAATCTGTTGCTGAGAGCAGCTGAGTACTGGGAGCTGAACTTGGAAAGAAAAGCCTGTTTGCAGTGAGCAAACAGTTTTAATGAAGTTTTCAATTGAAGGTGGATCTTGGAGCTCTGTTCCTGCGGTTTTATTAGCAAATAGATGGAGCTTCACTTATCCCCTGATGGACTGAAGTACAGAGAACAAAAACAAAACAAGCACCATGCCACAATTTTGTTCTGCTAAAATTACTAAAAGTACTTTTGAAAATGCTTGAAATGACTCTTAAAGGCACGTTTAGATGGTCAAATTATCAGCCAGCCTCCATTTCTAAGCAACATGAATAAAGTGATTCCTCCCAAAAATGAGATGGAGAATTTTAGCAGGAAGATGTGAGGACCTATGCTAAAGCTGTAGTTAATGATGACTAGAACGATAAACATTATACTGCAGTTATTAAAATTATTTAAATCTAACTTCAAGCGTAGAAACCTACAGAACAGACACTCAAAACCATGGAAACTAGATAGTTACATACATGGATAGATGGAATAAGAAGACCAAAACCTGAAGTTTAATCAAACCAAACTGGAGACGTTTGATCTTCTAACTCACCTAAACTTCTCCTGTTTAAGTGAGTTAGAATTAAAATTATTTATTTTTGTTAATAGCCAGAAAACGTAGCGATACCATTTTTTTAGAGCTTTTATTTATTTATTTTTTTTCAAATGAAGAAATTTGGTCAGTATCAGGGATGAAACCTTTTTGGGTTTCCTTCCACAAACCTCTGATGAATTGAAATCACAGCTGTGGATTTCTCATTTAACTTCAGAAAGCGATGAAGTTAATATATATATATATATATATTTTTTTTTTATTCAGAGTATGTAAATATCTGGCTCTAACTGTATATAAACACTGACACTTGTCTGGGATTGTTCAACTACAAATCATTCCAAAACTCAATGTTTTGGACAGCGTTTTCATTTTACCTTATAAAGATCAACATGCATCTGCGTTAGTTGAATGGTAATGCGGAATCTGAACACTCTTTTCATCCTAAAAATTAAAATATTAACAAAAAAAAATTGTTGCTTAATGTTATTGGAATTGTTTGTGTGAAATTCTGCAGCTGCAGAAACATTACATTTTTTAAAGATGTTTTAAAGTTTGCGGTGCCAATAACTGTCAAGCGTATGGTTTCTCATAATGAAAGTTTCCATTACCTTGTGAGGCTGGATGGCCATTTTCAGATCTACACTGACTGAAAAGATAAAAGCTGTCCAGCGGTATTTGATTCAGAGGTAGATTGGTTGTCTCTTTCCATATTAGCCTCTGTGTTATCTGTGCAGACTTTAAGGCTTTCATCTTACAAGTCCAACAGCATGCAAGACAGAAGATTTACTCTATGGTTTGTTGTTTTCCATCGACAAAATATAACAGTGAACAGAGTTTTAAGAAAATAATTTTAAAAAAATGCATCTTAGATCAGGTGAATGAATGAATGAAGCCTAAGAACTAACTGTGTTTTTTAGTCCCCGCATAATAAATTTCTTCATTTGTTTTAATGTGCAGTATTTTCTCTTGTGCATACACCATGAATAATATTCCAACTTTACATTTATGCTTCATACCTTGTTGCTATTGTCAAAAAAACAGATAATTAAGTTTTAAATTTCTACATTGTAAAGACAGTGGATATTTAAGATATCTATTTTATACATTTTCCTTATTTTCTCCCCCAAAAAACACTGTTATTGTTTGTTGTTTTGCAAGCATTTCGCCATACATCAGTAATATGTTAGAAGGTTGTCATCAAAGGCTTATGAATGGATATTGTCTGTATTTTGAGGAAGAAGTGTAGGATTCAGTAGATTTCCATTTTGTAATTGTCCATTTCCGTCTTATTACTAAACCACTTAGTGCTTCAATTATGCTGAAGTATAATCCATATTAGTTTGGTCTGCTCTCAAGAACTTCATGGAAAAACTGGAAGTAATTTAAACATCATCTTCCTCCTTCCCTCGTGTTCAACTCGCCTCCCTGGTGTTTTTCAGTCTAGCTCACCACAAAAAACATGAGCTCTGCCGGCATCATTCCAGACCTGCATGTCTGTGAACCGTTTGCTTTCAGAGCATGTGAATAAAATGGATTAAACATGAACAGAGCCGTAAACAGAGCAGTCAGTCAAGGTGACCCCAGAGATCCGGGCTGCATTTGGAAGATACTGGGATCAGTCAGGTCTTCCACTAGGGCAGGCTCTTATTTTTTTAAACTATTTTCTTCCAGCTGGTAAAATAAATGTAAATAAAGGGCATACTTTCCAAATGAGTTAACATATTTTCAGCTCTAAGGAAAAATGTTCCCTTAAATGATTTTGAAAAGAATTGAAATATTTGCACAAATGATCATTTTCTTAATATATTACTTTATATAGCAAATTTATACAGGCATGAAATGCTTAGCATTGCAGTCAGACATTGAATCTCTGGAATCAATTATAACTGGGATTTATGTTTAGATTCTTCTGGAGTATAAGATTCAAAACATTTATATTCAAGCATATGCATAGTATTCATACAGTTGGAAGTAGTCCTGTGAAAAAAAACATAGGTTAATAAAAGATCAAATTTTATGGAATTAAAATTGAGAAGTTGAGACTATTTTATCCAGAATCAACTGGTTATCTATACTTAATTTGAACCATGTTGATTTTTTTGACCCCTTCTCTAAATACAATCAAAATCAAGAGTCTTTAGGAGCTGGGATTGAAACAAGGAATTGGAGTTGTAGATTAAAAATTAAACAGATGCAGTGGATAGAGTGCAAATATCTAATTAAAACTATTCTTGAGTTATTTCCATGTATTTTAGAAGCATGTCGCAGCGTTGAGAAAGTTTCCCTTTTCCGCTACTTCTAGGTTTAGTTTGCACAGATTAAAGCTGAATAATTCATGTTCACATTTCAGCACCTAAAAATTTGGAGCTAAAATTACACTCACCATGAACAGAAGGATTTGCAGTCTGATCTCTGCCAGCTGGTTCACATCCATTTGACTTGTTTTTCCTGTTGTCTGTGCTTCAGTGTGCCTTAGCCGCCTTCATTCACATTCAGTTATGTGCAAAAATATTCGAATGTGTTGAACATTTTCACATTTTGTCACGTTAGTGAAATTTCAAATGTTTTTATCAGGATTATATTTGATAGACCAACACAATGCTGTGGACACACGTGAAAAGGAAAAATGATTTTGCTTTCTGACAAAGAAATCTAAAATGTGTGGCTTTATTTTTTATTGGGTACTCCTATTTAACCCTTTGGAGTATGTGCAGACATTGATCTCTAAACTGTGCATCTTTGAGCTTGTTGCTCTTCTCCAACCAGAGGCTGTGGGAATAGAAACGATGTGGTAAGTCAAAGCTGCTGCATTACTTTACCACTTGGCTTATTTGCCATAACATCTTTTTTATTCAATGTTTTTATCTATTTATGCGCAACTGTGCCACCAATGCACCCAGTAACGAATAAAACAAACAAACAAATACAGTTGGTATTTTTCTGCAAACTCATCAAACCAAAAATGAAAATTTTTTGCTTAATCTATTGTTTCACATTGTCCATTCACATGTATCTGAATCCAAGCAGAGAAAAATAAATGATATTACATGCATACAGTCACCTACTGAATTACTCACAAAGACACCACTGACACAATTACCAAAACATTAACAAAAAAATAAATAATAAAAAAATAAACAAAACAGTATCACTGTAAACATGGCAGTGGCAGAATTATGCTGTGGGTAGGATTTCCTTAGCAGGGGCGGAGGAGCTGTTTGGAGTCTGAAGATGGATGACACTAAATAAAGCTAACAGCTTAAACTTAAATACAATTACTGGAAACCTAGCACATTTAGCATAAATGCTAATTATGTTACAAGATGGAACAGCGCACCATGGGAGGAAGCAGAGCAGAAAAGAGCAGAGGAATGAAGCAGCAGGAGAGAATGTGTTTCTCTCTGATCATTGTGGTTGAAGTAGCAGCTCAGATATTGTCTTATTTTAACAGAGAGGAAGTGTTTCCTCAAATGTCGTTCCAATGAAATCAGGGCTTTATTAAAGTGAAGCTTGTGGAGCTTTGGAAGTGCCTGCAATCAAAACAGTTGTCTTGATTTGGAGCTTTTTGGTCCAGAATCAAAATGTTTTTTGCAACTCAAAAATAAAATTTAAACAATAAAGAAGAGCTTTGGCTGGTTTCTAACTGTACTGAGACCAACGAATAGAAAGTGTGTTACTTCAGGCTGTAGTCATGGTTATTTAAAAATCTGTCCTGGGGTGAACTGCTGCTTTGTTTCTTCATTTTGCTATGGTAATTCAGCTTTAAGTTTTCCTTCCAACTGGTTACTTTATGCATCAAACCCACCCGCCTTAATCTTGGTTTGCCGTTAAAGTCTGGTCTCATGACAACCCTTACTTGCCCTGAGCTTTGTGTGCACTAGATTCATAAAAGTTTTATATTAGTCGTATTACTATTACAGTTTTATGAGTCAGAAATGTCTGATGACCAGAAGTGTGAGCCAGAAAGGCCTCATGCATACAAATGAACCCAGACCGCTTCAGTCATATCTGGCATCATTTAAAAGATAAGTTCTGCTGAAGGCACAGAAAAACAGTCTAAATTTATTATTAGTATTATAATACTAATACAAGAGGGTTGACTATTAAAGGAAAAGAAACTGCAATGAAAAGTGCCCCCCCCCCATTTCTGGAAAATCAGGAACAGTTGGTAGCACTGTTGCCTTGCAGCAAGATTGCATGGAGTTTGTATGTTCACCCTGACATGACTACTGGGTTAATTGGTATTTGCAAATTGCCTTAAGGTGTGTGCGCGTGTTGGGGTGCGGGGGCGTGTGTGTGTAGGCGTGTGGGGGTGTGTATAGTTTTATAGTTGTTTGTCCTGTGATGGAGTGGAGATCTGTCCCAATAGCCACTGGAAATGGGTGCTAATCCCCCGATGACCCTGAAAGGATCAGTGTGACGTCAACATGACGGTTTAAAAAAAACAAACTGTCACTTATAAATAATTGCAAAAATAAACATGAAGCTCTTTTCTTTGCGTTAGAAATGTTAGTGTGTTTTTTGGTGTTGAACCCTGACACACTAGTGGAGCTGTTGTCAGTCAGTTGCTATGGCAATAGTGTGTAGCGTAGCCAACACAGAGAGTGAGAAAAAAAGATTACAGGTGGTTTTCTTGTTCTTCAATGGTTTTTCTGTGTTATTTTTTATGCTGCTGTGGCGCCCTGGACTGGAAATTAATAATATTTGCGTTTCCAAATTGCATTTTGTTAATATATTTGTTCTACGGTAGCAGCACGGCTATTGATGGCAATTAAAAGTATCAACGTTTTGCTCCCCATGTTGTGCACATGCACAGATTTTCCAGATGTAAACGACATGAAACGTGTCTGTAGATCATACATGGATAAACGATGGATCCTGGTGTGTACGTATGTTTCTGTGTGCTCACATGAGAAACATCTTCAAACAACGGATCTTTCCTATAGGTCGTGGCTGCACACCTGCCTGCAATCATCTGATTATCTGCTTAGGATTTAGGTCAACAGAAGCTGTGTTTCCATTACAAATGTGCCCAAATTTTAGAAATCTAGCATGGAAGTCTGAAAAGGTGTCCAAATGTAACCTACAGTTACATATGAAATGTACTGTCTGTCTGTAATGGTGTTATGTTTATGCCTGTGGGCAGGTCTACATGACTCAACTATTGACTGCAATCAGCTGTTGTGCAGCTGAATATAGTTCCTCTCTGACTCCAGAGCAAGAAACTTTCAACTATCAGCAACTTTTTTGCTTTTGTTCCAATGCCTCTGAGAGATCATTTCTTATGATTCTGCTCCCCTATGATGCTCTCTAAAATCATGCCAGACTGTTCAAAGGAACTCACAGTGATGCTGGCCTATTTCAGTGACAAGACCATCAAGGGAGAAGCATTTTCTTCTTCTTCATTTTTTATCTTTTTACAAAAACAATACTTCGCTGAAGAGGTCCAGCTGGCTGCTATTCAGTTCTTTTCTGAGCTATGGGCGAGCGAGGATGGATTCAATCACAGCACTACGAAGCTGATCCTCAAAGTCTAACGGCATCGAGGAGGGATTCCCCGACTGAACCACTGATCTTATCCTGTTCTTTTTCATGGTTACTTGAGCTGTAATATCACCCCAGTCAGATTTCTAGATAGAAAAACAAAAAAATATATCTGAGGCTATGCGAAAGCCGGCAGAGCTGAGTGAGTCAGCTGAAAAGATGTTTTCTGATGTGTCATCACTGTCCTCCTCTGAAAACCTTCACCCTGTTCAGCCCCACATTAGGTTTGTTTGAAAAATCACCTTATTGCAGGGAGTTTCACCACAGGCTATTCACTGACACTCTTCTTATGCAAGAGAAAATTAGCACTTTTTTCCAAAAGCAAGTTTTAATGCCAAGTAATTATAGTTGGAGGTGTGTGGCAAGGACAGCGGCCTCTCTTTCAGTGTGGAGGCTGCTGCAGCAACAAAGTCCAGTGACCTGGTAGGGTTCAACTTATGCAACATTTGGATAAACATTAAGACAATACAGGAACATCTTTAAAGATTTGGATATTGTGAAAAAGTTTGACATATTGTCTCATTTGAGAAAGTGAAACTCATCTATTACATAGATTCATTACCCATTGTGAGATATTTCAAGCCTTTATTTCTTGTAATTGAGATCATTGTGATGGAAACCCAAAATCCAGTGTCCCAGAAAATTTGAATATTACAAAAGAGGAATGAAAAATTACATTTTAAACTAATAGCAAATCACAAATAGTTGTGTCTCAGCATTTAACAAACTGCAACTGCTCGTAAACAGAAGAAAAATGAGGTTTCACTGTTCAGTGTAATTTTCTGAAATGTGTGACCAAAGTTACTGGATTTATTTTTATTTTTTTATGTTCCTGTAATTTGACTTATGATTTATTCGCTTAAAAATCCCTTTTCTCCCAAGTGCTGTGAAAAAGGATTGGCCTCTGACTAATTTAGGTTTAGTCCCAACGTTTGAGATCATCAAGCTAATTTCAAGATCAGACTCAAGTAAGATGAGTTCATACAAAAAGCAGTTAATAATTAATACACTGGGTTCACTGCATATTTCTTGGTTTAATTCCACAAGCTACACCCAGACCCAAAGATGGCCAGACATGTTGAATAAATAAATCACTTAAATATAACATTTCAGACAGAATGAAGTAGGTCAAAAAATCCCGAAAGGAAAATGAAGTACAGATGAGAAATGGTTGCTGACTTTCATTTTGGAAAGGAAAAGATTTACAAAGCCATTTCTCATATCTTGGGATTAAGGTTAATATGATTTTTCAGAAATGTGGAAAAGTGGTGAACCTTCCAATTAATTTAAAAACTCATCCATGAGGTTACCAACAACAAAACCAAAAAACAGGATATCTAATATACTGCAGTCCTCACTTATCACAGTTAAAGTTAGTTTTTATGAATCAGGTCAAAATTACATTGTGCGCAACAAATCCCAAACCACTGGTGACTAAAAAGAAAAAACAAACAAAAAGAAACAGTCTCACCTTTTAGCTTCTTTAACAGGGCAGCTGAATTATGAACGTTGTCATCCCCTGGACGTTTGGTGTGATGGATGCGTTCAGGACCCATCTCCCACGGTCCCTTTGGAACGTTTCCCAGCACATCCCACTGGGAGGCTGGGGAAATTTCCAGAGGGACTACAAATCCCTCAGGGGAAATGGAGGCCTGGGTTTCCCTCTTGGACTGACGCCTCTGCAACCAAAGACAAATGATGTCAAATTTTTACATTTACGATTATTTGGTTTCCAACTACCAACAAATACAGTCTTTCTACAATCTATATAATCTACCATGAACATCGTTGATAATAAACATTTGTGGTGGGGTTCTGTTATGACTTGGACAAAAAAAAAAAAGATAAGCCAATGTGGTTCACTTCAGATGATGTTTATTGTACTCATCTTCAGGCGAAAAAAGTTGGAGAAGTTGTGCAGCATATTTACAATGGACATCCAGACAGGCTTATTTAAAAAAAAACTAACAAAAAAACAACAAATAAACAAACAAAAAAACACTTCATTGCAGCTCAAAAGCCCATCAATTTCAGTGTAACCTGTAAGGAGTCTAAACTTAGACTGACTCCTTCTTCTTCTTCTTCTTTTTGTTTTTAATGGCGGTTGGCAAGCAACTTAATGGTGTGCATTACCGCCACCTACTGGTATGGAGTGTGGATCAGAACGCAACTTAAAAAAAAACCCCAAAAAACCCACTAAATCCTTTCTATCAGTTTAGTTTTCTTAAGAAATTTTATGAAATAACATAAAAATTCAGAGGAAGAGGAATATCCCAAAATATCTGGTATTTTTAACTGTAACTTATTCTTAAAAAGCCTATATTCTAATTTCAACTGACTCCTTATAGTGCAGAGCTCTCTTTTATAGTAACAGGCTCCGCCCACAAGAAGACGAAATGAAAAAAACAAAAAGTATACAAAGTTTACAAACTAAATATATTAATTATAATTACGAAAAAAACAACAACCTGCGAACAAAAATACGCTGTTAAATTTAATAGAAAACGCTACATACAACGTCTTAATGACGTCATTAAGTCGTCATGTGACTCCCGTCTGGCGCGCATTAACGCGGAAATAACTTGTTTGAATATCTGAACCGGGAAAATGTTTGACGCTGAAAATTACAAGCTAGGATGGAAATGACCGCCGAGTCAGGAAAACACCGCGTGTATCAACCCACGACGAAACGTGCCAGTTTGTGCTGAAACCAAAGAGTAAGTTATATCGGATGTGTGGATGTTTGTGTGCTTTCATGTAGGTACGGACTTTACTGCATCAGTGCATTCAAGCTCATGACGGCTCCTCTATCACACATTGAATTCTTAGTTATTTCAGAATACATAATTCAAATAGAAATTAGATATAAGCACGTTTTTTTAAAATAAAAATGTTATAATAGCTTCCCATTCTTACTTGGTGCTCATATTTGGCAGCTTTTATTAATAGTACAGCAAACAGCTACTGTAATATTTATGGATCCACATTTTCACAGTTATTTCTGTGGAACTTAACTGCATATTATTTGCGGAAAACCCGCCTGTTCCCAAATTATTTCATAGAGAATAAAACATTTGAAAAATGCAACTTAAGCTGAAATATCTGGAGTCAATGCTACTTCATGTACATGCTGCTCACATCCTTCCATTTCTCTCTGCTGCCTACAGCTGGTTCACCACAACAGAGCCTGCCATGAATGCTAAGGCTAGTTAGCATTGCCACTGATGACAGTGGATAAACAGTTTTCCTGTATTGGTACGTTGTTTTTCCTGTCTTTAATGTATTGAGCAGCTTGTACCTGAGGATGATTTACAGCGCTACGACCCTCCTTCTGGCTCTGATTTGTTGTTTTTGGTCAGAAGTGTTGCATTTCTTCAAACCGTAATATTAGCTCTGGGAGGTGTTTGATATTTTCACAGATTATCTGGCTGGTGTTGTACTGTTCTTACTTGGTGACAGTTTCAACAAATATGTAAAAAACATTTATATAAAAGCTACATAGCGCAACCTTAAAAGTTTTATTGTTTATTTTGATGGGGAACACATAGAGCGCCTCCCCCACGCCTCCATTTCTTTTCTTCATAAAGGGTCACAAGATGTTGGACAAACACTTAGTCAGGGAGGCCTATAAAAGCAGAAAACAAGGCAGCAAAAGGAGGTCTGAAATAAATAAAGTGCTGTGTAGGCGACCTGATGGCTGACTGCTTAGTGTTCGTTCCACATTGACTTAAATGCTCCCAGCTGAGTTGCAACCAGCTTGAACCTTTGCTGCAATCAATTCCCTAGATCTGGTTTGTCATTCTTTTTCGGAGTAAGGACAAATACCCCACACGAAATAAAAACTTTGCATCAGCAAGACTAAATGCATATTAATGCTGTTTGGTTCCACATCCAACAAATGTGAAGAAGTAGTTATGAAGTGATGTCCATTATCTTCCACTTATTCAAGTTGGATAAATAAAAGATAATAGACTTTGTTGGTTTTTGGTTTTATTTACCCAGAATGCCCTGCTTCCGGTTTTTGGATCGGTCTCCGTTTCGTTTGGCGTTCACATATGCATTCTAACCTCACCAGAGTTCACTTCAACCGAACCGAGATCGAGGTTTTTAGGTGGAACCCGTCAGAGTCTGATAATACATTCACAGCTCCACAGCAAACTGGAATTTCTAGATAAACCAATTTGATTAAACCAGACTAAAAACTGTTGGTGTGAATTCACTATATTCAATATTTCACTATATTGAATATAGTGAATTCACTATATTCAATATTTAGTATGTGTATATATATATATATATACATATATATATATATATATACAATTTTATTTATTTGAAAGACAGAAAAGAAGATGTGGAGAAAAGAGGAAAGTCCAACTAGCACCCCAAAACAGGTTGCCACCACATCCTCTTTCAATGCACTTTTAAGAAATCTTTCTAAGATTTTCCAAGGTTGAGCCTTGGAAAACACCAAAGCTCAACCAAGTCTTTTCTTTAAAAGAAACCATAAAACTACCTAACAGCACAATGAACACAGTTTGAAATGGCAAGACCAAATTATATTAATGTGGCTGCAAATCAGCCCCTAGTCCTCTTGGAGGCTTTGAACAAACTTGCAGGCTTGAAAAGAAATGCCAACAGTTGGGACAGCATACAGAGAGCCATACGATGTGTAACTGGGGAGACGATAAGAACAGAGCGCAGGATGTAAACCAGTCAGCAAGCATCACAGAGACATTTCCGTTTAAACCAGGAGAATAAAGGAATACAATGGGAACAAAACTGCCCAGAGGCAGCTGCATGACTTTTTAAATTATAGACGTTAAACTTGTCAGATGTTCTGTGGAGATTCTAGTTTGGTTTGCATATGTGTGTGTGATAAAACAGTGAGTAGACACACACATCCACAAAGGACCCTGCTTTAATTAGGGTTGGAAACATTTACTATGCATATTACTCTCTCACTTGGAGCAACTGGCTACTGTTTTTTTTTAAATAATGGAATTTGTAGTAGAACATTTTCAAATGAAGTACATTATAAAGCAAATAAAAACAGATGCTTTATAATTATTTTAAATATTTCCTCTAAGCAACTATTGGTAGTTGCTTTGCACAAGTGTTAGAGTTTTTGAAGGTATAAATTTTGATGACCAGCAAAGAGGTGAAAATAAAAAGTTGACAAAAGGATGCTGCTAGATTAAATATCAGTGCACACGAGCATGATTGACAGCGCTAAAACCCTCCTCCTGGCTTTGATTGGTTGCTTCTGTGTGGATCGCTGCAGTCATGCAGATTTCATTAGGACTGGCTTCTTCTAAAACATAGGTGTCAAACTCTGGCCCGCAGGCCAAATTTGGCCCACAGTGTAATTATATTTGGCCCACGAGGCAATTTCAAATTAATATTAGAGCCAGCCCGCTGGTATTATACGGTGGCAACGCTGTGACGCCGCATTCACCACTTATACTACAAATCCCATAATGCTCTGCTGTTTTTTGGCACGTCAATCAGGACAGAGGCAGACCCGCCTCCTCCTCTGTGTCAGTAGCACTTATGGTAGCGGACATGGATGTATTAGGAAGGTGGTGATCCGTCTTCTTGCGCACTCCTTGGGTTGAAAGCCCCGGCGCACCCCGCATCCCCGTGCCTCTCCCACAAACCACACTGCGACCTCAAACTACAGCTGTCACTGTGTTACCCTACCAAAAAATGGCAAAAGGAAAGACAGAAAATAGAACTTTTCTGGACAGGTGGGAGACAGAATATCTGTTTACATATGTATGTGAGCAACTTTTCTCCTCAATGAAGATGACGAAACTGTCTCACAGGAGACGTCTGACTGACGAACACCTTTGTTCGATAATGAAGGTTTCCTCAGCTCAAACTCTGAGCCCCGACATTGATGAACTGGCATCCAAGAAAAGATGCCAGGTATCTGGCTTGGACGCATCAGAGTAGATCAGTGTGTCGCAAAATGAGCAATAAATACGTTTTCTATGCACCTTTTCTTGTTACTCCAAGGCCTGACTGGTTTATTCATAGTTTATTTAATGATTTATTCATAGTTGTTATGTTATTTTCAAATTTATTAGCCTGTGTACGAAGCAAATTTTGACATTTACCTCAGAAAGGAGGCATTCAATTTTTATTTAAATTTTATTTAATATGCCATTTATATGTTATTATTTTTAGCAACTCAATTATGCACGCCTGCACTTTTAAGTAACAAGCCTTGCTTGTTCAATATTTATTTATAAAATGTTCAACCTTGGCCCGCGGCTTTGTTCAATTTAAAATTTTGGCCCACTGTGTATTTGAGTTTGACACCCCTGTTCTAAAATGTCAGCTAATAGCATGTCAAGTATTATTGTGCCCGGGTACTCTAAATCTTGAAACTTCATTTTCTTTTGAATATTTTAAATATAGATATAAAACAAAACAAATCTGCTGTTAGATTTTATATATATATATAGTATATCTATTTAATTTTAATGGCTTGTCCTCGTTTAACAAAATTACATTCCCAATCAATCCAATATGCAATAAAGTTATTTTTTCTCCAAAATGTCTTTGACACAGTTGCTGTCAAAGACAACTTTGAGAGCAACTGACTGACAACTTTTAATATCTGTTGCAAAGTTCTATCCAAATGATCCCGTTCAGAGTATTTAATTATCAAGTCTTCAGGCATAGATGTCAACATCTTGATGGGGACAATTATGGGATGACTAAGGCAGTGTTTTTCATACGCTCAAAAAGAAACACTCATCTTAGTTCTCACATGTACCTCACCAGAGATACACAACCTAAACTGTGTCGATACTCATCAACTCGCAGTGACATGCAGTGATGTAGAATAGCTAATAGGATTTTGATAGTGGGCCTAATACTCCCACAGGTGCTTTAATAGACTTGTCTTCTGGAAGAGTCAGGATATTGCCTTGCCGTACACTCTGCACCCCTAAGAGTTTTAAAATGTTCAAAGGAAAATGAGCACCGATGATGATATGCTTCTCAGAACAATCACTGCCTGCTGTGAACGAGCTGCTATTTTTAAAATCTGGGTGTCAAAAGCCTTAAAAATAAAAAAATTCTGAGTTGATGTTCTCACACGATTCTTAGAAATATTAACCTGTTTCTAAATCCACCAATTTTGGACTTTATGGGCTAATTGTTTAGATCATTAGATCTATACAATTAGCAGTAGATCAGCAGTAAATCTGAGAGGGAAAAAACCCCAATAAAAATTACACTAAAACCCAATAAATCTAAGCACCCGAATGTGAGATAAGGTAGACATAGGAGAGGACATAGTAATTAATTTGCTTGTCGACCTCTCTTCTTTTTTCACAAAAGAACTTGCAGAATAGAAAATGTTTTCTTTGCATAATAAGTTTCTTATTTCCTGAACCTTTTCTCTTCTTTGAAGGGTGTGAACGATGTAATTGTACATGGAAATCTCCAGAGCAGTTCTGCAAAGTGAACAAAATGAAAGTTCTCCTCACTGTATAAATAATTATACACATAGGGGATTTCGCAGAAATCCATCTGTTGCATTTGTGAATTAAAGATGAGTCGATTGAGAAACCAGAGACGAGTTTAAACCACTTCTGTGGCTTTATATGAAAACATGACAGGAATTTGTGAGATTTAAGGTTTTCTTTAGAAGCAGATAAACTCCATGTCTAACACTTTATGGTAATTTGATGGCTTTGTAAATTTGATTAAAAATTTATTTCTTGTATTTTTGTGCTAAAGTCTCATGAGTAGACTCATAGTTTATATTATGTTTTTATTTCAGTTATGCTCATGAGCTCTATGTGTAATTTTCTGTTTTGCCACTTTGAAAGTTGCCTACTAGAACTGATGTCTGCAACTGCAACAATGTTTAGCGTTGGCATCTTGTACTTTCATTTAGTTTTTTTCTTGTTTAAAACTTGAGTTAATTTAAAAAAATATAAATTTGCCTTAAAATTGGTGTGCCTTCCATTTTTGTCATGTCCTCATCGTGATCATTAGTACAGTCACAACTTGGGGGGGAAAAAAATATTTTTTCTTGGATTTGAGGCTTTCCACTTTCATTGCTTTGGACAATTATTTTTAGACAAAACAATATGCAACTTGTTCTTGTTTTTAGCTCATATTTTATTGGCTTATTTAATGGTGTGAAATTTCTTAATTGCTTGTTTTGCTTCTGTTTCTAATTTTGCTTTTCTCAAAAAGGATCTCTCTTGAAAATAAAATCTTGGATCTCAACGAGTCAACCTGCATAAATAAAGGTGAAATAAAAGTGAAACTTTTAGAACCAAATTTTGCCCAAAAACTACTGAAACGTGAGACAGTTGGGCATGTGCAAAGGTCTAGAGAAGGTCCCGCTAGGTTCACCTGTAAAGGTCATAGTGCACTTCAGGTTTACCCTGAAGTCTCACCTGAACCTTTTGTACTATTAGTAGATAAACAGAAGTCAGTTCTGTTGAGAAGTAGGTTCTCACAGTGTGCTGTGTACATATTTGTGCACTTTTGTCCTTGGGTTTAAAAAGGCCCATTTTGAACTCTAACTCAGAGCTGACTCTGAAAGCGGAGCTATAGTACAAATCCATACGAGTTGCCATGCTGATATGGTTGGACATTATGATTCATACCAAACTGTGATTTTCTTTTATGTGTACTAAATTAATTCTGTTTAGGATGCTATCCTTGAGACATCTTGTTAATGAAGCGTATATCGCCTTTGAGAGTGTTTCTCACATCTGGGTAAGTCTACTGTGAAGGGATATTGGCGGTGTCTCTTTCAAACTACATAGTAGCGCTGATAGGAAATTATGGTTTGTTTCAGATGTAAATTTAATATGTCGCTCCTGATACCCATGAGATACGCTGTCAGTGTACAGCGAACACAGCTCTATTTTCTGGTGAACTACAGAGATGAGTACACATTTCATTCTGTCAGTAAATACCTAATATGTAAACACGTCTTGATATTTATTTCTTTACTCCTCCCTTTTTAGAATTGAGCCAAAAAAAAAAGACCCAGTGTTGTTTTAGTTGCAGTTGGCTATATTATTGGCTATATTATGAGGAACTGAGCTCAGTCTTAAATAGTCTGATTAAAAAAAACATCTAGGATCATTTCAGGTGAAGATGCAACTCAGTCTTAAACAATAGGTAATGTGAAACTTTGATGCCTATTGCTTAGGGAATTTTGCTTAACAAGTCAGTGTTGTGGCTTGAATAAACTGTAGTCACACATTTCTTGAAAAAAAAAAGGTTGAAGTCAGGGAAAAGATGAGGAGTGGCTGTTAAGCAAAGTGAGCAATGCAAATAAAGTGATATTCAGAACCAGACTCATTATCAGCTCAGATTCTTTTTTCTTTCTAACAACATTTTTGGAATAGGTTCCCAGAGCAGCCGAGTCCAGCAGGAAATCTGCTCATTAACAGGTCTTTTGTGTCAAATTCTTTGAAAGAAAAACCCCTAATTATTATAATAAACTAAACATAAAATTTAAAAAAACGTAACTGAATTAATTTCAGTGTTTCTCTTGGTAAGGAATATATTTTTACAGCCAGTTAGAGAGCAAAACTGGGGACTTAATTATAAAAAATAAGAAACTCTTCAAACTCTAATCCTAGAAGCTGTGGCACAGTCCTACCAATCCAAATGACTGAAAATAAAAATTCAAAACACATGGATAATGGGAAAAAAATTTAACTGGTAAATAATTTTAAAAACCTACTAAGCTAAATCAGCGACTGTTTTGAAATGTATAATATTTTAATAGAACAGCTAATTGGAAACAAATGGAAGGAAGCAAAATAAGCTCTTCAATAAATGTGATTAATATAAGAAACTAAAAGCCTAATAAAAAAATATAAAATGAAAAAAAGAACCATGACACTGCTAAAATTACTCGTCATTTCTTCATGGCCTTTAATTGACTGACTATAAAATGTGACAATAAATCTACAAGTACAAAATACATACTGTATGTGTACTGTACTTTGAACGTATTTGGTTTGGTTTCTTTCTAAACATGGAATAATTTAACACGTGGTGAAATTTTCATGTCAATAGAAATATGTTCACTATGTTGAAAAGTTATGACATATTCAATACTTATTTTACCTGCTATAAACTAAACTGCAATTGGGAGGGAAATGGGGGTTGCAAACAAACAAAAGATGAATATTATCTGATAAACAATGAGTGTCATAAAAGTCAAACTCTTTAATGAAAGAAACTACGACAGATTTCTAAAACATAACGCCATGAAAACATTTATTCTGTACTTTATATTTGTATTTTACTGAATCACATTTAAAACCAGTAAAGAAATGTTATGAATTTTCCTTCTAGCATGGGACATAGAACGATTACAGAGAATATTAGGACATGAATGCATCAAACTTGCACGCCATTCACATTTCATGTCGAATTCGGATGACATTTCCAATATTCTACTCATGTCTTGTTTTGAACTTGTTTTCAGAACATGCCAAATAACAAATTTGATTTCTGTTCAAGGAAACCAGGACATGGCTTTATGGATCCCTCGGTTCCACTTATTAATTCCTTATTTCAAAGTGCAAACCCTGGAGTTCCTTAATAACGAAAGGACCTCTCATGATTTCACATAAGCTTTCCATGGTTAATTTTGCAAAGATGTGTCTGTCACAGAGGCGGTGCTATGTCAAAGAGCTACATTTTTTATGAACTTTGATTAATTTGGCTGAATAATTCAGCAGGCTCTTTGATGAAAGAGGCATCACTCCCGTTCCTCTCACTGCTGTCACTTTTTCCACGCTTTGTCTAAACAAGATTGCCCGTGTGTATTACGCAACACAAATATGCTGCGTTTGACAACACTGCGTTCTCAAGTCTTGTGTGCTCCACCTTTTATTTTTCAAATAAAAAGCATTAGTAAGCATTAACTAGTGAAAAAGGCCTAATTGACTTGTAAAATTAATCTTATATGATGAGGGTACTTCCATAATGGTTTAATTATAAATGTGTCATTAACTTGTTTTCTTGTACTGACTTACGAATATGTTCATGTACAATGTGATGGAGGGGTCTAGTCAAAGGCCAGAGCTAATTTTAATTGAGAATGTGTTGCATCTTTAAAAAATACAGTTAAAAGGTGCTGTTTATTTAATCTGATTGAGTATGAGCAAATTTTACTATGCATACTATTCCTTCCACATTGCCATAATGCTGCAGTTTTTGATGGTCTTACATATAGAATCCAAATTAAATGTAAGAACATTTGTGCCTGTAGTGTGACAAAGGTTATTAAAGGAGGCGTATTATGATTTACATTCTGTTATAATGCTATTCCCTCAGCAAAAACATACCTGAAAGGTATTATTTTGAGTGTTGGTATTAGAGGTTTTGTTCGTACCTGATGGAGCATTTTGTGTCGGCATTAATGACTTTGTGTGACCTACAGTGCCTTTTGGCTGTGGGATGCCTCAGGGATCCACTCTAGGAACCCTTATTTTCTCTTTCTCCTGTTGTTGGGTTCCATTTTGCGGAAAGAAGTGCATTTAATTGTTAAGCTGATGACTGTGAAGTATACATACATATGAAAAAATATGTTCATCCTTTAGTGCCTAAATAAAATCAAAGCTCAGATGCAGGGG
This sequence comes from Xiphophorus maculatus, assembly GCF_002775205.1. Classification (NCBI taxonomy): domain Eukaryota; kingdom Metazoa; phylum Chordata; class Actinopteri; order Cyprinodontiformes; family Poeciliidae; genus Xiphophorus; species Xiphophorus maculatus. The sequence continues at coordinate 3,309,073 of NC_036463.1, forward strand.
TCTGGAGTTTTGTTGTGCTTTATAAATAAACTGAATTAAACTGGAAGGAGATTTTAAACTATTTTCAGGTCATGCTTGCCTTTAGAGTAAAACCGTTGGTTTTTGAGGGGACTCGATATTTAATGGAGAGCCATGTTAATAAAAGAGAGAGGTGGATTTATTCTTTATCTGCAGGTCAGGTGTAACGTCAACACCGTCACCAACAAAAAGCAAGAAGCTGCCTTCTGTACCCAGTCAGGAAACAAAAGCAGATTATATTTAACAATATCTAACACCCAAACCAACAAATAGTATTCTTTGAATATGAATCTTCACATAAAAATAAACTAAAGTTAGGACCATGTTCATCATTTTTGCTGCCCTGTTGAGGAAGCAAAACGGAAAGTTGTTCTCACTTGGTCCGGTGATAAGATATGATGCTAAAGTGGTAAGTTAAACCATTTGAAATATTAGGAAAACACAATTGGAGTAGATCTGGAAAATCAACATGCCTCTCTTCCAACATGTCTGAAGTCATACTAAAGTTATGTAAGTCACACAATGTCAATTCTATTTCATAAAGTACAAGAACCCCCTGGTCACCATTACAAGCTAAAAGTCCAAGACTGCACATTTGTGCTCCAGTGTTATCCTTAACCTAATCTTGTCATCACTTAAAATTCCTCTGCTGTTTTTTTTCTCCACATGGGTAAAAGAAAGACGGAGTAAACCTTTGACCTTCTGGAGGATATGGGGAGGAGTGATGAATGGTTTCTGCTGTACAGAAGAGAAATGAATCCAGTTGTACTTCAGAAGACTAAGACACCAGTGTATTGCTTGGTGTAATGCGACGCATTGCAGATGCACTGAGAGCAAACACACACATTATCTGTCCCACTTTTAAACCTCAGCTCTGCTTCTGTTTGTTATTAGAGACTGCTTGTACATATGATAATGAAATCATTCTCTTTAGGCATTCAATGTTTGTTCATGTAAAGTTTGTGGCTACATGCACAAGTTTTGTCAGTTCTTTTGCTTTATTTCTGACAAATTATGATTAAAAACTTTAGAAATCCAGTACGTTCTCCAAGCAACATTTGCGTTTGATGTTTAAAGAGCTAAGATAGAAAAACAACTTTATTCCCATAAAATTCATCACTGACCAAGATAAAATACTCACATTAGCACACCTCTGAAATCAGAACCATCAGCGTCACGATGTTCAGGAAAGGCGTAGGAAAGAGTCTGAATAATACATGAATTGTTAATATTTTCTCCTCCTCTGCTGCCCTCCCATGAGGGGCACCACAAGGCTTCATTCTCGAGCCTTTTCTTTTTTCGTCATGCATGTTGCCTCTTGGCGCAGCTTTAGAGAAGCATCACGTTTTCTTTATATCACGCAATTTACTCTCAAATTAGTTTTCCCAGTACAGAACATTCGGTTCTCTCTCCAGCCTTACTGAGATCAGGGGACGGACAACGCCAATTTATTTTGAATCTTAATGTAACAAAAGGAAATGTCTTTTAGACCAATTTGCACCAACAAGATTTCCCTGTATTCTTCTTTCCTCCAAGAACATTTGTGAGAACCAACATTGAGACAGACATAATTATTTTATAGCCTTTAAACTTGATTCCTCCTTTGCTATTCTCTTTAAATCATCCAGATTTCTATTGCTCACTTAAAACTGAAGAAAAATCCCACTGATTCTTTCCAACTTGGACAAGCAGGAGATAGAACATTTATGGAAGTATGACATTGATTTTCCCAAATATATGTTTAATGTAAAAAATTATGCAGATTCCGATGAAAAAGAGCATAGTTACTCAGGGTGTTAGAAGGATTTTATTAGAAATATGAAGCATAACAGGATCATTCAGACATACACTTCAAACTTTCAGTCTTCCATCTGAATGCTGGGCGTTAATTTTTTATCAACCGTCACAATTCAACTAAGAATGAAGAAAGCTTGCATTTATTTCCCACTATTGCTTTTTGTTGTACAATCCAACCATAAATGATCATATTAGTGGCACTTTCCCATCTTCTAATGGTCAGATCTATTGCCAGCCAGACCTAATTCTGCAAATTACATATTCATTTCTTCACATTTGTTTTTCGGTCATGGCAGATAATCAACTTTAGCAGTAACATTTATAAGATAGCATTTATGATTCATATGCACAATTTCCTTACATCTTTTAACAACCTTTATCAACACTCTGCAGTCACAGTTTGAGGATACAGAATTACAGTGACTTACATAAACATAATTCTATATAATTAAAATGTGGAATACCAATTTGCATGATGCACAGAACAGTGATTATACTTAAAAAAAAGACATTTAGTCAGGAGGCATAACATTCCTAATATAAACTAACATAAACCCACCACATTGAGTTTAACAGCTGCCCCTTCAGTATGGCTTAATGAAGAAATGAGGAGGTAGACAAATCAAATGCACTTTTAATTATTTAGCAACCTGCTGGATGGAGGTTGTTCTCAACATCAAACATACTGAAATTCAGCGCACAGAGAGCAAGGATCCACTGCAGTCAGTCATGAGCAAACGCTCTGCACTCTCCAAGCTGTCTGCCTAACGAATTGCTCATCTGCTCCCTGGAAAGGAGAAGGAAGCGCTTCAGTTTTAATGGATCTTTAATTCTCTGTCCAAAGCACTGCCCATTGCCCATTCCCAGCAAACATCACACCTTGGCACAGTATGGGTTTGTTTTGAATAGCAACTGCAGATCTTTGGAGTCTGTTAATAAGCAGTCTGTTTTATTTTGCTTTTAATGATCGACTTGAGGCCACAGGAATGGATGCTGTGCTGGAGCAGGGGAGTTTTAGGCACCGAAGGTTTTGGAAAGTCTTTGTTGCAACAAAATGGATTTGAATTTTAAACCTCACAGAAAGGCAAATGGAGTCCAAATCAATGTTATTGTTTTTGCCAAAATACAAATTGAGACCATTGTAACTAAAATTTCACAAACCACTTTTAGGTTCTAAACCTACTGTGCTTTGTAAATGTATTTGTGCCCCTTATTATATCACAGCCTGGGAAGAACCAGTTTGCTTGGTACAGAAGGTCTGGACTCTCAGCTATTGAGAAACAGTGGAGGTGTGGACTCTTGAAAATGTAAACATTATGCTTCCTTGAACAGGTTAGGAGAGGTTATTGAAACGGCTCATTTTCAAGACACCAAAAAACATTAAGTTACTGCCAAAAAACTGCTGAATGTTTTTTAAGTGTTTGTATTTTTAGAAGAAGTATTTGTATTTTTAGAAGCAGCAGAAACCTAAATGGAGGTACAAAAAGAGTGCAAAATGTGAATTTTGCATAATATGTTTCCTTTAAATGGTTGGGTCCAATTTCACCCAATTGCTAACGTTTAGTCGTGGCGTATGTAATGTGCCAGCTCGATCGTGCAGGAAGCTTCGCAAAAACAGAGGAGAAACTCAACGGCATCGCTCAGAACTCTTCCTTCTGTTTGCTGATTGGCCAAGATGAAAGAAATCGAGCTCAATGGGACAAATCCCAGAAGAATCACGGAAGAGAGATGAAAATTGAGCAGAACCGAGTAGGCAATATCGATACCGATTAATTTTATTGAAAGGAGGGGAGGAAGTAGTGTGTAAAATCTTCTTTTCTGAGCTTTATATCAAGTTAGAAACGTATTCCCTCATCAGATCTGGAGTGTTGCGTGATTCATTCATGTATGTTTGAGAAATTCTCTAATCTCCTGTGGCAGCCATTGGCCCAAACACTCTCTCAAAGCAAGTAATGTTAGAACTCTTTCTGTTTATTATTTTAGGAGAAACATTCAAAAATTTAGTTCAATTTCTAAACTTTAAATCTGAGAAACAAGGTCTGTGCAGCTGCTAAATACTGGCTCCAATTAGCTCTGTAATTTGTTTATTCTGCTCTGGGGCTTTGATGAGGTGATTATTTGAGTTGAGCTAAACAGGTAGCTCTAAATTTGGGAATGCATTTTAATGGCTCATTTCACGATGCGGTGTCCGCATGAGAAATTCTCCAAAGACCCAGGCTTGCCAGCAGATGTGTAGTCCAAACAACGTGGGAAGAAAATTCAGCTCCCACCCCGTTTTCTCCATAACTCACCTCTGATCATGACATGAATGCCAAACTTGTTTCTACTTCTGTTTGTTACTAGAAAGTAGGACTGGATTTTTCCATGAAATGATGTTTGTCAAAAATGAAGCTGACCAGCTTCCCTGTCGTACCTGGAGAAAAATATTCCCAAATCTGCTACTGAAACCGCTTCACAAAATTCCTTACCCTTAATTAGTTTCTTGTTTTGTATCTTTCATCAGACAGGCCATAACTTTCTATTTTTATATTAGTTCTCAGACTGCTTATTTGGTTTAGCTTGAAATACTGATAAGCTCAACATGGGCTAACTGTAGCCTTTAATGCTAACTTCGACTCATCTGGCTTTGCTGAAATAATCTGCAGACCTCTCATACTCTGATCATTGACTGAACAAAATACCTTTGAATTAAAATTCACAAAATTTGCTTGGTACAGCAAATAAAATTTTGAATAAAATTTGAATAAAATTTTATTATACTAGACCTTTGACAGGCAACTTTTTCCAGCTATAACAACTTGTAAAGAATCTATTCCAGTTTTTATTTTCTCATTACTATTATTACAGGACAAATCGGAGAGCGGTAATGAAAGATTTAGAACAGGTGCATGTAATTCCTACCACAGGTGATGATGCTAAAGGAACTGCTTTAAAATGTACAAGTGAAATTATTGACAATAAGCAGCCTTACAGTTTCAAAACTGTCTGCCTTGCATTCTGCACACCGCGAAGAAGCTTATAGTGTCTCATTCAAACTGAAGGCTGTGACCTGAACTTTTAAGTACCACAGATCAGCAAATCATCATGCTGACCCAGACATCTTTACTAAAGAAAAGGATAATGAAATATGTGTGCGAGTGATAGCTTATGCCCTCGAGCAGCTAACATAAAAAATAATTTATTTATTCATACGTTTTATTTAGAATGAAGGTATCTTTCTCGTTTGAGAAGAATAAAAACTGAGAACAGAGGAATAACAGCCTTCAGCTGATCTTTCACCTTGTGGTGACATTAGGAGGACTTCTGTTTGGAGAGCTAAATGTCCCTGAAGGCTTTAGAAAAGTGGCTCTGATTTGTATTTGATGCAAGGTAGTGTTTTCCAAAATAGATTCTGTTTTTGATTTAGTCGCAAATCTCTTCTGAATGAAAATCACTGCAGACTGGCAAACAAGCGTTTCTTTTTCCAAATATATTACAATGTTATTATATTGAAACACCCTCCTGACAGGCGTGACTAAAAGCACGATATTGAGGCTGTTCACAAGAAGATGCAAGCTGTACGTTTCCTGCGGAGAAACCTTAGGTCATTCAGTTTTTATAGTGACATTTTCTAGCAGTCTGCAGCCATCTGTTAGGGCAGCAGCACCAATGCCTTAGAAGCTAAAGGAACTAAACAACTTATGGAGACAATAATTTGACTCCCCTGGGGCTCAAGTTGGAGGAAGAAATAAAAATGTACTTTTCAACCAGAAGCACCTGGAGAAACTGTGTTGAAATTTAGTACAAATCTTATTTTACATAAAAACACACAGCAAAGCAAAGGGCTGATGCTTTAACTTTTTTCTAAAATTTTATCCTGGATTGCTTTTCATAGTGGTGATTAGTCGCCAATGTTGTAGTAACAATGACTAAAACTATTGGTAACAGTCCAAAAGTTTCTGCTCAAGTTTGCAGCAGGGACAAAAAGAAGAGTTAAAAAAGCAGTCAGTTTCATAAGCAGTATAAACTGTGGTGTACCTAATAAATAACTGCAGGGATTGTGGACAGAGTTTTAAGACAGAACAACAAAATTTGCAATAATTTATTTAAAAAAAGATGAGTGACTTTAAAAAAAGATGCAGGGCAGTAATGAGCGGCAGAGTCAATGGATAAATCTGTATAAAGAATGGACTCTTAGCTAGCCCAAAGGGGGGCGCGGTCCTCTCCGGCGCTCAGTCCTTCCCGTCACCAGCCGACCGATCCTCCACCGCCACGGCGAATCTTGGCGGCAATCCGGCCACTCGTTCTCCAACACCCGGTCGTCCGTTCCTCGACGGCGATCAGTTGGATGAATGAAAGCTTGTTTTATGTCAGTCATTCCTTAAATCTGATTAAACAAAAGTCTAGCTGCACTGGCAGGTTATTTTGCTTAAAATAGGGGAAAAATGTCTTGTAAGAAGGGAAGTAATCAGTCATATTTACTGTCATAACTAATAAACTGAAATATGCGTTCTGATGAGGCTCATTAGCTGGATGAAAAGAACCTTTTGAAAACCTGGCGGACTTGGCGTTGTGGGAATGCGGCTATTGGAAGCCTTTGTATGCCTTCCTGTCTTTTTTGCAGAACTGCATGACAAGGAGCTGAGGTCAGTAGCTGAAATAGCCTGCTAAGCCATCGCTCTTAGCCAAAAACAACAATCGGTGTCAGCTTCTTTACAGCAACTAGAGGCTGCTTAGAATATCCTCACAACACTCACACTACACGCAGTTCTTTAGATTTATGATCCTTTTTGTTCAACTGGAAGACCAAAATGAGGTACTACATACGGTCCAGACTATAAGCAATACACTTTACTTCAATGGCATTAGAGTCATTTGATAAACAAAATCTATTACTGAGCATTGGATATAAATAAGCACAAAAATATAAATTGGATCTGTCTTTGCACAATGAGGAAGGAGTGGGAGGTCACATATAAATCCCAGATGTAACCATCACTGGCAGGCTGCATTTGTGCTATAGAGTCAATAGAGTGATGAAGTGAGAGCAGCGCAAAAGTTTAGAGTAAAAAGAGTCACCAATAGGGACAGCGGAGCGAGGAGGGAAGGAATGTGCTGCAGTGACCTCCCCTGTCCCTGTAAAGCTGCAGTTTACTTTTGTAATCCCCTGCAGAACAGCTAAGGGGGATATTTCACACTTTGCCTCTCTAGAGGGAAGACAGGTGACAGCTAAAATGATAAATTTGGGACTTTGAGGATCAAATGTTATATAGATGTCCAGACGGTCATGCCTGATTCCTGACACAATCCCAGGTGGCTCAGAAATCCTCAAAAATATATGAAAGGCTTTTTCTGAAGCACTAATCACTGATCAGGTGTGAGTCCAGAATGCAGCGTGAACAAAATGCATGAAAGAGAGAAGCTCAGCAGGCTTTGCAGTTGTAGTTCTGCATGCCTGCTGGTCTCGTCTCAATCGTTGCTGCGTGTCTGTTATTTTTCATGCCAGAGAGCAACTCTACACTGAAGGATGACTTAATGAAAATATCCTCCAGCTCGCCTGCAGCTAAAGATGCCAGGCTGGGCTGTTACTCAGACTTAAACTGTGAATGTTAAACGTGCAAAACTTTTCAACCGTCTTTTAAAATTCTTTGCGTTTGGCTTTCAATTAGTGAGATTTTACTGTAATCCTTTACAGTGCTGCTGATGACAGACAGTTTCAGTGAAACTCTTTGACCTTTGATCTTGAGGAAATCAATATTTGCTGCTACCTGGGCTTTTAAATTATTATTTGTTTCCAGCCTGGGAGGAAATGCTCTGCTGCTAAAATGATGTCCTAAAATAAGTTAACAAATTGTTCAGGAGGAAAACAAAACACTGACATTAGCATCTTATTCCTTTACCTTAAAACATTTTGCAAGATCAGACTCATAATTACTTCTACAAATAAATCAACATGTTGGATTTTTTTTTAAGATACGTTTTGTTTGTTGACATGAATGATATTTAAAACAATCCAAATTTTTTAAGCCTAATGTTCTCAAGCCTTTAACGCAGCCATAGAGAGAAATATGTTTTTATTCCTTATATATTTTTTGTGAAAATGGTAGAAATCTGAATGCTCTGCATATGGAAATCCTATTATGCTTGTGCTTTTGCTGACGGCCTCTGCCGTAGTCTGTGCAAAGCAAACCCCCCTCAGAGAAAAGTGCATGATGAACACGCCCCAGTCCATATTTATTCATAAGGGGGAACAGTCCCTTTAAATCTCCATCCCTTCAAATCTTTATTTTTCCTGGATGATATTCCCTTGGATCGCTCTTCAGATTGCAGGATGAGTGGGAAGTCCTTTGAAGCAGCCCAGTCGCAGCAAATCCATGCTGTGCGCTGCTAGTTCCTGGTTTAAGAAACGCTCTCAAAGTGAATAATGCACCTATATCAGTGTGTGGCATGCATTTATTCATCGCTAGCATGCTACATCGCTCTTTTGATGGTTTCAAATGTTACCTGAGGTCTCTTAAATTCAGTTGACACTAATGAGTAGTTTTACCTGGGCTGGGGTTTTTTTTCTAGAAAGTGTGTGTTGGTTTAAAAGTAAGTGTTTCCTGGCTTCAGGGTTAAAGGTCAGATGGAAATACAGGTGTGCAGTCTTACTGTCTTACTGATTTTGCAAAATCAGTAAGACAGTAAATCTGCTTTTGTAAATCCTTTCCTTTCTCTTCCACCTTGCCCTTTCATTTAGTAACTGACCCACAGAAATCTCAAGAAGCCACCGTCTCGTTTTGTCTGAGTCAGAACGGCTGCAGTGGAGTCTTTGGAGATCCCTCTGCTTATTCCTTATGCTATGGAAGCTCAGCCAGAGAAAATATTTCATTTTTTGGAGAAATCGTTTTGAGATATTCATGCTGAGATTAATGCTGCTTTCTTCCACACCAAGGTTCTTTCACAAGTAAAGCAAGTAAACAAAATACAGCATCTGTCTGTTAAATATGGTTTTGTTTTTCAAAAGTGGATTTAAAACTAATTCAGAAATTTGTGCTATGCAGCTCTGTTTAGCCCCCCAACCCCTTTTAGAACTGATATGGTAAATAAAATCCAGTCATCCAATCAGTAGATTAGAGTCCATCTGTGCATAATTTTACCTCAGTATAAATCCAGCTGTTCAGTGAAAACCAGCTGGAACAAGAACAAACATCACAAAGACCAAGGAACAGGGCAGACAGGTCAGGAACAAAGTTATGGAGAACTTTAAATCAGGGTTGGGTTATAAAAGTCAACCTTTGACCATCTTACTGAGTTCTGCTCACCCATCCAGTCTACATGTGTTTTATGAGCTTAGAGAAAGCATTCGATGCTACACCGCAATGGATCCTTTGTGGAGCCTGGGCCCTTTGGTACAGGCTGTTGGTCCCCTGGATGACAGGTGGCAGAGCTTGGTCCAACTTCCAGGACAGTTGAACTTTTGTCCAGTGAGAGTTGGAATCTGCAAAAGTTGACCTTTGTCATTGATTCTGTTCATAACCTTTATGAACAAATCTTCTAGTCACAGCCAAGCTGTTGAGAGGATCCGTTGTAGCGGTTTGTCATTGGTAAAAGACCACAAAATGTTTCTCCCTCTAGTGCTAGACTCGCACGGTTGTTTTTACCCATAATGCCCTGCACTGTAATTCGCTTCCTGCTTTTTGAGTGGTTTCTGGTCCACTGGCAAGCACATACGCTTTAAACTGCAGCTGAATTTACTTTAATTGAACCGAGACAGAAGTTTGTAGGTCAGCATCAGAGCTCGATTCATTCACACCTCCTCAAACGAACCGGACTTTCTAGACAAACAAACTAGAGTTTGATTAAAGCGATCTAAGCGGGGCTGGTGTGAATGGACCCATAGATCGCTGCTATGGAAACAATTTAAAATCGATGTGAATTTTCACAGTGCAACTTGAGGTTTCTTTTGTTTGTTTGTTTTATTTGGCAAAAAGAAATGAGAACTATTAAGATGCTAGGCACTGTAAAAAAATAATAGGTATTGACTCAAGTAGGCTGTTACATCTGCATGCCACACTGTTGAGCTTTATCATTTGACGTTTGAAAGATATACACTGTTTCCCTTCTACTTTACAATTAAACACCATTCTATGTTTGTTTATCCCAGAATATCCCCCCAAAATACATAATGTTTGTGGTTATGATGTGACAGCTATGTGTCTTTTTTTACTGCTTAAATAAATGACAATATCAAGAGGGTTCCTTCCATTAATTTTTCTGATTTATTCAGAACTGGCCGCTCATTAGTATCTGATAAATCTCTCTCTCCTCCACTCCAGCACCAGATCCAACTTTGAGGAGCTTCTCTAGTCCCTCTGTGCTCCTAAGGCGTGCAAAAATAAAAGGTCACACTTCTTTTACACCTAAAATACTCCATGAATTGAATAATCTGCACCTCTAACACTTTAACAAGGATGTGCAGAGAGACACACACGTGATAATGATAAAGAAAATGCCTTTCTTAAGTATAAAACCCAATCTAACTGTTCCCTTCGGTGATCCAGACACAATTTGGGGCCCATATGTATTAAAAATGAAAAATGGACCCCGGACTGCATAATGACTCTATTTGGTTTGAGCCAGCAGGAATAAAAAAAAAAGGAACTACATTGGTTCTGGATGTGTTGCACAGTTTAAACTAACAGAGGTCCAGCTGAGACTTCCGGCCCGTTTGGGTTTTCCAAAGTAAGTTTGATTCATGAAAGCTTCTGGGTCCCGTTTGGTGAGCCTGTTCTGATTGGAGGCTTTCTGGGTATTGATCCAGCCTGAACAGAGTTGATAATGGCATTTTCTTTACTGGTCTTATTAAAGCATTATTCATACTGTAAAGTGGGGAGCCGTGGAGTTAACAGTAATGGGTAACTTTGTGAAAGTAAATTCCCTCTAACAGTTTCTTCTGGGTTAGTTTAATGTTCACACTTAGAAGTTTGACCCGCTGAACAAAATCACACATGAACCTTTAATTCTTTGAAGTTAAATCTAACCAAACGTCTCTTGTTTTGCCAAAATAAAGAGGAGAAAAATGTCAAGGATTTAATGTCTTCAGATCAGATGTTTACATAGAAAATGATTGCTTTCTCCTTAAACAATGAGGGGAAGTCCACAGAGATAAAGAGCTAATTTCTGGAGACTAAAGTGGAACTGTTTGGCCATAATGACCATCCTTGCTTTTGAAGTAAAAACAAGGAAACTTATACTATTTTAGCTGGGAAGTAAGGTGGTGGCAGCATCATGTTGTGGGGCTGTTTTGCTGGTGCGCTTAATAAAATAAATACCATCATGAAGAAAAAACATTCTGTAGACATTTTGACGCAACATCTAAAGACATCAGCCTGGAAGTTAAACTTTGTGTCCAAATGAACAATAACTCTGAACGTTCAGCCCAAATGGTTACAAAGTGACTTCAGGACAACAAAGTCAATGTTTTATCATGATCACAAAGTCCTGATTTCAATCCTACAGAGAATTTGTTGGTAAATTTTAAAAGGTGACTCGGTTCCACCGGTTCTGTCCGGGGAAATGGGTCAGAACTAAACAGAAAAAGTATCGTCAGAAGATTATTGAAGGAAACATAAAACATCTGACCAAAGTCATACAGTGGGTTTCTAACAAATATTTAGAAAATTTAAGTAAGATTTTGGCTTTAAGAGGTTAATAAGTACATCTTTTACATATTTTTCTTTCATTATTGTATCATTTAGCAAATAGCTAATCATTTTTATTATTCTAACTAATGTGAAAAATGAGAAGTTTGGTCTGATTTCACTTAAGAATTCGAGAAAAAATTTGGATATGTCTTATTATTCAGTGTATGAAAACTTCTGGAAACAAAAAATTAGCTCTTATTTCACAAACGAAGGTGTAAAAAGGTTCTCTTTGAAGACACATCATTTATTTTATTCAGACACCGTGCCGCTGCGAGAAAATATTGAAGCATATGAAAAATATATGGACCTTAGGTCTTTTAGAAATACCTGTCAAAATGTTTCATGACTCATAATATGCAAACCGCTGAAGGATGACTACAGTCAGTATCTAGATAATTATTTAAATAATAAAGGAGAAAAGCAAACATTAATCAATTGGTCTATCAGTGTTTTCTCTTCATTCACTCTTATCTCCGTCTCATTATTCATGCGCATGCTCTTGTGCTCTTAGAGCTTTCCACTTGGAAAGACTGCATTTTTAGCACAAGTGCACAAGTCCATCCAGCTTCATATAAGGGCTGTCCATGAAGTGCTCAGGCTGCGTGACTCACCATATTCTGTGGTTATTACTCCGTTCTCCGGAGTGAGCCCGTCTTTACCACACTGGAGAAATGAGATTTAGACAGCAGAGAGCTCCAGGGTCAGACTCTGTCAAAGCCTAAGTGACTGCACAACTGAGAAAAGAATGGCTGCAAGAGGAAATCAGTTTCTAGTTACACTCGCTTAAACAAAATAAAGAAGCTAAAAGCTCCTGATGCATGAACGAGTTGGCGATCAAAAACACAAAGAACTCTGGCATTGATTGCTATTACTTCACACCACAATCTATTCGTTTGTTCTTCAAGCCATGACCTGCGTAAAAAGAACAGAAACTATGGTATAAATTTTTAATTTCTAATCATCTAGAAGGAGACAAGACAACTTAGTAACGGATATTAAGCAAACGGCTCAGGTTTTATGTGACGGTCCATTATGACTGAACGTGTTTCAGCCAACTTTCTATCTTTTCTCTTCGGTAGCAGGAACATTTTGTGGTTTCTTAGGTAAAGGGAGAAAAACATCTGAAGGGGTGATTCCACTTTGATGTAAAGTTGGCAGATCTGTCATTCTTTCTCTTTTTTAAGCTGATTCTTGGGGTTATGCAGCCTGAAACCCATCTGATCTACTCCAAGATACGGCTCTTATTTCTCCCTACTGCAGCATATCAAAATTGCTGAGTTTTCTGATATCTCATTGAAACACCTTGATGTTTCTGATCTCCCAACACCTTTGCTGCAGCTGTATGCATTTTTTCCCCCACTGCACACCTTGGCAGGTCGACTAAACAAGAAACGGGGTGAAAAGGAGACATGAATAAAATCTTTTTATTTTCCTTTGTGACAATTCTTATTTTATCCTAACATACATCTCTTAATTTGTGTCATTTATATAGAATAATGAGAGAAGGGATGTTATATCTATCTTAAAGTAGTTTTTTATTTTATTGAATTTCATTTGATTTGGCAGGTCAAACCAATATGGATTTCAGTGCACCATCGTTAGGTATTATGTTAATAATTACCTCTTTAGAAGGTTTTTGATCAATTGAACTGGTAAAAGGCGGGGATTTTTTCTTTCTCCCAGTACTCTTACTTTTTTTGAAAGGAGGATGTGTTTGTTAAAGCATTTATTCTACAAAGAGTCTGCGATTTTTACATTTATAAAGATCAGGTTTACTTGGCTGTTACAGAGCTGTAATATTCGTTTTGGGAACAAATTAGGCAGACACTTCTTGCCGAAGGTACTGATTTTAATAAGCATCATCCTTTAATTTTACATTTTAAAAAAACACAGCAAATGAAAAATAATTGGTGTACAGACCCAAGGTTTTGTTTTCAATTTAAAAGTTTGTTCCTAACAGACTTCCTGGGAAAACTAAATAAATTGGTCAGTCTCACATAGTAAAATTTAGACAAATATCTGGTAATTAATGGGATATAAAACATTTATTTTCACTTGTTTTTGTAGGAGTATTTTTGATAGATTAAATGAGAGTTTTCTCCTTCACTTATTGAGTACAGAAAGATTTTCAGTGTGGCAGACACAATAATTTGCCTTTAATTTCACTTTAACAATGATAAAAATGAGCAACTCCCTCCTTCCCCCTCAGTAAACGTGGCTGATGCAGATTTATTTATCTTTAATCAGAGCAAAATTGTTAGAAATTAAAATATTATTACAATGGAAAATATTAGAATCACAAAGTATTTCTTTAATAACCAAATTTTTTGTATTTTCTTTAACTACACAGTAAATGAGCCCACATCTCTCCAGAGACTATTCCTGCATCTTAATCTGTAGTTAATATATTCAGTTTGGCTAAATACAATGAACATGTTCATAAACAGTGACCCAACTCTTGTTCTCATTATTTAGACCAACTCCCATTTTGTCACATTCAAAATATTTATTTACACCTTTATTTCCACTAAAAAAATATCCTGTATTTGCTTAATTAAAATATTACATTCTGTGTTTGTTGTTGAGCAAGTAAAAAAGATAAATCACAATATAATATGTTGTGCTAACCAAATATATTCCGGCAAAATGTTTGGACACTCTTGATTTAGGTCAGTGAGTTTATTTCAAAAAGCGACGTGTTAATTAAGAAACAAACCCTAGAATGGATTTTAGCGTTTTAAGACTCTGCAGTCTGTTTGGCTAAAATCAGCAACAACAACCCGTTAAGTATCAACCTGCACTGTTTGGTCCTGGGAGTGTTCTCCAAATTAAAATCAAGTAATAACATCTCACTTCTACATTCTGCAACTTTGAAAGTTGCTGAGACATTAGATTTCAAGAACAACAGATGTTTGGTCAACCCTTTTGTGTTCAGGCACGATATTCTTTAGACCTCTCTAGTGTATGTGTTAACACACAGGCTACCTCCATTAATAAGAACTCCTCCCCCCCACGCCCAAATGGACCAACCGCTACAATCTGAACCAACTCCAGAACCGGGTCTCTGTGGACGGCAGAGCTGGCAGAATCCAGATGAATCTAAATTAAAATGCCCTGCAAGGTGTTGAGAAGAAATAAGCAGAATCAAGTGAGCATGGGTTTGTTTTCGGTCATTGATAGCCGGGGGCTACAGATGGATGTCTGCTTGACCTGCACTGCCAGGATCAGTCAGCCATTGCTGCGCAGAGGCTGCTGTAATGACTTGTTGGTAATTCCCAGTTGCAGTCTCCATCTGCTCACTAAAAGAATCCAATATGCATAATGAATTAGATTGTTCAAAAATGTGTAGGAAATATGCATGCAAACTGTAGTCTCAGTACCACCAGGCCTGGACCTGCAGAAGTTGGTTACACGTAGTGAGGAAGATGAAGGTAAACGTTCCTCCAGAACATTCAAGAACCTCCCACCTCATCAGAAGAGTAACAGCACATGGATTCATCTGGAAAAATATTAAATTCCAGCATTTTTCTGGACTAGAATGGAAAATAGAGAAATGAACAATGTTTGAATTTTTAGACCAGTCATTGTGCCGCTGTCTAAAGGTTACAGACCATCCATTCATGCGTCCATGCAGTTAGAGATATGTCCATTTGTCCAAACCAACAAAATTGTCTATCCATTCCTGGTTGTTGGTAATTTAAAGTGTGACTAAGTAGAATTTAAAAAAAAAAAAATAGATTGAAAATCAACTCGTAACTGAAAACATTGAGTCTGGTAAAAGTTTAGAATTTAAAGTGAGTAGTTTGTATGAACTTTGTCAACATTGTCGAAGGCAAAAAAAAACACAATTTTGAAATTCTGATGTTTCCATTAAATAAAAAAGCAGTTAAAATCACATGTGAATGAGTTTGTACACACAGTAAGTCCTTAAAGACATGCAGCAGCATCATCACCCTTCTCCTACTTCCTGTCGTCAGCTTCATCTTTTCCACCACTAGGAACATCTAGTTGTTGATCACATGACTCGAGTGATGTGAAAAAAAGCATTCCCTTTGCAGTTTTGTGAAATAAACTAATACTAGATTTTATGGTTGTTTTTTTTCAGTAGTTACTAAGAAAAATGTTTGGTTTTGATTGTTTATTGGTTAGAGTCATAGTTTTGAGGTTTCTTATAATAGACCTGTTAACTCTCATCTTACCACCTTTACACTTTCTGTTACTGTATAGTTGGTGGAAACACCAGTATCCTAACTTTAATTAAACTTAGGCTAGATTTTGATGTTGTTATAGCAAAACGCTGCCCAAACCAAGCTTGATGATCTTTTGTTTTGAGAGGAGGTTTGAATATGTTTGGATATCAGGGCCATTAAGACAATGAGTTATGATGAGGGTAACAGCAGCATGTTCTTTCTTTGGTTATTTGGTCCATTAAAACCTTTAATTTAATTAGATTGATGCAGCATGAGGAATAACAGGAAGTACACTGGGCTGTTAAATGCTAAATGAGCATAAAGGAGGACAATAAAACAATGATGGGCAATAAAAGTTGAAGCAAATCATTATTTAGGGATATAACTGTTTATAAGCAAAAATTTGAATAATCATGGAGTTGAATAAACTCCATGATTTTTAGATGTGCTTTGGATTTAGTTTCGTCATGTTCCAAGTGTCTCAGCCTGCATCACTAATTTTGAGCTGTTTCCTTAAAACTCAAATTTTTATCTAATCTGGTTTTTCAAATTGTGTCTCCATATGTAGAAAAACCCGAACATTATATGTTTTGTCTCAGTTTTTTAAGTCTTGCAACTCCAGCATTAGAACAGGGCTGTGCAGACTTTGCAAGAAAATAACAAAACATCTGTAAAGGTCAAGAGACTCTTCATGCAGTCTACAAATTCTCAACTTACATGTCCTATTTGAATTTAGTCACTTTATTTTTAAACTTTCTTTTTAAACTTGGTGGGGAGCAGAGAGAGCATGGAGGGGCAGGGCAAAGGATGGACTCGCTTTTCACAATAAAAATAATCTAAAAACATTTGATGTAATTGTAATTACATTTTAAAACAGTAAAGAGCACAAATGTGCCATGGATGATCTGGAAGAACAATCCCAGGAGATCGTCATGTTAGCCAAAAAAAAATAAAATATACAGGAACAAAGTCATTGAACACATATAGTTCTTGGAAAAACGTTTGCATTTTATTAGCTTCATCGGGACCCCAGATGAAGCTGGGGTCCCGATGAAGTGGAAGAACACTTTCTCAGGAAGTGAGAGAAAAAGGGTTGAAAGGAGATGAATCACCAGAGCAATCAACAAAACTCCATCTGCTAAAGTGAGACGGTGCTTGGAAAACACAGGTCACAGCAAAGGAAACAGTAGAAGAAATGGCAGGAACAAGGAAATCATAACATCTCAAATTAATTAGATTATCTGAAACATTCATGTCTAAAAAGCAGATCTGTGAAGTGGTAAATGTGTTTTCAGAATGCTGCGATATCCCTGAGATTTTATTTTGACGTCTCCACTTTTAATTAGGCAAAACCAAAACGAAAGAAGATTCTCATCCTTGGTTTCCTCCTTTTGTCCAATGTCTGGTTTTTGAACATTCACGGCTAGGCTTTCAGCTGAAAGAATTTGGTTTCAAGTGTGGCAAAACAATTAAATCCCAAGCTGCCTGGCTAATTCTTCTTCTTTTCTTGAAGTTGTTTACTTAGGTGGTGAAAGCTCCAGGTGATCGGTCTGTCTCAAAGTATAGTGTGTGCATGACAGAAACTGAATTTGGAGCTGATTAAACAGAACTCTGCAGCGACCTGGTTCTGGAACGCAAAGGCATTGAGAGCTGAAATAAAAATCAAGCCGATCAGAATCAGTTCCCAATCCTGTCTCACGAGAATGTGTTCATTCTGTGGTGTAACCGAGGAGACCGAGACATGTCAGCGAATGATGGAATGCAATTTCACAACCAAGCTTATCCTTATGCGCCATTATCCGTCAATGAAATGCTCCGCTCTAATTTGGAGAGCTAAATGCAGCCCTGCGGAGCTACATATCTACCAGTCGAGTCAAATTGGGTCAGAGCCATTCCCAAAGCACTCTGAACAGATTTATCAAGAAGTGTTTTTAAAAGAAACAAAAGCCAAAAGTGATTAAAGAACCAGAAAGCAATATGGCGGATAAGTAAACAAAGGAAAAAAGAAACAAGCTAATGTTTTTCTTAATGGATTTAACATCACAGAATGTGCAGATCAGAAACAATTTTTTAATCGCTCAAACCATGCAAACGGTTTCACTTTAATTTAGTTTTCTGCAGATATGTCTGATGCACAATTAACCATGAGCCAGATGCAATAAACCAACTGTCACATTAGTAGCTGAAGGTGCTTGTGCCCACTTTAAGTTTCAAGATCTTCCAAATCTTTTTATGACGCCACATTGTTTTGTTCCCTACATATTAAAGAATAGATTATTTTTTGCCAAAGTTGACTATTTTATTAATGATTGCCTAAATTGTTTATGTGCAGGGTATTTTTAAGTTGTGCCATTGCTAAATAGCTTTTTTTGTTTTTTCAACCAGGCTAAAACTTAGCCTAGTCACAGGGGTAGAAATTTACCCCAGAAAACAACCCTAAAACTTTGTGCTGGATGTTTGTAGAGTGAGAATAATCTCACATCACTTTCTGTCTATAGTCACTTGGGATCGTCCATCCAGACAGTTTCTAACTCTGTACTTCAGTTTTTCAGGTCAAGAGACTCTTTATGCAGTCTACAAATTCTTGACTTACATGTCCTATTTGAATTTAGTCATACGGAGCTCTTTATTTTTAAACTTTCTTTTTAAACTTCTGTGGGGAGCAGAGAGGGGCGGGGCAAAGGATGGACTCGCTTTTCACAATAAAAATAATCAAAAAACATTTGATGTAATTGTAATTAAAATTTGACAGTAAAGAGCAAAACTGTACCATGGATGACCTGGAAGAACAATCCCAATAGATCATCTTGCTTTGGTCACACTGGAAAAGCGACCATTAATAATCGGCAGCTCGTTGCCTCGGAAGTTACATTTTTTTGCGAGGCAGGGTGACCCGGTTGGCAACAACAGCAATGCAGAATCTTTTTTCCTGTCAAACTCATTTCCTGGAGAAGGACAGCTTCTACCTGCTTGGTAATTATCTCTCTTTATGGACAGGCAAACGGCAAAATGCAAAAGAGAGACAACATGTGATGTTCCCGACCAGCATGACTGGACAAGTTGACATGAGAAAAAATAATTATTATTCTTCCGTTTAGTTTCATATTTGAGGTTTATGAAACTTTAAACCATTGCCGTGTTTTACTTAGTCATAAATTTTTATTTGTTTACATTTTTGTAAAAAAAAAAAAAGTGCTTGTCTTATAGATATTTTTAAAAACTTATTTTGTAAAACTTAACCCAAAAATGGGAGACATGGAGGTGGGGGGAAGTGATGTCACATTTTTAGCCTTTCTGGTAACAAAAATGAACAAATCTGGATAAAAATACACACACATATATATTATTGTGCCTTTTACCTCATGCACTTTTCAAAGTTTAGCTTCTTCTGGCTCCATGAATATCAATAAGGTTTTTATTCTATACCGCCCCCTTCATGCTGGATGTCCAAATAATCAGTGAGTTTGCGATTGTGTTATTAGATATGGCCATTTCCTGATCCCCGAAAAGAGAATTGTGTTCATTTTTGGTATGGATGTAGTAAATATGTAGAGTTTAGAGGTTTCTGGTGTTTTCTTTTTTTTTTTTAAAAAAAGGTGCAAAAGTGCAACTTTTACTTCAAAAACAACAGTAAGTGTCCGTGGTTCCCGGTGGGAACTGGCCTGAGCTGTGTGAGACAGATATGACAGCAGGTCATCCTTTAAGTTTTCCTGCTTGAGTGACAGAATGACACTGTTATTACCAGGTAGCATTTGCCCGTGTCAATACGACACGTGGGTGATTTTCAGCGCAGTGGGACTTCAGGAGAGTGGTGGTGACACCCGCTGCAGAAGAGAAGAAAGATTGATGGCTTGGAGCTCTCCAGGGAGCGGACATGCAAACGCTGCATGATGCTGCAAACACAAGTTCAGCTAAAGTACAGCCTTTGGAGCATTTGTCAAGGTCACAGAACTTATTGATGCAGATGCTATCCATCTATTTGAGGTACCTGGTAGTCACTTTGAATGTCAGATATAGAACTTTCATCTGTCTGAATTCAATATTATTTAGCTGCTGTTTAAGCTCTTAATACTCCAGCAACTAATGAGATTTATGTAAAATAAAAGTTGGTTTATCTTCTATATTTGATGCACCAATTTTGTGAATCAAAGTTCTGTTGGAAAAGGTATAAGCCGTAAATATCTTCTCTGAGGTAGATGACACACTGGGTGAGTTCAGTTGGTATAAACAGGGTTGAAAGGTACATTTTCACTGTTTTTGATAACTTGAGTGTAAAATATAATTCTGTTTTGGACTGTATGATACAAAACCACATGATGGAGATGTAATTGTTAAATATTGTCAGTTGTGAGGAATTGTTTGCTTCTCTCTTTTTTAATTATTAACTTCCCAACACTTTTGAGTTAATACAGATAAAAACGTTTTCATCAAAATACTAATGAAATATATTTCAAGTTTGAACATTAGACAAAATTAATGAAATCTCACATAAATCAGGAAAACCTTAGTATTATTTAATGTCAAAATGACCTAGCATTTTAATTTTTATGTGCATGTTCATACCATATGTTACTCAGTTTTATTGAAAAGTAGGTCACTGTCTTGTTTTTGCGTTTTTGCTTCAGTGTTCTGTGAGGTTTCAATAAGCTGGAAGATAACGCCTCTAAATGCTAAGTAGTTGTGAGTATCTGGATCTGACAGCAGCCTCTGTTCTTATTTCCAGTTTTCATGAAGGCTGAAGAAGCTAATGTTCTGTGGCTCTGACACTTCTGCCCAAAAGGTATGACTCAGAGAAGACTTTCTTATGCTGCACATTTCTGCACCGCAGCGATGGCAGCTGCCAGTCATTGAGCCTCCGTGGAACAACAAGCTTAGTGTGGCTTCTTCCAAGTCATTACCAGTGAAATTCGTCCACATCAAATCTTGTCTGCTTGATTCTTCTTGCTAAATATTAAGGCGTCTAGCATGACAGAGCAGACTATTCATGCTATGCTATTTTTTGTGCAATAGATTTTTGTGCAATGTAAATGGGGTTAAATTGCAATTTTAAAACAATCACAAATGTCAATACATTTCACCACAACTTTTTGTGATTTCTAATTATAAAGAGGTGTAAAATTGTAACGTGCAAGTAGAAATAACACATGATGTTCAATAGTTACAACAGAAACACTAAATGCAGCAAAATGTAAATGCTGCGTCACTTTACCTACAAACCAAGGAACAAAGCACAAGGAACAAACTTCCTTCAATATGACTTTCATTTATAGACAGAATTATGGTGTTAGCCGGAAGTCATCTCCAAAAATACACAGCTATTCTCTCCTTTCTTTCTCAGCAAGAGATAATTGCTGATCCAACAGAGTGTCATATATATATATATTTTTACATCTGAAGGATGTTCAGGTACAACCTGTCCCACATTTTAAAATACTTCCACACGCAGAGGTGACAGCCCCGCCCACCCGTGACACCAATTACCTGCAATGTGGAAAGAACAAGCCTATAAGCTAAGCTTAGCTGGCCAAGGGGCTGCCACATTTTCAATTAAGAGAGAAAGACAAAAGCAAACACTTGAGAAACTGAAAAAAGACTAAATACATGAGGGGGAGAAACATTTCAAATGTAGTGCAGGTAAAAAGCAGAAAATCTGAGAGCCAGGGGTGAAGTGTTTTTTTTATAAACAATGCCAAATGAAAAAGAAATATATTTTTCATCGTTAGACATATTTTGACTCCGCTCTTTGGTAGAGTAACTATTTGATCTCATTCAAAGGTAACCAATGCTTCCACTACTCCGCTGCCAGGATACATTTTATTTTCTTGCGAGGACAAAGATGTTGTCAGTCAGATGAAGTTCATTTGATTCATGGAGGGAAAAAAACAAGAAAGCATCATTTGTTTTGGATTAGAGAGCTTGTGAGTGGTGATTGTATTTTTTGAAAACTTGAGCTTACAAGGCTGCTTTTTACCTGAGAGTTTGAACTGAGAGGAGACCGTTGTGGAGGGTTTTATGAGGACATGGCAAATGCTGCAAACACAACACATTTAGCTGTTTAGTGCAGAAAAAACAATGCCTTTCAAAGATATTTATTCACTGTTTTGACATAATGCAAGCACAAACAATGTATTTTATTGGGACTTTTGAAACACTAGCAGAAATAATGGGGTGATATTTAATAGAATATTGAATAGCAAAATGTCAAAACTTTTGTTTTGTCTATTACCACTTTATTACCTCTCTAATTCATTCATATAACAACTAAACCCATATTGCACCATTAACCCATCAACATAGCATCTATTTAATTTTAGCTACATTGGATGAACAATCATTATGTCTTTAAATTTCACTAACAAAAAACTAAAAACTATATGTTTATATGATTATTTGCTGGTCATTGTTTAAGTTCATGTTATAAACCTGATAAGAGAAGAAGTTGTGGTTTATGTTGTGACTGAACTTATCTGATAAATTTTAATTGGTGAACTTTGAACCTGAATTATTTCAGTTTTAATTACTGCGTCTAAATTAGACGCAGTAACTTTGTGTGAACCTCTTGTTTACTCATAACATACAGAACCCCTCTTCCAGAAAAAAGAAGAATAACTTGCTATAAACACATATGAGTGCCCAGATAAATCACCAGTTATTTGTTTCTGTCCTTGATATTAATAGAGATTTTACTGGCCATTATACTGTGGATGACTTTCTGATGTTGGGGGGGTTTAAATGCATAGGGCTGTGGGTTGGCCATTTGTAACGGCCAGTAATTGCAAGGTTTGTGCTGTGATAACATCAATTTATCACTTTGTGTGAGCTGTCACACAGGGAGTCGGTGTTTGTTTTTCATAAACAGAAAATATCTACACCCCTAATGAGAGAATGCAACCTTTGGCTTTTTCATGGGGGAAGAGAAAAGGCAAAGTGGTCTCGCCGTCAGAAATGAGCTGAACTAAATTCACCAGTGGTTGTCTTCATTTGGGTTCCAGTGAAACAACATGCTGAAGGCATTAAATCCCTAACCAAACACCAAATGCAACACCTCCAACATCCTAAGTCAATGTATTGGAAACTATGGAGCAGGAACATTAAATCACTGATCACAAGGCAGTAGCTTCCCATTGGTGCACTAACACAGTCCCAGGTGATGCAGCAAACATCCACAAAGCTCACACTTTGCCATTATTAGAGGGTGATGGGTCCCTGCAGGGCGATATGACGGAGCGCCGACTCATCTACGCGCTGACTGACTGTTCCTGCGTTGCTCACTATATCCTCTGGGCACACGTGTGTCATTCAATAGAAAAAAAACAACTAAAACTAATCTGGACATTATGTTGCCTGTTAGGTAATTTGCTGCTGTATCACTGTGATTGTTATTACATTATATAAGCAAGATGAACATTTTTGGTACGTGAGTAAAAACAGACAGCAGCTTTTATGGACTCATACAACCTTTATTTCTATTCTACAAGTTTAGACAAAGGGAAAAACAAATGGTGACACATGCCAAACATGTGAGGTCATTGTTTTTTACTCATCACTTTTTCTGTATTTCTGTCAATTGTTCTTCTAGAAACGCAGTCTGATGTCTAAAAAAAAAGGATCACCTTGCAGCATTAAAATTTGAACTTGCTCTGAAGTTTCGGTTAAAGCTGGAACATCGGGAGTCTGACAGATAATGTTTAGGCATCAACGAAGTAACTCCCAGAGTGCTGCTAAAGTAAAACTTGGCTCACAGTGGAAGGTGATGCATCTGTCAGGTCTTGTTCCTGGTGCTTGCTGAGTTGTTTCCTATTTCTCAAAGGAATTATTATATCATTTTAGTTACAGACTTGTAAAATTCTAAGGCAGTAAAGTTTAAAATACTTTTATCACCTGTAGTACCAAACTTGGCAGGCTGTCTTCCTATTTTCTAAAGACATTACGGCGAAGTTACTTACTCAAGATAAAAGCAAATTGCACTAACTCCTAATTTAGTTAAGTAATAATATCTAAGTAATAAAATCTACTTTAATTAAGCAGAACCTCTGTTGGTGTATCTGGTACTTATGTTACCTTCCACTGCAGGTAAACTATTCAGTCTTAGTGCTTCTCAATATAATAGCGACTCAAATGGGAGATATTCATTTGGTTTTAATTGCGTTTCTTATTCAATGGAAACGCGACAATTGTGATATTTTTTTGTTTGAACTCTAGTGGAATATTGAAAGTTTGTTACACATTTGTAACGGAAACACAGCATACACTCTATACATCTTTCACTGAGTATACGTACATATACAGGTTTAAATGTGTGTGGTTTGTCCTCGTCGTCCTTTACATTTCAAAGTTGATCGATTATTTTTCCTAGGTTTTGCATTATTGGAGGAGCACATATTTTTCCGAATCTTTTTGAAGAATTGATGATGTTTAACTTAACAGCTTTCCAAAATAGGAAAGTCTCTTGTGTCTTCAGTCTATCATATAAATTTAGCGATAAGCTCAGGAGAACAGAAAATGGAAATTTGTGTGCACGAAATGTCATGAAATTCAATTAACTACAAAGCTGAAAGAGAGGGCTCTGCATGCCTAGGTTTCCCTTTTCAACATATCATCATAATCTCAAAGCTGTGGGAAAACATTTCCACTTGGCATAGGGGGGAAAATTCCCACAGCCACTGATGCACATACACAAACAGACACACATGAAAGCCCCCAATGTTTATGGATGATACAATCTCGGCATGATTGAGCCATGTGTAAAAGAGAGAGAGGATTTTGAAAACCTCAATTAGGTGCGGGTGTAGCGTGGGCTGATTCTGTTGGGAGAATTGCATTCTGAGTGGAAGACCAACTCTATTTTTTTTCTAGTGGGTCACAAATGGAGGAGAGGGGAGACCAGAGGGGCGCTGATGTCCTGATTGGCCTCAATCGTTGCTGCTGATTGTTGGGCGACATGTTGGGAGCTCAGGGGAGACACGGTGCTTCCACTTCACTCACCATTCATCTGCCTGAAATCCATTCAGCCACTCATATCAGCAAAATTCAATAGAAAAAGCTTAGGTTTGCAGTTTTTTTTGCTTGAATCATATCAATTTTGACAACAAAGAACCAGAATTCAACATATCTAATTTGGATTGCATGTGATAGACCAATAAAAAACGGCATAAATGTGAAGTGGAAGGAAAATAATATCATTTTTATCTTTTGAACTATTAATGAGAAGGTTTTGGCAAAACTTGTTTATTTGCCAAGAAGATAAGTCAGCGTTTTGTTTCAGGTGAGCTAAATAGGGACAGTTCCACTTTAAGGCTGGAGTTGTTGACCCCTAATTTGACCTTTATGGTGAGAACAAACATGCTATATGCCACCAGAGACTGGAAACTTACAATGTCCAAACCCATCACCTCACTTGGTGAAACATGGTGGTGTTGTCATGCTACCACCATATTTCAGTGTTCTTGGGTAGATTAATTGAGCTAAATGCTAATATGTTTTTTAAAGAACTTCAGAATTTTCCAGAAATTTTGCATTCAATACAACAGTGACCCTAATAAAAAAAGACAAACCTCATCTTTTTGTAATCTTTTCATTCTGGATCACAACAATGCAGAGCTAGTAAGTAATACATTTCAATGGGGTGAATACGTTTGCATGACAATAGGGAGACAAGTGTGCAAGACGCAAAAAAAGTTTAATTTTGTGGCATTACAGCCGTGTAGTTTTAAGTGTCCTGTCAATAACAAGAGCAGCAATAAAATAGAAATCTACTAAGCATGGCAACCTGAGTATCCCCCATTTTAGCCATTATGTTGTAACTCGTGTAATGATTGGGTAATTTTACAGAGCAAGGTGCTTGCATGCATCAAGGAATGCAATCAAAGAGCCGCTGGTAGCAAAATAGAGTTAGTACGGACAGTGACCTTGATGGTGTCCAGAGAGGATACAGCAGCCAAGGCAGAACACAGAACATCCAGTCACTGTGCAGAACCACAGCGAGAGTGTCACCCACCTTTATCTCCATAATTAATAACTGAGACGTGCTCTGTGAGTTCGTCTTGGATGTGCCCATCAAACCTCTGGCTGCTGGAAGTTCGGAGAACAGTAGCAAGGAGGGTAATTTGGAAATGAATAACAATCACTAGGTGAGAGATTATTATGTTTTAAAAGAACGTTCCACTGAAGTGCAAATGTGCGGCTTGATTATACTTTATGTGAGCGCCTGGATACAAAATTTGCATATTTGTTTTTTTAGTTCATTAAGATTCGCAGATCCTAATTACAAGGGAAGCAGCGCTTGTAAACAAAAGTCACATGGAGTGCACGAGGATTTCGCTCATTAAGCACTAATGCGTAATAAGGTGTGTGCAAACAGAGACAGAGCAAATCCAGTTCATACTGATTACCAAGGAGAAAATTCTAGCCTTTAATTATCTTCTCAGTAGTATTCAGACTGGTATATGGCATAAATATTTGTTTTATTTGAAGCTGGTCCAATTAAAACTTAAACAGATTCTAACGACCTGTACATACAGTATATATACTCCTGATCTGGTTTTAATTGTGTAGAAACATTGGCTGATCTTTTAGGAATGAATGAGACAACGTAACAACAGTTTACTGTTTACTTGGTTAGAGTGTTTTGGCTGGAAAAAAATGCAAAGGTTTGACGACGGACTCCAGAATGAACGTTTTTAGAAACACAAAGTCAATCATGCTTGTGAAAATGCAAAACAATATTTGGTGCACAGATTACGTTCACCAGATCATCTGTGCACCTCAGTACAAGTGGAGAGTTATGAAAAAACACGCCTAGCAAATTCTCACTACCCCCTACTGGCCTGGCATCTACACTACATCGGTTCAGGTACAAATTAAAGCTACTAATTTTTAATCCATGACTTTTTCATTTGTTGTTTCATGGATTCTTTTCACTTTTTTCTGACTGAATGGTCTACATCATTGACAGAAGCAGATAGATGTGACCTTTTGTCTCTCTGTCTGTGTCACATTCTGATGTTTCATAAGGAAGCCTTATTGCAAAATGAAAAACTGTTATGTTACACATAAGGAATTAAAGTATGTTATGAATGTAGTGAAGACTTTAAACTACTTATTTACCATTTATGGGTCATTAGATGTGACTGACAACAAATTGTACCTTAGACTTATTGGATACTTTCTAGATATTTCTTCAAACTTTTTTTTTCTATAATCAAAAGAAAAAGCCAGCAGGTCTGACGGTTAATTTCTAATCTATAATGTTTTTTGTTTTTTTTGTAGCATGAAAATCCTCACCAGAAACTATGTTCACAAATTCAAAGCCACTGATTTATGGCATGACTGAACATATGAGCCTGCACTGCAAAAACACAAAATCTTACAAAGTATTTGGTCTAGTTTCTAGTGCAAATCACTTGAAATAAGTACATTTTTAGCAAGAAAAGTTATAATGTCTTGTTCCACTGGCAGATTATTTCACTTAAAACATTTTTCCCATGTTACAAGTGAAATAATCTGTCAGTGGTACTGGGACTTTTCCATCAATATCAAAGAATTATTAACTTAAAACAAGCTCCAATATCATGCTGAAAAGTTACTTGTAAGAGTTTTGTCTTATTTCAAGTGTACTAAGATATTTGCACTAGAAATTAATCCGGAAAAACTTGGTAAGATTTTGTGTGTTTGCAGTGTGAGATTTGGCTGCTGTCACGTTAAAACTACCTTTCTCGTGCTGCTGTCAGCTGTCATTTCACTGTGTGGTTAATGCAATCATCCTCTGCAGCGTTCACCTCTAGCTTTCACCAAAGCCGAAATCCATGGCTGCTTTCACTGAGCTTATCGGGAGTGTTGCTTCACATCACATTTAATTTAAATCCACTTTATTTATATACCACCAGTTCACAGCCAAAGTGGGTTGAGGACACTGTACAGGGAGAATCTAAGCAGTTCAGTTTAAATCCGGTTAGTCAAACTCAAACAATTAATCCTAGTTGTATTTATTGTTTCTATATGATTATACGAAAAGTTTAAAGGAAGAGATTTTATATTTTCTAACATAAAAACCAACATACTGCACTGAATCTTCACAGACAGCTCTTCAGTTCAGCCTTATCCCCACCTCTGACTCGACTCCATCAGGGCAAAAACAGCCGTACGATTCTTGGCACAATATTCCTCCGAGGAGGACAGTTTGGTTTCTTTGAAGTGACGGTGCGTATGAGGTACTTATCTGTAGTCAGAGTGTTTCCTGCAGCAGATTGTGGCTGGCATGCCTTCAGTTCAGCGAAGCAGGCAGGAAGAACCTGCAGTGAACTGCTTTGAAAGAGGTCGGCAACAACATGAAAGAAAGTACATCAAGAAAGGAATTTGAAACATACTTAAAGAGTTAAATATGTTGTTCATTTAGAATATTCTCAGTGTTTACTTTGGAGAGAAAAAGTCCTGAAAGTGTTATGACGACAACCAAGGATGTAGCTTTAAGATACAAGATCTAAAGGAAGATTACAATAAGGAGATGCAAGAAGAGCACAAAATATAATTTATGTTGACAAATATGAAATATGCTTTTTATTCTGGAAATTTGCATTGCCAAGGAAAAAGTTACTGCCATTAAAAGGTCACTCTAACATTTTGTTAGACCGCCTTCAGATATATGCTGTGTCATTGTTTTGAAGATTTATTTCCTCCCAGGGTTGAATTAATCTTTCATTATTTGTGATGGAAGAGTCCGACCACCAGGCTTTCTCCAGAGCATCCGAAAGCTTCTGGATGAGGTTAAAATCTGAGCTTTGTGTTTACAAATCCATGGATGAAAATGATACCTGCTGCTCAGTGAACCACTCTTTCACTGTTTGAGCCCGATGAATCCTGACATTGTCATCCTGGAATATCCGAGTCATCAGGGAGGCAGTAATGTGTTGAATAACCTGGTTGTTCACTATATTCAGGTAGTCAGCTGACCTCATAATGTTGCTGAACTTTGACCTTACCAACAGCACAAACCATAACACTGTCTGCTACAGTACAGCAGGACTGATAGCTGCATCACTTCATCTGCCCCTCTTCTTACCCTGAAGTGCCCATTGCTCTGGAAGAGGATAAATCTGGACCATTTGACTTTCTTTGCGTTAGAGTCCAATGGAGTGCTTATTTTCAGTTAACCTCACTGGCAGCATTTCTATTGACAATATGATTAGGCTATTTGAAATTTTGAAGATAAATTTGCTTAATGGAAACATGAAAAGTTTGGAAGAAGAACAAAACGACAAACGTTTTGGCGCTAGCACCAGGAGTTTTTTTTTTTTTGTTATTTCCCAAACCTGCAATGGAAACACTTTTTTTACATCACACAAGTCATGTGATTAACAACCAGATGTTGCTACTGGCGCAAACCGCAAAGAGGAAGTCAACAGGATATTGATGGAGGTTCATGGGGCGGCCTGGTTTTTTTTACTGACTTATCACGTCAGCAAACTTACTCATATGATTTTTATTGCATTTCAGCAAATGCAAAATAGTTTAGGTTGTTTTTTCAACATTAGCAGGATATCAACAAAGTTTCCGTTGCAGCTGTAATAGTAACACAGTTACTGACTTGTGGTTTTCTTATGACTACATTAGACTTAGGCCCAACGCCTACGTTCCATTCAAATTATGTGTAAAAATACTCTTTAACTATTAAACATACTGTTGCTTGTCTTTGATGTGATTTCATCAAACATTGAAGTGATCATTCAGGACTTTTTTGCCACCAAAAAAAATCCCCAACGATGATGGATTCCCACTTTCAAAGATAGTGAAAGTGCAGTATGAGGTACATATGAGTTAAATGTTGTTTGATTCTCCATTTTGACTTACCAGCAATTTCTACAAGTTTCTATATGTTCTATAGAAATGAACAACTTCCTTTCAAAAGGAATCAAGCGGTCACTGATTTTGGTTCTCCGTCTAAACATGCTGCCAGCACAGGAGGGACAGGTTCAGTCACAAAAGAGAAGTTTGTTTGCTAATCATCCATGAACCATATTGTAAAACTTTATATTCACTCACAGCCCTGCCTACCCGTTTTTGTCATTCATACTAAGCTGACTTTAAATCGTCTGCTTTCTGCTGGAAAGTAAACAATTTTTTAAAATGCTTTCTCATTGTAGGTTCTGTCGGTAGTTTTATTTCCTGTGTTGCCACGTCTTTGCTTTGTTGCTTCGTGTTCAAAAGTTGCTTTCTTCCATCAAATAGATGAGAAAGGACAGACAGGATGATATAAGTCACAGCAGCAGTCATTTTAAACCACCTTCAGTATGATAAGACGTGCCACAGCAGCATCATTCAGCCACTGTTTCTGTGGACTCCTATTGCCATATTTTACCATTATTGACAGGTGAATATTGAGGGTGTTAAATGTTATATTCATTCTGAATTCAGTTTATAACATCGGATTAAAGTTTCGCAGTGAATTTTACAACATAGGAGTCAAAATTGCTTTACAGAAATCGTTTGCATCCTCTCCTGCAGGTGCATTTGAGAAGTTGAGGAGTTATTTTAAATCTTTATATTGATTCTCATGTCAAAGACAGAAAGATGGAGAGGAGATGAAGATGTGTACAAAAACAGAGAGGCTTTCAGCTTTTCAAACAACTTGTTTCAGTCTTTTGTTTGTATGTGTGCTTGTTTTGTTATGTGTTCAGTACTGTAATTTACTCTCTAAATCCGTTTGAACTTTTTTTTAGATTCAGTTGGTAACCTTATAAAAGTGGAAGGTGAAACCATACTGTATATCCTGATCTGATTACGGGCATCGATTGGGGTCCAGGACAAACTTTTTTTAAAGTATTTAGGATCTAAATCTCTTAATAAAATCATCTCGTTCTCCTGTTGATACATTTGAATTGTATATTGATATTTGATATTTTCCAGAACCAAATTCATCAGCTGCAAATATCCTCTCATTTTCATCATTTGTTTTTCAGTCTTTGATATGATTTCACTAGGAGAAGAATTACTTTATTCATCCCAGCAGGGAAATTATTTCGCAGTTACAGCAAGAATTTTTTATACACAGATTAACACACACACGATGGGAGCTGCGTCTGCAGGCAGCCGAGCCGGCGCCATTTTTGAAGGAGGACATGCGGCAAAGGTCGTCAGGACCAGGAGTCGAACCCGCGACGTCCACGGGTCTAAGGCCTCCAAATGTGGGCAGTGCTAACCCCCTGCGCCACCACAGCACGCCCCCTACAACGCTTTACTTAAGATTTTGGAGAAGACAGAGCAAAGAGAGGGTAGGAACCTGCTTCTACATGCAGAAATGTATAAATACATATTATATAGCAAGCATATTGTCACTGAAAAATACACAGTATTAATTACAACACGATGTTTTTAGTGATCACGCCAACCTTAGACAGAATGTATCTGAATACCTGTTTGTCTAAAAAGCCAAGGCTTCTAAATTATTTTACATTCCTTCAATATTAAGCCAGTTGCTTTGACAAACCTTCAAAAAGCCACGTATTTTATTTCCAATTTGAAAAAGAACATTTTCACAAGAAAGGTTCTCTCAAACACCTCAAGTGTTTTCATCTTTTACAATGACATTTGATCAACATTTCAAACTGGAAACGCACTGAGAAATCCAGCTGTTGAGTGAAATAATCATCTTGAATGGCCCTGACTGGAGAGAGCAAGTCAAAAACTCCCAAATTCAATCTTTTCTTAATCAGTGAACACATGGGAATCAACATCGGACTTTTTCTGCTGCTATGGATCAACAAGTTATACAAGATCTAGCTTCAGTGAATTTGAATTGAAGTTTTTATCTAAAATTTCTCTAAACAACAGGACAGAACTGATCTGGCTCAAATACCAGATCAGTTCAGTTTAATTCAGTAAAAACCAAATTGATGGATTAAAACACAACTGCAACAACAGAAAACAGGAAAAAATGCTAATATGTCAAAAAACATTTAGGAAATCATATTTATCAGATTTTAATTTGTAAAACTGTGTTTATTATGACAGGAATGAACAACGGTACATATACATTTATATGTTTTTATGCTATGGTTGTCACAGGGAAAATCAAAATGACTTCTGATGATTTTGGCCAAAATATTCTGACTTGATGCATCTTGTTCCAACCATCCATTTCCTCCATTATGCTACAGTAATGAACTACTTTAGCAAAACAAACACTACATAGTTTTAGTCAAGTATCTGAACAATGTGCTTGACATACTATGCCTCAAAGCTAAAAGAAAGAAAGAAAGAAAGAAAGAAAGAAAGAAAGAAAGAAAGAAAGAAAGAAAGAAAGAAAGAAAGAAAGAAAGAAAGAAAGAAAGAAAGAAAGAAAGAAAGAAAGAAAGAAGGAAAAAACAAACAACAGACAAGGTGTGAAGGCTGTGTAGTAGTGGAAGTCCAGTCAGGCTGAAAACAGGACCAGCTTCATGCTCAAGGAGCCATTTTTAGCCAAGAGGTCCGTCAGAGAGCTGTCATGTCTGCATTGTTTGCACAGGCGACTGCGCTGAAGTGGCTGTTGGTAATTGCTGGCTTTGTTTTGACATTTCTGAATTTTTTTGTGAAAATCCATTTAATTCTGAGTTGGTCATTTCTGGTGCAGGCCGACTTATTGTTTCATTAACTATAGAGCATTTTACTCCGGCGCTTCAGAAGAGTAAAAGGTTTCCTTAATTACTTTTTCTATTTTCCAAACATAGGTGTCACATAATCCAAATGAGTCTGAAGCAAGGATTCCCAAACTGTTCCATGCCGTGGCCCTCCAAAGAGCTTTAATCCCTGGTTGGAGACAATGCTGCAAAATAAGTCAAAGTCATCAACTTTTAGAATGTCTTTTATTCACCTTTCAATAATTATTACATTCATTTAGCATAATGCTGCCTCATGACGTTTGATTTTAGATGGTCATGACTTCTGAAGCAGAACATTTTATCATGTGATAATATATGATGACTTTATTGCCAGCTAATAATTTTTTTTTTAACAGTGACCTCTTTTGATCATCAGAAAATATATGATATTTTATGTAAATTAAATCAGATTTTATTTTATTTTGACAGTTCTTATGGATTTTTGCAGCAGCGGTTTCCACCAGAAGGTTCCATTGGTCTTGTTTGTCAGTAACTTTTCCATTTCGAGTTTGCTAGTTAGCTTTAGAAGCTAAGTGAGTTTAATGAATTTGACTGGCAGCCAGTTAGAAAATGAGCATCTGAAGTAACATTTAAATAAATTATTTTGTAAAAAAAACAAAAAAAAAAACACTGAATAATAGAAAACAAAAATTATGTTGAAAGATTTAAGAATACATTTATGGAGTTCATTTCTATTTCTCATCTTCCTTCCCACTTTCTGAGGCCCCCCACAGCGCCCCCTGGTGGCCTACCACTTTGAAAACCGCTGATCTAGAGGGCGTCATCCATGTGAGACCCTGTTCCAAAAAGAACAAAAACAACAACCAGCGAGGTTGTTTTACAAGAGGTGCCAAGCGACTACATGCGCCTCTGCCGTGTATCCCCTCTAGCTGTGTATTACCCATTCTGCTGCTGGATTAATGGAGCAATTGATCAACAGAAGACTTGTGTATCCAAGAAAGCAGCTGATCAGTCACCTACAGCAGGGGCCGACACAGGAGCACCAATCAGCGGCGCTGCAGCCGCAGTGATTGCAGACGCACGGCTGGGCCGAGCGTTGGGCGAGCCGTCACTGACTTCACACCTCCTATTGGCAGCCTGACAGTGATAGGAGGAGGAAGAAGAGCAGTGTGGCACAAAGAGGGCTGAAGATAGGTTCAGCAAGGCAGAAACTGAACACGGAGGAAAAACACAACAACAAAAACACAGGCGTAAACCGGAATCGCACAGCCGAGAGCATGAACTCCCCTGTGCCATCAATACAACCATCTACTCTTGAAGAGACATCCTGGTTTATTGAACAGATTGATAGATTTTCAGTTTCCTCTTGTAATAGAGGTAGATACAGCAGCAGATGGTTGGCTTTCAACTGGCAGACGTGTAAACGCTGTTCCTATAACTCCAACATGCAATCCTCCCAATTACGTGTCTCTCATAGTAAGTAACAGATTTAAAGAGGAGAAAATGTGACTCACGCAGCGGCTCTCGGTCGCCTCAAATAACATCAGAGATAACCTCCCTTAGGGCCCCCTCCCATCATAATGACAAGCTTAGAAGAATGTGGATGGTAAACAGCAGGTACAAAGTGTTTGGAGGGGAAAGGGATAGAAAAACAAAACATTATTTGTAGTCATACAAGAAACATTATTTCAATGCACAGACTTCTAAAAATGATTAAAGGATGCAAATCTGGTCACAGACGGGTTCTGTGTTTCAGAGATGAATGTGTTAGATGTGAAATGTGTCTATCAACCATAGATCTAGAGCAGAAGACCTTGTGAATCTGTTGGTAAGAGAGTGCAATTAACCTCAGACAGAGTCCTGTATTGGTTTGGGACTTAAGTTTCGGAGTCAGGACCTTCGGTCTGATAAAACTAAACCTGAAGTGTTATGACTACAGTATACTGAACTTTGGTTTATAAAGTCTAATGACTGGACTTAGTTGTAGTTTTTATTTTTTACCATTCTTATTATGGACTTTGTGTGGAATAAGTTTCCTGTGCTGCCATTCTGAAGGTTATCTGCCACAGTTGAAAACAAACAGTATCTTTTCTTTCTGTAACTTGCAGAGAAGTTAGTTCTCACAGACTGTCTTGAAAGTACTTTTGTACTTCTTCTGCCCTTGTATCAACATGTTGACTGTGAGCAGAGCATTTCTCTTGGAGAACACCATGCGT
Source organism: Xiphophorus maculatus (assembly GCF_002775205.1). Lineage (NCBI taxonomy): Eukaryota > Metazoa > Chordata > Actinopteri > Cyprinodontiformes > Poeciliidae > Xiphophorus > Xiphophorus maculatus. The sequence goes on from NC_036463.1 coordinate 3,343,551, forward strand.
TACCATCTTTTGCTCTCATTTTGTACAAGATCTTTAATAAATCTGAAAGATTTTCACCTATGCGGCATTTAAAGAAACTAACATTTACAATCTGATGGTGCGAGTTTAATCTATTCATTGTGTTTGAGCTTGGGTTTGGTCCATAAACACATCTCTGCAAATGCTAACTAATTATCACTGATTGCATTAAGCTCTGGCCTCTCTTTAAATAAAATTACATTTTGCGCGGACTTGCAATTTTCACCAATCAACGCTGCTTTTCTGCAAATCTGACCAATCACCTTTAGGGTTTTCAGTATTTCCTTCCTTTCTGATCAATCACTGCAACTCAGTTAAATTTTTATCTATCCTCTTAGCTCCCGTCTAACTTAACTTCTGACAACTATAAACGCACCATGAGAGTAAACCTGCTGACGCCGGTTACACCTGTGGATCGGATCACCTGTCCTGTCATGTTCAGCCGCTAAGCAGAGCCAAAAAGCAAAATACAAACCATGTAAATTGAGTAATCCTGATGTTAGACCAGGAAATGTTAGACCAGAGGCAGCAGCAGGATGATCATGCAGGGTCTGCTCAGGTAAGGAGGGATTAGAAATTGACAAAAAAAAGGAAGATTATGTGCACTAATTTAAACTTTTTGTAAGACTATGTTATGGCACAAATAAAGCTTTTTAAAAATTGCAACTTTAACCACAACGTTTTGAAAAAGATGCCAAAAAATCTAATTTTGGGCCACGACAATTCCAAAAAAACATGTCAACATCCTGGGGGGACTGCACAGTGACAACACAGAGATCAGCATGTTGAAACATTCAATCAATGCAGGAAGTGGTTCAACCAGTTTATTGTATTCAGCTTGAAAGCACAGCTTTCACTCAGTGCACAATGGACTGAAGTAATGCAATGTAATGTAACTAACAATGATATAGCAGAGGAGAGAGGCTTCAAGTTGCAAAGTTGATGGGTTTTAGTCTGGGATTGTCTGGGTTTCCTGTTTTGCAGTCAGTCATGAAGTTGGAGATGCTGGATGGTTAATTTGCTGACAGTTTTTACTTTAAAATATACACTGAAGTTGGCCCCCGTTTTTATTTTTGTTGCAATAAACAGACACTGAAGGCAGAAAATGCTTCAAGAATGTTTGTTAGAAATTTGCTGAGGATCTTTATGAAACAAGGGTGAACAGAAGGCAATCCTTCTGAAACCCTGGGTTTGTACATGAATGCAGTGTTTTTTTGGAAAAGGGAATTATGTTGCACTATGCACATAAATACATTTATTTTGAACTGGGAATACATAGAAAACAAATACATGCATAAACAACATTTAAAGGAAGAAAACTGCAACAAAACAATGCCAGCTGAATCCTAAATCAAATAAGTGAGACACAAAAACATCCAGAAAAAAAAAGGAGTTTTCAGATGTGATGTAAAGCCTGAAGTCTTGATTCCCAGAGGAAGACTGCCTTGAGCCGAGGACAACAAACACACACAGTTCAATCATCCTTTAAGTCAGGAAGAAAAGACCAAGAACAAGACCTTGATGAGAAGAGCTTAGAAGTCAAGTGGGCTTGGAAGTTGACTAATGCATATTAAAGCTTGATTGTGATACGCTCTGGTAACAGATGGACATAAATAAATAATATTCTGTTTTTCAAGTTTCATGTGGAAATGAACAATACATTTATTATAAGGAGACCAGAGGGGGTAGGTTGCTTTGTTTAGCTTTGGAAAGAATTATGTTCTTCAAATAGCAATGAAAAGAACTTAAAGAGTAATTCAAAATCTTTACTAAAATGGGTGAGTCATCGAGGTGCCAGTCTCAGCCTGATGATGATTAAGTTCACATTCAGTTTGCTTCAGTTTGTTTCTTTCCAATTTTCAGCAAACATCAAATCTCAAGGCAGTTTAAAGGGCAAACAGAACCTGTGTATTTACTATTAGAATCCAATTCACTGTATTTTCTGACAGTCTGGTAGACTCGGTTCAATTGGGAACCAAAATTGCAACATTTGTTTGCAACAGATCCTTGAAGACAATTTATATTTTGATGTTCCTAAAACGATGTAAAGGAACAAGTTGAAAGAAGATTAAACACGAAGCAAACCCATTTGTCCTAGTTAAAATAAGATAATTTATGTTAACATTTCAGTGTGGACATAGTCTGTTTTTACTGTATGCTATCAATTGAAGCAACGGTTTCTGGGACCTAACAAACTTTTAAAAAACATCTACAGTTAGAGCACGGTGAGAGAATTGAAGAATAAATTGCTGTAGTATTGAAAGTAAACCTCCATGAAGAATCACATTTATTGATTCCATGATTTAATAAAGAACTATCAGTTACAGTCAGAGCCCATTCTCATTCAGGAGACAGAAGTCTGACCCTACACGTTGAGTGAAAGATGCAAAGAAATGACCAAAACTGCAAGTGCATCTGTGTTTGGGTTTCGCTTCAGTAACATCAGCGACACTCCTCACCCATTCTGTTTGCCGTAGCGTCGCTCCTCCACCCTCCTCCACCCTCCTCCAGCCTCCTCCAGCCTCCCAGGCTCGGCAGATACCCTCTGCTCTGCTCGCTGCACCGACCCAGCCCTTCAGTGGACTCTGCCATTTGATCCATGTCGAGGATGATTCACGCTCTGCGTTCTGGGGAGCGAGAGCGGCAGCTGAATTCCACTCTCTCACCTCTCGTCATCCATTATTCAGCATTTGCACCTTCTTCTTCTTCCTCTTCCTCCTCCTCCTCTCCCCCACCCAACGTCTCCCCTCCCCTCAAAGCTTCTGCTGCTGCTGTACATCAACATCTGCACTCCAGCACAACATCCACAACCTGGAGCTTCAGTCGTCTGTAAATCCCCACACGCACCCAACACACCCCCTGCATGTGCAACTGTTTGTAGGTGAGAGCAAAACTAAGAACGACTTCACCTTCACACAATGGCGTTGTGCAAAACATGCTGCAACTCTGTGCATCTTGTGGATGATCCTCTTTGCCATCCCACTGAATATTGAGCCTTTTATGATTTCTTTTTTTATTTTGTTTTTTGTTGCAGAGACTTGGCGATGCAGTTGCTATGGCAGCTTAGAGAACAAGATGAAAACGAAGGAACATGGCTGGTGGTCTTAAGACGTGAAGGGGGAGCATTAGAAATTGTTAGAGCGTTAGTTGTTGGCATGCAATAAAGTTTAACATCCCACTGAGAGTTGCTATTCCTGCTAGCTCCCAGTGCGCTCACAGACAAAAATCAGGTATTCTACAGTCTGCTCTACTTTTACCAACTCATAAAGAGAATCAGTGAAGCTTATCATGAGAGTTCAGTCACTGGATTCTTGGTAGTTCTCAAAGGGAGTGTTTGGTCGAACAGAAACACACTTAAATTATGATTATGAGTAGCTTTTTAGTGCATTTTGTTGATGAGAAGAGAAGATTCAATATCAACATATTAATTTATTCCACAAGTTAGCTTTTAGCTTTTTTTGTTTCCTCTTTAGAATGCGTTAAAACATGGAGTATTTCTACCACAGACATTCTCGTGTAACATGCACATGTCTCTAGCCCATTTCCCAGGGGAGTCAACTGATTTGATACACATCTGAGAAGATCTTTGGTCCTTTCTGTCTCATAATGCAGCAGATGTCGAGTATACCAGTTGATGAAACAAAAAAAGTGAAGATGGGGAAAGAGGGAAAAATGGAAAAGATGTCAGTGAGGCAGATTGCAGATGTGCTCTTATGTAAGAAAGTACTGAGGAGAATTCTGATGTCAACAAAGCGGGATTTCAAAGAGGCAGAATCGAGACGCTATTAAGTTTATAAAAATGAAAAAGGTAATAAAATTAATCCAGATGATTACATTTACTTGGTTAATCAACCAGAATACAGATTTAGGAGCACCGGTACAGTTTGCCCCTTTACAGATTAGAAGAAACAGTACGAATGAGACCTGTTGGATCAATAAATGATTTTAAAAGACCTCAAAAAACATTTTCACACAATGTAAAGAAATTTTAAAACAGATGAGGAAAAGTCATCGACGTCATCAGTCTGGAAGGGGTTGAAATGCTATTTCTAAAACTTTGGCACTCCAGTGAACAGCAGTGAGATCCATTACCCACAAATGGAGAAAGCATAAAACAGTGATGACCTTCAAAAACGATCCTGGGAGCATTTCGACGACTCATCCAGGACGTCACCAAGGAACCCAGAACAATATCTAAAGCACTACAGGGTTCACGTGACTCAGTAAGGTCAGTGTTGATGATTCAACGATAAGAAAGAAAACTGGGCAAAAATGACATTACAAAGTCCCAAGGCTAAAACCACCGCTGATCAAAACAATTCAAAAGCGGCAAATTTATGTAGTGGTATGTCTGGTGTAAAACTAAAACAGAACTACATACTGAATATCTAATGTCACTGTGGTAGTGTGATGGCATTGGGCTGCTTTGGAACATTCTCTAAAACTACATATATTCACTCAGATTAGCATTGGCTAATTTTAATTTTTGTTTGGCAACCAGAAACATGTACAGTGAATGTAACTGGAAAGTAAAAACACATGAAATCTGCAAAGTAACACACTTATAACAGTGCTGAATAGCAGTTTTACATTTAGCTTCAAATATTTATGAGTCCACCAGTCTTCAAATCCTATGTGAATAAAGCATGGCATCTTTGACAAACTCAGTTGTTGACACTGTTGTCTTTTCTTGAATGTTTACAATCATTTCTGGAGGCCTGAGGACTCTGAAAGGAGGGCAGTTTGTTTGGCTGTTGACTTATAGAGGTCAAGATTGTTGGAGACTGAAGGAACAAAAGACTCTAAAAGCCTTCTGGGATAGAAAGAGCAACAGAACCTAATTTGATGATACAAGAAATCCAGAACACGTCACATGAAGCAGACAGACAAACTGAGTTAGAGGATAAGACAAGATCATATGTACTCACCAAGGCTGGTGAAACAGAGCTGGTCTCAATGAAGATAACTGCAAGAGGAGAACAGCAGGTGGAATAAAACCAGCAGTAACAATCCCTCCAAGGTAAAACAAAGTAAGACAGAAAAAGGTTAATTCTGGGAAATTACAGAGCACACTTAAAGCCATGAAAACAACTCAAAACCAGACACCCAAAGGTAAACAGGACAGAGAAATTTCTGCATGGGGAGAACAAACAGCACTTTCACTGTGGGGCTCTGCAAGGATTACCATTGTTTAAATGTATTATTTAGACGTCAGAATCTTCAACCCGACTGCTTAAGAAGCGTGTGATGCAACGCAGCTGCTCAGCATTTGTGAAAGCTACACTATAAAATTATGCACATGTTTTATGTGTTGAAAAGACAGTACTGTCAAGCAGGAGTGTGAACCAGTTGAGAAGCAGTATCTTAAGCGTTATGGGGAATGACTTTACACTTTGAGACAATTTTGGCTTTACCCTACAACACAATAACAGGAAAGGAAACCCTAAATGTGTCAGTGTAGTTAAAAGATCAGTATTATACTGCTATGTTCGCAATATGTTAGGTTAGAAAACGTTATGTGTAGTTTTCCCGCCATCCAGCAGAGGGCGGAGTTGGACATCGTTACGCGGCGCCAGGAGAAAAGATGGCGGGGTCAGGAACAGGAAATAGAAACGGTCCAAACAAGAGTCCTGTGCGGCTTGTAAAATCCACCTTATGTGGTTCCGTTTTGAAATATAAACACCCGACAAGCTCCTTAAGTTTCACCTTATAACTCAGCCGAGCTGCATGGCGGAGCAGCGAAAACTTTATCAACAAAAAAATTACTGATTTGTTATGAAGGTGAGGATGACAGATCGCAGAGGCATAATCGAGAAAAATTGTAACAGGACGGAAAAAACAGGATGGTTTTACTACTTGTGAGTAAATACATTTAATGGACCAAAGTTGTAACTTTCAGATGGCATTTCTGTATTAACGTCTCTCTCATCTCTTATTTTTCTATCCAACAACTAAAGAGGTTCTTGTTATATTTTATAAATATGTCTAAGTTTATTAATGTGACAAAAGCCACATTGTTCTGTATTTATTCAGTGGAATATAACACGGATGACACAAAATGTGAAGTGGTAATTGAAAAAATAAATTAACTAAGTATATCATAAAAAATGCAGCCTGCCTTCTTGAAATCATTAAAATGGCCATCTGTGGCCACTTAACAATTAATTGTTTGTACATTGATAAGACCAATCAATTGTAGATTAACTCACTAATCGATAACTTGAATACTTAGGGGGAAAGAAATCTGTTCTGCAGCTTACAATGTCATTTATGACTTTTAAATGGTCTGCTTAATTTGTAAAGATTATAGTCAAAGTTTTCTTGCTGGGAGTATAAAATAAATTTGCTGTGTAAAATTCATTGTTTGGATTCAAACTGGAAACACAACAAAATCATCCTGACACAATATACAAGGATACATGTAATCTATATTTAAAAAAATATTGTCTAACATTTTGTTGAATTTTGTTGGGATTTTGATTGAAACACTAAGAATAAAGCATGGTTTTAATTTTTCTATATGAATATGAAATGTCTGCTCTTTGCATTTAATTTCCCTAATAATAAGAAAAAAGGTTTCACTGCCATAACTGGTTTAAAGGATGAATTTTTAACCAATCATTCAGTTCCGAATTTTTCCTCTATTATGAATAAAAAAAAACAAAAACCTTGACTATGTGCTGCACCCTATTATTTATGATTTATGGAAACAAAGATAATAAAACCCAGCAGACGTTTGTTTTGTTCTTAAATGAATAATGTAATGAGAAACTGACCCAAAATGAAACGTGAAACGAAAAACCGCTACTCAGTTGCAGTTCACATTAAGCGATGTTCTACAAAAACATTGAAAAAATAAGCACATTAAAATGCTATTTTTGCATGATTTTATAAGAAAAACATCACATTCAGGAACAAAATTTATAAGCTTAGTCACACAAACACAATGCTGTTCCTGAATAGGGTCATTAACACCGGATGGTTTCCATCTGGGTTGCAGAGTTAACAGGATTTCATTGTTGCACTTTCCTTATAGCTGTTGATTAAAAATGCCTCCAGCAGATAGGTGTGATTACCCAGCTGCTACCCAACACTGGGATACAAGCAGCATAATGGTGGAGATACTAAATTAATTTTACATCCCTGATTGAACCTTGCTGGACATATGGCTTCAGTGAGACTAAAATGAGACATTTGTCTTCCTAAATGGCATACAGTATAACTTTACAATCCTAATAATATGTTTCTGGAGCTGCATTTGCTGTAAAGTAAAACTGCTGCATTTGCAGACAAGATGTAACTTTACTTCAAGCAGTTTGGAGATATTGGTCCAAAACCTGTGATAATCCAGTTTATGATCTGTCAGTGTCTTTTTCAGTAAGTATTTTTTCAATATTTCTATTTGTAAACATATGCCTTTTTGCACAGAAAGGAGGTTATACAGTACATCAAAACCACAAACCTTCAATATATTGAACAGAGTGATGGCAGAAAAGAGAAGCAGATTTGCTTCTCACCTTTTAAGGTTCTGCGACTTTAAAAGCAGATTAAAAAGAAAAAAAAAAGTCTCCCCGGGGAGCATCTTTGCACAGAGTTGTCTGTGTGTGAGAAGTGCCCTTTAAAACGCTACTTTGATGGCATTTCTTCATCGTTAGTCAGCTGCAGGTGAAAAGACAGTAAAGCTGCATGAGATGGGGGATGTAAAAAACGCAGTTGTAGGCAAAAATGAAAGGTGACTCCACTTTGTAAAATCCTCCACAGGTTGAGTTTCATTATTCATGTGTTTGTTGGCCGTACTTTAAAAGCTGAAACCATCTGCTTAGCATTTACCAACAGTTTCTTTTACTCCTTTTCAGAGTTGTGCTGTATTTGCTTCACATCACCAGTTTCACCACCCCTGCCAGAGAACACATTTCCCTCAGCATGATGCAGCCACCGCCAATCTCCTGTCTGCTCAGGTAACCAAACGACATTACCTTTTTGTGAGAGATGACTGGTCCTTCTACACCATAATTTTCTGTTTCTTGTGACCTCCTCTGAATATGGCTCATCACCAGGGCACCGTTCCACCAGGGGGCAGCAGAAGCAAACGTTTTTTTAAAGGTCGACTCCCACCTATTTGTGATTCGGTATTAATGGATTTTCCTGTGGAACATAACATAACTCCAAAATATTTGCAGAAATTCTTCTCATTCACAGATTTTTTTTTTCATAGAGCATATCTAAAATAATCGAATAAGACACATCTTGGAAGCTGAAATAGCACTGTGCAATGCTACGTAACACGCTACTGGCTAGCATATTGTCAGCATCCTAAAATAATGGCAGAAGTATCTTTTTTTTGTTAAAATAGATTTTTTCCTAAATAATCTTTTAGCAAAAATGACTTGGACCATTATTTTAGAAAGATGATGATATGCAGAGCTGCCATTCGACTCCAGACATTTGCTTCTGCTGTAGGGCCATGATAGTTTCAAATGTGTGTGATAATATTGCATATTAAGTTTATATGTTGTTTAAAATATTAAAATAGGTATTTATAGTAAGTCTCATGTATTCACACATTTTACCAATACCAAAGTCTACTGTATGCGTGTTTAGCCAATGTTACGCTGCCATTTGCTTGTGTTGTAAACAGTCTAAGCATCGTATGAGAACATGGCCAAGTGCTGCAGCTTGGTAATCAAACTGAATTTGGTGTCTGATCTGAGATTTTCCATTTGCTTCAGTCTGAAGGGCTTTTTCACAGTTTTTATTAAAAACGTGTGTGTCAAACCTGAACTGTTTAAAGTAAAACTGAGACCACTACTAGTCTAAATAATTAAGGAAAACTAGACTTGTCTTTTATTAAAAGAGCAAAAAATGTTCAATTAGTCTAACAGATTATTTCCCAGGGTGGGTTTTCTGGATTCACTATTCTGTATATTTTTGAAACTTTTTTGTTACATTACCTTAAATTGACAACACTTTAAAAGCTCCTGCCAAAGGAGATGACTAAAGAGGTAATAAGGTTTTGGGAAAGTGATACACCACAATTATACAGGACATTTGATCCTTAAGATAAGAGCTAGCTTTGAAATTTTCAGAGGACTGAGTGGTGGAAACTAGAAGCCAGGTGCATTGCATTTAACAGTCCACTTAACTGAGAGCAATAGTGCCTCATAATTATGTGTTGAACATTCCCAGTTTCATTTCACATAGTTGAAGACCAGTAGGTACACTGGTTTTCAATTTTAATCAACCATTATTATGAAATGTCTTTTTTATATTTAGAAAACATTGTGAGCCTTATGATCTACAGCAATAAGCAACCTCCAAAGATTCCTTTTGCAGAGAAATAAAAAAATAAATAAATTACTTATCTGACACATTATGATTCATTGAAAGAATTATGGGGTTTATGGTGCTAAACATTGATTTTAGCCTTTAATAACAACATCTGAACAGGTTGTAGAGTCCAAAAACTAAAATTGTGTTTAATGCAATATGCAGAGTGAAAGCACTGCATACACACCTGGAACACAGCATCGCGTTAACTAGAGTGGAGAGAAAACTGCAGGCTGAAGTACTGCACAGACTGATTAGGTGAGTGGAAACAGGTGTACTCACCAGAAACAAGGAGCAGATGTAAAAAGAGGCAAGCTGAAGACAAGACCACAGTAACGGACCTCCAGATGTAAGAGACAAACAAATTAAAATAAACACAATTTAAATAAAATTAAAGGATAAAAAGAAGTTTTAACAATGAAGTGTAATAAGCTTTCTTTGATACATTTTTCAGTCAGATAATCACTTCTAGATTTATAACAAATAAATCCAGATAATGTAAAGCTCCGGCATCCTGTGTGCTTCCTCTGCCAAAATGAACATGAAGAGGGTTCTTAACCCCACCTTTAAGACATGAAGACTTCCACGATAAGACCTGACAGCATGAGGTGATTTTATGTTCACCGTTGACTTGCTGCACCGGTGAGATAAAGTCTCGGTTTAAGCCGGCTCAGATTCTAAATTAGCTCCCAATCTAATAACGTCTTCCGTTATTTCTTTCCACCACATGAGAGAAGTCATTATCCAGTATCACCACAGTTTGTCAGCAACATTGCCAGCAGTAGCAGTTTGGGTATAAGGTGAGGTAGGGGCTTTGCAGCTATCAGTTTGCTTTTTAAATTATTGAAGGGGGAAAAAAAAGACCCATGGCGGCATTTTCCGACCTTGTTATGGGTTGGTAACATGGCAGCACAGTGCAAATGACAAACTGCAGCAGTTTCATTGTGTGTATGACCTAATTTTATCATAATCCTCCCAAGCACTCACCCAGTTCCCAAAAGGCACAGCGGAATAACAACATTTGAGAGCATGGTAATTGAAAGGCAGCGTTTAAGGTGAAACAGCAGAAACTGCTCATCTTAAGCCAGTTTTTTCAGCTGTGTTCAGTCGAGTCTCCTGAATGCAAGTGATGAATGTTACTTGTTTCCAAGGCAATTTGACTTGTATAGAGTTCTTTGGATCGATTGGAGTCTTGAAATAAGCAGAGTGGCTTGCCTTGCTTTCAAGGTATTGACACAGAAAACAAATTGCTGCATTGTGAAAGAGAAGCTCATTTCCACATCAGAAGGGTGTACATCTGACTCGCTGGAACTGGGTACTTTGCTTAAATTTACTCTGCTCTGGGTCTCTCACTGCATAGAATGAAAAGTCGCGTACATTTTTGGGGGACGATCTGGTACAACAGAAAATCTTTACCAAGACTCACTGTTAGAAGTTGTGCTACAAGAAAAAAGACCTATGTTAATGTAGATATGGAATCATATTTACAACCTACTCTAAAACATTGTTTTAGCTTTTATCCGAAGCGGGATTTCCAGATGGTTTTCAGATAGTTGGTATCAAACCAGCAATTAACCTTTTTAAAGACATACTCTGGATATGTAAGTGGTTTTCTTGTGGTCATATGGCCTTAGCGAAAATGAAGAAAACATGCTGGGGTTATTTTCTTTGAATACTAGCTTATTACCAGCAGGGTTTCCCCCAGAAATCCTGCTGCCCTGTGGTCAGGGCGCTAGGGCAGTCCACCATGAATTTTTGTTAAGTTACAAAAATTCAGATGGAGTTGGGCAGGCATCATAATTTTGAAATGACGTGAGGCCAACAGGCAGGTGCAGGAATGGTGCAATTGGTGCAACTATATACCTAGCTTACTCCATCTTTACTGTTAATGGTGTTTAAAAAAAACAACATTTAGCCTGGTGGACCGCCAGGCTTATAATACTCTGCTGATTAGTGGAAAGCAATGTTGTTTACGCCACAAAATTTTAGATTTACTATTACTTTCTCTGGAGTTTTTGAAATTTAAGATGAATTAATGTAGCAATGTCTGCTTTAATCTGGGCACCACTCTAACTCATCAGCATGGGCGGTTCTAAACAAGGTCCAGAGCCTTGGTTGGAACTGGTTCTGGACCCCATTATGAACCCTGAATAGTAAATATTAAATCAATTTCTTTTGATGATATGTGCTACAACCTACGGCCGTGAAGCTACAAGTCATTCTTTGGCTCTCTTAGTAAATTAACTTAATATATTTAACAATGAAATACTGACTTGTTTTATTGTTTTTATTTATTTTATTGCTTATTTTGTTGAATTATTCTGGTATTTCTCTTTAGCGGCTTAAGTTGGTATCACAAAGAGAGACACCTATAAAATGAAAATATAATCTAGCAGTATATTATAGCAATATTTTCAATTGTTAGTCTTATGTTATACTGCTGTTGTTTTGGATTTACATTTTTGATGTTATTGTCTTACATTTTTTCATTTTTATTTTTCTAATACTTTGGATCTTTTACTTAACATATCTTTAAAAAATTGTTTTGTGTAAATTGATAAATATTCCTATTTGTTGCTTCAAAGCAAAATTACCAACAGCTAAATTAGCTAAATTACTATTCCTATTTCTTCTTGCTATGTTTCTTTTTAGTAAAGCACAAGTTGTTTGTGTCACGACAGTCGTGGGCATCTAAGAAAACTTCGTCCCACACATGGCTAATTTGTTGTATATATTTTTTTGCTCAACTGCCACAATTCAGATAATTTCACACAGCTGCAGCCACAAATCAGTCCAAATGGCCGTGAGTCAGAAAAAAGGGATTGTAGGCTGTGTTATATGCATTTATTTGGAGCTGGAGGGTGTGGGAGGGGTAGTACATATTCACCAACAGCGTGGAGGTAGAGTCCTTAGCCCAGACCTATTCCTTTTGGTCGCCGAAAAAGCGAATCATGCCAACATGATTAATGGTCATGATTACCTACTCAGAAAATGTGGTTTTCTGGCCCAGCAGCTTCACTTTTATGACTTAAACCTGGGGCAAGATGTTTTATCATGCAAGCAAAGCTGCACACTGACTGCACAGAGAGTGCACTGAGGACCAAACACGTCACATCATCTGTTCAGGAAGAGAGGTAAAACCTCCTGCGGATTGCATAGCAGACATTTAAGCTAAAGTTTAACATCAATATTGGCCTTGGGAGTTTTAGCCTGACATTAAATTTCAATCTTGTGGCGTGCTCATGGGGTGTATATGAAAACAAAACAAACTAATTCATCTGCAGAGTGTGCGGAGCAGGGAAGCACAGTAAGGTCGGGATATATCTGAAATCCCCTTCCAATATCGGCTCTGAATCTAGATCTCCAGCTTTATATCACAGAGAAGCTGCTGACCAAATAATCCAAGTGAGACGCAAGTGATTCATCGATAAAATCACAAGTCGCATTTACACTCCAATCCATTTCTCAGACGTCTCACGGTGCTTGAATGCCCTAACTGTGCATGCTGCAGAGTCCTTTCACATTTTTCATGTCAAAATTCAATACTTTTTCCAAACGCAAATTTACAGAGTTCTCAGTCATTTTTTAAATATTTATTTAGGCACACAGACAGATGTCTACCGTGAATTTATGGTAGTTATTTTATCAGTCATCAAAGTTTAAATATGATACCTAAAATAAATGGCAGAAAGAAGGAAGGAAGATGACAGGTGGATGGTCAAATGGATGAATGCATGGATAAGTAGATGAATGGATGATGGATTGCACCGTTTGTGGTGTCAGCATGTTGTTGTTCTGATCACATCTTTTTCTAGACTTTTATTCATAATTGTTTTGGTTAAATTATTGCATGTTTGGACAATTATTCCCTTGGGTGTTGGATGCTGTGAATGTGATTGGATTTTTGTCCTTTTAAACTTTTGGACAGGTGTTAATATGTGTTACCGTGGCAGCAAGTTATTGTTTACACATATGGGAGCAGCAGATTAGCATCTCAAAAGCTCAAATACCTAAAACTACAACCCGAAATCCCAGTGCAGTTGAGAAGGCGTCGTCATGGCTGCAGATCAAAACCAAAGAGTGGAGAGAGAAGGAGAAAGTAATGGGCAAAGGTCAAATCTCAACCTCCATCTTTCCACTCAACTTTCCGGAGATTTAAAGAAGCGTAGCAAAAGTACATTATATGAATTAGTAGACAAGCTGTAAGCATGTCATGTCAGTCATGAGACTGTCATACAGCAGCCATCTGCAGTCGGAGGCCTTTTCCCAGAGATACTTCAAGCACAACATCACCATCTATAATGAAACTTAGATGATATTAATTTCACTTTGGGATAAATAAAGTATTTTTGAATTCAATTGAATTGAAACAAATTCAATTCAAATGACTGATGGAAGGACAAGTCAAAGGATGGTGATCAAAGGGACGTGTTGATGGTCTAATGCAGCGGTCCCCCCTCCCCCCCAAAAAAATCAACTGGGCACACACATCGTTCAACCAGACATAAACCTAAACACATATCTTGTTTTCAAACTCCACAGAAGTTTATTTCACACTTCAGGTTGCAACAAAACACACTACAAAGCATCTTTACAGTGAAACACTTTTGTGTAACTTTTAAAAAAAAATTTTTATTCATCCATACCACTTCCCCCTGATTCCCCCCCCCCCTCCCCCTGCAATGGCCCCACACATTGGGAACCTCTGGTCTAACGGATGGTATGTGTGGATGGAAGATCAACAAATGGATGGATAATGACCAAACAATGGATGACAACTTCACATGAATGCTGGATGAATGGGTGTATATTGATTGATAAACAGAACAAAAACATTTTGCCATAGTTATCCAGACTTGGTAAATCCTTGACTTTTACTCCAGATTGTTCAGGAATCGTGAAGAAGGTGTTCATGTCTCTGCATCTATAGAAACAGACTGATTGTGCAGCCTATAGTAGCTTTCAGATGACGCATCAGGAGATGCAATCCTGAAATAGAGTTATTTTTTGCCTCAGACCCTACAGCAGTCCTCATTATGTTTCAGGACCACTCCACCTCCACCCAGTGACTCTCTATCTTGCCACTGAGGCTCAAAGGCCGACTCCTCTATAAAGGTTGCTGCTCCCGGTGACATTTCCCTTGATGACTAATTTGGCCCTTTGTTTGTGATAAATATCAACTACACTGTTGTTACCACTTGAAATTACTTGCTCATTAGTCCCTGACAAGAGAATTTGTCCTGGATTAAAGCAAACCTTTAATGAGGAAAGCAGAGATTGTAATAAGTCAACAATGTAAATAAAACCCCTTCTTTAGGAGCCTGGGAATGACTTTGGTCAACCTCTGCCAGAATAGGACAGATTTCAGCGACATCAACAGCTTGCAGCAGAGTTCATAAATATTAAAGTCACATTAATTAGAGCAGATAACAGAAACATTAAGTGGAGAGGGGGTATATCAAATACTAAGCACTCTAATAATCTTCCATTTACTTTTTTTGGCTCAGGAGCAAAATTTCTTGTGGCACTAACACCATCATCCATCACTGAGAAGCTAAAAATATGAGAGCTGCTGAGTTAGTTCCAACAGCACAGGCAGAGATTTCTGAAAGTGAGAAAGACTTAGTTCCTGCTTTAGTACTGTCAGAATGATCAACACACCTATCAGACTGTGCAGATTTATCTTAGTCATTTTGAGACTATACAAGCTTAAGATTCTTGTTATTGCACCTTTGGCATATTAAAATGCATTTTGTATGTGCTCTTTACATGCTGCACATAAACTCGAGCTTCAACCTCATCTGGTCAAACAGCTGTCCTTTCACTTAAAGCAGAGATAAGCACGCCTGGCTGCATGAATTACTGTGTTAATTAAAATATTATCAGGGGAACTGCATGTGCATTTGCATTTTGAGATATTGCATCTCCATGTAGTATATGAAGCATAAAACGTCCACAATAATCCATGCAAGAAGCACTTAGTATCATTTAGTTTCTTCATTTAAAGACCGGTATAGAGTCAGACACTTCACATGCAGTAAGCTGCCGTAACGAATTCATAGTGGAAGGAAAAATCTACACAACCTGACCCAGACCTCCTGGAACTCCCAGGATACCTTTGTGGACCAGGCTGTACCGTGGGATGACTTGCAGCTGGACACCTTCTGAAACGTACAGGGCTCTCTTCTGGAATCACATGTTACTTCCCAGAAGTTAAAAAATTATTTCACTGAACTTACAAGGTACCTTCCTGGAACTTACAGATGACCTCCTGAAATTAATAAGATGCTTACTAGAATTTACAATGTACTCTCTATATCTTATAGAACACTCTACTGGAACCCATTGCTCAATTTCTTGACATTATTTATTTTTTCTGGAGCCTATATTGAATTTACTGTTTACTATGCTAGGACTTACAGGGTATCTTTCAGAAGTTAAAGAACACTTCACAAAATGTACCTGGTACGTTTCTGTTACTTCCCATACGTTTGTATTTGTTGAATTTACAGGACACTTTTCTGAACTTACAAGATCCTTCAGTGGACCAGGCTGTATTATGAGGAGACTGGTAACCAGATGTCTTCTTGAACATGCAGTATACATTCCTGGATATTTTGTAATGATTGGATTTATTTTTCAATTTTTTTTCTATTTTATTATCCAAAGTACCAGAATCTACACACCATTTTACATTTGCCTGATTGATTACATGGTTTTCACAAATTAAATCTGACTAAACAGTACTCAGTACTTAACCAGGCTTTTATACTTAGTTACTTAGTTTTTACTCTTTTTCTTCTATCCAAGTGAGAACATGTTAAAGTAGTGGTACTCCTGTTTGAGTACTTGCTGTATTATTTATTGCTGGTGAAATATGTGCTATGTCCCCAGTTCCCCTCATTTGGGAATAAATAAACCAGTCATTTCTGTGGAGACTCAGTTTTTTCTCTAATGACTGGCAGCTCTTGTGTTGCTGCCAGGAGGCCTGCTGCAGCAGCTCAGCTGCGGCATTATGTGCTGCTTAGCCACCTGGGCAACGGAGTTTGTTGCCACCATGCATCTGGAGTACAGTCCCCCTGGATTCACCAAACCTGAGCCAACAGTTTTTCCCTGTGTTTCTCCTGGCTTTGCACAGAGCAGAAATATTCTAGTAACACCTGTCAGCAGAACTAACCAGTGGGGTGTTTAGACTGAAGATTTAAGAGATGAGGGGTTTCCGCCATAAATCTTTGTACTGAGAGGACCGAGTCATACGGCTTTGTGAACGTCACATGTCCCCAATGATGTGCTGTGCTGGCTGCTGCTCTGTGGTCCCACATATTGTTAAACATTGTGATTTTATTGAGGCATTTTGGAGAGCAGTGTATTTGTGGCTGGTGGAGATCCACAAATATACTGTTGTGTTTAGCTAAGCTGTAGGCATGATGCAGTCAATGATCCACTAACACACAGTTTAATTTGATACTCTATTTGTTTCTGGTAGCACAGTAAATCCAGGTAAAATCTACCTTGCAGAACAATCAGTGTTTCTATCCATGAGAGGTGATTTAACACACAGAATCCTTTGTCATTTAACAAAACATAATCACGAATTAATGGCTAACTCACCATAATCACATTACATTGCAGTATAGCTGCATTCCTGTCTAAATTATTTAGAAATCAGGCAGGACATAAATAACTGGAGATAACGGATGAAAACTTAATTCCTGCACACAACTGTTTAGCAGCTCAGACAGCAGCTCAATCTGCAGTTACGTGTAATCATCCACAGCATTATGGTACAATCACAGTCAGGTTTACGAGCAGTTTAGTTAAAGTGTGACTGCACACATCACTTATCTTTGCTTATTCCTACAGCTGATTATCATATGATGTGGTGGCCATGTGTTTTTTTTTCCTGAATGAAATTGCACCATAAGTTGTTTTAATCATTGTACAAAGAGGCTGTATTTGGAGTCAGCTGTAAAGGCTTTATTGTTGTGTCTATAATACGACACAATCATATCTGAGAGAACAAGTTTTGTTTTCCACCAATCAAGCAATTTACAGTGCCTTAAAACATTATAGCACAATTAATTAACTACCACAATCAAATATGTGGTGCTGTGTGCTCATTTGTTATGGAATATTACACAAACATATGTTGAAATGTCTTGAATGTTTGTTTTATGCAGGGTAACAAACATATTTCCTTTGTGTTGTTACATGCTTTCATTGGCTCAGATGTGTTGCTTCCTTCAGGATTAATATTAGTTTCATTTTCCAAGTCAGGTTCTGGTTTTATGGTTAATTATTTTGATTTTGAAAGTACCACACCGCTTGTGTGTTGCATTTAGTTTTGGGTATCCTTTTTTTTGCAAAATACATTAATTCTATTGGTTGTTAATACAGAGATCAAGTTTGGTTATTGTTAATCTGTCATCAAGAGTTCATTGTTCTTGTTTCATATGTCTTAGCTTGTGGATTTTTTAAAGTCTATGTTTGGTGTGTGGACAATGCTTTCTTTAGTTTTGTTTAAAATTAAACTCAGTTGAAGCCTCCTGCTCCTGACATCCTGCTTTACCTCCTAGCAGCCTGTACTCCTTCCACAACAACAAAATTCTAATCTTAAATGCCAAATCTCATAACTCTAAACTTCCTTGACAAATAAACTGCTGCCGTTCAGCCGACGTCCTTTGGGAATGAAAGAAAGTGTTTCAGTCCCACTCGCCTCCATGTAATCAGTAGTAAAAGCAAAGGCACTTGATGTGTTTGACAGCCTGTGCATTTCTTTGTTGGAAAAAACTGCTAATATTGACTATTTATTGTTCAAAGAATCACTGAAACTGGTGTTGTGTGACAGGAAACCTTGCTGTCATGAAATCGAATGGGAATCTGCTGAAGTAAACCGAATAATTATGGATTTCCTCTGAGGGAAACAAATCTCTTTTATTAGTCAATAAATAAACAATTAAAATCTTTTCTTCTCCCTGAACTGGGAATTAGATTCTGCATTTTTTGCCATATTTATTAGTTCTCGTTGTTTGTAATTTTGTCTTGTTTTTCTACAAATGTAGAATAAACAGCTCTAACTTTGCCCAGATTTGGTTGACAAACTAGTATTTGCAAAGTCCTTACAGCTAAATCCACTCTTGTATTAAAAAAAGACACATTCTAAATTGTCATAAAAGGCTGCAGCTTCCATCGCAAAACCTATTAATAGTTCTGGAAGCTTTGCCCTAATGAAGCAATAAACCTTTTGACAGGCGCAATAATACTCAAGACAGAAAATTGCATTCTCTTAAATTAATAATCACACATAAAACCAATATTCAAAGCCTCACACTAATAACAACAATGCAGCGATGGTAAGAAAAATACATTAACTTTCAAACGAAGTCTCTGAAGCAGCGGCTTGCAGACAAACCCAAAACGAAATGAACCCCATTGGCTTTTTTCCAGCCGAAATCGTTGACAACACGCCATAAATCACAGGCGGTGCCCTCAAAAAGTGCTGACGTGGCGGTTTCACCATCCTTCTGAGGGTTGGGGACCTGGGCTGGAAAATGGATCCCGACAAGCCAAACTTTAATTATTCAGACATAAAGTGGAGTCATTAGAAGTCGCCTGTGTGTCTCAGGCTAATGTCTATGATGAGCACGCAAACGTGAAAGTCAAAGCTACATCTGCTGTGATTAACGGCCGGTCTGGAGCAAGGCGACCTATTGCCCAACTACCCACTATTACATGAAAGATATTAATCATATCTACCTAACTAAACATTTTTAAATAGAGGGTTTCACTCCAGATGGGTTATTGTTATTAAATAGATATTATAAACTAAAGGTTCCAGTCAATCTGAGTTTAGGTAGTCTTAAAGCGCATTTCATCATTTTGTTGCCACATTTTATTTCCATATTTTTTGATATTCCTTATTGTATTTGATTGATTTATTTTTATGTATTTAAAAAAGTTTTTTTCAGGTACCTTTCTGACATGATTCATTATTTAAGCCAGTCACTCGAGGTACTGGGCCTTGACATCAGGGGCTCCAGGATGTAACAACTCAAAGAATGGCTTTGTCTATTTAAATCATTTCCTTCTTCAGTGATTGCCCCCTGAAGTCTTCTGGCAGCTTAAATATTCCCCTCTATATTACTCATAAAGCTCCACAGATTGTATTACTCATATCAGGGAAGACTGGATTATAGTAAAGCCCTTTGACTCTATCACTGTTGATTTCCCTGGAGGCATCAGAATGAACTTTAATGAATCTCTCATTTTTACCCAAACCCTTGCCGTGTGGTGTTTGAAATTGATGTGTCACGGCCAATAAATGTGCCGACATATTAGACAACTGAAGATGGGAGGTTTTGGTCCATATTCTGTTCTTGCTCGGTTTTGTTAGCATAAAATCCATAATCAAAAAAATACTACAATTCACATTTTTCAGATGAACGAACACATTTTAATATTAAACAAAAATAACCCGAGGTAATACACAAAGCAGAGGAGTCTTTTTAGAACCACTCAGAGGAAGACTGAACTGGAGGTCATGAACTAGTGGCAGTTCATTCTCCTCCAGAATTTCCTGGTAGCAAAGTTCATGGTTTCACTAGTTATGGCAAGCAAAGCTCCCACAGACAATCACATTCCCACCACAATGTTTGAGTTTTAGTATGACCTTTGGTTTCATTCTTACCCAGAGGTTTTTTGGCAAATCTAATGCAGATCTTTGTGTTTTCTTTGGTCCATTGAAGTTTGTACCTTGAAATTCTTCCATGGATGCCATTTTAGCAGAGTTTTTCTTATTGATGAATCATTAAAACTGACCATAACTGAACCAACAACTGCAGAGATCTAAATGTTGTTCTGGGTACATCTGTGATCTCCTGGATGAGTTGTCAGTGCCTTCTGAGGCTAATTTCTGTAAATAGGAAGTTTCACCACTGCTCCATGTTTTCTCTGTAGATTTTGGCTCTCAGGTCCATAATCCTCAGAAATGACTTTGTAACATTTTCTTGTCTGGTAGGTGCCAATGGCTTTGTTTCTTGATTATTCTTGAACAATCTAGATCTTTATCCGTATTTATTGACTTTACAAGTTAGACAATAATTATGTTTGGCTTGTGAAAACGAATGAAGGGGGAAATTGTATCTTCATATAGGGTCAAGTGATTTGGGTTATTTTTCCCACCTTAGTAAACAAATCCATATTTTATTTAAAAAAATGCAAAAACAGCAGAAATTTATAATTGGGAAAAACTTTTTTTATTACCTTGTTTGCTTCTTAAAGTCACATGATTAAGACAGCGATATTATTTATTGCTTAAATAATGACAATGATTAATTACTCATTCAAACATCAATGTTATTGCAAATCCATATAGTCCACCACACTGGATGAGTCTTTATTTACACTTCAGATTCTTGGTGTATCTCTGTTCCATTTTCCTTTGTGGTGTTGGATAAAATCGCTAATTTGTTAACAAAGAGAACTGATAAATAATAAATAAACAGGAACTAGAGCGCTCATCTGAATGTGACAAACCTTCATGTTGATGGTGTTTTTCCCAATCTACAGTTTTTCTACTTTCTAATGGTTGTGTTGCAGTATGTGTTTACAATGCTTTATTACATTTATAGATTCTAAACATTTCTCTCAGCACTGAGAGAAAATGCTCATTCTAGGCACTGGAGCATGTCATTCTGCATGAAATATTGCTGCCGGTGGAATGTCATCACTCAACACCAAAAGGCACCTTGAGCATATCTAAAGGATTCTTTGAAAGAAACATCAGAATGTGTTTTTCTTTTATTTACTTGTATCTGTCACTTCAGATTGTTTACGAAAACTTCTTATTCTATGTGCGGCATTTTTCTTTGATAAGCAGTATTAATGTTTGGTATAGGCAGACGATAATGATTGGATGGAATCACAGCATCATTTATTATAAATGACTTATGATAAGGAAAGGAGGTGTGATTTATGGCACTGATTTTGATTGGTTCCTTCTCTATTTTTATGTTATGTATTTCACTTAGACTTAACACAACAGAAATCGCTTTCTAAATGTAAAATACAAATACAGAAATGTGGAAACAGCATCAGTTCTCAACATGATGCAACTGGGTGCAAAAAGAAATAAACTTCAAATCTAGTGCTGAAAATGGACAGGCAGTCCGTGAGCAATGAGCTCAGTTTTCTTTACCAACCTCCAAACCCTTCTCTTCTATATCAGGCTAAGCTTGAACCAGTGTCAAGTAAATCTATAAAATCTTCCTGCCATTATGGGCCCGGATGTGTTCCAGTCGGCTTTTGTGGGTGAGGGAGCCTTTCCCTCTGACGCATGAGTTGTGTTTTGAATGTTTTAACACTCTGCCTACATTTCTGCACAAGGACTGCCATGTCAAATCTTGTTTGCGAATTCCACGGATCCAGAAATATTCCTTTGTTGTGTAGCTGATGTCAGAACACACAGCGCTGCTTTAGCAATAGTCAGCAGCAGGCTCCAGAGGGTATATTCAGTACAGGCTTTGCTGCCTACCAAACTGATTTGGTCTTTATATTAAACTGTATGTAAAAAAAATCCACTAAACTACTGCCATGAACTTTTTAGTTCTGTCATCTAGAAAGTACTCCTGGATCAGTGCTTTTGTTTCTTCTTGTGTGTTTCTGCTTAAGCCTGTCGCATTAAGCAATTAAGCAATTAATCGCGTGTTAAATTAAAATGAGCTTGATAATTTCCATTCTAATTATATTTTTTGAAGGACAACAGACAGCACTATCCATTTTCTTTATAGTTTTGGTTGTATGTTTTTTTAATTTAAATGTTTTTTGCTTTAGTTTTAAAATATCTTCCAGTTACGTTAAATATTTAACTGTAATATACTGTAGGTATTTTTACTGGATGATTTAAGCAAATGAATAAGCGTGCTGTATATCTAAACCAGTTGTGTAGAAACTGTGAAATAACTATCAATGGAGGCACTTTTGCTGCTTTTGGTGATTCTCAGAAGACCTTTTTGTAAAACATTTTTTTCAAATCCTGTTAAATTTTACAACTGAAAACCATATTTTTAGTAGTGAGTACTAATGAAAAAAAAACTAAACTGCAATCCCCAGCCAACCAAGCAAAAATCTAATATTTTCATATTTTTATGGCTCTACACAACAAACTGAAAAGTCCTAAAGCTATTTTTTTTTTTGCAACACTATTTTAAAAAGTCTATTTTTCAGTGGAATTGGCATCAAATGCCAAACATGAAGATGGTAGTTTCATTTTGAGGTAATTATTTATTGAAGAATAAACTTATAGGACAATGAAGAAACAAAGATTAGAAACACAGAGGCAAGAAACATGAGATGGTCAGTAGAGAATTGGCTTGACCAGAAGTAAGAAGAAGAGCAATTTTATCTGACAGGCTTAAAAATGTTGGGGAGGTGATTGGAGGAATTATCTGATTTTGATAATGAAAACTGAATAAGTATGAAAGTTCTCTGAAATAAACAGATAGATAAATGATAAACGTGAAATAACTAAAACTGCAATTAATGTACATAAACTCCATTAAGACAAAGCAAAACAAAGAAATAATAGGATAAAACTCAATGGCTTGAAAATGAAACAATAATTCTATTACATTTAGTTTTCTCTAAATTATTATCATCTTCTACGCACCATTCAACAATTTAAATCCTCCCTGAAGCTTTAGAAGTCCAAAGTAAAACTCCCAGAAAATAACAGATTAATGTGAATATTATAGTAATAGTACTGGTCCTTCCAGGAAAATAATAATTTTCTCAACACTCAAAGCTTGAAAATGCAAAATTGATTGTTCTTTTCCAAGCAGCACGTTTGTTTATCTGAGCGGAGTGGAGCCCAGTCATGGCGACAGTATGTCAATTTCAGAAATCAATGCTTGGTTACTTGCTTCCAGCTTTTGCATTACATTACCATAGTAAGGAGTTTCTGACCCTTCCTCTTAAAGCAAAAGTTTTGCCTTCCCAGCTGTAGATGAAAGGTGTTCATGGTGAATTATGAATTATTATTTCCTTGGTAATATCTTGACATGTCTGAACTGATTTTTTTCTGTAAATGGTTGCAAATATTTTGAGTGGCAGTCTGAAAAATTCATCTTTACATATTTTAATACTTTCTTTGAGTGAATGTTTGCAATGTTTTGCTTTTGTGCATCTATGAAATATTATTGCAAACATGTTGCAACTCAATTGCAATATGAACATTGTGCTTAAATATAATTTATGCAAAGAAGATTCCAATGTAAACATACAGTAATGGGAAAAATGTATTTTTTTACCACTACATTTCTAAGAACTAGGACATAAAAATAATGACATTCTAAAGTTTTTAAAGATGCCATGAAGTGTGATTATGAGTTAAATTGAGCGAGAAGATTATGTGGAAAAAACTAATTCCTGCTGCTTCAATAAATACATTAGACAACGTAGCAGACTGGTGCTACTTATTAACTGATTATCAACAAGTGTTGGTATGTCCATTAAAGCACTTGGTCTTCTAACAAGACATTTTTCCCTTGTTGTAAGTGAAATAATCTGCCAGTGGAACATTTATGTTTTTAAAATCCGTATTAAGGAATTATTTGCTGAAAACAAGCTCATATATCTTGTTGAAAAGTTACTTGTAAGTTAGTTTTGTCTTATTTCAAGTCTGCTAAGATATTTGCACAGGAAACAGGACAAAAGATACTTGGTAACATTTTGTGATTTTGCAGTGTATCACATTCTGTCCTATCAAATGAAAGCAGATATGAAATTAATTACCAAGCCCTGAGGTACTCCATAACTAACTATGGTATTTGAGGACAACTGATTAATAACACAAAATAAACGAATCTGATCTAAAATCTAAAATGATCTAAACATAATTCTCTTATCTGAGAGGCCAGGAGAGAATTATTTCTTTTTTTTCCCCCAGTGAAGTGATGAGCTCCAAAACCCTTCAGATTGTTTTGGCCCACAGAGTTTTAACGTGTTTTCAAGAATCTGCAGGGTGCCCAAACCCAGAACATAAACCTTGCTGGGTTTATGTTCTTTTATGTTAATATTTTTAGGTAGACATGCAGATTGCAGAGACACTGGAAAGAGTCGGGAAAAGGAGAAATCAAAACGGCAAAATTCTGGGTAACAAGAGTCAGATGTGGCATCTGAGACTGTAATGGCACAAGTAACAGCAATGTGTGCTAGTGAATGGAGGAGAAACTACAAAGACAAGTATATGACAGCCAAATTGTCCCATTTGTACAGGTACAAATATGAAGGGAGAAAAAGAAATAGGAGACAATGACACTTCTATGAAACTGTTCTGGTTTACTTAAAACATGTCATGCTCTGTGTGTCAGTTACATGAAAACTAAGACAGACAGAAGAGACAGTTTGAATAGTTATAAAAAGTTCTGGCAGAGAACAGGAAGAGAGACCCTAATTACAAAATAAATATATAAATAGGTGGAGCCACCATATACACAGATGGCTGAAATGTCCCTCAGGATAGAAACTTGGTGTCGCTGCCAGACAGATATTTGGCATTTTAAAAACTGTTAGCAGGCCTCATGTGGTCACATAGCTTCACATTGCAGAGTCACCTGCCTGGACGGGGAGGGATGCATACATGCTATCATTAATGAAGGCAACTCCTAAAAAATTCTCAAATATTTCAGTCTGCGCCATAACCGCATGTGAAGTCTCAACATGATGTACTTATGCACAGCAGATGGTTAGGAATGATTCCCAATGTTGTTGGAAAGTCAAGCCGTTTTCAATGTGCTGTATTTTCTTCTATCTTTAACCGGGCCTTCATGCTGCTGCAAATTTTCCACCTCTCAATTTGTTACAGCTGTTTATATTAAATGCAGCTTTTTCTGCACAGTGGAGCAGTTGTCTCTGTGCAGCACAATGGTCCTGGGTTTGAATCCTGGCTTGAGTTCTTTCTCCATGGATGTGTGCATGTGTGTGTTTTCTCCAGCTTCCCTTCACTTGTAAAAAACATAATTTGTCTTCAAATGATCAATAAGTGTGAGTGTCTATGTGCATGGTTGTTCATCTTCTGTCTCTGTACTGGAGCTTGTTAAAGAGACAGAGGCCCAATTTCAAGGATCAAATTGCAAAATTAAATTTCTTTTAAGTTATGTCTGATACAGCATTTTATAAGAACTAAAGGTCACACAGTTACTTGTTTGTACTATCTAATGCTGCAGCACTGTGTGGTACACCATACCTCCCCATTTAAGAAACGACAGATTTTTTAGGTTTTTATTTGTGAAAGGGTAGTACTACGTAAAACTGACTTTTTAAAACTTGACATCATATAATGTTATCCTCTCACCAAAGACATATCTGGAATGTTGCCTTGACTCTTTCACGCATGTTTTGAGACATTTTTTAATCTCCATGGCAACCCTTCAGCTGTGTAAAATGTCCTGGCGAACCTAGTGCTGCCTTCTCTGAGCTGCAGTTTCCAAGTTTCTGAGCTTCCGCCTCACTAAACATCCCTCCCCCATGACTATCACACTCAGCTCCTACAGACTAGCCAGCAGCAATTAGCAAACACCTGGTGGAAGTGCTGAGCTCATTATAGGAGCTAGTTCTTAGTGAAACGTTACGAAAGACCTTGTTAAAGGGTTAATAGACAATGTTTTGATTATTTTATTTAAAAGAGCAGGAGTTTTTAGAGACAGGCTCAATTTCAAGACATTAAATATCAACGTAAAATTTCTTTTAATTCATATGTAGTATATTTATGGCATTTCTATAATTGTAGTTAAGATAGCTACTTGATTGTGCTATGAAATCTAAACAATTCTACAATTATGCACTACTTTCACATACAATTCCAAAAAAATAGATTGATTGTTGTGGTCTTAATAATAATAAAAAAGAGAAAAAGCTCAAGTGATTTGCAGACTTTTGTATTGACATAGTTCAAAGCTTTATTTATTAAATGTCACTGAAGAACTGAACAATTTATTTCGATCATTGATCGCGGGACCCCGGCAGACTTTATTCCTTGTGATGTCTCTCTAGTTCGGCTTGAATGAGGTGAAGATAGCCAAACTGATTCCCCTGTAAGTTTCAGAGCTGGAGAGATTTTCTGTCTGTACCTTAGTGCAGAGGAACAATGATGACTGACGGCGCATTGTCCTTGTTTCTGAATGCAAGTCAGAAGGAGACTGCAGCTATAGCTTCCAGCTGTCCAAAACTATCATCCTTGTGTCACCTTAAACTTGAGTGACTGGCTGATCGATTTTCCTCTGACGGATCGATGCGTTTCTTACTCGTCCTGGCCTGGCACACTTTGTAGTTTTGTTCTCTTTTTTTTTACCAAGAGCCTTGAAATTCTATTATTTTGGACCTCGATGTCAGATCGCTCTGTAGTTTAGGAGGTGAAGAAGCGAGACTGCTAACTGTTAACGGATCACGATTAATCTAAACTGATTTTCCTGTCATGCAGTTCGTTTTTTATTTTCTGTGCCCTTGTTTGTTTAATTGGCATGTCCTGCATGCACTTTTTACAAACAACTGATACATTCTTTACTGTACGTCATTTCATTAAATTATTTAAGCTCATTATGAGAACAAATATCAGCTGCGTAGCGGGACTTTGTCTTGAGTTAAGGAGATTAAGAAGGAATTTAAAACACCTTTTTTCTTCCTTTAAAAGATTTAGCACAATAATCTTCAGCTGCACGTAAGGAAGATTTCCAGCTGAGTAATGTTTCTGTCTCCACTGAATACTGAACCCAACAGCCTTGACTGGCTGCTGAGCTGCAGACTGCAAGTTTAAAAATGATATATGTAAAATTCATTGGGTTTTTTTTTTTTTCATTTATATGGATTTCGAAAATGTCTTCCCATTATTTTATGCATTCACACACAATGTTTTTTGCTGAATAATCTTGAAAATGGTCACTGTTGGGTTAGAATAAACCAGATGAGGACAGAGTTGTCCATGCAGTTTTAGTCTGACCACATTTACCTTTTGCTCTGCCAAGATTAAATTTTGTTTCTTAATTCCCTCACTGTGACTAATCTTTAAGGTTTTGCTTTCTTTTCTCAGGAATTGTCCAATAAACCACTGAACTACTCACTTTATGCAATTCTTTTAAGCAAGGCATACTCACTATGGGCAAGGCTGTCAAATTAATTTTTCCATCCCTCCATCCATCCATTTTCTTCCACTTAATCCAGGATCGGGTTGCGGATGCTGCAGCCTCAGCAGAAAGACTTTCCTCTGCCCGGCCACTTGGGCCGACCCGTGTAGGGGAAATCACATCTGAGAAAAATATCTTCTCCATTGTCAAGTCTTAACCTTGCTGGTTAATGTCTGGTTCGGATCTATCCCAGTTTGCACCATCTCCATTATGGTCTTCTAAAGGCGAGAATACAGGCAGGAATGGGGGTGGGTTTGCAGTGATACTCGGCAATGGAGAACCTGGAGGTTTTGGCTTTATTGGACTCAACTAAACCCAGATATTTCATTTTGTCTTATACACATTTATTGCTGAAAACAATTCATATAAGCTGATTATTTTGCTATACATTAACATCTATCTATAAATTGGCACTTTTATTGAAATGTTTTCAAAAATGCGCAATCTTTTGGATTTAGGCAATGCGGTCAAATTATGCAAATCAACATGAACTTTATTGAAAAGGCAAAGTCAAACATAGAATAAATGCACATCATGGCTGGCAGCAGCTGATCACAACCTTTAGTTTTTTAACATGGAGAACAGTTGAACTCTGGATTCCATGGCCATCAAATCTCTATCCAATAGAACAAGTTTGTGATGTGGATGAATGGGAAATTCCAATCACGGATACCCAGCTAACAAATACAAAGCGACTGTGTGGTTGCCACAGTATGCCATCATGTCAATTTGGGCCAAAACCAACCCAAGCCAAACAATTTGTTTACAAGACCTTGTTGAATCTGTCCCACAAGAAAGTAGTGTTTGTCAAAGTGGGTACTACTAAAGTAGGGTGACCATATTTTCAGTTGGGAAAACCAGGGGACACGTTGTAGCGGGGGTGCGGGGGTCTGAAAGCGGGGAAACTCTGCGCTTTCGTATGTTGTTGGCGTACTGACAGCCACGCTATCTATCTTCTGATTAAGAACAGGGCTGCCTGCACTGACGCAGCTCAGGGATTACGTCACACGCAGCGCCGTCCCAGTGCCCTAGTGCCTGTAAATGTATTGGTCCAATGAAGGTAATTTAAAAAACAGGACATTTCCTCACTTTCTAAAAAAAACCCGGGACGCCCGGGACAGGACATGAAATACGGATATGTCCCGGGAAATACGGACGTTTGGTCACCCTAACTAAAGCATAGTTCATAAAGTGCACAATGTGTGAAACTGTGCCTGAAATGAAAAATTTAGTCCAGTGAATAACAACATATAAATGTCGTAGCATTCAAAAATGTCAACAATAGGAGAGCCACACATAACCCCAGGCCTGTATTCACAGTGGTTGCATTGTGCGAAGATAAATGTTCTTCTTGCCTATGGTGAATATTCAATACTCTCATTATAACCACATTACTTTTAAGGGCCCACAAATATAGATACTTTCCAGCTGTGACTTGATAAATTTGCAACAATGTTGAATTTTGCATTTTTGCTCAATTATATGGAGCAATTTGCTCTCATTTCATCTAATTGGACATGAGTGATGAAATATTATTATCATTATCTCTGCAATGATACTGACATTAAAACAATTCGCTGAATTTTCAGGCATGCTAAGGTTAATCATGGCTTAGCCTCAAAGATAGAGAGAAAAATTAATTTCAGGCTATTAATTAAAATACATTCACACCATGTCTTCACCATTTATCCCTAATATTATTTTATTAAATATGTCTTGTCTTGGAGTAATGCAATTATAGAACTTTTCTTCTTTGGACTGTTTTGGTTTATTTTAACTTTTGCAGACTTTTGCAGCCATCCATAACACAGCATGCTATTTTTAAAGGGGAACTTTGGAATTCTCTCAATCATTATCTGGTTTTGTATAACTTTAGCTGTATGAATGAATAGCTATAAATTCATTTTGCACATATTAAAATCATGTTAGCAGCTCACTGCTTGGAAATGTAGCTAACTTTCAGCTTCAAACATGAACTAGTTGAGCTGATTACATTATCTTGTCTATTTCTGTTCCACATTTTGACTAGAATACAAATGCAGATTTCTTTCAGGCAAAACAGTAGATGACAAAATTAATGTAATATAAAGGTAACATCTGCCTTATTAATTATAATATAATTCCAGCTATGATACTTCATGTAATTATATTAAATAAAACAACTAGCAGCATACCGGTTTGCAAAGTACTGTTTTCATGAACTCCCTTCAACATTTTTGAGATTACAGATGTTTATAGAGGTAGAGGTCTGTCCTTTCTAATCCTGTTTGGACAGTCTGTTCTGACCTAGCTTGTCTGTTTTCAGAGAGTTATTTGCTTCAGGTATGATATTGACTGCTGATACTCCAACGTACCCCCAATTTAAAAAAAATCCATCAAAAGGGAATTCTTTGTGCACCGTACATTAGCTTTCAGGCAACACTCATTTTCTTTGAAGGATGTGCATCAAGTGACATTGCCTTATGTTTTAGGTTCTTACAGGCAGCGAACTTTGAAATCAAATGAAATATTAATGAACACATTATCCAAAAGCTCTATGTGTCCTTTGTTTTATGTGAATATGTGCAGTATAAATCTTTGCTTGCGTGTGTAGTTTAATGACAGAAATGCTTCAGTAACATTGAAAGGTGAAGGTAACCTGGGAAAGTCTTTGATTCAAAGTGATTTAATTATGTAAGTCCTCAGCTGCAGTCAAAGGCTCTGCAATTATAAGCCATCCAGATTTGGTAGTTGTGCAACATTTATTATTTTTTAGTAATTGATATAACTCATTTTATATTAGCTTCCTGATACAGTGCAGCTTTCCTGTGCCATATTACTTGAAATTTTATCTTCCTTCCAGGGATACGATCATCATGAGTAAAATGCATTACATCTTGTTTTTCCATTTCTGTGATTCATGCCTACCTTAAACATATCAGAGTTGGAAAACAGCAACATGGATAATTTCCTGCACTCCAAGGTACAAACTCTGCTTTATTATTTCAGAGTTTTAAATGCATTTTATTTTTGATTCACATTTTTGTGGCCTCACAGTAGTCCAGATGAGAATAGTTTCTAGATTTGTCATCTCACAGTTGGCTCTAACAGGAAATGAGAATGAAAGAAAAAAACAAAGCTTTTGATAAGAAAAAGCATGTGTTGCGTTGGTGGGCAATACATCCCTTTGTAGCTGCTAAAATTGTAGTTGTAGTAAACATTTAATCTGTTTTTAGCTCTTCTCGCGTTTTTTTTAATTTGAGTTTGAGGCCAATTTTCATTTTTTTATTAATACGCTGAGCTGTAAAAGATAATATATAGTCTGTTAACAATTTATATAAACTGTCGCAACACATACAGCAGAAGAAAATAGTGTTAATCTTAGTAAATACATTTCTTACAAAATCATGGGGATGAAAATCACATCAGATTTCTAAATAACAATCTAAATAATTTACATATGGAAATATATTTTACTGAAATTGATTTATTACTTAGCTGAAATGCATTTTTTTTATATGATGACAGTTTTAACAGCTCGGGTATTAAAAGTCTTGACTGTTCTGGGTCTTTTCTGTGCAATCTGATGTTCCGATCTCTCCACTGATTTTTTTTACAATTGGATATAAATCAGCCGATTGATTGGACCATTTTAGCAGCTTTATGTCCTTTCTTTGAAGACAGTTGAGCATTTCTTGGAGTATTTAGGATCATTGTCTTGCTGAATACTCTTTTCCTCATTTATCCTTTCATAAATTAAAGGATGCCTGCCAGGACCATGTGGTGAAGGATAATCCCACACCAGGATATTATCACCTCTCTGTCAGTATGGTGTTTGTGGGTGATGTGCAGTGTCATTCCTCCTCCAGTCATGCTGACTGGAATTACATCCTATAGATACATTTTGGTCTCATTTGGCTATTGATTGCAAAGCTATGCTCTCTCAATAGTTCACTGGCTATTGACAGCAAACTTAAAATGAGTATATATATTTTTTTCTTCTGTACTGAATTATTGTGCAGTGACCATGTATTGGGGTCATTATAGCTAAATAACATTTTTTTTCTTTTTTCAAGGAAAGACTATACCTGATCATTTCTGGTACATCCGAGGATGTCTGTTGACTCCATGTTTTGTCATTAATTTTGTGAGGAACACCTGGTCATGATTGATTTATAATACAATCATGTTTACTCAAATTCTGGCTTATACCTCCAGTTCTTCTTACTGTAAGATTTAGAAGTTTAGAAATGATATCAGTCTGCTTGCAACGATAAAGTTTGCAAAGTTTTTCCAAGACCTCTTTGCTTTTATCCATTTTGAGAGAGTTAGGCATGACCTGGCAAAGAGCAATCCAATCTGTTGCTTCAAATCAACACCTTCATGTCTGTGAACAAGGGGTTAGAGGCTTCTTTAAATTTGCTGTAATACAGACTGTTACAGGAGACCTTTCATGCCCACTGCCATCACAATCTACAATAACTCTTAGAATTTGGAATTAATGAGTTACAACAAATTTTAATTTCCCTTTTGGCTCAATAAAATATTTTTGAATTTTGATTTGTGTATCCTATCGCTTCGGACTGTACCAGCTGATATTAAATTGCAGTAATAGGAGACAATGCGTTTTTCTTAATACTGGCATTATTTCATAAAAAAATGTTTGACTTTATGGCTTTTTGCAGTTTCTTTTCTTCATGAGCTTAATGTTGATTCCCTGTGTCATTCCATTTTATTTAATTTCAATTTAATTGTGTTGATTGATCTGCACGCTTGGATTACTTAGGTTGTTACAGACTTACAACACGAGTTTCTTTTGAACTCCCTGTTAGAGATAAAATGTTGACTTGTTCCGTCGTCGTTTTCCCTGCTGTACATACCAATGCATAAATTAAGAAGCAAAACATCTGTCTATGTCAGCTTGAATTAGAGTCAGAATTTGTTTTAATTATTTTAAGTATGGACCAACAACAGCTGTAAAGTGTCTTATGTGAGCAAGCTGTGGTTATTTCTTAAAAACATTATGCCTTGAGTATCTACTACTTAGTAATTGTGCTCTTTAGAAAGCAGTCTACATTCCAAACAACTATCTTGTATATTAATTATTTACCCAATAACTAACAATGAGTCCTAATTAGTTCATGTAAGAAATCCCTGAGCAGAAATATAATCAAAATGACTTCAACTAAGATAAAATTCCAAAATAGGAGTTTTTTCCCCCCCAAATATAACAAAATAATTCACATTTTGCTCAAAATTAAATTTTCTTGTTTTTATCCTCTATTTAGTCTAGCTCACAACACACTCTATGCCTACTTCATTCCTTTTTTAGCCATATCTGTGTTCTATGAAATGCGTTAACAGATATATTTTTAAAACTACCAATTACACAATAGTTTGTGCTCATAAGCATTTAATTGTTTTTATTGTACAATTAAATGCTTATGACCATCCTAAGAATCTAATGACTTTCGTTACAACAAATATAATGTGGAAGAGCAATAGTTCCAACATTGCTGATAGATATCCAGAACCAGAATCCTCTTTGCTTTAGAAGCTAGCTTTTGTTTTTGTTGACAACAAACCTCTTGATAAGAAAGCAATAGCCTTTATTCAAAGTTGGGAAACATTTTAATAGCAAAGTTGTCCTCTCTTGCTCTCTGTTTTAAGCGACCGACTAAAGTTTCAGATGTGATTTTGGTTCACATTTAGAAGTAATTTCCTGTGCGTCAGGCTGAGGAGGAGACTGAATAGTTCACAATCAAGACATTTAAGCAGCTATTTTGTTTTGGCATTTCCGAAGGGCAGCACATGGCACTGGGCAGTACAGGAGATGGTGCAGCCTCTTGGATTTAACAGAAAAGTTAAATGGAGTAAAATAATTATACCATAAAATGATTGTGAAGGAAAAACAACATTTTATTTTATTTAAAACTCAAGGAAAAAATCGTAGTTTACTCCCTTCTGTAAAAATGTGGCTTCTTTCTATAAATAATGCAACATTTAGAACCGCTGTGCTTTAACGTTAACAGTTGTGGGGCTTGGTAGTCACCTTGTGCAAAACCTGGTTTCTCAAAGAGAAGAATATCATATAAATGGAATTATTAATGCACCTGCTGATTTTCTCTGCCTGGAAAGTTTATATTAAATTTAAATTCAAAGATAAAGTGATAAAGTTTGTGCTTCAACGCCTTTTAAGAAGAACATTAGAAAGCAAAATCTATCAGCATACTAAACATTTTTGTTCACAATATTGATAGCATTTTTGTGGACTAAAATTAAGGTGGTGGTTGAGGGGAGAGGTGATGAAAATGTTTCAAATAAATTATATATTAGGTAGTAAATAGTCTGGTAATGCTTACATTACTGATTTGATTTGTTTCTGTCGGCAACTGAAGCTGTTGGGCTCTGCTTTAAAAATTAAACTTGCCCAGGGACAAAAATCAATAATGCACATTATGCACATAGTGGGTAGCTGTGGAAGTAAAATCCCTTGGACTTGTGGAAAGAGCAAAAGTAAGACTGGATAAAAGCGTATAAATTTGCATTAAAGAAAGAAGATACTCTTTGGAGGTTTTTACCAGCAGGGATCCTATGAAATTCCAGCTATAGCATAAAATGCTTGACATTTACTTAAACCTAGAAAATTGAAGAAAATTGGGTGGCAAGATTTCAACTGGAAATAAGCTGCACCAAGAATAAGGGCAGAAAAGCCAATAAATTAGTTAAAATGTTTCAATTTTGAGAAGTAGAAGCAAATGTAATGAGTGTTTTGAAACAGGACGACAATAATCATGTTGATACAAACAAATGGGGAAAGATGCTAACGTGTTCTGTTCTAAGACGCTTACAAGTCTTACTAGTAATATCAATTCATAGTAACTAGTAAGAAATTCCTTCACACTATCTTTAATTATATTGCAAAAAATAATAAAACAGAAGTAGAAACAGTTGATCAAGGGTCCTACCTTAGAAAGTGACAAAGAAAGTTATAGTTCTTGGTAATGTTTTATAAAGCTATGTCAAGGATCAGCAGTTTATTTATGTTATAATGATTTAAAAACAACCTTGTGCACATTTTGGACAGGGAGGAGAACTGGTTTGAGTGAGAAGTGAAAGAAGCCATGGATGGTAAAGCATGAAAAGCCAACCCTGAACTGAGGAGGTGACCTTAGGTTTCATCTTTCTAACACCCACTCTGCAGCCCTCATTCATTTCCCCAGGCAGTTTTTCAGCAATTCACACCTTGGGACATGTGGCCAAAACAACTCACAAGGCATTGTTGAGGTCATATTTGGATTGTCAGACAACATCGACACTAATATTGAGCTCTGTGGAGAACATGGCCTGTGACTCCCAAAAGCCCCATTAGTGCACTATTAGTGTGTTACTTTTAACAATGTTCACAGGTAACCAAGAAATGTCTTTGGTTGAAAAGTAAAGTATCATCAAGTAAACAATAGAAAAAGTCTATTTCCTTCTACCTACTGTAAGCCCTTCCCTGGTGACAAACTTAGAGCTTGCTTAGTTTATTTTAGCTAAAAGAAGAAAAGGGTTAATTATCTATTCACTGCAGGGACAAATGACTTTGGATAATGGATGGACAGATGAATACATTATTTTGGCTAGACTAAGAGATTATTATGCATTTGCTCAATTTTCCTACTATAACTGCATGATAAAATCTTAATTTGTGCCACTGTTTTAGAGCTGTATATGTAGAAATTACATAAAATGTTAGCAAAAGTGCTAACATTAGACTGTACCCAAACAGAGAATCTAGTTTTTATTTGGTTATTGTTTGCCAACTCTATTGTAACTGACTGACACAGACTCTATTAGTAAGCAAATAATAGCAAACTATGATTAAATGATTCCTGCCTGTCTATTCTTTCAAAAAAATAATCAGTTAAGTCGCACGTATTTGCCTCTTTGATCAGATACACATGCACATTTGACTAATTAGATGTGTGCAAAATAGAAATAAACTTTTACCTAAATGCCTAAATGTAATTTTCTTTATCAGTTCAAGTGAAGAAGCTGTTCAACCATAAGCAGTAGTTGCACTCAGGCCTGAATCGTTCCTTCTGGGTCTCTCCCTTAGCTGTGATGGACTGTAGCTCGCTCAGTTATGATCTGTCACAGCTAAGAAATTTTGATTTTTCCTGAGCCGCATCAGGCCGTGCCCTTCTGTCACTGTTTTCTGTGAAATATTGATGGCAATTATATCTGATGGCAGTGGTCAGACGGAGGTTCTGGGTGTCAGCTGACAGCTTGTGTCATCACACACTGTAACCTGTTTTAAAGCGATAATCTGCAAAGCACTGAGGTGGAAACAGGTTTATGCTCATACTGCCTCCTCAACGGTGTGCTAGGAATGCAGTACCAGAGATTCACCTGGTTTATTGATAGATTTTTAAAATTCCTCTTTACCAAATTGTGTTTCTATATGGAAAAATATGTTTTAAAGATTGCATGCAAAATTTTGAAGAAATTAAACTTGAAAGTTCAGCCGTTTTGCCTAAAAAAATGAAAACAAAATGGAGCCAAGTTCCAGAACATTTCATTCATTTTCTACCCACCTTGGGAAATTTTGAACCAATGATTTAAATAATTTTTTTCTTGAGCTCTTTATTGTCTGTAGTAAAACAATATGGTTATGTGACTCCATTAAATAATATCTACCTGCAGGAGGTAGTTCTTTAATTTTATGTAGATATGGGGTCATAATTTTAAAGACGTTCACTGGCAAAAATCGTCACCAGAACCATGATCAAGGGAAATCTGTTGAGATATAAAATAATGTGCAGCTCAAATCCATTAAAAATGAGATTTGGGGATTTATTAAGATTTTTATTACTTGATGAAAATGAATCAGAATGTCTAAACTCGATTGTGTTTCATAAATTAAATGGTTATCCCCAAGGTAAAGTAATTCAACTTTAAAGAGAAGGAGGTGTAATGACCCAAAACAATACAAATCTCTGTAACATCTGTCCAAACAGATGTTTTCCAAAGACTGATCTGTCATCTGTTTTGATGAAGGAATTATGTAATATCACCATCGTTTATATATGAAAAAAACAGTGCTGTCAATTAATTAAAATGTTAAATATTAATCACAATTAATCATTATGCATTATTCAAACAGAAATATGAACTTTTCCAAAAACTGTCTAAGAAAGTATTTGTTTTGTCTCAAACCTAACATGTCTGAAAACTCTCAGTTTTCCAGGTTTTTATATACTGGAAGATTTAAATGAAGTTATTTTGTTTTAAATCTTAACTTAGAAATATAAAATATGAGCTGCTTGTGCTTTGGTGGAAGGAAAATTTATAATTGTAATATGTATACTTAACTCTACTTTGGTTATATACAAGCTTCCATCAGGGTGTGTTTTTTTTTAAGTGAAATTTGCCACAGAATGGTGAGCACAGCAGTTTGACTTGGACTGCTGCGCCAGTCCTGCAGCCAAGCAACTGCCGAAATTCGTAAAATTTGGAGCTCATACACGTGGATGTGCATGTGGGGTAGCGACACAACACAAGAAAAATGAAGAAAACCTTTCGATATTGTTTGCCACTTCCTGCGCTGCTCTGAACCAGGTTAACCGCATGCGTTAACGCGTTAAAGTTCACACGCCTCGTAAAAACGCGAGTCTGTGTACACAAATCTCCCCTCTCTTATCACCTTCTTTTTGCCATTACCAGATCAACATGAATGTAAATTTTGCTTGCGTGTCTTCGCATACAGGCAGACGCACAGACACCCTGCAAGGTCGGAGGTCAAAACAAAGTAGTAACGCCAGAAGAAAAGATTAGAATGACAAAGGAGAATGGCAGCGAGTCTCTGGAGCTGCAGGGAGGAGGACAGCAGAGATGGAGATGCTAAATAATGGCTCTCTTGTGGATAAAATATAACCTCTGCTGCAAGAGGGGAGAGCAGCTGAGTGAAGTAACCATAACATCTTTCAGGCAGAAGGAGGGAGAGGGGAGAACAAATGGTGTATAGAAAGCAAAATATCCTTAAATAACCTCTCCGTTTTATCCCTGGTTCCCAAGAAGCTCATTCTCCATCAACATACTTCATGGCTTTATGGATAAATCATTTTTTTAATATAATGTATGATTAAAATAACAGTACTAATATTGTAAAGGTTACATTAACATGATTCAGATCTTTTTTTCAAATGATCTCCTGCCGTTATTCATTATATGCGCCATTATGATGCTGCTAAATAAACCGCAGTGGAAAAAAACAAAACAAAATGAAAAGTCAACATTATTACTTACTAACTGAAGATCTTTAACATTTACAGAAAGGCTGCAGTGAATGCATTCAGGATCCATGAAATTTAATTAATGGACACTCCATCTATTGCTCAAGGCATGCTAAAAGAAGGTCAGGCCTCTATTTTATGCATGTCCAATATGAGTAATAAGGGTATTAATTCCCTCACGTGACCCTAAAGTAATGAATGTTCAGTTGTACTGCTGTCAAATGAAAAGAGGAGTCAGACTGTGGACTTTCCATCCCGTCCTTCTGGCTGAGCAAACAGCTCAAAGGAGTCGAAACAAGAGAGCAGATAAGAGGCGGGTAAGGTGGCTCCGGCCAGGAGAAATGAAACCAATACAGAGAGACAATACAGGCTTGGTGGCAAAGTACACTGTATTAGAACAGCTTAAACAAATCTGGATTGTAACTCCTTAGTGATTAGTACATAGTGATTTGTTACATTAATGATCTCTTGTCCTAGAGCTCCCAAAAGGATGGTATAAACTTCAGAACATGATTGTGTTTAAAAATGGTTAGCTGTATTTAACCTCTGCTTTTTAACCAATTCAGTAATAATAACTGATTTGTACTCAGATTTTTCTATCTATTCATGTATTCTTTGTGTGATACTGTATCTTATTTTGTATGCCACATTTCAGTATGACAAAAGAAGCAAAATGATAAGAAACCTGTAGCCCTTTTCACAGCACTGTGTAGGGAAGCAAGAAATTGCACAGAGAAATTTTGAGGTGAAAACAAATCAGGCTGGAAGAACGGAAATGACACAAAAAGATAAGATGACGAGTTAATCAAAAGAAAAACAGTTGTCTCCAGGTTTTTATCTTACTGAACTCGGTCCCAAATGCTCTTTGAACACGATCAGCAATATCCCTGTCAAACCCCGCCACTCCCCAGGTGGCTAATTGTCTGAATTAGCCACCTAGGTGTAGACCTTTAACATTTTCATGTTGACATCAAAGGTGCCGTTGGGATTAGGGTGAGGGGCAAGACACTCTGATCAACACTGTGCCAGAGAGGAGGAATTAATTATGTTATAATGAAGTGGACAGAAGCATGACATTACACACACACACACAGTTAGAACATGTTCTGTTGTTGCTTAGCGGCGCGTCAGCTCTTCCCTTGGCAATGCGACAAGGTCAAGCGGCGGCTCGTGGAAGGACAGCGTTACTGGGTTAATAGTAAAACTCTTCGCTCTGCCAGGACCGCTGACCTCGTTGGGCTTCATGACACATGAAAGACACGCAGAATTTTGCAGTATGTGAACGGTGTCGACTACAATGCACACCAGGTGGTCTGTGGTACCAACCAGAGTTACCATCACTAATTGTTGTGTACGGTCAATCTCCACACACTGCAGATGTGCCTGTCTGAATGTAGAGGACTTGGTGTTTGATAGAGGAAATGATGTTATAGAGCCAACAGCGCTTCCTTTTAGAATTAACCTGCTTAATTGGGTATGACAAACAGTATTTTTTAATGTATTCCAGCTGCGTAACACCTTGCTGCCAAGCATTTACTACCAGCTGCTTCAGAAATAAAAGTTCCTCGGGACAGTCACTCATTTAGTGGAAGCACTTGTAGACTGCAGGATGTTGAGGAATCGACCTGACAGCTAATTTATCTCTAATAAGGTCAAAATGAGCCTCAGCCAACTAAAGGGAACTGACTATTCAAGAGAAATACTGTAACATTTTCATACAGAATAGGGCTGTGTCTGACATTAATAATTCATCTGGTTAATTCAGTTTCCTTCTCTCGTGGGATATGTGGAAATGTTTGATTTATCTTGACCCACAGGGTGGTGCCAAAGTGGCTTTAGATGTAAAAAAAAAAAAAGGCAAACCATCCTGCAAAGGAGAAGTTTGAGCAGGTAAACAAGATGTAAAATTTTAATATTTTCCTTTATGCATAACATGTTTAGCTTTGCTTTTTGTAAATCACAAAGAGGATGGAGAACCCAGATACAAAACCCTTTTCTAGAAGAAGTTAGGAGATTGGAAAATGTATTTAAAAGATTTATTCTATTAAGATAAGAAAAGTAAAAGATCAAAATGCCGTGAGAAATATATCTAGAAAGAGGTCTGGTACTGAAGAAGGAAAAGGGAAGCTGTGATAGTTACCTGACTGCCCTGGTGTCCACAGGATGCAGAAGGTGAAACTAACAGGAACAAACAGGCAGACATTCATAATACATAAAGAAAACAGGACCTAAAGTACATCACTGACATAATCTGAGCAAAATCCAAAGCCAAGTGAGGATTTATGCACTTTAAAATGCAATCAAAGGGTCTTTCCACCACAAGACACCTCATCTTTTAGGGCAACCAAACCTAAATGCCCATTGTCCACGGCTTCATGGATCACTGGGTGGTGTTTATGAATTCAGAGAAGATTTAGATATCCCCATGATGCATTTTACTCCACCTCCATTTGTGTTTAAGCTGAGAAAATTCAATTAATTATGGATTCTGAAACTCTAAAGCGGCACCCCTGTTTTCTGTTCTCAGAAGATTCAGTTACTACTAATGCTTAAAAAATGGCTGAGCTGAAAAATCTAATGGGAAATTGGACACAAAACATCAGTGATTAGCACATTCATGTATTCCCGTTATTAATAACTAGCAAAAATTTTCAGAATTAGCTCCTTGATAAACTGACTTTTAAGATTAAATGTACTCTCCAGCTGTTGTCACCTTCCTTTCTCTGAGATGCCACTATTCCCATGACATGTGCCTCATTTCATTACAACATTAGCCTTGAAAAGTACTGAAAAAAGCCTTTGAATGTAATATAATTTAGCTTACCATGTCAGTCTCCTTGATGGCTGCATCCATCATTGTCAGCAGAGGGGAACATCAGAGCGGGGCCCAAGGTTTTGCCAGAGGATGCCTGAATTGTGAATGTCTCATTCAGGTGTCTCAAACCGTTGTGTGATGGAACAGACAAGTCTGAGTGAATGTGGCAGGGAACGCCACGCCCTGCTTAGTCTGAATACGCACCTCCATTCAACGCGAGGACAACAACAATACACACTCAAATAGGAAGGCAAGGGTGACTTTTTAAGAAGTCTTCAAACCACTCGGACTTTTTCACCTTTCATAACCTTCGGAAACTCCGATTGACTTTCTTTGATTTTTCAGAAGACAGACACGAAGGAAAAAAAAAAAACAGAGAGGGCAAATTAAAGAGTTAACTGTTTTTTTTGCATCCCTTTTCTTCCGCTTCAGAATTATTTTTTACATAAAATCTCATTAAGATGCAGTGAAGTTTGAAGTTGTAACATGACAACATGGGAAACCAAACTGGTTGGAAGAATCTGTTCTGGGTATCTTCCAGTTAGGATTCAAAGCTGAGCAAATTCAGCTTTAAACTGGCTCATGGAAAAAAAAGAGGTTTGTTTGTGTTTTGTTTACTCTTAACATTTAAGCTGGGTAATGGCTGAGCATCCTGGTTTTCAGTGGGAGGCTATTTTATCATATTTTATTACTAAGGCTCATTAGAATCAGATGGAGGCTTGGATGAGGTATTTCATTGGAGATTCTTGGCTACTGAGTGATGTCTGTGACTCCCACTCTCACCTCAGACTTCAAGTAAAAATAAATAGCTGCAAAAAAAAAAAAAGAACATCAAAGCCTTTTATTTGCCTTTCATCATGTGGAGGTTGGCAATCTTACAAACCAGTCAATTAGAGCTTATTACAGCCATTGCGGTGCTGCTGCTCAGCGTTCAGCCATTTAGCAGGTTGTTGGATGCAGTGTTTTATTTATTCCAGTTTGCAAAAAGGTTTTTGCCTCATTATTACTCATTAAAATTAGAAAACATTGTGCTTGTTGCTTGGGTGTTATTGGAATTTTTTTTAGGGGTCTGCTCGAGGCTGGCGCTACAATCAGTACAAAACAAAAATGTATTGGCGAAAGAACAGGAAACACAGGAGGTGGAATCCACCGTTTTGTTGAAATGATTTTTAAAAGTTCAACTTTTCAGCAAATTTTCACTTTTTCTCCAACTCTTTGGGCAACATTTCTAATTTATGTGACTCCGTTAAAAAGATTTAACCTTCCTTCACTGTGTTAACAGATGATCGTGTGTTTAACAGAGAAATAAGACTCTCTGCTGTGTCATTGCCAGATGGAGTAATATGCACTAATTAGATATAGTATGTGCAGACCTTTTGTCCCTTTGATGTTTTTCTGCTCATTTTTCTTAACAGAAAATTGTTTTTTTTTAATTTTTTATTTCTACCCTCTTGGCAAGTATAAAATAAAAAATGTTGCCCCTTTTGTCTGCGAAATAGCTAAAGATGAAAACTGGAGAGATGGCCTCTTTCAGACCAGATTGAGGTCTGGTCTTTGACTAGGCCATTCAAGCGTATGGATATGCTTTAATCCAAACCGTTTCATTGGCTGTATATTTAAGGTTCTTGTCCTGGCTGAGGGCCTTTTCAAACTCTTAAGTTTTTCTCTGTTTTGTCCATCCTTCAACGTGATACCCACAGCATCATGCTGCCACTACTGTGTCTTGGTTAGGCTTGTGTTGTTAGCGATGAGATTACAGCAGCAATGTCTCTACCAAGTACATTCTCGGGGAAACAATAAAAGATGAATATGTGTACTGTTGTGGTCCTACTCTATGCAGAAGAAAAAAAGATATGGATTATTACCACATCTGAATATAAAATACTAAAATCCATTCAGGAGAACACAAAGAAGCAGTTAAAGGCGTTAATAATTGTAGAGACATCGTGCAAACATTCATAAAACTCTCATAGAGTAAACAGGAAGACCAGAAAAACAAAGCCTTTCAGAGTAGATTAAAACTAAACCCATTTGGATGACTGTGCTTGGTGCATATTTTCCTGTAGGAAAATGATGGGAAGAAGCATGAATCATAGTCTATGAAGGGCGATGTAATTACATGGGCCTAAGTGGCTTGTGATGACACGGGGTTAGCTCGTATTATTGGATGGTCTGAGGAAGCATCTGGATGAAATCTGAAGTGCTTTGTGGGGGGAGCCAAGCTGAGCAGTGCTGCTTTAGGCCCTGCTTTTCTGTGCAGATGGATTTTGAAAACAAAAGATTTGAGAAGATCCCTGTGGGCTTTAAAGGTGAGGAAGTGTGTTTTTCTGTTGTTTCAGTATTTTCCAGTTGCTTTATACCTGCTGCAAACAAGCTTAAAACAATCCAAGAGCAATGACTGTAGGAAAAATATTGACAATTTTGAACTTGCAGCAACAAGCACAATTTTGTACTGTGGACTAACATAAAATATATAATATATATAAGACATGGTTTTAAAAAGTTTTTACAAGTAAAGATTTGAAAAATGTCGGAAACTGAAAGGATTCAGGTGGGAAAACATTCAAAAAACCTGGTTGGAGGTTCACTTTGCAAACATTCTGCCAGAGCTTTGATGGAAAGCACAATCAGGTGATGGAGTGGCCTAGTCAAAGTCCATATCTACATCTAATTTGGGTTCTGGCAATGTTTTAAATTCAAGTTCACAGATGCTTTTTTTTCTGTCTAACTGAGAAGGAGTTATTGTTAAAAATAATTTCAGTTTCTTGATTGGAGGAAAACACCCAAAACTGTAACTGTAACACACAGTGCATTTATTAACAT
Organism: Xiphophorus maculatus; assembly: GCF_002775205.1. NCBI lineage: Eukaryota > Metazoa > Chordata > Actinopteri > Cyprinodontiformes > Poeciliidae > Xiphophorus > Xiphophorus maculatus. The sequence continues at coordinate 3,386,969 of NC_036463.1, forward strand.
CTCACTCTGGGGTTGGAATAAAGTTGCTAAACAGATTCTTCAGGTTTTTATGCAAGAAAGGACACCTAAAAATGTAAATAAAATAACAATTTTCCTTCCATGGGTTGTTCACTAGTGCAGCAGGAGCAATGTTGGGTTCAAATCCCACCTATGTTTTTTTCTGTAGTGATTTTCTGTTTCCTCCCACAACAACAACAACAACAAAAAACGAATCTAAAACGCCAACGTCTTATTTTTAGTCATGTTCTTCTACCTACTTTTAATCAACACCCTGAGGTGTTTTAACTCTTAAACAACTCCATTCATCACAGTCACCTCCTAATAGAGATTGTGTTTGTCGTCCCTCCGATAAGCGTTAATGTGTCCTCTGCTGGTTCATCACTTTATGTGACTCTGGTTCCTTATTACTCCCACCTGGTTTTTACTTGGCCCAGCGTCAGACAGGACGGAGATTAATGTGAATTTTTTTTATTTTTTTATTTTCAGTCACATACAAGCAGCAGCAGTGGAAACTTCAGCATGATGACAGTAAATTTGGGGGTTCGCCACCTGTCACCACACTGACTAATGTCCATTTTCTAAATTGACACAGAGATAAGAGACGGTGGAAGGAGCGCATGAGGCTTCAACCACTGCAGCTTCTATTACCATTGTAATATCTAAAATCCACAGATACTAGAAAAAAGACTTTTAAATGCCCATTTTAATGGTTCAACACCAAATACACCTATTAATACTCCATTGTGGAGTATTAATGGAGACCATCTTAGCACTACAGCAGAGGCTAACTTTCACAATCTTGTCTCTGCTCCTTGTACATCCAATCAACAGCAAGGAAAATAAATTAAGCTTCTGGATTGACTACTTTGCAAATTCCTGCCAATTAGCATATATCTCCATTTCAGCTTCTCAAGCTGCACTTTCTTTTGACTATTTCAGAAATGCTGTACAAAAAAAAGGTGAACAGATGAATTTTACGCAAATAATTTATATGTAAATATATGGTATCAACTAGAGATGTGATCTAATTAACCTTTTCTGGTTTTACCTCTTAGAAATAACAAACAATGACCGCTCAGACTGTATGCGTGTCCATGTGTGATTCTAATGAATTCGTTTCGACCAGTGAGTTTCATGTCAGGTGTGTTCAGATAATCCTGACGGACACACACTGATTTTTGGCGGATCAGAGACAGAGCTCGGTCGTAAACACGGGATGCATCTTCGCTTGTTTTGCCAGCTGTCTAATTTCTGAGCGTGATGAAATCCAAACAGATGTTGCCACAAATGATCAGCTTCAGAAGGAGGGATTAGAGCGAGCTGCTCTTGCCTCAGTGTGTTTTAGATAATGTGGTTGTGCGGAGTACAGTGCGGCTGTCTTCCTGTCCAGCTGCTCAGTGTGGCTGCAGAGGCAGCCACTCTTTATTTCCCTGCTGCTGTGGCTGCTCATTGCAAACTGACGTGCTTATGGATCCAAGGGAGGCTTCTCTGCTTCTCCATAGTGGTGAATGGTCGTGTTCCCAAACAGTCTCCCTGTAAATGTACAGATTGTTTGCTACAGGGTCCTTGGGGAGAGCAGCATTGCTTTCAGAGAATTTGTCCTACAGTTTGGAGAAAAAGCATAAAAAATTCCCACAAACATTGACGTCTGTGGTTTCTTACCACTGGAAAGAAAAAGCTGCATTCCCCTTCATTCCTGTTTAGACTTAGGCTATAGGTTATTGTTTTTTCCAAACAAAATGTACTTTAAAACTATTTTGAAACAGCAAAGAAACATAAAATAAGCTACACACTGCTTCCAAGAAGCTCTGCATAATTTTCGTCGAGACTTTGTGTGGTGGATGCAAGTGACTACGACGGCATACTAGCGCCATTAAAGATAGAAAAAAAGGAATAAACTTCCACCAAAAACTTGAGATTAATCTCAGAAATTTTCAAGAAAGAACTTGGAAATTTCAAAGTATCAAAAGTCAAACATTTGGTAGAAAAAAAAAATTCTAATTTTGAGATTAATCTCAGAAATTCTCTAGAAAACCACTTTGGAAATTTCTAATTTTCAAAAGTTTAAATGGCAAAGGAAAGGCCAGAAAGGCACGGGGAGACCTGGAAAATGACAATAACAAACAAAAGATGGATGGATGGATATTCTGACTTGGGAGAGGACATTTGTTACATGGCTAAAACCATAGGCATTCCCTTCAAATAAGCTTTAGCACATTTTTCTATTCTAAATGTTTTATAAAAAACTTAATTTAATCCATAAAATGGGAACAAAAACCCTGCATGGTTTGCATCAGAATTACAGCACAACTCACTTCTGTATGAAGCTAGAAAAGTAGCAGAATAACCACAGTGTCAAAGCTCAGATGATCATTTAAGATTCTTTCAGTGATTTTCGTCGTGTTGGAATCGTTCAGCCTGATGATTCATGTTGTGTCAAGCAGTCTTCAACCATGGTTTTGTTTTTAATATCAAAAACTTCTACTAGTGAATCAGTTTGTGACAAGCTAGTTAATATCTAAACCAGTATTACGCTACAATCAACATCAAAATATCATCCATTGCTGATATTTTGTTGTCTTTCTGCCTTTGGTTTCCTTTGCAGTTTTTCTTATCCTTATTTTCCTCCTTTCCAGACATTCAGCATCTTTTTGTTTATTCCATGATGGGCACCTACTGTTCTATTTGACCTTAATTCCCGATGGTTTTGGACCGTGACGTTACATGCAATGTGGCCGTTCACACTCTCAATCTCCATATGTTCGCCAGCAAGCAGAAAACTCCTTAATTATTAAATACTTTGGATCAATTTCATGAATTAGCAAACAGAGGAAAGACAGAAAATTCCCTTTAAGGGTGAATAACTATAGAGTATGTTGATCCTTTCAACAAGTACATGCTTAAGGAGTGACTACTCAAGCTTATCAAAGAACTCATAACACCATATTGTATTATTTTGATGAGCTTTGTTATCAGGTTTAAATGAAATAGAAAAAAAACACAGCAGAAGTTTGAAATGTTTCATTATTAAAAAGGGAATTAATTTTTCTTGTTTCTTTTGGGAAATCAATATGCAATGCTTCAACCTTGAGACATTGCAGTAATGTTCTTCACTACAATGAATAAAAAAAATTGTAGCGACAGGAGAGAAAAAAAAAGAATAGAAGAAACAATGCGTCTGGAGCAAAGCACTATTGTGCTGCTCCTCAATTTTCCAGTATTTTTTCATGAATTCTGTTCTTCAGTGCTAAACTGTGTTAAAAGAAAAGATGTTTCTAATAAAATCCCCCCCCCTGGGCTCATGTTAAAAACTTCTGAGCAGAATTGAAAAGGGGCCCATTTCTCTCTATATGTCTGCCTCAACGTGAGCCACTGCCACATTTATGAGACATTAGCAGGCATACAATAACAGACTTCGGAACTAAATGAATGATTAGAGCAAGTTTAGTAATTTAAATTTCACACTTTGAAGTATTTCTGAAGTGCCGTCTTAAAGTAGCCTGGAGGAACAGATGGTGAATGCCATTTTATTTGGTGGAGGGGACAGAAAAAAAGCTCGCAGCGGTCGCAGTTTAATTTAATTTTGCGTGTTGTGTGAGTTGTCTTTAGTTCCACAGTTGAGTTGGTAAGGGAAGCAGAAAACAATTTTTGGCAGTGTGTGCATCACGTCAAATATGTGACATTGCAACAAACAACTGCTGCTGTCATTCCTGTGAGTGAAGCTGTGACTATTTGTGCAAAATTATTAGATGAAACACCAGACAGAAAACAGCAAAACTAGCTTGTTACATTGAATGGCGGCAACACTCACTGCTGAATCAAACTTCATCAAAATGATTATTATCCAGCAATATTAAAAGCGAGGCCATTAACAAAACCATTAAATAAAACTATATAGCATCTCCAATTTAAGTATTATCCACCCGAAAGTTGTTACATGACAAAAATCACTGGACAATACATTTCCTCTAAGTTCCTACATCAGCTAGCTCTGCTACATTACAAATGCTAGCTTGCATGTAGAGACTTTAAGTGGAGATTCAGCTTCAGCTGTTATCAGTTATCCTGCAATTTCAAATGTAATATCATTTTCAAACAACTTCTGAAGACTTTATGGCAATAACCTTACACTACTGAAATCAATATAGAGATAATCTTGTGATTTGTTTGAGGCTTATAGTTTTGTTTTTTTCCAATTTCCATTAGCAGTAATAAACAATAAAATATTGACAGTTTGACAGTTATTTTTATTCCTGTCCTTGAAAGAAAAAAACAACTTCATATTTTATTCCATCTCTACATTTATAAAAGAAATTATTCAAAGGTTGTTTGTTGCTGAAAATGTTATTTTTTATGTATGAATACACAAGCACCAGAAATTAATAAGAAACTAAATAGAGCCATTAACACCTCACCTTTACTAAAGAATACTTGAAAGGTATTTTAATAGAATATGAATTGTAACCCAGCTCATGTGGCCTTTTTATGTATAACAGACAGAGGAAATTTATGAAGCTTGTTTGCAATGAAAATATAATCACTGACCACTACAGCAAATGTATTAACTACATGTATGAGATTAATCTAAATTGAAATATAAATACTTAGAAGTTGAAAAATCCATAATGTATTGTCTTCAAAGTTACATTGAATCAAATGGTTTTTTAAAATTTGTTTTATTTTGGTAAAATGTCTGAGTGAAACATTTTTTTTTTTAGACAGGATTTACAGACCCACTTGTGCTATCAGGGCTTCTGTCTCTGCATTTAATGCCACTAATTGGAAGTTTTACATTAACAGATGGCAGCATCCACCTAATTATCCCAAGTTACTTCTGTATTTACCTGCAAAGACAAAGATGCCTCAGTCTGACAGTTAATTAAAGCGGATTTTGAATTACGTTTAGTCGTCTGTTTCTCAAAATATATTCTCCTCAATCTGAAAAAAGGTGATCTGTGATGTAAAAGACAAGCGCTTTCTGTCTTGCGCCATTTGCCACCTGCGATCGCTCGCTGAATAGAAACCTTTCCCCCTTTGCCGTGACACCATTCATCTTCCACCGGTGTGAAGGTTAAGGACCTGTTCACCTGACCACCACATATCATTGATTGTGCTGAAACGCGGTGCAACTGTGTGAGAATGCATGTCACGCTTTTGCTGCACTCCACTACTTCTGTCGACGCAGTGTGAAAACGTTTACAGTCTAAGGGCCCCGCCGGGAGCCCGGCTTTACTGTGCTGCCTTTCTTTCCTTCTTAGTTTGAATGGAACAGGAGGAGCGCTGGGAGTCTCTGTGAAAGGAGACATGCTCAGACTATCCAGGCAAATGCAATTTGTTCGGTCGCATATGATAGCTATGAATGATTGTCCGCATTGTGCTCCACAAGTGGTCAGATTGACTTTGCTGGTTCCTGTAGTAAATTTAGCAGTTGCTGTTAGAATAACAATGCAAATGTTATTCGGCGAGAAGAGGCCGGAAAGAATAAAATACAATACACACTCTGTTTACATGACAACACTCTCCAGATGAAAAATGAGAAGACAATAAAAACATTTTATTTTCTTCTCACTGCAACTCAATGCAGCATCAATAACTTCACTGGTCCAGGGGGATTTGATGCTGATGTGTCCATCTGTATGCATGTGCACATACGGTACTATATCTAATTAGTGCATATTAAATTTACCTAATCATAATCCGAATGAAAGGTTTAATACCCATCTATCCATTGCCTATCCCCACTTATCGTTTATTTTTTTTTTTTTACCCCTCCAGGGGGTCTTTTGTGGGCTCTAGTGTCCCTTATATGACAGTGAGCTGACAGGAAACAGGGAATGAGAGGGGGGAAGACATGCGGCAAATATCATCGGGTCCGGGAGTCGAACCCGCGACGGCCGCATCGAGGACTCAAGGCCTTCAAATACGGGCCGCGCTAACCCCTACGCCACCACGGCACGCCCTCCCCACTTATCTTACACGGTTGCTGTGGTGGTGCCTGTCTCCAGCGGTCATTGGACAAAAGGCATGGTACACCCTGGAAAGGTCTTTCCAAGGTGTATCTCATACACAGTCCATCACAGAAGCACATAGGCAATCGGAGACCAGAAGAATTTGTGACTGATGTCAGTTTTCTGTGCTGTTTTGGAATTGTAGTCTGTTTGTAGTTTTAGCAACGGCAGCGGAGGAGGTGAAGGAAGTCGTTCAGTCTGTGCCAGTCCAAAATACTGTACTAACATTAACATCCTTGTTCGGATCGGCCCTTCTCTTTTGTCAGTGGAGGGCGGTTGTTTACATCGCCTTGCCAAAGTGCTCCTCCTCTCTCGCTCAACGACTCTTAACATGAGACCAAACTGTATAGACCGATGAACGACGTAATCCAATTGTGTTGGTGTTCATTGCAATCATATTGAGGGAAATACAAATCCTAGAAATTCCCATTAATGTAAGAAACAAAATAAGTACAAAAATGCTTGTGAAAGTTGCAGTTTGTTTGGCATTCTGCTCGACTGTTTCTGCTTTCTCTGGATGCTGCTGTGAAAGCCGAAGTGACAACGAAGTTCTTGCTGGGGAAAAACAGAACCTTTCCTTTCTTCTTCCAGCTTTTGTTTCTTCGTCTGCGAGCAGCAGAGCCACGACTTCATTCATCTCTGCCCCCGCTGAACCGACACACCGTCTGCAGCTGCGACATGCAGCACAACATGCTTTGCGTGTCTTTCAGATTGTTGCTTCCTTGATGCTTCCCGCCGTCACCTCTGCTTCCTTTAACCAGGTGTTTGTCCCTCTGCACGGCTCAGTGCCCAGCGCAGCTCCGTAAGCACAAAGACGTGATTGCTCTTTGTCATGAACATTGGCCATAACTGTTTTCTAGCAGAGATGTTTTTTTGTCCTCTCACATAACAACAAAAGACATAATTATATTCACTCAGAAAGAGTGCAACAGCTTTCTAAACTTGAGATGGAAGTGAGAACAAAGGAGGATGACAATTAGTCGACTGTGTTTGTTTTCTCTCCCTCTGCATTTGTCAATTCTAATGCAGTTTTCCTCGACTAGAAGGCAGATATCAACTGTGACAGTAACTGGAAACCGATTGCTTAATTCATTAAATTAAATTAAATAAGTCATTAATCATGTAAGTGAAATTATTTTTCATGCAAAAAATATATATAAACTGGCAATCATTCTGTAGTGAATTACATTACATAATTTGAAGATAACTGACTTAATCATTCAATATAAATTCATAGCTTTACTGAAAATCAAAAATTGATTTGAACTGGGTAAACTGTAATTGTACTCCCTGCATAAAACATCATGGACTTTTGTACAAAACAATATGAAAAGACAAATTTCTTTCCACAAGCTGAAATACTCAGAGACTTGTCACTGAAGAGCTGTGCAGATTTTATGATCGATGAACAAAACAAAAAAATCAAAGATTGTGCATCCACTGAGTTCACAAATACACATTTTTACCTCAAACTCTTGTTTCATTTTCTTGTTTGTTTATTGTCTGAAACGACTTCGTTTAGTTTTTAAATATAAATATACATAAATATAACAATATTGTAAAATTTAAAAGTGTGAAGTTACATGTAGCTTAAACATGACCTAGATATAAAATCAATAACTTGAAATATTCTTTATTATGTTTAATGGACTTAGAAACATTGGATATTGAAAGACTATTGAAACTTTCTTTTGTGTTTCATTTTTATTTAACTTGAGTGTAGTTACAAGAACTAAACATCTATTCTGAAATAAAACTTAAAACAAATTAGCTGCTGAGAAAATTACATATTTTTTCCTTTTTACAACATCAGAGTTTGTAATTGTTTATTTTTGTTTGCATTTCTACACATTGAGTTTCTACTTGAATTTCAGAGAGCAGCATCAGAGGTGTCCGCATCAGGGATTGAATAAAAAGCTTAAAATCCACGTGACCTACAAGTTGCTTCCTGTGCATTAAAACCCAAGATGTCAGTCCCAACAAAGCCTTTCTTGGAGCAAATTATTTTTAAAATTTTTTTATTTTTGACTCGCTTCTGAGTCTTTTTCAATTTGATGTCTTCAGAGAGGAATTAAGGAGTTCTCACTCGGTATGGCTGCTTTATCTTCGCTCTCCCTCCTGCTCCCCTGCTGTGTTCCTAAACATTGGCATCTGTTGCTCGGCAGCATGGATGGCACTTGAGCTCGGGCGCAGCGTCACATCAAAGATGTGTTCTCCAATAAGACCCCAGCTAAGCTTCAGAACCGCAGGCTGCTGGAGCGCGAGTCTCATCAGCAGCAGGGGACAAAGACAACCACAGCAACTCACACAGACACGTCTGAGTCTCAACTCGGTGCCGTCTTTGTTCTTGTCCACTAAGAGATTAAAATAATTCTTGCTGCACAAAAGAGAGTAGTAACAACTGGTTCTCAGTCAGATGAAGTGTCAAGCTAGAGGATTGCTGATATGATGTAACTATAGTGCGATAAAAGGCCTTTTTTCTTTCAGTTCTTCTTCAGGGTTCAGACCCAATCAGTGCAGACCTTCTCTCAGATTTCAGTTGCCCTACCAGGAGAAAAATGATAGAAATCATCTGCTGTGCTGCGCCAACCTGGTCATGGCCTTATTGGCAAAATTGGACTCTAATTCTCTCATTTTTCACTCAAGATTTAAAGAGCTGCAAATGGCTGTGAGCTGATGGTGAGGTGGTCCAGAACACAAAGCCTTCCTCACTCGGCCATGACCGCTGGAGAGCTGCATTCAATGGTTCTTCGGGTTCTGAGTTAAACCGCAAAAATGTTCAAACTCCTGAAACTTTTTCTCATTTAGCCACGTTAAAGCCACATGCTTGAATGCATTTTGGGGGGGATTTCCTTTAATAGATCATCCTAACATCAGACACAATAGTGGATAAAAATTATATATTTTTATTTCTTGAATAAAGAGAACTCTGGAAAGTGTATCAGGATTTTGAATTCAGGCCCCCAAAGACTACAGGAATCTTTTGCAATCTTTTGGGGGTTTCCTTTTATATTCCTTAAAGCAAAAGATTGGATGGAGGGTGTCTCTTTATTCAATTCAGCTGATGTTTGGACGACGATGAGGTGGTTTTTTTTGGTTGTTTTGAAATCGGCAAAACTGCAATAGAAATAGTTTTTCTGCATCATACGAATCGTGTGTTCAACAGCCGGATGTTGCTATTGGCAGAAAAGACGAAGAAGACGACAGGAAGTGGTGGGAGGATGATGGTGCAGCATGTTTTTTTAATTACTTCATGTGGGAACAAAGACATTTTTTTTTTATTTTGTTACATTAGTGGAATTTTGACAAAGTTTTGTGATGGAAGTGCAGCTTGTGCGACAGCCTCCTGACTGCATGACACGCTAACAGCTTGATATCGGGGCAGCAGAGACGATACTTCACAGTAACATGTCCTGGATGACATCAGTTGTTGCCAAGCAATGCTAATCCTCCTCATTTGATTTTGCTGCTCCTATTTAAATCTGTGTGGCTGTATGGTTGGAAACCAGGCAGAGAGATTTTGGAGTCAGGAATATGATCCTTCCTCATTATGATCGCTGGAAAAGATGTTTGAACTTCCTCTGTCTCGCTCTGCTCTTTGATCCTGCTCTTCATCCATGAAGAAGAGTTCCAAACTCCTCTAAGATTTGGGGTCATAGGTCATATTATTTGAGCTGTTGAGCTGCCAAAGAAAAGCATTTTCACAGTATCTTCAATCTGAAGTATCTTCACACACGATAAAACCACAAGGCAGATCCATAATGTAACACAAGTATGAGGCGTAAGCTGTACGTCGATTTACACACAAAAAAAGAATAAGTAGAGAAAGAAAAAACCTGTAGCAAACCTTGAGTGCTTCAGACAATGTAAGCTGAGCATGTCATAGTGTTGAGAGCAAATAGACAAAGAAAAATGTTCTGTTGGCATTTTTTTTTCTAAATCCTGTCTAAATGGTGTGAATGAACAACAGGAAAACAAAACCGGTTGAAAACAAACGGTAAGCTGAGCTGAAATGTTTCTCAAGCACCATTCAGTCAGAATTGCTGTGCGGCATTTGAATGCTTCTCTTTATTTATTTTTTCCTAATTAATGTACTACAATATTCATTTACTCGTCTTTACTGTTGAGAAGCAGATCTGTAAAGTCGACCTCTGTAAATCAAAAGACAGGCGCAGAGAGGTTCCAGGCGATTAGTGGCAGAAGTGTGTTTTGTTTCCTGTTGAGTAGACGCCTCACCCTCAGAACAATCAGGCTGCTGTAGAAGAACACAACTCTGAGATTAGGTTGAAAATATTGCACTTCGGCTCTGTGCTGCACAGTGGGAAGAAAAAATGACTTTCATTAAATTACACTGAATTTTATACATCAGTGATGATAAGCTCTCAAAGGGTCCAGCCATCAAATAGGAGGGACTCAACTCCTGCAATGTATGTAATGGCGTGATATTGCGGTACTTCAGAAAGAGCAATACGAATTAAAGGGCAATTCTCGCAATGACTCTAATGGAAAAAAACGTTGCATCCAATTTATGTTCTTCTCTGGTTATTAGCTGCATTCGTTGTGTGAGTGGACTTGGGGACCTGTGATCAGACCCCTCACTGGTAAAACAAGGCAATAAGGCTGAAACTCTGATTTCTTTTCAAAGGGGAAAAAAAAGAACTACAGTGATGCAACGTAGTTCACAGATATGTCCTATAAAGAGCTGCAGCAGTTTGTTTAATAAAATGTCTGACAATAGTTCTCAGTTTTAGACATTTGTTGCATTTTTGTCACATTAAAATCACAAACTGCAGTTTGTTGTACTGAGGTTTCCTGTGCCAGACCAACATAAAGTCGTGCATCATTTTGCAGTGGAACAAAAAGGTAGAACAAAAGCTGATGGATGCCACGTGCTTCCTATGCCAACAGTACAAGTTAACTCAGTGTCTGAAAGCAACTTAAAAAGATCAGTAAAAACACCCAGTGCAACTCACCCTGCTGCTGTAGTTAAACACTGTAAAACCAAATATTATGAACAATTTACCAGAAAGACAGAAATTGTCCAATTCTGGTGCAGATCCTTTTTTACGCTGTAAGAAATATGTTTTTAAATTTGCCAGATCCATAGAAGTAAAGCTTATTTGTATCAATGGCAATTTGACAAGTGAATGAAAGCACAAAGTTTAAAGTTGAGATTATGTTAAAATAAGACAAGAGCAACACTGAATCAAAGGTACAGTTCCATAAAGGATGCTGACACTTGCTGTTATCCTTTGTACTGTTCTCCCAGTCGGGGAAATGCCATTTTTAAATTATGTATTTTTATAAATCAGGGTTGAAATCTCTTCTACCTAATTCGGTTTGCCCAAATTATATTGTGGCCACTGAAGATTTCACAGCATCAGCATAAAACTTTATGAAGATGCTTCGATATGAGTTACAAGGACACGATTTCCTTTTGGAGAATTTTTGGAATTAAATGTTATTTGAGTATAATTCTTTTTTATGGGTATAATATATCACATAAAGGAAACCAAAGATAAACTATACTGTAGAATGTCTTCCACGACCTCTAAATATTTATTTCACAACATCTAAGAGATTAGGAGTTTCCTCCATTCCTTTTATAGAGGTGGTCACACCAGCTGTGTTTCCATTAACCATAAAATTGCACAATTTGACATTTCTATAATAAATTCACTTAATGGAAACAGATCAATGTTGAAAAAAATCTTTTTGATTAAAAAGTTGTGGCGCTAAGGTGAAGTGGTTTTTTGTCTAAACTGCAATGGAAACACTTTTTCATCACGCAGGTCACATGATCAACAGGATGTTGCCACAGCAGCAAACCACGAAGAAGAAAGCAACAGGAAGTAGTAGTGAGCAAACATTCATATGGGATTTTATAATTTAATCGAAACATCGCATTTGCACAATTATGTTTTTTTGACATTAGCAAAATATTGACAACGTTTTGCACACTATTGGCAATGAACGATTCATCAGAGTACTGATGATCAGCATTTAGGTTCCTTTTAATTCCAATAAAAGCAGAAAAATAAACCGTTGCCTCAAGGCTACTTAGCTGGAGCATAATCTATACTAGAAAAAGTCCTTAGCTACCTAGAAGCACATTATCTTGACGTCTAATTAAAAGATATGGAGGTATAATTATGTATTTTAAGAGTTGCCTCCATTAAAGCTACTGTGACATCAAAAAAAGAAATGCAGGACGAGTGAAGCCATTTGTAGGGTTGCGGTCATTATTTCACTGAAGCAAACCAAGAGGAGACCTCTTAGTTTAACAAAATGTAAACACAGCAGCTTGTGGCCTGTGATCTGCCATGAGATGACATCAATCAGTTGGAGATGAATTAATAGAACAATGCCACAGAATGACTGAACTCATTTAGATTCGCCCTGCTGAGCTCATACCACGAGTCTTTGCAGTGCAAACGGTTACACACGCACGCATGCACACACACCGAGAAGTCCTGCGGGCTAAGAAGCTTTCTGATTTACTCTGATAATCTCAGCTGTAAGTCCTTTTATAAGTATCAGTGTGCAATAATGAGCCTAACAGAAACACAGAGGAAAAATGTCATTACTGCAAATACGGGTTTTGTTTGGAGGTAATCAGTAATGTACCAATACAAACTTAACATTATTTGTTTCTTTGCCAATAAGTTGGAACAAGGTAATGTTTAGTGAACACTTAGAGGATAAGAAGTATTCACAGCGTTGAATCTAACATTTTGTAGTGTAAAGTAGTAAAAAAATTATGAATCAGAGGAAACGTAATAAATGGTTTTCACAAATAAGAATGTGAAACAGTGTGATGGTAGAGAATACTAGCTAATGCTAACTTTTGTTTGCAAGCTTGCTCAAGCTCAGTGCACAGATATTGTTTGCAATAACTTTTACAAACATTATTTTAAACTTTTACTTTCCATAAGCAAGCACCAATTCAGCTTAGAGTTGTTGGCATTGAATGTAATTTTGATTTTAGATTCACTTTTACATATTTGTATTGTAAAATTAACATGTTTCCATAATTTCTTACTACCATTGATGGGAGGAGCGGCCATATTGAAATGTGACGTTGGCCTTCCAAGTGTTAGCGGGGTGGTCGGAGTTGATCCCTGTTGGGAAATCTTACATTCGAGGGCGTTCCACGGAAGACGGAATTTCACAATTCCGAGTACAACTGAATGCAGCACAAGATCTGCTGAGTTCAAACCCACACAACACTTTTTGGAATTTATTTGTAAAAATAAAATGCGAAAAACTGCAAAATTATCCTTCTGACTAAAAAATTATTCGCTACATTTTATCGAACGATCGAATGTACAAAAAATCTTTTTTTTAGGACATTTTATATATCATCAAATTTATAGTTCCATTGTATTATCTTTTAGTAAAGTTAATTTGTATTGATAGTTTTTCATTGCACTTTTATTGCTTCCATGTGACAAAGACAGCCAATTTGGCTTCCAAGAATGTTTCATATAATTAATTCGTTTTTTCATGTGCACTAATACCATTAGCCCAAACCATCACTTCCAACAAGCTGAAACAAAGAAACTATTAACTGTTTGAGAGAAAAGAAAATATTTTCGCCACCTCATCTTCAGAAGGAGCAAACAAGCTCGTTGGTGAGATTGGCTCGAACACGATGCACTTCAGCTTCACCAGCAGGCAGAGGGGGAAAAAATGAGATTCATTAAATTATTGTATACATCAGTGATGATAAGCTCTGAGGGACTGGCCATCTCGTCAAGCACCAAAGGAAAGTGGTCCGCCTCTCGCAATTCGTAAAAAAAAGAGCGAACTATTGCAGTCATTTTTCTGCAAACAGCATATGAGACGGCGACAGAGAGGCACATTGGCAGGAAAATGTTATTTTTTTATGTTTGACAACCAATCAGAGCTATGTAGAAGTATTAAACTTTAAACCTTTTTTTCACACTTAAATGAAACAAAAACTCATTTTCACAGACATCCTGGGTTAATCCACTAATGAGGGGAAGTTGTTCTCTGAACTAACCTCGCACTATGACAGGAAGTTATTGCGCTGCAAACCTGATTGCTGTTTGATTCACTCAGACTGTCGAAATAGATGTGGAGCCCAATCCGGTTCAGCATTTGGTTTCAAATCTATTTATTGTTTTCTATGTATAGCGGCATGAGACTTTGACTTTGTAGATCTTTCAGCCTATTTCATACAGTCAACTTCTATTGCATTGAAGAATCAAAATAGGGATAATCACAATTGATTTAATAACAAGGGGAGGGGTTATATTTTCACAGAGAGGCAATAAATAACTGCTATTCTTGCGAATCTAAATAATTTAAATAAGAAAAGAAAAGAAAAAAAAGAACTGCGTGAGGAGCAAACACATTTTCACAGCACTTTATGTTCCATGCTAAGAAAAACAAGCTGCAAGAATGGCTTATGGTCTGTTCATAAGCGACACAGCGGAGCTTAATAATGAGCGATATTACAAAGAACAGATGTTCAACTCGTAATAAACCTCCTAATCTGATTAGGCAGTCGGGCTATTTAGGGAGTCTGGATCTGGTCGCATAAGGTTCTAATTTAGCCATATTACAGTTTCAGGGGGTTAAAAGCCAGTGTGATCACCTCTGCTCAGTAATACCAACTGTAAGTCAAACAGCGGTGCTCTTGTCCAAATTTTAGGAAGGGAGCCGCTTTCTTTGTATTCAGCGTGTAAATGCATACGGGGAGTGAACAGCGGTCACCCTGAATGCTTGTGACAGGGACCGTCCTGCGGTCAATTAAAGCACGCAGGCTTTTGTCGAAAAGGAAGAAATGTCACCGTTTAAAAAGGCGGCACGCCCCGGAGAAGCCGCTTCCACAGTTCATTTTTTACCAATTAAACCAAAATTGACTTTGCTCCGCTTTGATTGTCAGTTACACAGCTGGCATTGGATCTTCATCAACACTAATTGCACTTCAAAGAGTGTGAAGGAGCAGGAGGGGAATTCTGCCACGGAGCTCAGGACACGGGCGGCAGGCCTGGGTCCAAACATTTCAGTCGAAGCAAAATGAGACCCAGAAATCAGATTTTTTCCACTCTCTGCTCTTCCATCACCCACAGGCGCATCTGACAGGCTCTAAATGGTGAAAGCAATCATGACAAAACAAGAGTTCAGCGGCACATGTTAAACACACAGTGAATCAGAACCACCTAAATTACATGTTGAGCAGAAAAATCGGGCCTGGACAGCTGTTTCCAGACGTTTTATGGTTTGTGTTTTTAAAGGCACGCCATCTTTTTGTTGTAAAGGAAAATAAAGCATGGTCTCCAGTGCAGCTTCACATAAACCAGGTCTGAGCCAGGACAGCTGGGAACGATTGATAAATCCAGAGGTATTTATCAGTCAAGATTCACAACCTGCCATCTTCGGATCACTTATCAGCGGAAAAGTGTTGTCACTCGGACTGAGCTCCGCTGCTTTAATTTACGCTGCATCATAACTCTGAGCTGCAGAAGAGAAATGTTACCAATATTCCTGATGTGTTGTAAATCTCAGAGGTTTCTGTGTGTGGTCCTGTACTTTTTCAGGATCCATAAAGGAAGAGGAAATTTCTAAAGATTCGCCCATCAATCCTTGGACTGACAGGGCTTTGCTAAACTGCTTTACCCTTTAAACTCTTTGAAGCCATTTTTTATGTTGCAACTACAAACTTTGACTTATTTGACATTTAGATAATGGGGCAACACACAGTTGTGCAAAACTGTGAAGTGGAGTGAAAAGAAAAGATGTTTTCCAGAGTTTTGCTATTCACAAATTAAAAATCCTACAAGTAATTTTTATGTTTGTTCAACCTTTTTTACTCTGATAACTCTAAAGAATTTTGCAAATCTGTTACTTTACCATTTAAAATTTGATTACCAGTTCATCTAGGACCCTAATATCTCCAAGTTTTGAGAAACTTGGAGATATTTGGGTCTTTTCACACCTGATTGTGCGCTAGACTCGATTTGGTTGGAGACCAAAGTTACAATATTTGTTACATTTTTAGGTGATGCGGTTCTCTGTCTCACTGCACTAAACCCTTTAAAAAAACAGTTCCCCTCCTCTCCTGTGGTGGTGCTGCACCGAGAACCACTGAAGGAAATGATACAAAAAAAACCCAAAGAAGAGAACTTCCTTCTTTGCAAAATGTAAACAAAAATGGAGTAGTGTCAGATTTTAGTGGTTGGATGATTTCTTTCACTAGCGCCAGAGTCTCACATTTGTTTTGGTTGTATTTACCCAGAACTCCCTGCACTGCATTTTGTTTCCTCTTTTTGGAGGCGTGTCTTAATCCACCTGCCTTTAAGGAACTGAACCTGGTGTCAGTTTTTGGTAGCTTCCTCTTTCTGCCATCAGATGGTGTAATTACAGTTCCACTGACCTTAAACTTGTGAATTATTATTGTTTATAACACCAAACATCTGGTTTTAAAAAAAATCCATGAGCCTCTGCTGCACTGTGGTGATGTTTCATACGCAGGCAAAAGAAATCCAACATCCAAAAACCTGAAGGTTTCATTTTACCATTTATTTTTTCCAGTTATTTAAAGGGATTGGATAGATGCAGTGCTGTGGGTCTGAAACCGTCTGGGAAGTCCACAAAGCTCATGCTTGGAGATGCAGTCTGATTTTTATTATTTTACCTGGAAAGAGAGAGAAAAGCATATTTCCTTCCAGACTAAGACCAACACAGCTTTCCATGTCAATGTAGGAAATAACTTTGGTTTTAGCTTACAGTTTGGATTGCTAATGAGGATTTGTCTTTAAGAATCAAAACAATCAGCCTGTAGGGTGTTGGTTCTCCCTGATTAGAGAGCAGGAAAAACAGCTGAATCTGTTTGTGATTTAGCTGTTTTTAACAAGCAATTAGTCAAAAGGCTTGTGCTTTAAGCACAGTTCAAATGAACGAAACAGGTCACATGTTAAATTAAATGTGTTATCTAATTGATGAGGCTAATTTTCCCTTCCCAAGTAACACGGCACAAACAGAAATCCTTAAATTAAACCGTTCCCAGAGCACTGTAACCAGCGTGGCTGGCATTTTCTCTAGAATAACTTATTCTGCATGCACAATCTTTTTCACCTCCATTTGTGTGACATGACTTAATTCTCCTCCATCATCTGTATATGGATGTAACGTGTTATAGCTGTCAAACTAACCTGCAACTTTGTAAAGCGAAATAAGCATCGGAGGACGCACAGGAATAAATCAGCTCAGCGGGCTGCTGTGGCAGAATCCGTCTTTGTGCTGCAGTGGAAGGGCTGCTGAAGCAGCTGCTTCGCTTTAACTAGGCCGTATCTCACTGCCTGGAACTGAGCTGGGAAAAGAGAGAATTGCAAAAATATTCCACAGAGTCATATAAGAGTTTAGAGTTTTTTCATTCTTTTTGGAAATATTTATTTTGGCAAACAAGTTGTTGTTTTTTTATAACCTGAGATGAAACTGTCCCAAAACAGAACATTGTTTTCACTGCTGTAACAGCAACATAAGGAAAGGCATTAGCTTCAAAATGTAGTAAATTAATATCTCATTAAATTATTTCTCAAAGTTGTTAAAACTAACAAACATACACGTATAAGAAATTAAATATGTCATTATTAAGTCCAAGTTAACCATTCAGATGTTTAGGTCTATTTGATTTAGCTACGGTGAAAGTTTAAATTATTCCATGAAACAAAGGCAGAACAAGACATAAGTACTAAAATTATTATACAAAATTAATCAAAATTGGATTAAAAAACCTTTTCTTATTTGGGTAGCTGATTTGTTATTGGTCTGATTAAAAATCTACTTCTTTTGTTGTTACTAAACAGACTTCACAATTTTTTTACAAACAGTAACACATTCATATATGTAATTATTTCAATAATTACTGATGATCCAAAAGAAATATTTATTTTGTATATCATTCATGCAACAAAGGCAGCTATTTTCTCAGGCAGACATTTGAGTAAATATTTATCAGTTTAAATAACTGTTTTCTGTTTGCTTATTTTGATTTCATAATAGTCAATTAAAACTTTATTTGAGTAGTAATAGTAAAATAAATGGTACTTTCATTTTTAATTAAATTATTTAATTGCAACATATATTTATTTTAATAACTTGTAGCCTTTTGGCCATTGACAGACTCATGCTTACAAGGAAATCCTTCCAGAAAATTAAAGATGTAGATGAGATCAGCCTTTACTTAATCTTCTGTATGAACGGAAACAGTAACAAGGATCATGTTGGGAATGGGAATACTGCAGCCGGATATTTGGTTCCCCACACAAATATTTAAAGGGATGGGAAAGATGCAGTGCTGTGGGTCCAAAACCTTCTTGGAGGAATGATTGAAAGCAGCTCTGACTGCAAGGCCAAACGCCGGACTCCTCCCTCCGTAACCTTGACGTGATCAGCTCTCCGCCCGCTGTTCGCCGAGATCCTAATAGCGAGTTCCTGCCTTCATTAAAATAGCTGCCACCCCGTCACAACAGATGCCCCTGCACTCAGCATATGTCCAAGGTTATAAATCCAGATTACCTACTTCTTGTGTCGCTTCTTGAGCCATCTGGTGTGATTTACGCACCGGGCGACACTTTTTTCAACACCTGCCCCTCCTGGTCCCAGAGAGAGGGATGGCTGCAGCGCCCAAATGACGTGCAAACTATTTCACTTCATTCAAGGCCTGATGAGGTTTTTTTAGATATATTGATTTTCTAGATTCCAATTTACAAATAATTCAATATCACACTGCTCATTTGGAAGTGCACATTAGGTTATAGTTTATCATCTTATTTCTATGTCCCAATAAATATTGGGAGTAAGTAAAGCACAGGCTCTGGCTGAAGCTATTGGTTCCTTGGCTGAGGGCCATGTTTCTAACAGACACTCCTAAAAACCCCAGACTGTATGTGCTAACAGTTATTTAAAAATGATTTTTTTTTCCCGTCTTGGTAAAGGATTTTGTTGAAATACTAACACAAGAAGCTGGTGTATTGTTGTGGAGCTCATAAAAGTGCAGTTAATCAATTAAAAATAAGCAGTGAGTCAGAAGATAGTCAAATATTAATTTGTTTTCAGTTCTTTTGCACTTTTTATAGTGCAAAAAACAACTTATTAATTTATTACTAGATTACACATCTATAAGTTAGAGTACTTATTCATCATTGACTTAGTTACCTACCTACTCATCACTGTATACTTACTGATTGATGCATCTGTTTGCTTACTTGCATAACATACCAGTTCATTCATTTTCTTACTTTCCTCCTTACTTAATTTTTTTCCTTCCCTTTTGTACTCACTTTATTATCATAAAAACAATGTTTTGATCAAATTAGAGCCAACAGAACCCTATTTAGGGCCAGGGCCCTGGCCCTTTTTAAGGTTCACAGGAAAGTGGGTTACGAGAGAGGCAGCAAAGGATGTCGAACCGGAACTCAAACCCGCAACGGATGCATCAAGGACTGAGACCACCACACTTTTTCCCTGTGCCACCACCAAGATAATATCTACTTTTTTTGTATCTTCACATATAAAATTTGTAAATTTAATTCTGTTGTAAAATAATTACAGTGTTTTTGTGAGCCTCTCTGTGTGCAATGCTGAAACTCTCTCAGGCCTTTCGTTTGATATATTTGTCAGCATGTTGGCACAGGCTAGCACAGGTAAACATCTATGTGTCATCTGCTGTTAGTCTTCTGCTTGTAGCACTGTGTCAAGCAGGTCCAGATTTGGCATTTAGAAAGCAGCCGCCCTGCTCCTCTCCTCAGCCTGGTATCAGGTGCTGCACACTCTTGCACCCCGCTGTTTACATGGAACGTTCTCTCTTAGTGGAGATTTTTTTTTTTTTGCCTTGGTATTCAATCTGACCTTGTAGTCTGTGATGTGTGCTGCAATAACCGAGCCGGGAGGTCTTTCGTAGCTGCCAAGTACCATTGAGAATATGGTACTTCTTCAGTGTAGCACACCAGCAGAGCTACTGACACTTTAGTAACCCTGGGGCCGGTGATGGAGCATCTCTCCTTTCCAGGTGGACGTGCTCATTGTCCGGCTGCCTTATCTGTTCTGGGCCGCTCTTCCTGGAGATCACTGGGATTGACAGTGCAAAAGCACAGGCCTTCCTTTAGAAATTTCTGAATCAGAGAAAAACCCTTAGGAGGGTTATGGCAGCAGAAGCAGGAGAGATTTGAGCCTCCCTGAAATATCCAGACAGCCTCGCAGAGATTCAAAATGTCGACTATTAATTAACATCTGTGAGATATTTTAAGGCTGTTTCACTGATAAGAATGTTAAACAGAGGCTATGGGCTGGACAAACTCTTTTTGAGTACTACGTTTTACTGGCAGTGGGACAATTTAACATACCTTTGGCGCTGGACCAATGAGGTGGCCTGTTTGTGACCACATGCATCAAATCTGACAACCCATTCTGTATCTAGGGATAAATTGCTAGTGTGTAACTGGAGCAGAAAAATAACTAGTGGTGAGAATGTTGTAAAAAGCATCTTAAATGCATTCGCATATTGTACATACAATCCTGTTATATTTTAGATAGAATTGCACAATGTCTTCAGTTGATTCAAACATTTCTGATTACGCTTGTTATCCAGCTGATGTTTTAGTATAAATATTGTTTCAAACCGATTCAAATGCCCCACTAATATTCAATTGAAGTTGTGGTTTTGAAACCACCCAGAAGCTTATGGTAAAACATTAAAGGATATTAAAGGATCACTCTTCTTGACAAAACTGGTAAAGTTCATTTAAATTGGTTGGCTTCATGGCACTACTAAAACTTTTAATGTTAACCCATCAATGTCCAACAGGATTCAGGTATCAGGCAGTTCCATATAATTATTGATAGCTTTCTTTATCTTTTTCTAAATCAGCTGTGCCATGTGTCTGGATTGGTGTTAAGTTTTAACCTGTTTTTACCTGCTAATTTGAAGTGAAACTAAAAAAAGTTGAAGTAGTTGTTAATATTGATTGTTCTGTCAACTTTGTTGAAGGCAGCAACACAGACTCAGGATATGAAGCTCCCACCATGTTTGATAGCTGGTAGAGTGTTCTCAGGTTTGAACGCCTTACCTTGACAGTTGACTATGTGTTGTATTCATGATGTTTATGTTTTCACAATGTAAAGCTGTTTGAACGGCCGTATTATACATTTGATTCAGTGATTGCTTAAGTTACACTTTTTGTGATTGTGGCAAAACAACATTTTATCGTTTAACCATAAAAATGTTCTTCAGTAGTAATTGAACTGTCTATGTAGGCAATTTTTGTTATTTCTTAATCTGTACTCTTTAACTTGTGATCAACTTGAGGTTTTGTTATTATTGGGCTGTTCTTGAGCGTTCAAACCATTTTCAATCCACCTAAAGGTGTAAATTGGATTTACTCAAACAAATTTAGAAAACAAAGATAGATGAGGCTGGCAGACTTTAAACTTCTGGAGAGATTCCTTTTTCAATCCCAATCAATATATGAGGTTTATAGTAAAAATGAGGCCTGGTACCTTTTTTTTTTTTGCTGTAAGCTTCGTACCTGTTTCTATGGATTTCAGTCAACACCATCAATATTGGCAGAGCAACCAAATATTAGCTGGAGTGTTATTATATCTGAGCCTTAAATTACAACCCTGTATTGATTAGAGTAAATTTAGAATATCTTAAACTACACTGAAAATCAAATCTGTTGAAAATGCCTTGGTAAACAAGCTATAACATCTCCTGGCTGATTATAACACAACATCCAGCAATTCACACTGAGTCTTGATGGGAAAAAATGTCCTAAACATTTTGTGTTTTCTATTTCCAGCAACACAAATCCTGCTGTCCATGAGGCATTTGGGTATCTCTGCCCCTGTCTGTGTCTCCAGACTAAACTCTCCACTTCTCCACTGCCAAAAATGAGGATTTCATTGCACATTATACAGCCTAATGAGGTAAGAGATTAAGATATTGCCCTTACATTGCACAAGGTGCATTAACACATTGGATTTACAATGGCCCGGCGCAGCTACTTCTCTTTGTGTTGTTTCAGGAGGGAGTGATGGAGTGGACATTGAGTATTCTACCAGTCTCTCATCTGAATGTAATTTCCTGAAAAGAAATTTGCAGTTAGTTGATATGGATTACTGGTGTCCTTTTATGTAGGCCAGAAAGCCATCCTTTCATTTAAGTGAAGGATGTTTTAATGATCTAATTATAGAATGACGCTGCTCGGGTATTTTCTTTAAGAAAACAGGGCTTTACATTTTCTTTTAAAAAAAACTCATCACTAAACACATTGTTTTCATCTCCCTTGTCCATTATTGCAAATTTGACAAAATAATGGAGTTAAATAATCAGTGGTGTACAGATAGGAACCTGAATGCTTTTGCTTTTGTTTCAGCTAGAAATACAAATTGTGTTTAAGAAACATTCCTCCAGTAGCTTGTAGGACTTTAAGGTAACACATCCTGGAATCATTGACTCATGTTTACTACTGTGGATGGTTAATTGGTTTGAATAACAGAAAACTTATTTGACAGATTATTTATTGTACATTGTGTGTTGACTAGGTTGGAGATCCAGTTATGTCACTTACATGTTGCTGTATACAACAAAACTGTGGTAGACTGATTTGTTGTTTTTTGCTGGTTAGTTATAGAAGCTTAAAATAAATTTTTAAGCTTGTCAAACTGTGTTGTTTGACTTTGGTAGCACAAAAAAGGATTATTATTGAGTAAACTTCTGTCATGTTATTGGTGCTCTAATACGTCTACACTGTGTTCCAAATTATTATGTAAACGATATTTTCTCAGATTTTCTTAAATGGTCAAAGCAAATGACGGTCAGTATAATTTTCAAGTCATGAACTATTACAGTATAAATCAAATTTTACTGAACAAAGCTCCTCATGAGAACAGTACTTTTTTTAAATAAAAAAACTCAAAATGCACTGATCCAAATTATTATGAACAGCAGATTTTCTTAACATTTCATGGATTATAAAGAACTGCAAAAGGTCATTCTTTGAATGTGCAGCATTAAGTGGTCATATGTACTAAAATCAAAAGCTATTTCAATCAAAAACATCTTAACAGACCAAGTTTCATGTTAACATAGGACCTTCTTTGATATCATCTGCACAATTATTGATCCATTGAACTTGTGAGTTTGTGGATAATTTCTGCTTGAATTTCTTTGCAGGATGTCAGAATATCTTCCCAGAGCTGCTGTTTTGATATGAACTGCATTCCACCCTCAGCTTTTCTGCTTGAGGAAACTCCAAAGGTTCTCAATAGGGTTGAGGTCAGAGGTCAGAGGAGGATGGTGACCACACCATGAGTTTCTCCCCATTTATGCCCATAGCAGCCAGTGACACAGTGGTATTCCTTGCAGCACGAGATGGTGCATTGTCATGCATGAAGATGATTTTTGCTACGGCAAAAAAAAGTTACGGCTCTTCTTTCTGAACCATGAAAGAAAGTGATCAGTCAGAAAGTCCAGATACTTTGCTGAGGTCATTTTCACACCTTCAGGGTCTGAAGGGGCCGACCAGCTCTCTCTCTCTCTCTCTCTCTCTCCTCATGATTTCGGTCCAAAAAACGACTCCACCACCTCCTTGCATCACAGCCGTTTTGGGATGTGGTGGCCACCCACCACCAATCCATTACTGCATCCATCTGGACCATCCAGGGTTGCACAGCAGTCATCATTGAACAAGTCTGTTTGAAAATTAATCTTCATGTACGGCTGGGCCCACTGCGACCGTTTCTGCTTGTGAGCTCTGGTTAGGGGCTGAATAGTAGCTTCATGCACCTCAAGCCTCTGGAGGATCCTCCACCTTCAGGTTCCAGAGGCACCAGCAGCTTCAAATAATTGTTTGCTGCTTTGTAAGGGCATTTTAACAGCTGCTGTCTTAATCCGATGAATTTGTCTAACAGAAACCTTCCTCATTATGCCTTTATCTGTACAAACCCACCTTTGTTCTGAATCAGCCACAAATCTCACAGTACGATAACGCTTCAGTTTTTGTTAAATTTAATCTAATGTTTTCATACCTTGTCATACGGCACTACAATATCTGATGATTTTCGTCAGCAGAGATCCTTTCTCTTTCCCATATTGCTTGAAACCTGTGGCCTGCTTAATAATGTGGAACATCCTTCTTAAGTAGATTTCCTTTAACTGAGCTCACTGGACAAACTAATCAACTCAGCTCTCTGAAATTAATTATAGTGATTGAAAGAGCCCTGACACACAGTACCATCTATAAATGTAATAGCACAACAAACATTTTCATCTTTATGACACTTAAATCCAATTTGCATAATAATTGGATTATGGTATAATAACCTGAATTGGGTTAGTTTCTAATTGTTTGTTGGTGGATTACTCAGGTGGGTAATTTATGATTGGAAGTTTAAAACACATGAAGATTTGCTCAAATTAAGACAACTTACATAGCTCTTACTTTCAACTAGAGTTCTTTCTGTATTTGGATGTTCTACAAAAATGCAGCCAGATTGATTGGTCTGTTGGTTGATTGGATTACTGAAGAGACTTGGCTATGGGTGGCATTTTAAATTACGGTGTGTTTACTGGTTGGTTGTTGGCCATTGGTAGATCTGTTGGTTACTTAGGTGACTGATGGGTTGGTTTTTGGTTTGTCTGCTAGTTGACTAGTTTATTGGTTGAAATTTTGAACTTTACATGGTTGTGATTACATTTGTGTAACTGGGCAAATGTTGGTTTATTAGATGATCTCTTTGTTATTATATTGAATACATGTGTCCTTGTGGGTTGGACCTGTTCTGGTGTTATACTGTATGCTTTGGTGGTTGGTTGATTTCGTTAATGAATTTTAGAAATTTTTAAACATAAGGTCTCGTCAAATTTTAAATTTTAAACATTTGTATCACTTTCAATGCTTCCCTGTTTTTAATAGTATCTGTGTGTCGGGGTGCTATGTAACAGTCAATGTACAACTTCTTCTGACAGGGTATGTTACTTGTTGTTAAGACATGATTTGTTTTATTTTATTCTTTACAAATTTAAGGATTAACAGACCATCATTGCTTTATGAGTGACTCATAAACCAATGAGCGATCTTTCTTCTGAATTAATCAGAAAATAGGCCGGTCTGCCATCTGTTGTAGCTGCTGTGCGCATTTTGAAAGGCAAAGCTGAGTAGGTAATACAGCAAAAGATCCCACACCACTGACATATAAGACAGACATGAAATAGCATAAGGGAGGGCATTGGGGAGTTTCTATATCTGCAGTTTTTTTAAATAATGGAGGATAATTGCATATGGTGTTGAGGAAATACATCCTTTTATGGGTCTTCCATGTATTTAGGCCGCGCCCTGAAATTTATTTCAGCATCCGTTTATTTTTTTAATACACTTAAACAGATATTTCATCTTGGGATAACAACAATGAAATGCATTTTCAAAACAACCTGGTGTTTTAATTATCATTTCAAGCTATTCACCATGAAACACAGCTGTACATGCATTGGTCCTTAGAAACACGTTTTCCCAGAGCTGCTTTTATGACCTTAAGAAAAGATTTATTTCAGCCTCCATGTTGACCAGGGAGGTAAGGGCCTCTGTCTCTTCTGGTCAGCATGCCGCTTAGTGTCTGCGTTGCATGCAATCCTGCAGGACAGAAAGTATTGATTGGGCTGGGTGTAAAGGCAACAGCGATGTGAGTTCACAATCAAGATACTGTAATTTACCGATCTTTATCTGGATGCTCTTTGTAGAGAGGCTCTGGTTTGTAAGTGGGATGTCTAAAGCGATGCAGGATACTGTTTGTCCTTACACTGGCTAAAATGTGATTTAAAAAAAATCTTTCTGATGCTGTAAAGAGAAACTTGTGTTGTGTTTTTTTTTTTTGTCTGAAATCCATGAAAGCAGCTTAGACGTCTGACCTCACAAACTCAAGTATGGATTAAAAGTTTTAAAATAATAATAACCTGTGGGATTCAAACATATATTAGGTTTAGAGAACTGCCCAAGGTTTGGCTGAAAATGTGAAGACTAGAGTAGTATACGACATATAGAGCTTCAGGAAACCCGCATATCGACAGGTGGACCAGGCTGTAAGGAATGTGTCTTGACTTACAAACACAGCTTGTCAGGATAGGTGAGAAGCTTATCCCACCGGACTGCTTGTGGTGATCTGCGGCGCGCCGGCTGGGGCGGACGGGAGGGGGCGTTTAGCAGCAGACACTGACACGCTTGACCTCGGACAGTGAGACACAAGCTGGATTACCTGGTGATAGCGTCCTGATTTTCTAATCCCAGATCTGTCTTTCAAAGATTAACGCTGAGGAAATCAACCGCATGTAAGGCTGACAAGCGACAAGCTTTAACCGCACACTGAGCATCACAAATCCCCTCCCCCTACAGACTCTGTCTCTCTCTTTTTTTTTATTCTTCACAGTACAAGTAAGCCTCAGTAAGTAGTTGCAGGAGCTACAGCGCTTTTAAAATATTCATCGAGCCATTTCCAGCTTTCAAAAATCATTGCTCTCATTAGAACATGAATTAGCCCACAAGCAGAAGAGGAAGGAAGTTGTTTGTCAGGCTTTATCAGAACAAAAGCAAAGCAAACATGTCATCTCTGCATTTCTGCTACAGCTGGCAGACCGCTGTTTGTCTTTGAAATAGGTTTTCATATTTTCACTTCTGAAGGTAGGATCTCTGATGTTTTCTGTAAGTTCTTGAAGAGCATGAAAGATGATCCTTTTTCATGATCATTTGCTTAATTTGTGCTAATTAGGTTGAATTCTTCTGAGTTGGCTTAGAAGTAATTCTGAGCTAACTTTATTATACTTATATCACTGAAAGACTTGATTCCCCCCCAACCCCTCATTATCGTCTTCCTAATGCACTAAGATACTAAAATAAAATGCACTATAATAGACATTGAAGTTACTTACAAACTCAATGTCTTTTAGGATACGTTTCTACTAAATTAGCCCCTCTAGAGAAGTTTTCCTCCAGTCACTTTCACATTTCTTCTTTGCGAATTAGGCTAACCTCAGCCTGAATTACTGGCTGAATGTTTGCACATAAAATGCAAGTTCATAACAACTGGAATACATTAGCCAACAATTACCGCAGACATTAATTTGGGATGATGATACATTAGGTATATGTTATGTATTTGTAGCCCCCAGAAGATTTTCTTCAGGGTCACCTTGTTCCATTTATCTTTACATAAAGTCTCATCAGCCTCCCTGTAGCTGCTTTTTTATACTTTTGTGTTAAAAAATGTAGCCATTGTGACAAAATGTGTAAAATTCATGGGGTAAAGCCATAAGGGGTTGTAGCTCTGACTAATGAAGGCCTGGATTTTACCCTTTCCTGGTAGCTGGACAGACCCACTGAGCTCTTTTTGTGGGATAGGATCTCTTAGGATTAGACTTGCTTCCTACCGAAAACATCAGATCTGATCAGATTGGCCTCTTGTGACCTTGGAGGCCAGGTAAATACATCAGATTGTCTGTTGTATTGTTAGCAGCTTCTACCATTTAACATTGAAGTGAAGATGATGTACTAGGTGAAAAGGAAATGTCATTTAAACAACAAAAAAAGAGAGTTTGATCTGATTGTGCTCGTTTGTTTCATGGAAACCGTTAAACTGTTTGTTCGGATGCTTGTGCAAATGCCTGCACTGAGAGCTACCAGGTAGGAAATACTTTATGTGGGAGCAAGCAGTTTAAAGCCAGACTTGAATACAGATGAAGAAGCTTGCAAAATTGGCAAATGCTTTATCCTCTCACTGGGTCAGCATATTACTGCATCAAGACCACAGTGGCTCACTTTTATGGAAAAAAGAAATTACACAATCTAATATTTATCTTTGTATAGCATATATGCAAAACATACAGAGAATAGATAAAAATGTTTAATCTAAATATGTGAACAGGTAGCACAGTTGCCTTGCAGCAAGAAGGTCCAGGGTTCGATTCCTGGCCCGGGGTCTTTCTCCATGGAGTTTCCATGTTCTCCCTGTGCATGCATGGGTTCTCTCCGGGTACTCCGGCTTCCTCCCACAGTCCAAAAACATGACTTTAGGTTAATTGTTCTCTCTAAATTCACCCTAGGTGTGAGTGTGTGTGGGCGTGGTGGGGTGTCCCGTCTGTCTCTGTGTTGCCCTGTGACAAACTGGCAACCTGTCCAGGGTGACCCCGCCTCTTGCCCGGAACGTTAGCTGGAGATAGGCACCAGCAGCGCTCCCGACCCCATTAGGGGCCAAGGGTGTTAGAAAATGAATCGCTTTAGACATCCCACTTACAATCTGTTAGAAAACAGATTTACGCTGTTGGAGAAATGGATGGATAAATATGTGAACACAGAAATGCTATTAAGAAATATATTTGACCATTGGGAACTTTAAATGTAGTTTGAGATATCCACATTTCCTTTATTTTTTTTAGATTGATTTCTTATTAAAGTCATACTTTACCAAATAAGGCTGTCAGCAAGCTGTTTGCTCTTCTATTGTATCATTTTCCTCCAACTGAATAACATTACAGTCAGGTAAATGAATGTATGGGTTGTATGTTTACTGTGTTTTAGCGTTACATCCTTATATTCATGTTGTTTGGGTGACTGTGATCTGATTACTGAGGAAGGATTTAGTTGCCAGCTGTGATTATTCTTTCTCAAAGCTGCTTATTTCTGACTAAATCGTCCATAGTGGATACTAGAACTATGTTGGACCACAGGTTTTTGGTAACTGTGCAATCTGGCTCTGGGTTAACTCTGAGTTGTGTTTTTTTTCTCTGTTTGCTCATGTGCTGAATTTCAAGAAATGCTGTGTTTCCATAAAATGTGTTGTCACTCTGGGACATCTACACATACATATTTGGGGGAAAAAAGTACAAATTTTTACCAGTTCATTCTGATTCAGGCAAAAGGTCTGATTATATTCCTGCAGGTATTGGGTAAACGAGAAAAGTCCCAAAGCAGAACACAAGCAATTTATTTTTTTTTTTTCCATCTCATGAATTTGGCTGGATTTGTGCTTTAAATTACGAGAGATTGCGGACACAGCGGTTCTGTGTTTGCAGAAATAATCAAATCACGTGTAGTTGTTTTCCATTAAACTAAAAACAGGAAACCCCATCTACTTTTTAATGAAAACATAAACGGCTGCTTTTCTATCATTACTGATAGCAGTCACTGGACAAACAATCATCTCCACCAAAAGCAGTCTAATTTTAGATTCTCTTTCATAAAGGCTTTCTTTTTCAGTCTGCTTATTCATTCAACCACTGTCTATCACTACTTACCAACTTGTTAAAGTACATGTTTTGCTGTGCTTTTGAAGTGTAAGACAGTTTGAGTGACACAGGTGTCTCTACATTGCTTCCTCTTTATATGAATGACATGTGACAGTGTTGATTTCCACTGAACAGTTTTAGTTCGGGCTTCAGGCGGCTTTCTGCTCGTCTCGTCTGCCACAAATCCCCTAGACGCTTAAGCGGTGTCGCTGTGGCAAACAAACTTGTCACTTTATGTCTTATCAAATGTTTTTGACTCAGCATAATGAAAGAAAAAGCTCTTAAAAAGCCCCTTCCAAAATGTAACTTTTATGCTTGCCAACAATGCCCTGGAACTAATTTTGCCTAACCATGTGAGAATTTGTAAAATACACTAAAAATGATCGCCAAGCCCCTTTAGCAAAGCCCCTCAGTGTTTATAGTGATAGTGGGCTGTGTTCAGGGTTCATGCTGAGACACAGGCTGACAGGGACGACAAGTTTAAAAACATGTCATTGTAATTGGCCTCTTCAATTGTATATTTTTCCATGTAACCCTGGAGTTTAAAAACGAAAATAAATGCGATTTTGCCTGCCATAAAATGTTCTACTTATTTTGCTGCTACACAGCAACAACTTAAAGCTGTGGCTTTTTTATTTAGAAAAGAGACATTTCTTCCAAAACTTCCACCTCTTTATGCTATATGTAAACAGAACAATTTTACATTAGATTTGATTCAAATACCAAAAATGTGTTTTTCCCAAATAAATGTTTTAACTCATACATCAATGTATTTTAAGAGGCATTAATTGATGACGATAATACTGCAATTTGACTTTCCTAAAATAAAGTCACTTAATGGAAACGCGGCAGTTTTGAAAAATCTCTTGTTTTTCAATAAGTTTTGGTGCTGGGATGAGTTTATTATTATTTTTTTTTTGGCCGTATCAAAATTTTATTAATTTACAATTCAGCAATGAAAATACTTTTGGCATCAGACGAGTCACATGATCAACAACCAGATGTTACAACTGACACAAACCACAAAGAAGAAGACGACAGGAAGTAGTTGGTAGGCAATGGTGCAGCATGTTTATTGACTTATCGCATGAACAAACATATTCACTTGTGATTTCAGTTTAATGGAAACACCACAATTGCAAAATTGTGCTCTTTCGACATTAACAGAATATAGAGATGCAGCTAGTCTTGCAATGAATTTGCTGAACTTAAACATTCAACTTGGATTCTTCGATTGCAGTTTTGCTTTGTACAGATACTTTGTTTTTATGCTTGGCTAATCTTTAGATGAAAAATGTGTTTTTACTAATAAAGCCTCAAACTTCTGTCTTGAAGAATCCTTGTTTAGTCCATTTAACAATTATTTCTTTGTTTCGTCACACATTTCCATGTGTTCCAGATGTTGTATGTGCTGTTGGTAGGTTTAAAAAGTTTGGTTTTGTATTGTCTGAATTAATGAACGACTTCTGGGAAAAGATGTCACCTAAATTTCTTTATTACGTTAAATAATACGTCTATGCATCAACTTTATATTGAATCAGCAGTGGACATTTTGATGCTCCTGCCTTAAAAAATACACACGTACATTACTTTTCAGTCCAACAGTATTGTGAAAAAACTGAGCACAGCTTGTGCAGAGACTTGATGTACTGCTTCCTCCTGTGTTATTTGCTTTCAGGTCACATTTTTGGATGCAGTGGCTTTCTCTGTTGAATCACAATGCTTTTCCATGGTACTCCTAACCCAACATGACTGCATTGATCACAAAGGTATGGCAGATTCTTATGTGTTGTTGCCGGAGGGTTTGAAGGTCACATGGAGTGTACAGTTGTTTCTGGCCTTGGCTTTAAGCCAGACTCTTTGAATCACTTGGCAACATTTTGTACGATAGATGTTTTATCTTTTTTCATGCCTTGATTATTTTACCTGTATTATCTTTCATGTCATTTTGCACAAAATGAAATTTCATGACGGATCTTGAAGGACTAAACCTTTGCGTTGTCATTATTTACACTCTTCACATGTCAACATTTGTTTGTACTGATGCCGGACTGATTATTTTAAGCTGGTCTAAGTTGAACCTGAAATCTTTCCAACATAAGCTTTTTGTGACTTAGTAAGAAAGGAGATGACCACCAACTTTAGCGAGAACAACTGGTACAAGTACAAGTAACATCACCAGCATTCATGGGGGTTAGGCACCACAGCCAGCTGCAAATAGCTAAAATCTAGGACTACCCTCTCTAAGAATGCCCATAGCTGCCTATTTTAATGATTCAAATGCTAAATATAACCTGATATGCATTAATAAGCACAGTGAAAACCACAAATACTTTCTTTTTTAATCTCTTAGGGATTTAACCAATCAGCACCATGGAAATGAATGAAGCTCCTGGATTGGCTGCTTTGCAAACAGCTGCTATTAGTGTGTCAAATGCCATTGCACCTACGTGTTTGGTTGTGTTCATTGGTTGTTACCAGTGAATATAACTTTCTCTCTAAATGTTTTTAAAAAACTACAAAGACAATCATTAGTAGTTCTACAATCTGTAATGAAATGGCTCAGAGAAGTACAGAGCAGCTACTTTTCTAACTTCCTGTTCTAGCAAGCTCTGCTACAGTGCTAAATCTAGCTTGTATGTAAAGAAAGAACAAAATGATTTTTTTGTTGTTGTCTTTTTTTGTCTACATCAGCATTGAAGCTAACATTATTTTACCAATCAGCTTATGAGAAAGCTGATTGGCAGTTTTTTCCAGTTTTTTTTTTAAACGTTTTGTAGAATTTAGATGCTAAAGCATCTAGCTTCCTCATTCTTGCACAAATCAGATATCCAATTAAATACTCTTCAACTCACTGCAATATTCTCTAGCTCTCTGGCTTGCTCCCCCTTAGTCAAAATCTACAAAGTCATTTCTGTGTGGAATCGCCTCTCATTTCACTGGGACAATGCTTGCTCCCTTGGCCATAAATTTGCTGTATTATGAGCTGTCTTACAAGGTCGTTGACCCGAAAGAGGAAATGAATCCATGTTTTTCAGCTCTACCTTTTTCCAGAGCGGGCTTCTTAATGCACCAGTTGGTAACTATTATCCACCATGCCGTCTCTGATCCCACTTTTATCACACATGATTCAATGCCTTGTGGTCACCAAGCCTGCACGGATGTTAGAGTTTCGACTTGGATTTCATCCACATGTGCAGTAGTCGGATGCGTTATCGATCACATCAATGATTCAAAGGGCAAAGCGGCTCACAAGCAAGTAACAAATGACAATAATAATAAGGAAATACTGTTACTACCAGTCGAATTTAGGGAGACATTTATTTTATAGATGGCACTCTCAGAAACAAGAAAATGTCAATAATCTGTCTTTTTTGTATAAAGAGAATACATGGAGAAAAAAGTGGATTATAAAGCCTGAAAAGGCTTTTCAGGATTGGTTTTAATAACTTTCAAGTAATAATTCTGTGATAATATCTTTTGGACTTTTTTCTGGGATTTTTTTCCTTTGTTTTTTTTTTCTTTCTTTTTTTACTAAATCTGTTAATTTATTTATACTCTCTTACCAATGTCTGTTTAACATCTCAAAATAATCGAAAAAATATGAGAAACTGTGTGTAAAAAAAAAATACAAATTATGCAGCAGCACAATTTCAAACTGAAAAAAGTATAAAAGTTGAACTTTTAGGTGAATTTATTCAGATAGGGACAAATATAATAGTTGGTGGCGCCTATCAAATCTCTCAAAAATAAAGGGAATGGAAGCATTTAATGTTAACTTCATTACTTAAGTTGAGGTTTAATTAGACTTTTGAAGAATTTTGATTGGTTTTCTGTTATCTTAAATGTAACATGTAAGATAACAAAAAAAATGTAAAGCTTATTGACAACTTCATGATGCAATCTAAATGGAAACCAGTGGTTTGAATGTAATGCCAAGAAAATGCATTTTCTGCCGTAATACAGCGAATGCAACAGAGTTTTCTAAATTGTACTGAACTGAACTTTTTGTCAACAACTAGTCCAGGTGGGTTTATTAAAAGGTGTATTACAAAGGATTTACATTTTAAAAAGTACACAATGGACCTTACAGGGTGTATCGTATCATATCATGAATTCTTAGTAATGCCTGGGCAAGAAACTGAGGACCTAGGTCTTTGTTAATCTAGAGAAATAGTGCAGAGGGGAACAGTCAGGGATCCCTTTATTTCTTCGTTTGCCACCACCTTGTAAAAGTTCACAGGATAATACACCAGGCTAGGAAGTCTTAAAATGGTGTAAACCAGCCAATTGTTTATGTTTTGGTTCGTACAGAAGATGTGGACCCTGGGTTCGTGAGAAGGGATTTCTTACTGGAGGAATGGACTCTGTTGAAGTTGTATATGATTGAATCTGATTTTACCCAATAGACAACTTTTGGCTGTGACGCATGTAATGCGCCAGCTCGATAGAGAAGGAAGCTAAGCTATGAAGCTAACTGGAAATTGCTTGGCAATTCACTATTAACAGAACCAACTGGAAACTTAGACTTTTGCCAAACACTTCAGCGTCTTTGCTAACAATAACATGTCTTAAGCATTCCTCTTCCTCCAACTTTAATTGCTCAGTATTTATAAGTGTGGCAAACACGAACTGAATGGTTTTATTCACTTCTTCCTCTACAACCACATTCAGACTACAATTCAACATAGAAACATTCTCAACTCCTTTTGTATGCTGATTGGCTAAGATGAAATTCCTCCTGAGAAATTGAGCTTCATGGGACAAATCCCAGATGGTTAACTGAAGTGGCAATAGTCAGACTAAGTATTATACTGACAAAAAGGGAAGGTACAAAGTAGGTACCAACAATTGTCCCACCGCGGATTGCAAAAACAATTATCTATTAACATGGCTAACATGTTCATGTAAGTGAAGAAGGAACATCTTTGCCTAGATCAACCAAAGTTAAGATTTGAGTAATTGGATTTGAGGTTCTACTGAGAACCAATAAACTGTACTCGATTGTTTTCTATACAGATTTTCTTTTGTTTTGCACTCATCTGTTTAATTAGAAAGTACAGAAAACATTTTTAACTACAGTAACATTTATGAACACAGATAATATTGTCAATTTTGATGTTTATTTATTGTCGTACACATATATTTTAAGCGTTTGTTTCAAGCTCAGTATTCACCAAGTGCGCCCTGATTGGGTTGGTCAGGACCTGCAAATAAGATCTATATGCATGAGGAGGCAGAAGTCCTTGGGGCAGCGCCAGGGGCAAGAATGCTCAGCGCTGCAGAGTTTTCAACATTAACCTGCCAAGCATGTATACGCTGTGGCAACACGTTATAATTTCATCATGGCTGCAACGTAACATCATTCATTCCAGATGGCAAGAATGCCCTCCGTCCACTCGCAGCTTCACATGAACATGTTTCAAAGAGCAATGCATTTCCGATGGAAGACTGAATTATTGATTCAAGGCAACATTTCAGTCAGGTCGGATGTAAGGTGGGAAAGAGAAGTTTTCAAACTGGTTACAGAGGCGAAGAACGTGACCTTTTAATGTGAGTCTAGGCAGTTAAATACTTAATAAAGCCAAAATGACATTTCAGAGCATTCTAAAACCAAGCAGTGGCAGAAGTCAAGTTTACGTCTACAGATTTACACAAAGTAAACTTTGCGTGCCAGTACATATGCATTACTAATCCTATTTTCAATAAAAGTCCTGTGTACATGACTGCAACATCTGGCAAGATGTTTAAAATTCAAGGCTGATGTTGGGGATTATTAGAATTTGCCGCACATGGAGGAACATGCACAACTACTTTTAAAATTTGTTGAGAAAAAAAGATAGCTCTATGCACATCCTTGGAGTCAGACCACATGACTGAGTTTCTCAGTCTTTTCCTCATCATCTTCTACAACTACAAGGCGATAGAGAAGTCATCTGTGTTTGTTTGATTGGTCAAACTTTCTTTAAGATTTTTGTCTAATTGAACTGAAGCTCTGAAATCTGATCAGTGCGTTTCTGTTTGGCTAGTTACTTTCAGTTGTTCAGTCCATCATCCGTGAATAAAATAAATATGGCACAAGTGTAGACCTACGAAAACAGGGCTGCATAGCAAAACTGACATGTCAGGCAGGGAGCGCACTAATTAAAGAAACAGCCGAGAGATCCGAAATAACCATGAAGAAGCTGCAGAGAGAAACAGCTTAGGTGTGAGAATGTGTTAGCAGGGAAACTATTAGTGGTGTAAACAACAAATTTAGGCTTTACAGTATTGAAGAACATTACTAGAACAAGTTGGATGGGAACACTGATTTTTAAGAGTGCCTGTTATGAATTAATTACAGAAAAATATTATTTCACTGAACTTGATGTTAAAATGCATGTTACAGTTCAATGAGTTTTATGTAATTCGGTGTTGAATTACATGTTCTGTTCAGTTTGTGTCTACAATATAACAAAACTAATATCTTTTAAAATATTTTGCTGTTTAAGAATAAATTCTTAGACTTAGACTTAGACTTAGACTGACTTTATTGTCATTTTGCATGCACAGGGTGTATACAGAACGAAATTTCGTTGCATACGGCTCCCAGCTTCTGTCTCTCCAATTCTGTACCTTAGAAGCAATATATTACTCTCAGTGGCAACTATAACTCAGTCTAATTTTCAATTCTTATTCACCTGTAATTTGGAGCACTTCTGTTTGTCTCTCTAAACTAATATTGAGCAGAACCACATCTTACTCACAGTCTGCCTTTCATTTTGCTTTTCTCTTTGCTTCTGTTTGTCATGTCTCCCTTTCTTGAGTTGCAACCAGAGGAGGACAAAGTAAATCAAGAAAAGAGGAGCTGAGGCATCAGAGTTTAGACTAAAGATGACAGGCTTTCTTTGGAGATGTCATGATAAACTGATGTCAGTTAATATAATGTTCGCCACAGCAATCCCATCCGTCTTTAGCTACGTTGCTGCCTAAACTCTTGAAAATGAGAACATCAGCGCAATATAAGCAAGAAATAAAAACATTTTATTTTTTAGACATAAACCACAGATACATCTGCTACTACATGTTGTGCTTGGATAATGTTTCTATACTTTGCTTTGTAGGTAACGTGAAATGATGGGGGGAAGACATGCGGCAAAGGTCGTCGGGACCGGGAGCCAAACCCGCGACGTCCGCGTCGAGGACTAAGGCCTCCAAACGTGGGGCGTGCTAACCCCCTGCACCACCACAGCATGCCCCTCAAGTTTAGATTTGAACCCTCACCTGTTTTCAGGTGTGGGTTTGTGGAGAATTATCCGTTCTCCATGCTAAGTTCTTGATGTATGAGGTTGAAGAAGAGTCAGTGAGTTGAATTCATGAATTACATTTATTAATACCAAAATACAGCTGGTCCATTTCTCATGCTACCTTTAGGAGTTAGCAGGACAAAATGGCAACCAGCAACACTTGGTAACTCCCTTTGTTAGTCTCTGTCGAAGCTACGCCCTAAAGAGGGCGTTCCCTAATGTGTCATATCCTTTAACCATAGCTTTCATTTGCATTTCCTAACATGTACTTTAGCTTTAGCTTAGCAACTAGCTAAAAGAGATAGACGGAAAACACAGAATCATTTATTCTCAACAGGTTACAGGCATGTAAGAGAATTTGGGTTGACCAAGACAAAAGGAGCAGCAATGAGTTCTTATGGTTGACGGTAGATAATTCAGGTATGTATTGTCGGTGTGGTCTGAACCAGAGTCCTGAACGGAAAAACAAGGATTAAGTCATTTGTAATCTCTGAAGACAACTTGATTATTTGTACGATATGACAGCACTGGAGAGTCCCAATGGTGCTCTTATACCATAAGAGGATCAGACAAGATCAGAAGATCAGCAGCACAAGAAAGGAAGTGGAGAGAGAAAGAGAAAACACTAACTCCATGCAACCACCCTTGAGAGCCTCATTTGTCTATTTCCCGTGTTCAGTTGGCACTCGAAGCCCTAAAGATGGTGTCATTTGACACGCAATTGCAAATTTACGTAGGTTTGTCAGTCAATGTCTGCGTTGTCGTAGGATCAATTTGTTGCTCAGTTGGTTTCTGTTTGTCTGTTCGTTTGTGTCAGTTGCCCCAGTTGCTTCGGTTGCTTCCTCATTACAGCTAATATTTCATGTCAGACCTACTTTGGAGTTACTTTGATGTTTCATTGTCTGCCTGAGTTGCATGCAAACAACCTGCCTTGTAAATCTATACCTCGATGCGTCAACAAGACATGACATAATTAACTAGAGCATAAAAAGCTGCTTTGAGGGTTTCCATTACTGAAAAGAACTGAAATAATATGCACCTACTGTTTTATTCATGTGTTCAAAACTCTCTTTTTCCGCTAATGACTTCAAAACCAATCTTTTTACCAGACCCATTGTGTCATTTTGAAAAATTGCAACTCCTTTTGCCACCTACAGGAAATTTCCTTGGGTAAACTGACTGCTCATATCTAACAAGACAATTGTACATTAGAGACTGCAGCAGTTGCTGTATTGGTCAGTGCAACGTTTAATGCATTGTAGTGAGGAAACAATGTATTTTCATAGCTGACGTCGAAGATGAAGATTTGTTGGATTCCTGAGGAGTGATTTGTTTTGCCTGGCTAAGAGCTCCTGAGTGGGAATATTCCACAGAGGCGAGAGTTGTAGATGGCTCCCAAATGGCTGCTGTGTAACCTTGATGCTCGTTGGCCACATATAAATTAGATTTAGTGTGAGAGACGACTGAATTCCCAGTCCTACTCTGTCGATGTTTGTCTCCCAGCTTCTGTCTCTGCCATTTGTCTGTGTCCATAGCGGTTCCTGTGCCCACACCCACCCACACCAGTAGCTTGAAATGAGATTCACTCAAGTGCATAATCCCTCGGTTCTGCTTCATTGTGATTAATTGACCAAATATCTCACACATATGAAGGGTCCACAGGCACAGCTTTCATAATTAAAAATGGAAGAAAATTTAAAAAAATGATGTAGTTCACCACAACTATGTTCTTATAAGACAATCGCTTGCAAACTTGTCCAAGGAACACATTGTAAACACAATGTACCATTAGAGGATAGTCACCAATTAGACTCCCCTGACAAAATGATTTACAGACATGTCATTAAAAAGCCGTCAGGGAAATGCACATCATGCATCGAAATGGCCCTTTGGATCAATAACCAAATAAGCTCTGGAGTGGTGTGCAGCTCGTTGTCAGGCTGACGCATTCATACATACGGAGTTTTGCTCTCGGGGAATTTCTCTAGTTCCTCATTAGTAAAGCCGCGCTCTTCTTATTAGTGTCATGGAGGTTTACAGGCCTTTGTTTTGCTTCAGATTACCTTTAATGACAGACCTGTGAAAATCATTCTGCATACAGAGTGGAAAATAAGTGTTAAGTTTTTCTCAGCAAATATATTTCTGATGAGGATATTGGTGTTAATAAGGCAACATGTCACAAACTGGAATGATACAAGAAGTATTTATTGGACATGCTTACTGAAAATCAAAGTAGAAAACGATTTTTTAAAGTAATGACAGATTCACTGTATGTCTAATCAATGGATTATGATTGTGACTGATTCACAATTATATTCAGCTAATATCTCATCCACACATTAAAAAGCTGGAGTAAAACACAAATTTTAGAACTAGATTTATCAAAACTACCTCGGGTGCAAATAACTATTTGTTTGGCTGCTGTTCACCAAGAAAAGAAAAGAAAAGAAAAGAAAGAATTATTTCCAGCAGTAAACTGTTTCTATGTTAGCATCGCTTTTTGTGTGTTTGTATCAGTGGAAAAACAAAAAACTGGTGCTTAGTAAGCATGAGTACCAATTAATCACGGTTTGGTGGAAAACCCCCCATCAAATGGTCTTTGGCTCCCAGAAAAGTATTTGTATAATTCATTTAAATCCTCAATCGTACTCAGACATTCAGAGTTTAGAAACAGTGAATCCCTGGTATTCAATACTCGAACTCTCAAAAAAATGATCATAGTTCCTTTATTTATTAGTTCGAACACCAAATACACCATAATGTTTGTTAGAATGCAGAGAAACCATCTTGGCACAACAGCACTATTTCTCTTCTTGGAGATACAGCCAATCAAAACCAAGGGAGAATAATCCTGGATTGCCTGAGTTGCAATCACAAGTTAATAGCATGTCAAGTAGCATTGCTCCAAGGTATTTCTGGTACTTTAGCTGCATTTTCTGTTGAATATTTTAAATATGGTCTATGGGAAAATCCACAAATAGGAAAATTTTCCACAAATAGTTTGCAGCTAGCCACTTTCCACAGAAAAATCTGCTAATACTGCATCACAAATAGTTGGGGGTCCAATGTACATTGATACGACATGCAGCAGTAAGACTGCAAAGGTGTCAAGCTCTTGGCTTTTAATCCATCATTAGTTACTTCTTGTGCAATACTGCGTAATAAGAAAGCTTTTCATAGGCCAGCAGGAAAGACCAGACCAGCTGATGTGAATTGCCAATCAAAGAAGAGCAAGTTTGTCTTCCTTTGTTCATCATGTGCTCAGTCCTTATCCAGTGTGCCATTCTATTCCATTACACATAAATTAGGAGCTGTCTGCTCACTAGTTCAGACACTCAGCTTGAGCTGTGCTGCTGCTTCACATGTGATGTTTCACACTCTGCTCAATATCTAAAAACATACCCTAACAATCTGGGTGGTCTGTTTAAGCTGTAAGACATCCTGTGGTACTGTACTGCCACTTTATTGCACAATACAGCAGCTATGTCAAGTTCAGTTATAGAAATGTTGCATACATTGAATATGACTTAAATTACAAGTTCAAATTTCTTTTGATGTCTTGAAATTGGGCTTCTGTTGCTTTAAAAAACTCCTGCCCCTTTAAAAAATACTGCCCCTTTAAGAGCCAAATTGAAACATATTTAAGGGTTGACAGATAAATTGTCTGACTAAACTTAGTTTATGGAATAACTTGTTTCAGTTTTGCTAGGGTTACTTGGATTGTGCCAGTCAGCTGAAGTAAAAATGATGTCAGTGGACCTCCTTCAGAAATGTTTACTGAGAAAAACGTTGATGTGTTCAGAAACTATATTCCCCTCTTGTCTCCAATGTCATACTCAAGCCCACTCATATAGTTTCAAACCCAGACTGAAATTAGAATCTGTTCCTGCTGATAAAGAGGCAGAGGAACTTTTCTCCAACATTGTCAGGCACTTTGGCAGGAATCTTGCTGTGATGCAGCATAAAAGGTTGTCAGCTGTTTGTGCAAGGTCGTGTCTTCTGTTTATACGGGATGCTCCCACTTTGACACATGCTGCTTTTTTTATTCACCGCCTCTGAATGATATCTGCTGAAGCTTTGATCAAATTGACACGCTGTGAACGGAAGAACGAAGGAGCTGTTGACTCAAGCTTTTGTGTAATTTAGGAAATAAATAAAGCTTTGTTTTATCACTCGCGGTATATGCTGCATGTGTCAGGCATGATTGGCACAAATAGTGCCCCACAAAGAATGGAGCTGCATAAAGCTGGATAAAGAGACATGAAAAATGAAAAATAATTTTCTTTCTGCAGGATCTCGCCCTTAAAATGTTAGCAAAAAATACAGATAAACATCTCTTTACAAAACAACTGCTGTTCATAATTGTTGGGCCCCCTGCTGTATGTGCTTTCTACAGCTCTCCTTTGTCAATAAGGCAGGACTCAGTTTTCTCTCACTGGATTTCATGAGTATGGAGCAGCAGAGAAAGACACCTTTCTTCATTTCATGTTCCGTCTGGAGTCCTGCATCCTTTCTTTTGCTCTCTTTTTCCACTCACTCCACAGATGTTGAACAGGATTTAGGTCAGAAGACTAAATCGTCCATGGAATAAGGTAGATTGTGTCTCTACCTTATTCTGTTCTGTTTCTGAGGTTTAATGTAACTAATTAATTATGTTGTAAAACCAGGATTTGGGTCATTTTCTGTCAAAATGCTTGCTATGCCGAGTTTAATAAATTACTTTGGATAAATGTGGTTCTACTTATTTTAAAAGCTTGGTTGTAAAAAGATGAATATTTTATTTTGTACTCAATGTTTTGGTAATAATGTTTTCCTAATTTAAAACTAAAAGTTTAAGAAACAAATTTGCATCATTCTTGAAATGCAACTGG
This sequence comes from Xiphophorus maculatus, assembly GCF_002775205.1. Classification (NCBI taxonomy): domain Eukaryota; kingdom Metazoa; phylum Chordata; class Actinopteri; order Cyprinodontiformes; family Poeciliidae; genus Xiphophorus; species Xiphophorus maculatus. The sequence continues at coordinate 3,428,436 of NC_036463.1, forward strand.
GGACCAGAAAGAAATCAGTGCAAAGGCCACTAAAGGTCCCCAGGCCGCACTTTGGACACCATGATGTAGTTGCTCATATCGTGACATTTTTGTCCCCATATGCTGTCTTTATCCTGATATTTATATGCTAGATTAATTGAGATCTGTAGACAGACTAATCCTCCAAATTTAGGTCAAGCTGTAAAGTACAACCCAAATATCTGCCATGTTTATAAAAAAAATGTCCATTTCCAACAATCTGATCCCCTTTTCTTGTTTTTTTGCTCCGAATCAAAACACCTGTCTGCCTATTTCAAGGACAGTCATTACTTTGGCTTAACATGTGGAACACATCCACTTTGTGGAGTTCTTGAAGCAGCATGCCAGCTCTGGATGTGGACCAGAGACGAACTTGTGTTGGCAGAAGGAACTGGGCTTGGATGATAGATGAGGCTGGAGGCAGTGTGCTGAGGAGCTGCTGACGCCTCGGAGACCCCCGTCTCTTCCTGTCTTTCCCTGTCTCTCCCTGTCTCTCCCTGTCTCTCGCCGTCTCCCCACGTCCACTTTCCTCCAGATCCTCATCGCACTTCTCGCCTCCTCATCTCTGGTGCCTAAGCTGTCTCCTCAGCCAGCGCTCTCTGTGGTTTATAGGCCTGCAGTCCCTCTCCTCGTGTCTCTGTCCACGACGCAGCGGCCTCCATTCTCTTCATGCCTCCACCACCGTTTAATTGATGGGTGAATACTAACAAGTCACCCCCTCCCTCCTTTCATCTCTCCATCGTGTTCTCATCCCAAGTGGCCCCTCTCCCTCACTCTTGTGCTTATCCTCCACCTCCACTTGCCCATTTCGCTGCTGTCTTCATTATTCATTTAGTTTCCCTTTGGAACCAGAGAGAGCAAAAGCATAGCTGAATTCATAAGCAGACTCAACAGCTGGCCCAGGGGTACCTGTGTGACGTGACTGAGTGTTTCAAAGTGTGGGTGGGAGAGTGACTGACTGACAGACAGAGAATAGGAAAGAATGAAAGTCAAAAAAATTGCCCAGCGTGATTGTAAAAAAGTGTCTAAAACAGTGCTATTAGCACTGGAAAGCAGGAGAGTGTGAACAATTAAACTGAAAAGTGATGGCTGCAGAGCGTGGAGGAACGGTTGCCAAAATAACGAATGATGTGTGAAAAGAAAAAGAATACTTAGCATAGGAATAATAATTTCATCAGTTGCTTGACTTTATTTTCATCAAGAATGAATATATGGACTCATTCGTTCTCAAGATATTTTTGCTTTTGCTGCGGCTGGCTGTATGTGCTCTCTTTCATCCTATAGAAAACTGTCTGAAGGCTTCTTTGTTTAGCTGTGTTTCTCTACCACACTGCAGAACCACAAAATCACAAAGTATTTTTGGTCTAATTTTTAGTGCAAAAATCTAAGTAACTTTTGAGCAAGATACTGGAGCTTTTCCTTAATACTGATGAAATAGTAAAAGTTCTACTGGCAGATTATTTAATTTATGGGAAAAATGTCTTGTTATAATGAAATAATCTGCTGGCGGAACTAGGATTTTTATTTATTTTTTTTTATTGCCTTAAAACAATCTCCTATATCTGGCTCAAAAGTTACTTGTAAATTAGCTTTGTGTTATTTTAAGTGTAATAAAAAATAGTTGCAGTCGTAACTAGACAAGAAGTAGTCAACAAAGTCAAAGATACCATGCAAGTGATATTCCAATTTTTGTTTAGATATTGTTTGATTTAAAACTCTGAAACCTAATTTTGCTAAATTTAAACATGAAAGATTTCTTCTTTTGCTTTTCAGAACTGCTATGAGCTTTATTTTGAAAGGCCAAAATAAATAAAAAACTCTTTGGTTTTTAAGAAAACCATAGAGTTTTCTTAAATGCTTTGGTTTTGCTCCATTTCTAAAGGTTGAAATGAGTAACTTTTCTCAAAATACATTGACTGTCTGTATAAGTAAAGAGATAAGAAAGACTCTAGGTGTTAGCCTGTGTGGTTATAGTGTCAAGATGGTTTCCACAGTGTAAATAATAAGCTATGTTTGATGTTTGAACTATTTAAAAGGCAGCTCTAAGTGTTTTTAGAGGGAGTTTCAAGTATTTGTGGATTTTAGTTACTAGCAAACAACTGTTGTCCCTAAACCTGCGACAAGGTCCCACTGTATAATTAGTTAAATTTATTGCATGTGTATTGGGATGAAGGGTGCAAACTGCCAGAGTGGTGCTTCTTTTTTCCTCTTTCCACATTTTGATTATCTCCCTGCCATTTTAAGGTTTTGTTAAGTACATAACTTTAATGTTGTGAAAAATGTCCTTGAATTTAAAGCACATATTTCCCTCTAGAGCAAAGCAAATTAAACTTCATGAACATTTAGACTTTTGCAGCTCAGATGTAGACCCACAGGTCCCTGAGTTCTTCTGAACTCACACAAATAATTGGAAGCTGTGCTTTGCTAATGGCACTGTTGAGGTTCTGGACAATAAAAATGAAAACTGAATCCCCAGCGCTTCTTCAACACTTTTTTTTTTTTCAGAACTGTTTTATTCTTAGACTGCATACATCTTGCTACTATTTTTAAAGGTCCTGAAATAGAACACTGATCATTAAACATCACAAACGCAGCTGCCAGCTTCCACGGCCACAAGCTCTCAGGTGGAAGAAGTGGAAGGACACTGGCCACCCCCAGGTTCAAAGAGTGGCTGTCTTCCCTTATTATTTTGATCCTCAGAAACAGTCATTATTTCCAATTTGGACTTAAAGTAACTGGAGCACAAACATTCTTTCACTTAGAAAGATAAAGTAGACTTTCCTCTCTATTCCTCAGCAAATTGGGACAACTCTCCATGTTTGAGTAAAAATACTTCTTACATACATTTCCTGTAACTGTATGACTTGGGTCAAACATTTTGGGTTTCCTCCCACAAACCTCTCATAGTTGTTGGACTCCTGGCCCATTCCTCCTGAGAAGGTTTGTATGCTGTCTGAGTCACATGCATTTCCAGATCTGCTCATAAATTCCCTGTTGGATTATGGCCATCACTTAAAGATTGACTTTGTTGTCCTTAAGCCATTTTGTAACCATTTTGGCTGTATGTTTGGGGATATTGTTGATATTAGATGTTGCTTCGATATTTCTACTTATTATTTTTTGCTCATGGTTCCATTTATGTTATGAAGTGCACCGTAGCCCCACAACATGATGCTGCCACCCCCACACTTCACAGTTGGGATGATATTACCCGAGTTACCAGCATCACCATTTTTCTCCACACACTCTTCTTAATATGTTAGCTGATTTCTTGTGACTTTCTCATTGTGTCAAACCAGAAAGCAGTTTGTTCCAGGTGTTGAAATACATCTACAGGTGAGCCTCCAATTAAGTCAAAAGTGCCAGTCAACCTGGTACATTTGTTTCCAAAGCCCTGACATCAGGTCTGGGATTCCCCTCATTATTTAAAGACATAGTAATCACTGTATGTAAATGTCAGTCATTGAGGTCATTAATAAAAATTTCGGACATATTATTTCCTTCATTATTTTGGCTTTTAGAAAATAGAAATAATTTAGGTAATTCCAGCTTTAATCAAGAGAAGTTTGATCTGATTTAACCTCAGAGGAGAAAAAACAAACAAGGTGTGTTTGTAAATCTAAGAAACATTCAGGCTTGTGATGCTCTGCATTCAGTTGGGACACCCTTGGAAGGTGGGCTGTGTGTGTGCGCATATGCGTGCGAGTGTGTGAGGAAATAGGAATGGAGGGACAAGAGGGGGGGGGAAGCTAAGGTATCACTTCCTGATCACTATCTTATATAATCACGTGTTAACAGAGAAAGAAAGGAGCTGAGGATGAGAGATAGATAATGGAGAGAAGGGGAGGTAGGAGAGGAAGAGGATCCGTGTGTTGCAGTTGCGGATTGAGCTGCAAAGCGACCAATGGGGCGCCGTCTGTCGGCCTGAGCCGCCGCAGTATCCGCGCTCTATTGGAGAACGTGCGCACAGCCGGTGCCTGCGCTCGCGCAGTCGTTCGCGCGCGCACACGCGGACAGGAGAGAAGAGGAGAGCAGAGAGTGGGCTCTCTGCAAGCCGCGCACTGAAGCTTTGCCCCGGTGAGGATGGCAGCGGGCTGACCGAGGCGGGAAACCGAAGGAGGGCGGATAAATACGGGACAAACTCTTAACTCGTGCTTCGCTTTTCTGCGTTCGGAAGCTGTCGCGTGTGTTAAGGAGGGTGCGCGCGGACAGGTAAGGAGATGAACAAGTTTTTTTTTGTACTGTCTGTGCATGGGAGCGATTGGAAGTTGACATTTGCGCCTGTGCGCGCGGCTTTAGACGGGCGTGTGCATCCCCGCAAATTGGCTTCAGCAGGTCAATTAGATTGGAGTCGGGCTAAATGAAATGAAGTGCGTTTGGCGAGGCGAGTTTTGACTGTGCCAGCGTACAGAACGGCGCGGACTGTGCGCACCAGTCGTTTCTTGTTTTTTTATTCTCCTGTAATGAGTGCACACAACGCCTCAGTGGAGTTAAGAATGATTGACAGGCCGAATAACAGAGTAAGAGTCTAAGGGGGTGCCCGATCCCCTCCATCAACACCATCTTTAATGTGTGGCCAGACTGGGATTTACGCGCACTGCAGGAAACAGGAGTCCACTCTCAGAGACTGCAGCCTCTATTTGAAGTCTATCCGACTACAGTCTCCGTCCACTTCCCTCTAGAAGGGGGGGCAAAAAAGAAAGAAAGAAATGTGTGTCTTGTGTTTGGATTTCTGTGCAGATGTGCGTGGAAAGATGCGGCGCAAGTGTCCTCTTCATGTTGCATTGACGGGGTTCGGCTGTGCGCAGGGAGAGCCGTTTGGCTGCCAGTTTGCATGGCATCCTTTAAAGGTGCTCACCTCTCATCGTGAGTGTTCGGGCTGCAGTGGGTGAAGGAAACGTTATCTGTGGGAAGGACTTGCCTGCTGCTGTCTGAATCCAACAAATTCAAGTCTGTTTTACTTCTATCACTAGAAAGCAGAAGAAGTGGTGAGGGTTGATTTAGATGGCTTTTCCCTTCTCTTGACTGGGGCCCTGGAGATTTTTACTTTCTGGGTATTGCAGTTATTGCTATATTTAGTGTAGACTAGATCTCAACAACAAATTAACAACTAAATTATCAGTAAAGGCAGCATCTATTTACAATGCAAAGCAAATATTTCCACATTAAAACCACATACTTAATGTATTTCAGTAGGATTTTAAGTGATACGTCAAAACATATGGAAGCAAAATGATACTTGATTTAAAAAAATATGTGCTGCACATTTATATTAACCTCTTCAGAGGCAATAGTCTTGGAAGGCTTTTCATACCTGAAGAGATTTTGCTCAAACATCTTTGTAAAATAGCTTCAGCTCAGTCAAATTGGAGGAGTACCTTGTTTGAACTATTTTACTCTAGTTTTGCACATGACAAGTCTCCCTATTGTTGTTAAGAAAAATATTCCCACATTATGATGCTGCAATCTCAGTCTACTTGTTTACTGTGTCCAGAGTTAGTTTCTTTTCTTCAAGGGTGATGCAACTTTAAAGGTGGTATCATCCTGCTTTTAGGATGATACTAGTAGTTTTATGTATCAGACATTCTATAAAACAAGAAGTATTGTCTGAAATGTAAAAGGCCTCGCATTGAACACCTCACTAATATGTCAAACATGTGATTTCTTACCTTATTTATAAATTTCTTTCATAATGTTCCCCAAAACCCGACCATAGATCTTCCAGTAGCACATGAGTTAACAGTTCCAGCTAGCTTGAAGTGAAAACCAGCTTGTGGTCTCTTTCAGAGACGCTCTCGCCATCAACACTTTCATGGATGGTGTTGAAGGGAAATGAGGAAGCTCACTTAATTCTGAAGAAGCTCAAACAGCGAGTGCTGGAGTTTGAAATGTTCTGGTCAGATGCCCGGCTTAATCTGGCAAGTGCAGCATTCTGGAATATTAACATAAGCAGAATAAATCACACCAGATGTACAAAAATATCAGTGTTTTGAGACTTTGGATGGGTTTAAATGAACACCATTACATTGATGTTTTTAGTGGCAATGGTCAGAAAAATCTCTTGACTTACCATCCATCTGTTCTACCTTCTATATCCTTTCAGGGTTTCAGGTGTTTATCTCCACCAGTATGCACAATTATGCGTTCACATCTGAAAGAAAACAAAAGTATTTGCCCCCCTTACAGACCTCATTTAGCTCATAAAACACCTTTTAATATCAAAATGAGCAATGAATTTTCAAATTATTTCATCCATCAGTGGTGCATTCACACTAGTCCTGTTTAGTCTGTTTTAGTTTAACTCCAAGCCATTTGTTTAGACGCGGAACAAAAAAGTGAACTCTGGTCTGCCTAAAAGCCTCAGTCTCGGTTCGGTTGAGGTGAAGTCTGGGACGATTTGAATGCATATGTGGTGCAAGCAGGCCGGAGAGCGCTCCAAAAGCAGGAAGTAGACTCCAGCACAGGGCATTATGGGTAACTGCAACCCATACAAATGCAGTAGTCTAACGCTAGCGGGAGAAATGGCTTGTGATCTTTTGCCAAAGACAAGGGAACTCTTGCAAATCCTACCTCTACAGTCTAATGTTACTCAATTTTTGTCTGCATTTTGTGAAAAGGAAGTTGTGCTCATGTCATCTTTGGAGTTTATTTTGTCGTTTCCTTCATTGGTTCGGGTTCCAGGCAGTGATGTAAACGACTCGATACCAGGTAGATACCAGGTATCACATTTGCTTTAAAGCAGTCGTTGCAGTTTTCATATCACTACAAATTATAAGATAACTCTATTTAGTGCTTATTTAGGTTACATTTCCTGATTATCAACATTTATTTGATCAGGAATAGTTGGACTAAAAACACACTTGAATTATTTTTAGGGTGGTTCAGTGCTTTGATAAAAAAAAAAAAGTTTGCTGAAACACACCCACAAAAACCATCGTGGTAATAAGCAGACGGAACAATCATTTACCATTTGGAAGCTGAGATTACCAGTTGCTCTGAGCGTCAGTGGCCACCTATAAAAATGATGGAGGACCCCTCGGCGTTCACAGGCCATCAGCTGCCCAGTAGTAATCCGAGATGAACTGCAGATGTTCTGAAATGAAAAACTGGTCCCTCTGACACGGCTTGTTTATATAATAGTGCATGTTTGTCTGGCCTTGTGGATGAAAGAGTCTCTGGGTTAATTGGGCCATCATTGGTGCCCAGCGGTTCAGATGATTCATTGTTTCCTCTAAACACACACCTGAATGCTACAAGTCAAGCTGGCATGTGATGCAGATATTGTGATAACCCCAATAAAAATGAACAGTTTTAATCGCCTTAATCCTCATTGTGACAAGTACCCCTGATGTGTTGTGTCAACCGAAGTGTGAATGCTTGTTTATGTATCAGTCACACTCAAAACACAGCATACATTTTAATGGAGTTTGTTGCTCAGCATGGCAGCAATTTGCAGTATTGCTAATAATCATTTGACACCTCAAAAAGTGCAATTTACATCACACATTAGACTTACCAGAACTATACTGTTAATTAAGGAAGCTACCTTCATATAAGGTGAAGGTATGGAGCAGATTTCCACAGGTATACCACTCGTTTTTCCAAAACTTTCCATCATATTGGTCTTACACTTTTAAGCCCCATTTTAAATGCAATGTTGCTTTGAGCAGTCATCTGTACATGAGAGCCTAATAAAAGGAACTTCCAGATGTATTTATCCCAAATAAAAATAGAAAACATTAGTCATTGAACATTTTGTCAATAGGAACACTAAAGTTATTCTTTAGGCACCCCAGAAGCAGCTGCCTTTTCTTTGACTATATCAGTGTTTCCCAACCCTGGTCCTCAAGGCACACTGTCCTACGTGTTTTAGAGGTTTTCCTGCTTTAATGTGCCTGGTTCAACTGATTGCAGTTCAACAAACACCTGTTAATCAGTCTTCAATTGAAATCAGCTGGACTGAAGCAAGGAAATACCTAAAACATGCAGGGCAGTGAGTCTGGAGGACCAGGGTTGGGAAACACTGGACTAAATAAATGTACAAATTGGAATTATGAAAATAAATTCACTTAATGGAAACATTCCAATTTCAGAAAACACACATTTTTTAATAAAACATTTTTGCACTAGGATGAGGTGTTTTTTGGGGGGGGGTTTTGTACCAAAATTTGTGCATTTCACAAAAGGCTATGGAAACTTTTTTTTGCATCTCGAGTCATGTTATCAACAACCAAACGTTACTACTGCCAGAAAAGATGAAGAAGATGACAGGAAGTAACAAGGTGAACAAGTTTATTTAAACCATCATCATAATGATGTAGCAGTTTAAAACTCCTTCAAATTATATGTTAGGAAGTGTGGTACTTTTCCTGACCTAAAGAGTATAGCAGCATTACACTAACATGTTGCTGCAACTGGCCAGTCAGATGTTAAGTGAAGAGTTTTATCCCAGACATTTCACCTTTTTCTCTTAGTATTTATGGAATAGACTATGTCAACATATCATAGAGGACACAGAATTTTCAGTGCTGGACAATATGGCTGAAAAATGTGAAATTCAAGCGTTTCACATCAATAAATATAAATAATTATTGATCCATGGCTCTCTGTTATTTTTGAGCAGTTATGAAGCATGATGGCTGCTGCTGCCTAAGTTATTCAACAGGTTGTTGCTAGGTAACCAAAGTGTGAGTGAGCGAGTTGATGCCACCAACTGCGGTTTTGGATCAGCGTTCATTGAATATTATATATTGACTATTGAATCTTTGATCAGACATATTATCTAAAGATGTTTATGACGTGTCTATCACGACATGTATTGTTATTAATTTATTGTCCAGCTCTACTGCCAAGCAAAAATAACCCATGAGAACCTTGTTAAAAATGTATAACAGGCTTACTCTAGATGCATTTCTGAAATTAGCTGATTTTGGTGGGTTTTTTCTTGGTCTTTCACTTTTATTTTGCACTTGTTCAAAAGAAATCAATGCTTTTTCAAATGTCATATCCTCTTTGTTCACTGGCATGAATATTAGTTCATATGTAATATTATTTTGACAGCTTTAGTAATAAAATTCAGAATACTGGTTTCTACTTTGAACAATTAATTCATGTCACACGTAGTTTTAGAATGCTAGATTTGGCGTAAAAACATAACATTATAAAATCATCTTGACTTTTAAGGTCAGCTTCTTCTACTTATGGATAGAAGGTCAGATATTCTTAAAAAGAAAGCTATAACTGCAAACTCCGAGCTTCCTTTACACTGAGTGCAAACAACCTCAAACAAACAATCTGCCCCCAGGATTCATGGTCCAAGTTAGAATTGGCTCACTCCAGGTGGCTACAGTGAGCCCAATACAGTTTCAGTCACATCACTCGCAGGCGAGACAGGAGGGAGAATAGTGGATTACTATAACAACAGCACAGCCGCAAGGCTTTTTAAAAGATGAATCACGCCTTCCCCCCCCGACATTCTCTTCCCATCATGCCAAACAAAACCTGGTAAGTGACTGGCTCATCCTGCCACTCAGGGCTTTGATTCCTGTGGGAATTGTGGCTTTGAAAAGGCAAGTGTTGATGAGCCTTGTCAATGATGCCATCGTTTCTTTAAATCCAGAAGATGATAAAGGAATATAATCCCCCTGCTCCGAATGCACCCATGTCACATGGTGGTGTGGCTTGCAGATTTAAATGATACATAGAATTTTTGGTGTTACATTTCATAGACATACTTACCCCGACAGGGACGTGTGCTGAGCTCAAACAAACATGAGTGCTCACATCGAGCATCAAACGTGCACAAAACACTGCGTTTTAGATTCCTGGCAGCAGACGCAGCTGCTCATTTGAAATTAGTTAAAGAGGAAACAGGCAGCGAGGAGTGAGAACAGCTCACAGTGGGGAAAACAGAGCACCACCTAGTGAAAATTAGATTATCCCTCAATGGGTTTTGTTTTGATATTCCTGTTGATGTCGGTAAAAATTATTGGTCAGTGCTGCTTTTTCATTTTACACACCCTTGTTCAGATTTGGCTCTGATGTTTTAATCTGTCTAGTAATTACTGTCAATATATATACATAAAAAATATATATAAGCCTTTAATTTAAACAAAATGAGTCAATATCATAATAAAAGCCAACAAAAGAGAACAAACAACCATCACAGAACAAACGTTTACAAAAGCTTCCAGGATATCTTGTGTTGCTATTTGTTAGAGGTGACAGAGGCGCTAATTACTAGGTTATTTGACTCACTCAAATTTATTAGTGTAGTTCTTCAATGACTGACATTTGACTTGCTGATGTCCATCTTGGGAGCCTGAAGAGGATTCTAAATGCATCCTGAAAAGCCACTTGCAGTTTCTTCATTACAGCTTTACTATAGTTGCACCACAAGTGAGCCGTATAAAGAGAATTACAATAGGCTCGAAAAGGGAGAACAACAACATCGTCTGTGCCAACATATTAGCTGGCATGTAGAGCTGGCAGAGGTGTCTCTTTGTATCGACATCACAGAGATCACTTCCTAGAATATGGCTTAAATATTTCACTTTACTCACCACATCTGCATGTATTGAATCATTAATAAGAAGCTTAAACTCAGTTCACCCAGACTTACAATCATGTCATTCAACAGACAAATTATAAAAGAAAACAGGAGACAAAACTCCACCTTGTTTGACTCCATTAGATACAGAGAAAGATTCATTATCAGACATGTAAATTCTAGTTAAATATGCAAGACGCTTATAAATGTGAAAATAAGAACTATGTATTTCACCTTTTTTAGGTGTGCCTGTGACTGCATAGCACAGCAATCACAGCCCCACAAACACAAATACTACGCTTGAAAAACATTATTATCATACATGTGGGCACCAGCTGCATAAAGAGGTGTGAAAAAACCAAAATTTATCAAGATAAATGATAAACGATGTGCCCAACCCTACTACTCCCTGCTTTTCTAATTATAAGAGCTTCTAAAAAAATCAAATGCCATTAATAGTTTGTCAGTAAACATATATATACCCAATGATATGTCTTGATAGTACAGCTACTGTTTTAAAATCCACCTTTTTATATGTATTTTTTGGTTCTCAGCTATTTGAATGGTAGGTTTGTCACACGACTTGCCTCTGTATTTTCTATGCATAACTTTCTTTAGTTATGTTAGCAATGATATCAGCTGCTGTTAGACATTATTTGAAGATTACTGTTCATAAACACCAGAGTATCAGGATCTTTGCAATTATGGGTTCCATTGTTGGTGATGACTTTATTCATTTAAAAGTTTGCATTGATAGTCTCTCTTTGTGTACTATGAAAAAGCATTTTAGAAAAAGTTACTCTATAAAACAAAACTTGTTTTATTCTATAAATCCACTCTAGGTTTGCTCATCAGATGATCAAAACTCTCAGAATCTGCATTTCCACCAACTTGAAACTTTACCATAACATAAACTCAACAGGAGACCTATTCTAATTGCATGCGAAGTTTGACAGCACAATACAATCTCTGATGTGCCTCACCAATGATATCAGAAAGCCATTATTGAGAAAGTTTTTTGACTTTTAGCTGGAAATCCATGTTTTTGTCATATTCTCATCTCGATGTTCGAGTTTTACAGTAGGACACTGAGCAGTATGCATCACTCTGACATTATTGCACTATGGGTTTCTTCAGTATGGGTGAAAGTAACATTAGAATGATTCATCTCCTACTCTCTCTGGCAGTGACGAATGACCAACAAAGCATTTCCTTTAAGAGCTCTCAGCACTGTAAAAGGAAGTTTGATTGTGGGCAAGCATCTACAGTGGGCTGCTGCATTATGGTGTTTATGCTTTTCATCTCAAGAGCATGCAATAAATGACAACCTTCTCCTGCATGGACTTCAAGGAAACCAAAAACCAACAGCTTTAGAGGTTTCTTGATTCTTAATAATTTGTCAGATCACCTTCCAGGGATGTTTTCATTGGTAAATGTTAAAACTTTTAGACTTGAGAACTCAAAATACAATTTAAGCAGTCAAGTATCATGAAATGAAGTTTGTTTTTGTGCTCCCCTTCGTGTGTTCGTAGTGTTTGATCATAACCAGTTACAGGTAGACCTTTCAAATCATATTGCAGTACTGTCAAATTCAGGTGATCATATATCACAAGTCTGTCTTTGAAATCACCACCAACTGTATCAGGTTATTGATTTTGCTCCATTCTCTTATCTCTTATCTCCATTCTCTTATTCATGTTGCCATGGTGGAAAGAATCTACTTGTATATGTTGTGGTAACTGTGGCTCAGTTGACGTCTTACCTTAAAAAAGTTGTTTGTTTGATTCCGTCTTGCCCCTGGGCAAGACACTTAACCACAAGCTGCCTGCTGATCATCTTATTGGTGGATGAATGTGTGAGATTGTGTATTAATGAGTGAAATGGGTGAATGTGACAATAGGTACTGCTGAGCGTAAAATCAATAGCAATATATATTGCAAAAAATCAATATCAACAGAAAATAAATGTGATAGAATAGTCAATAATTTCACTGAAGTCTGATCCAGAACTGCACACAGTGGAAACTGTTTTGGCACAAAAGCAATTGACTCCACACTTCCAATCAGAAAAATAAATCAAAAAATAAATGCTCTCACGACCAAAACCCAGATGAGGTGGAAGATGATGGCTGGATGGCAAACCGCTCCCGATGTTGCGTTAAATAGTGGTTTGCTTAGGTAGTTCAGCTTCCCAAGATGTATATTCTTTACAACAGATGGTCTCTACAAACAAAGAAAAACATAAATAGGCAAATATTCTGTGAATATTAAAACATTGTGTTCCACAGAAAAATCAAACAAATAGGTAAATCTATATATACTTAGCCACAAATGGATGCTATTTTAGATATTTCAAATGGGATAAATGTCACTATCCTCACATGTTGGTCTCCAGAAATGGTAATTTGTTCATCATAGTAAAATTGTTTATTCACAGGACCGTACATTTTATACTACAAGAAACATGAAAGCTTGACTTTCTGTCAGTGTAGTACTTGGGAATCTGAGAGGTTCTTAGTTTAAGAACCACTTGTAGCAGAAGATGCTTCAGCACCATCTTGAGGTGTCGTGTTGGGTTTGACTTTGACCTTATGGCATCAGGAAACCATTGCTCATCTGTATATGAGTCAACATAAGATAATATTTTTTTAAAAGTCTTTTTTTCACTTAGAGAGTTAAAGTTTGAATAGCTTTGTATATTGTAAAACTACAAAAAATATATTTTCCAGTTTGATGGATATGAGCTTATTCCCTCTGCATTTTTGTTCCCTTTTTTAGTGGAAGAATGACTTTGCGGAATATGAAAACAGAGCCATTTGATTGCCAATATGCTGCATGAATAGTTAATGCTCTATTAGAGGGTTTGGATTTCCATCTCCCATTCGTGAGTGTTTGCTCAGAGACGTTGACTTTTTTTAAATAGCTGTAAAGAATGAACTGTCATTATGTAATCGCTGTGCGTTTGTGTCTGGCATCCTGGGGGCTGCCTCAAAGTGCTTCATTTTTGTTCTCTGCTTTAAAGTGTCGGGCTGATGGGTAATGCCTTTTGGTCTCACTCTGGGTGCCTCACCTTTTTTTTTTTTTATGGAAGAGCTGTGTTCTAGTCACCTGGGTGCGTCTCGTATCACACTTACCCCCCGCCAGATTTACATTTTAAGCTTCAGGCATTTCATTTACACATTTGTAGTCAGCAAATCACACAGAATGGGGTGGCAGATATTCAGCAGTTTGCTGGAGGAGAGCTTAGCAGAATGGAGTGAAAGCATGCTGATGGACATTATTGGAGTGAACATAAAATGACAGGGATTGAATAAAACAACAGTGCAAAACATGTGTTTTCACACGTTCTCCACTGTGGAACAGCAGCAGAGTGGCTTTTTAATTTGCATTCCCTGCATATATTACTTTATAGAGTCTATTTTAGAAGCTGTGTAGAGTCCTGACAGAGTGGAAGGGGGAGTCGTGTCAGGTAGTTGTCAGTGTCGCAGTGCAAAGAGAAACCCAGATGCGTGGCACTGATAAAACATTAGTGTGCTGCACGCCTGCCAGGCCGGCTCACCCTTCACGACGCATAGCTGGGATGTTAATTGGACCATGCCAGTGCCTCATAAGAAAGAGAAGAAGGGAGAGGAGGAGGTGAGGAGGTGATGGACATGGCATCCATAGTGATTTGCAGATTTGCGGTGGATGAGAGGCAAGCCGTGGGGGGCTGTCCGCTCCAGTTAAGACGGCCATCGGAATTTCAATGCAACTTGAATACTTGCAGCAAAGAATATATTCAGTGCTGAAGCTGTTGTTTTCCAGAATGCACTGGAATTTAGATCCATTTCCAAATCACCAGCTAGAAGGCTTATGTAGATTCATGTGTCTTAGACGGTAAGAAAAATAAACAACGTTTGGCAGCAGTTTTAACACAAACTTGGTATTTTATGTGATTGGCCATTAAAAAGTAACACATCCTGTTGAACTGGAATGAACTGGCTTTTAAAATGTTTCTTGAAAATAATATCTACACTCCACGTGTAACATGCTGCTTTTGAAGTAACCTAATTAGGAAATATACTCCAGCTTTGTATAATTTCTAACATGCTAGGTGTTAGAGGAAAGATAACACATCATCCTGAAAACACAATCCTTAATTCGAAACGTCATGCTGACGGGATCATTTTCTTCACACCTATTTTACAAAGAAGGAACTACATGTGAAAAGCTAGTAGCGACAGATCCCCAAAGACTGGCCGCTGTAATTGCAGAGAAAGGTACATTTACATGCAGTGCTCATGGCAAACACATGGCAGAAGTTTAACCATTTTACCTAAACAATATGCCAGTACAGGAGAACCTACTCTGCAAGAGCACCTTCCAAATCCTGAGTGAAACCTGTCCTTCTTCACACTTCAGTGCATCAACTGTAAACCCGCCTTCTGCTATCACTGTTACTGCTGTATGACAAAATAATATTTAAAAAAACAAGCATACATTAGCTGATTAAGTTAGCTAATAATTATCCAGCCACTTTGACTCAGTTGTAGAGCTTTAAAATATCATATGTATATATATCCCCTATATAGCAAAACAAAACAAGATGGTTAAATTACGTTACACTAAAGTAATGTACATTGTGTCAATACAGCAGTGCAAATTTCCACACCCTTGATGCCAATCCAAACAATCACAACTAAGAATGGAAGTGCATCAAAAGTGAAAGTTGTGCAACTCTGGTAGAAACATACCCCAAAACATCTGGAGCTGTAAACGTCAGCAAAGCACCATTCTGTGGTATGTTTAGTTACCTGAATACAAATATACAGTATTTCACACTGATTAGATTTTTGTTTCAAGATTTTTTTAAAGTAATGCATCATTTTCACTTCTGACTTATTCATCTTTTTTTCTGTCTCATAAAATACACTGAAGTTTGTTAGGGGTTACTCAAATTAAAATTCTTTCAAGTTGTAAGTTATGTCATTGTAGCTTTACATATTAATAATTTTTTTACACCATAATAATTCACATTGTTTCATCCATAGTGTAAAACGACAATAAAATTTAATGCATTACTATTGCTGCTCACGCTCCATAAAGATGTGCAGTACATAATCAGATTTCATTGGAACAGCTTCCAAAATTGTGACTGCACCATTCACTTTGCAACATCTGCCCACTTCCTCACCCCAAGGGCTTTACTGTACTCGGGAGCTGCTGCCAGGCTGTCAGATCATGTTCCAAAGTGTCAAATTGCTCTCTGTGTATCAGGATGAATCTCAGAAAGCAATTAGAGGGAAACAAGTCAACAGCCTCGTGCCGGCAGCCAGATTTTAAACTCACTATAAAATCATTTTCAATGTTAAAATGGTTTTATGTCATATGTTTCTCCCTAGTGTCAGAGAAGGTTTCGCTTAAATGAAAAATGAGAAATAATGTAAAGTAAACACAATTATCTAATTTAACAATCAGAAAAATAATTTAGATGTACTTCGAATTTCTTGAAAAATCTGTAGGCGGTTGACATCTCTTTCTTCACCCCAAGGTCATGTACAGACCGAAAATCTTCCTTATTTCCAAGTTTCACGTTTTCTTTTAAATGAATGATCAAACTGATGGAATCAATGTTAGCAGTATTGTCAGTACTTTTGTCTTTAGTGTAGATAGGTTAGTATGAGATCTTGATTGTTTCACTGTATTAGAGATCATCATCTAACAAATTCTAATTTAATTCTTCAAAGAACAGAAATACAGATACCACAATGCAGTAAAGCACTTTATCAGCAATAAGCTGATTTAAAATTTTTTAGCTCTAAATGTTGATTACCATGTCCAATGCTTGAAAAATCACTTTTTTCTCCTAAATTTATATCCAGTCAAAAATATATTTTATCTTTGCTGCAAATTTTCTTAATTAGAGGGACATCTATTTGCATTTTTTTTAAAAAGTGTTGAATTGGGTATGATGCAAATTTGCAATATTGGGCATATTTGATTAAAAACAACATTCCAGTCCGAACCAGATTATTTTATTGATGCTTCTGTTTTTTCCCACACAACTGTTTGAAATATAAGACACTTTTTTTGTGTACAATGTGTCCAGTCCTAGGGGTTTCCAGCCCCTTTTTGCGTCTATTAGTGAGTGTTTTTAATGTAATTATAAATTCATGTTTAAATATTCAGTGATTACTTATCATCTTAACCAGTCATTTAATTCAGTGTTGGACACTTGAAACCTGTGCGCAGACTTACCAATTTCTGCTATTGTACTAAAATTATGTGCTTGCTATTTAATATTAATATTAATATTACTCATTAGCATTCCATTATAGTCTAATGTCGAAAACATATATATATATATATATAAACAAGATACACATTTGTTTTACAGTGAGCTGACAATATGTGTGCAATATTAATATGCAAAGGACATTTGGAATGTGATAACTTTTGTCTAATGTATTCTCAGTGACTCACTGCAGTAGATACCTACACCTGATGCAGATTAGTGTCCAGAACGCTGAAGGTCAAGAAGTGCATTGAGAGCACAAATGAGTTGATTGTTCATTCAACAAAGAGGTTGAGTTTGGCAGTGTTGTATAGTAACAAAGTAAAAATACTTCACTACTTTACTTAAGTATATTTTGGAGTACTTCATACTTTCCTCGAGTATGAAAATTTTTGATGACTTTCACTTTTACTTCACTATATTTCCGAACTTAATTGCGTACTTTTACTCCGATACATTTTCAATGCTTGGTTTAGTTACTCGTTACAAAAAAGCGAGAGAGAGAAACGAAAGTGTTTTGATCCCACCTACTGATTAGCAAGTAGCAAGCAGGCTACCGAACAAAGTCGGTAGCCTACTTGCCTGGGCTTGTTCATCACCACCAATAGGATACACCTGTTTCGCTTCTCCCATTAAACACAAAGCAAGTCTCGCAATCAGCAGCAGCCACATGGAGGAGGAGATGGAGACCACAACGACTGCAACTACGTCGGACACGGCTCCAGGGGAACCACCAGCTGGTGATGAGAGCCCATGGCCTTATTTAAACACAATATACTCTTTCGTGGGTGTTAAAGATTCTTCGTACTGCATGCAGTTTATGTTATTCCTGCCCGAAGATGTGGAAATTCTATCTTACAAAAACTCCCCGTCCAACTTGAAGAAACACATCGAGGTAACGTCTTATGAAATGGTTATAATCCTCCTGTTTCAGTAACTATAGCTTAGTCACTAGGCACTATTGTGAAATCTTGAGCATAACGTTACCTGTATAGATGAACTTTGTTTGGCATTGTTTCAGTTCCACACGTGGTGTATTTAGCTTAGGCCTAATGTTGACTGTAGCAGGCTACCTAGACTCCTCTGTTCAAGGGGGGACAAAAGCCATAGCGATAGCAATTTAGACTAAATTTAACGAATATAGGAAAGGCATGCAAGTTCAAAACCATTAACATGTGCTACTCTTTAAAACTGGAACAATTTATTAGCAGGTTTAATTTTGCCTGCACTTGGTTGTGTACATTATTTTAAGTGTATTTGACAAGTTTACCAAAATATAAAAAATGTCATTCAAACTGCATTTGCTTTGTTTTACTTTTTACTTGTACTTTTCAGTACATTACTTGAGTACATCCATTTTTACAGTAATTTCCATACTTAAGTACAAGAAGTTTCAGATACTTTAAGACTTTAACTCAAGTAACATTTCAGTCAGTGACTTGGACTTTTACCAAAGTCGTATTTTGGAGAGGCACTTATACTTTTACTTGACTCTGAGATTTCAGTACTTTATACAACACTGGAGTTTGGTGTGTACCAGCCACTTCTTTTCTTTGCCAGTTGTGGGTAAAATTAGTTGCTTGCCATTTCTTTCTATTCTTTTGAAGGCTTTTTGAAGGGTTGTTATAAAGATTTTAAAATAGGCGAAGATTTGGTCAATGAGGAATACGTGAAGACATTGACATTCAATTCAGTGCAATTCAAAAGTACTTTATCCTGAAAAGAAAATTAAATGTTATCGTAACTCGTTTCATTCAAATATCTTCAAAGCGTTATTGTGGATTGAGATGTTGTTGGAAGGATTTCCGAAAGCACTTAGTTTTGCAACAAATCTGCAAAATCGCACTGACTGAAGAAAGTAGGAGTCTCCTGGGATGCTAACAGCTCAGTTCACGGACACGGACGATATTTCACCATAGCATGTATTGGATAACATCATTAAATTTTTGTCTAGCCAGAAGTCAGGTAGAGATGTTGGAGTAGGGGATATGATTCTTGCCCATTATGACCAATTGAAAAGATGGTTTGAAGCTCTTTCTCTCTATGCTTCAACTCCACTGGGATTTTGTGTTGTAGTTCAGGTATTATTTGAGATTTTGAGATGCTAATCAGCTGCTCCCATTGTAAAACAATAATGGAATGCAGAGAATAATTGTTCAAACAGTGTGTCAAACAAAAGATAAACTAAAGTCTACAAAAAGAACAATTCAAATCTAACAGAGCCACTCCAACATGCTGCCACCAAGAGCAACTCTAGAAACAGATAATGAATAGAAGTAGAATATATTTTACTTCAATCAGACTCAAAGTAACTGCAAGAAGATGCAAGAAAATACTCGAAGACTCAGAATAATGAAAACTGTAGTGAAGGAGAAAGCAATGCAACTCTTTGAATTTCCGCTTTTAAAAGTTTTCAAAGTTGGATTAAAAGGTTGAAAGAAATGTATCAACACAACCCCCTACCTAAACTGTCCATTCACTTGCAGCTTTGTCTCTGTTGTCTGTCTCACCAGCTTCTTCTTTATTTGGACGATGAGGCATATTTGTCTGTTGCTGCTCCTAACAACCCCCCACACACACTTACACGAGTTGCTGTGGGCCGTTGAAAAGCAAAGCAGCAAGCATCTGCGAAACCCCCAGATCTCTCACACTTCATCCACTCATGTGGGAACCTACCTGGCAGGGAGAAGGAAAGCTTATCTGTGTATGAAATGCGAATAGCCGCGGCCCCACTTCGTGGATGAGAGCACAGGTGGTTTTCCCTCATTGTAAAACCCACCTGCTCCGTGTGTTTTAGCATTTGTTGAAAGTGTGAATTCTGCCAAACCCCAGTGGCCTCAACCTGAATTTAGACTTCTCAAACAGGAGGAGAAGCCCAGTGCTGGAGGTGATATGAATATATTACCATCCTGAAGCCACCTTGTGTCTTTGTCTTTTGTTCTGTTTGGCAAGGGACGGCATTAATCCCAAGAGCTTGACATTCAGGCAAGCATTTCTGAAATCTGTAATTTGCTGATTAGTGGATTGATGGAAAACTTGCCTAACAGTGATTAATCAGTCAGCATTCATGTGTTTAATTGCTGCTTCTTAAATATGATGATCTTGCTCATTCCAGGTTGATTTCATGAAGAAAGGAATTCAAAAGTTGATATGTGGGTTGTACTTTGTAAACAAATGAAGGTTGTCAGAAACTGAATAGTTAGTCTTATAACACTGGACTTCTGGGGTGTAATAATACAGTCTACAGTGAGGAGCTACAGACCACAACCATGCATGAAGACCTGAGATTTGTGAATACATGAAACACAGTTTATAACTGCCTATTTTAATAGTTCAAACACCAAATACGCATTAATACACACAGTGGAAACTATCTTACCAGTACCACTCTTCACTGCTCCATCAGAGCTTTCTCCAATTGAACTGGATTCCCTCCAGTAGATTTTCTACCAGACCAATCAGTGAACAGAAGAAACTGTGAATGTTAACGTTGATTTTACAATTGTAATATGTCTGTGGTTCTAGCATTGGCAGAGGAGGAAGTGAACAAAGCGGTTCAGTTCATGTTGGTCACACTTATAAATATTAGTGATTTGGTCAAATTTAAAACTTTTAACACAGTCCATCCTACACTAAGCGATCGTTTCTCAGTAGCCAACAATACAGGTCTCTGTATGAAGCAAAGGGCTTGTTTTTACCAGGCTAGATGGAACCAATTTCACAAATCTGTAATCACTTGCCATATTAACTGGCAAGTGAAGTGCATAACACTGATTGTCTCCTTGTGGTAGCTGTTAGTAGATGGGATAGAAGAGTAAAATTTCATGAAACCTCACCTTCTAGCAAAACTATTGTAGCCGTATGAAAAGTAGAGTAACTTCTTTTGATGGTGTTGGTGGTACGTTGGGTGATGTTGAAATTTAAAACAAAAAAGTCTCCTAGCTGCTTGTCTGCCTTTGACAAACCAACATGTTTATTGTTATGTCTAGATGTGGTAGAGGCTGTTTAAGTTGCCCACAATTCTCAGTTAATTCTCAGGATGTCCCATTAATTTCCTATAAAATGATTCCAAAATGCCACAGATTGAGGTTCCATGGGAAGCATTTAGATGATAAATTTATGTTCCCTATTGAATGCAACAAAACAATTTGTAAACTAAATTAATTGGCATATTTCCGTGCAAAAACAATGCATGCATTTTCATTTTTACGAGTTCAGGTCTGTGGTCCCCACCATTTTTTTGATTAATGTGCTCTAATGTTTCAAGGATACAGTCTGTCCTCCACCGGCGCCTCGCCATCTGCAGCTTTTTTATACGTTTGTGTGGGAGAGAGGAGCGAACATTTTGTGTGTTCGTGAGTTTTCACAGTGTGTTACAGGCGTGTATGAAATAATTCACTGGAAAATTGTAATGAAATTAACTATCAACAATGATTTAAGTATTTGCTGTTTGTCCATTTTAACATCAGATATTAAATAAAAATCAAACAGTAATGACAGTGATCATCAGGTCTGGTATCATTTCTTTAAACTTAAAAAATGATCGTCAGTAAAATGATGCTCTGCTCGTTCAGATTTTAAAAGTGGATGAATCCTCTGTGTAATGAGTAGCTGCTGTTGCACCTACACAAATGTGACTGTGCTTTTGCTTTAGTATGAGAATTCATTTGCTATTTCTGTTCCACATTACGTCTGTAAAGCAATTTAGATAATTTAGTCAAAGTCCAATTTACATCATTTGTATTACAAAATGTAGCAGCAGTAACAGTGTACACATGGACAGAAAATAGAAAATAGAGAGCAGCTGAAGTGTCAAACTTGCCAAACTATGTATAGATTTTACAGTTAAAACCAGAAGTTTACATACACTGAATAAAAAGACACATTTACTTTTTTTCTCACCTTTTGAGGTTAAATTGGAGCAAACGTCTCATGTTTTAGGTTAGTTAGAATTACCAGATAAATGCCAGAAAACATTGTAGCAATATATATATATTTTTTCTAACTATATTTTAAGTCAGAAGTTTACATATTGTACATTTGTCAGCAGGGATAATTGTCTTAAACTGTATGATTTGGGTCAAACCTCGCTGGTTTCGGGTGCTGTGGCGGTGCAGGGGCAAAGCACAACCCACATATTGAGGCATTAGTTCTCGTGGTCACAGGTTCAATTCCTGGCCTGGTGACATTTGCTGCATGTCTTTCCCCTCTCTCATTACCCTCTTTCCTGTCAAACTACTTTCAAATAAAGGCCACTAGAACCCATAAAACCTTAGAAAGAAAAAAAACTCGCTAGTTTACCTCAACAAACTTCTTATATATTAACTGACACTTTTCATATTAGCATATCTGGGGATTATTTACAAATCAATGGAACGTCATTCTGCTCATAGGAAAGTGATGTTGCCAAGCACAACACCCTGTGAATCCCCATGATAAATTAGGATTCACATCCCAGTTTAATACAGAGAAATAAAGATTGTTTAATTGTCCTTTTTGGTTTATGAAGCCATTCTTACTGAGACTCAAGAGAAAAACAATTGTTGTACTCTTTAAATATTTGACTGTTTCATTTTCTTTAATGCTAAGCAGCAGCTAACTTTGCACATGATTTCAGATGTTTTATCTTAGGGTTCTAGATTTTGTCTTTTTGGTAAATGTATTATTTATTTTCAGAATGATGAAACGATCATTCTTCTTGAAGCCTACTTTTCAATAAACATCTTTGAATCACATGAAGGAGAATTAGATATTTGTTTTCTCTTAGAAGCAGGCAAATCATCTGTTTTATATATTTCCATATTGCTGTAGTATAACTGCTTGAATGGTTTTATATAATTCTTTTGAGGGGTGTATTTGAGCGCCATCTGCATAGCAACTGAACATGAAGTAAAACGAATTGGTCCGAACAACTGGCCTGGTGGAACTCCAGGACTGTTTCGAACTGTAAAAGGAAAGGTTTAAATGAATATGAGATCTATCAGCGTATGGGTTTGGTTTGTGTATAGAAGTTTAATGTTTAGGACTCTAAAGGAGTAGTCTCTTAATTTTGCCAGTAGCGTCAGTTCTCTGATGTATTCTGAAGCCTGAAGGAAACATGCAAATTGCAACATAACTTCAATGATATTCACGATTTTCATTTTAAATAAAATTCTAATTCAGCTTCTTTCTACATCCTTGAATCACATCAAGAAGACAGCGACTGCTGCTGAAGAATTACCCAAGGCTGTCCATCGCATTGGATTGTGAGAAGCGTTTTGTTTTCGTCTGACAAAAGCCTGATTCATTAGATGATCAGCTCTCTGACTGACAACTGCAATACTCAGCTGGCTTGAAGACTTGCGTTCAGGCATATGTCAATGCTGTCTACTGTTGATGGACCCTCATCTAAATGTTTTGTGGCACCTCTGCACTTAGCGTGGAGAGTGATGACGGTGATGAGAGCTGAAAAACTGTGATTTGTTGTTTCTTTTTTGTGCTGTGGCCAGCAGATGGGTGCTGTCTGCTCCATCCCAGCGCTCCTGCTGTATGATGAGAGCTCAAGAATCCAGCCATTAAACACACAGCAGATGGGATATTTTACATCTTCTACCCAGTTCTCATTAGGCAGCCAAACAACATATAGTGGGGGTTGAGGAGTACAGGCATGTTTTCTAATTAAACACGAAGGGAGAAAAAGAAACAGTAACGACAAAACGCATTTCCTGATATAAATAAGTTGTTTTTTTTTTTTTTTTTTTAGATTGGCATGTAGAACACAAGGAGATGAAAACATCAAAGGCTCCAGTTATGCCAAGCTTTGTTTTGCTGGTTCATGTGAGGACTTTTTCGGTTTGAGGTAAGCATAACTGAGTATTAGAACAGATGGTATTTGGAAAGTAGTGTAGCGGAAGGACGAGTTACTGTTGACTTTGGGAAGTAATTCACTACAGGGGTTGAAAAATGACTGAAATGCAAGGCCCAAACTTTTTTCATTTATATTTCTGTATATGTACAGCTGAAAGCAGTTATTTACATACTTTGTTAAAACAACAGGAAGGCATCTTTCTAACCATCTGACATTAAATCAGACTGAGAATTCTAACTTTTCTTAAAGTCAAAAATGTACCTAAAGTTCCTTAATATTTGATAGAATTGCTCTTTACATTGTATGACTTGGGTCAAACTGTTTTGATATGTGTTGTCAAGCTTCTCACCACAGCTTAGAGAAATTCTGCCTCATTTCTCCAAACAGAACCGGTGTAATTGAGTCAGGTGTGTAAGCCACATCGCTCACACAGATCTGCCCACAAATTAACCATTGACCCTTTGCAACTACGTCACTTCATCATGCAAGGTGCCATGATGGACGCCAGAAGTGAGGGAAAGGGAGTATTGCATGGAGCAACTGAGATCGTTTACCCAAATTGTTTTTGCCAGCATAGCCATGGCTTCCACTTGTTAAGTCGAGCTAATTTATCTGTGGAAGTACCAAACATAGTTGGGGCTCTTGGTCAGCAGTGTTTTACAAAAGTTTGAAATAGCTAGCTTAGAAACCAACCCTTGCCTTCTTCCTTCATCCTTCCTTCTTCATTACAGCCAAACACTTCACTTTTAGTTACATCAGACCACAAGGCAGCCTTCCAACATTAAGACATTTGCAGTGCAGTTGCTATTGTAATAGGTCTTTTTGTGTTGCTTTTGAAGTAATGACTCCTTCCGCCCTGTACGTACAGGACTTGTTTCACTCTGAGTCATAACTCTCTCTTGCCAGCTTTATCCAACATTTTCGCAAGGTCTTTGGATTTTGTTTTGGGGACGATCATTTCAGACCAAAACGGGACCCATTTCCTTCCTGAACGGTGCAATGCCCGGTTGTTCCCATAGCGTTTTCTTGCATTGAATTGTTCGTACAGATGTGAAACCTTCAGGAATCTAGAGCTGTTATAAATTACCTTAAAGTTTCTTTTAAAAAATCCATGGCATCATCGTCTTCCCTCTCCCAAAATGTTTCAAGGGCCTGAGTGTAAACTTTTAAATGTCTGGTTTCAACAGAAGTAAAGAAATCACACAAGCTGGTCATTGGTATTCCTAACTGAAATAAAACAAGAAATTCATAGTCTTAATTAATGTTAATGAGAAAAAGATTTTTTTATTGTATATGTATATGTCTTGTCTCATAACTTATAAAAATAGTTGTCTTTCACTGTTCACACAACTAACTTTGATGATAGTTTACTTTTTATCAACAGCCACACTTTATTTTAATTTATTTCTTACTTTCTGTACCCTGAAATATAATCCTGCTTCACCTTCCTAATATTAGGCAAGGAGAGAGTCTCAAATCCTCAGATCTAGATCTGACAAGAAGACAGGCCTTGGGCCGTGACATGCATAGAGCCAGTTCATGATTATTAGATGATCTTCAAGTAATTTTGCGCCCACCATCCTGTGCTTATATAATATGATCAAAATTCCAGCCTTGCAGGTGTTGGAAAGTGAGCTAAAGTTGATGGGAGAAATCTTTAAGTACTTTTACATCAAATTGGGGAACTATGGAAGTGATGTTAGGTATTTGGAAAAACTTGATAGAGTCACATAGATGTGGAAAATGAAGCACTGCCAGTATATCAGTCTGAATTTTTATGTTTTGATCAGAAGTTTCATTTGACAAAACTAATTTAAAGTTATTGGTTTGACAATATTGTTTAATAAGTGCAGTTTCTGCTGAATACTCTTCACATCTATTCGATTGTGGTCCAATTTTAGGTATAAAAATACATTATGGAGAAGGATTGTATTATGGTCATATTCAGAAACTAGGACTGTGGTGTTTTCATACATTTTCCACATTTTTCCACATTAAAACCACAAACTGAAATGTAATTTATTAGTTTATGTGGAATAACCCAAAAGTGAAACAATTAGCTGTTCTACTCAGGTGAATAATGTGGAGGTAGTCCAGCTGACACCACCATTTTTGACAACTTATTCTGTTCCTACGTTCACAAAATCTTTTATTGGTTTCTTCCCAAATGAAGGACCCAGTAGCTCAATCTTTGTCTTAAAACAAAACTTTTTTTGCTGAGGGAATTCAGCTTGCCCATGTAGGCAACTGCAAATTTCTTTTGAGCATAACTCGGTTGATTTTTGAGTGGGTGTGCATTTCTCTGTTGAAAATCCTGGCCTTTCACCGGAAACCAGACGATTTAAATGAATTCTATCAATTCTGCCAGAATGAAAAGTTGGATATGCAGCCAGGATTATAACAGAAGCTCGGTGATGGCTACACAAAGTGTGTGGATGAGTTGCAACGCGGTTAGAAACATTTCACTAAATGTAAAGGGAGGTGAAAATATATAAATGTATATTATATTTCAGCCTGTATGTCTATTTCCAACCCTGCTGGAACCCACTGTAAAACAAAGCATACTTCTATTTCTATTTGAAAATATACTATAAATTCAAGCTTGTGTGCCCAGTTCTTGTTTAGAGAAACCACTAAAGTTGTTCAAAAAATGAAAATAAAACCTCAGAAAACTTAGAAGTACAAAAAAATGATCCTCTTCAAATTGGCAGGGGGGCTGTAGATGGAGAAAACCCACCCAGGCACGACTCCAACCTTCTTACAGAGAACCCCCCTCTGAGAATCCACCAATGAAACCCCCGCTGTGATCCAGCCACGCTAACCATGAGTCAAACGAGGTGCTGCATTCTCTATATGGACACCTTTCTGTAATTTAATTTGTCATTATTGAAGCGATGCCTGCAGCATCAATCCTACATGTCTGTATTATACCCTATATATCTGTATTTCTGCCCTTCAGTACTTCAATACAGAGAAGAACTTCAAAGCTTGTCAAATACAGAAAAACACATTAAAAGCAAACACATTCTGTGGGCATATCATGGGCAGGAAAGTTATCTTGTATGATCAACATTGGGGGTTTTATGACTTTTTCAATCTGCTAAAGACAAAAGAAACCAGCATCAACAAGACCTCTCAGAATGAAGTTTTATTTTTCAGCCTCCACTAAATAACTTTTTGCTAATGTGTGATTAAACTACAACTGGTAATTTGACATGTGTTCATTTAAAGATCTTAATCTCCATTAATACGCCGATGAATGTAATTTAGGACTGTGCACAAGACATAATAATGTCCTGTTTGTTGCCCACAGCTGGCGCTGCTTTATATTCCAGCGTGTCGGTCAGGTTATGTGTTTATTTGCATATAGAGTGGGGAAATGAGATCTGATCACAAGTGGTCACTTGAGACAGATGCAGACACATTCTAATGGCAAGTGTGAACTGACATACTTAGAGCCGCCCGCTCCGTGATCTGATGACCCGCGGCGCATCTTAATGTCAGTTGTGAACCGAGCTTTTGGCGCATTGAAGCTGCACGGATCAGCCAAGTGAGATTTTCTACAATGGCATGCTTAAGTTTTTGTAATGCAAAAACATTTTTAAAATATGTATTTTAAAAAAAATTAGTCACTGACAAAAAATAACTCTGACTTTAATCTCTGAATTTTTACTTTTCTTAGAATTTTGAAACAATTTGATTAAGCATGAGGTATCAATTATGCAAACATTTGTCAACTGAGTAGTTGATTAACCATTAACTGGACAGTACAGAGTCAAAAAAGCTAATTTGCTGAAAGAACAACATACTCAAAGCAGTAATTTAGCCAAAATTGCACAAAGTTATATAGATTTAGCTTTTCAAATAATAATAAAAAAACTTTGTATATACAGTACAGACCAAAAGTTTGGACACACCTTTTAATTCAATGAGTTTCCTTTATTTTCATGACTATTGACATTGTAGATTCACACTGAAGGCATCAAAACTATGAATAACACATGTGGAAATATGCACTAAACAAAAAGTGTAAAACAACTGAAAATACCCCTTATATTCTAGTCTCTTCAAAGTAGCAACCTTTTGCTGTGATTACTGCTTCGCACACACTCTGCATTTTCTTGATGAGCTTCAAGAGGTCGTCACCTGAAATGGTTTTCACTTCATAGGTGATCAATCTGCATATCAGCCCAATACTGTATTTGTATTATCCTTTGCTACCAATGATTAAATGCACACAACATTTTATTTTATGTTCTTATTTAGAAAAGGAATTGAATTGCCTATTTGCATTGTTTAATGTCTTTCTAATATTGCAAAAGAAAGGCTTTTGTGGTCAAATGAAAAAATATGCAAAACGTCCCAATTTCTTTTTCCGATTAATTGATTAA
The DNA here is from genome assembly GCF_002775205.1 of Xiphophorus maculatus. Lineage (NCBI taxonomy): Eukaryota > Metazoa > Chordata > Actinopteri > Cyprinodontiformes > Poeciliidae > Xiphophorus > Xiphophorus maculatus. The sequence goes on from NC_036463.1 coordinate 3,456,514, forward strand.
TCCTCAGAATCATCGATTCAACAATCTTTAGTTGCAGCCCTAGTGTCTTTGATAGCATTTGGTTGCACCTGATTTTATTTTTAAAAAGCATTTTACAAAAGAGATCAAAGATTTTACAGATCTTTATTTAAAACTTAAAAACTTTAAAAATCTTGCTGAAAATCAAATAATTTCCCTTCTACTGTATCTGAGTTGGCTTCATATATTTCAAAAATTCGGAAGTATTGTTCCTTCAAAGCAGTGAATCTACCAGATATTAGAAGGAGACCAGGAGAAAAAAAAAGAGTTTTAACTGCTCATCTAGTTTATCAGAATAATTTATCTGGCATTATTCTGCTTTGTTCCCTCATTTTATTTCAGTAAGATGACATTGTGGAAGTATTGTACTCTGGTTGGCTGAACTTCTAAACCGCTCTCCAAACTATGTGTCTCCTTCAATTTTGCGGAGCCTCCAGGGTGTGTTGCACAGTTAGAGGATTGTCCCGCTTGTGAAGCTGATCACACTAATCTGCTTTCTTTCACCTACAGAGCTAGGTCAAAGCATCCACAAACCTGCCGGGAGGAAGCGCCTATTTATAGAGCCGTTTCCGATCAATCAAACGTATTTCCACAGTTATGGTAAAAGACGACGGTGTCGTTTGTCAGAGAATCAGAAGATCTGCCGTTTTGCTACATTTAATTCCAAGTAGAGAGGAATGGGGAAAGTGGAGTGGTTTATATTTTAGCGCTGAATGAACGCATAATCAAGAAAATTGAGAAAAACAATTTGAATTTCATGAAAAATGTGAGAAATGAAAGAATAGAAATGAATGTAACACCAGAAACTAATTTAGTCCATAAAACCTCATGTTCATTGGCTTTTCACCCACCAAGTCATTTTATTTGCCAAGTTGTATATTATATCTTTTATGAGTTTGAACCTTTTATTTCAGCACTTTGGTCAGTCTTGCTGGAAATGTCTTTGGGGAAAAAAGAGATTGATATAAAATAAATGATATGGATGTTTAAGTCTGTTTACAAGCTGTTAAATAAATTTGGTCACTTATTTCAGTTCAGATGGCTTGATTGGTTTCATGTTTGTTCAGATAATACATAAACTCACTTTCATTATGTAATGTTGAATAAATAAAACAAATCTCACTATTATTATCGTAATACATGGCACTCAGCATTTTTAACAACTGAAGGTAACAAAGTTCCTTGATTTGGCTATAAAACGACAAAAATAGATAAAATATTCAAAGTGAAAATAGGTGATGTACATACTTTATACATGTAACAGGATTTCTTCACATTTAAATGCACAAAAAACACATTTAGAGATACTACAACTTAACTGTAGTTTCATATGCACACTTACAAGCTAAAGAGGATTAAAGTAAAGTCAAAATACACAGAAAATGTAAAAATTCAAAAAGAATCAAATGAATAGAAGTGCAGTGTCTATCTAAAGAATAGCAGTAGCTCTCCTTTTGTCACAGAAGTTCTTATAAACTCTTTAAACATTAAACATCCTCAGACATGAAAACATTCAGCTTCAGTATGCTCTGAAGATTATTCCATGACCAAGGTTTCAGAATAAGAAAACAGTCCTCTGACAAAATATAATCCATACATATACAGTATATACAGTATATATATATATATATATATATATATATATATATATATTTCTATTAAAACTAGCAGCAACCTTCATCTTTCATACCTCTGTCCAGGGGTTCAGTGTCTAAAGCTTTTACAAGCAGCTGAATTCAGACATTCAGGGATGACGGACTAATCTGAAACTGAACATCTTGTGACAGTTCTGGACTTCTTGTCATCATCATGTAGGAAAATCTTTTCCCTCTGAATCGACCTGATGAGGCTCGTAACACTTGGGATTCCTTTAAAAATGCATGTAAACAACAGTAAAATGGTTCTTTGTTCCCCTCTAAGCATGTTGCAAACTTGTGCGTTTTTTCATATGTGTCCATATTTTAACTCCAAACATAACCTTTTTATTCAGCCTGTAGAGGCTTTTGGACTTGAAGTTTAAATTGGGACGACTTGGGACATATGAATATGTCTATAAATCAAAAACGTAATTACATACATGGAAACGCAGCAAATTTTGAGGCGATTAAAGATTAATGTAGACTTTTATTATTTTGTAAATTTGCAAAACAAATTGACAATATCTTTCGCTTCAAAATCTGACTGCCCTCACCACGGTTTGGAGTCACTCTCCTATAAAAAAGATGTCCATAAAATGTTTTATCAGAGAGGAGTAAACAGACGCTCAGCCTCATTAAAGTATTTTAGGTTCATAAAATCTTGTTATGTTGGTCTAACTTTTGATATCTGCCAGCTGCCTCGTTCTGGCCACAGATGTTCTCTTCCCAAATCAGAGCCATCAGATACAGACTGGAGTTTGTCTCATCAGATACTGTGGAGACTAAATAAAAGTATTTTAGGTTCATAAAATACTTCAACATATATAGATAGATATGTCTGCATGCAACTAACAATTATTCTAGTCATAAATTATTGCCAATTAATCAATTAATTGAATCTAGAATTTGGCATATTCTACTAAATTTTGAAGGAATGAAGGATCTTTCTTTATTCATTTAAATGCAAAATGTATACATTTTTTGTACAGTTTTGGCTTAATTACTTTTCTGAATATGTTGGTTTTTCATGGACTTTTTGAGTCTGTAAACTTTAGTTAATGACTAAGCGATTACAAAATTATTTGATGCACAATTTGTAATGTTGTATTTCCAAGTTTAGGTGTATTTTACTTGATTTTTTTCAGGTAGGCCAATAGAAAGCAGTGCATAGTTGTGAAAGGAAAGGGAAACTTCAAAGTTAAAACATCAACTAAAAATTCAAACGTGTTGACAGCTTTTGCATTCTGTTCTTTTTACTTTTGATGCCACTAATGAAAATCCAGTGCAAATCAATTCAGGAGAATGGAATAAGTCATGCACATTAAATCTGTACTATATGGATTGGAACAGCGAAAGTCAATTGAAAGAGTGTCTTATCAAGCGAAGGTTTCCACAAACACCAAATAGATATTTGAATGTTTTGACCAACATAGAAAAGACTGGCACAAAAAAGTTCCATAACACTAAAAACAATACCTTATGAGAATGAAACTTTTATAAAGTGGTTCTTAGATGATCTCCCACAAGTTTACAGGAGAGTGTTGGGGTTATTGTAGCGTAAATAAATAAATACATGGCCATATTTACAAGGAGAACCTTGGATATTCTCTGATGTCGAAGTTGTAAATTTGCAGGAAAAAAAACCTTCTCATGCATAAATTTGGTACAAGAATACTAGAATATATTCAAGAGGTTTCAATGCTTTCCAAGACAGTGTATCTGTTGAGAAATTTTACTGGGGATTTCAACGGTCATGTTAACAGATTTAAGAGTACCCAGAGACCAGAAGTAGAGAGAATAGATCCTGCTGATAATCAGTCACTGACGATACAAAGCCCTTCAATAAACAGGTTGAGATGTTTAAAGAAACAACAGAAAGGCTCCTGATCCAGTCGGGCTGAGAGGAAGTGTGAGTTCTTGTCGCCTGCTGCAAACAGCTAATGTTTCGCCCCCTCTGCTAATAGCTCATCCAGCGCATTCGATTTTAACGGCTCTGACTTTCTGCTGATGTCAAGCTTACCAGCCGGATCAAAACATGCATCACTGGGCCTCTGCTCCGTTCTCGGGACAATGAGGGTCAGCCGCAGAGAGGCGGCCGCAGCCAAAGAGCATCTTGACTTTTCACCTAACCAGGAGGAAAGAAATAAAGCATTTTGTGCCTGTTTACAAAGGGCCGTTTGTTGCCTGCAGTCTCAGAAGATGTTTTGCTGAGCTTGAGTACAGTAAGAGCTTGAGTAAGTAAGTACAAACAAGAGGACTGGACCAGGAACAGAAAACTCAAGTAGCAAGGAAAGAGAAAATAGGGAAACAATACTGAGAAAATATTTGAAATAAGAAATGTTCCTGAGAAAAAAAAAGTGAATTAATGTGATGTTTTTGTAGTTACTACTGATTTAGATCATAATCACGGTAAAGGACAGCATGTTATACAGATGTTCCGTATTTATTCACCTTTGTAAAGCTCCTATATTTATCACAATATTAGTTTATTACAGTCTTAGCTTTCAGTGCATAGTCAGGTTTTTAGTTTAGGTACAAAAAATCATTGAGAGCCAATCTGAGATACAAAACACCATGTTTGCAATGTTGTTTTCTGAAAACTCAGAATACAGAAACTAATACTGTCATGATGTTATGCTGTCTTTGTTGGCCTGAAACTTTAATTCTAAATGGATTCGACCGAGACGGACCACAGTGGAGGTTAGGACCATAGACACTAGTACTTAAAACTGCCTATTTTAATTATTTGAACCCCAAATATACTTTAATATGCTTTAATATGCACAGTAGAAACCATCTTAGCACAACCACAGAAGCTAATGTCCACAGCACATCCGGTCATCTATTTTTGGCTTCTGGTTTGAGTCTAGAGGGCCTCATAAATTAACCTTTTGATTACTTTTACTTCAGTAACACCTTCCACATTGAAGAGTGTTGTTACCACTTTAGAGGTTGTGCATTAAATTATTGGAAAGGAATTAGATATTCGCTAAGGATGTTAGAAAATCATTCATAAACCATAAGGAAATGCAGCCTTCTACCGAGAATCACTCCAAAAACATAACTTTTAGGGCATTTGGTTGCTCTAATTTGTCCTTAAGTATGTGTGTGAGTGTGAGTGTGTGTGTGTGTAGTGTGTTTCTATGTTTCCCTAAAATGGACTTATGACTTGTCCTCCGTTCTCTCACCCAATCACTACTTAAGAAAAAAGATCCTGTTGCTTTGAGTTTCTCTTGTGCAAAAGTGTTGATAAGGTAATAAGAATCGGTTATGATTTTATCAATCTGACTCATTTGTTTAATACTGGAAAGTAAAAACTGTGTCATAACAGAATTTTTCAAAATTACATTGTGACTTTAACCTCCTGTAATGAAGTTGGCACACCCAATTTCAAGCTAAATTACATGAGCGCGTAACTGTACCACATTTGTGATTCAGCTCCCACATCATGACCTGTCTTGTTTGACTCTGCATATACTATGCACAAACACGGCATGAGCGACGGGCCCCGCTCGAAACAATATCATCATCATCGGGAATGCGAGAAATTATTTTTGTTGATAGAGCCAGATGCTGTTGATTTCACGGCTCCCTGAAATGTATTTTGCTTCGAATCAGCATGATAATCAGACAATTAGGAGACTGATTGAAGAGAGCCCCAGGAGGCCGAAGTGAAACCAGTGGAAAAGCTATTCTCGTTGTTACTCACTGAGGTGCCACAAACGTCTCAAGTCTTTGTGATACAATCAGAAGAACACTTTTTCAACAAACATTCGTAGCAGATGGAAAAAAAACTTCTCTTTGGGGTTTTATATATATTTTCAGTGAAAGAAATAAAACCAGACTTGGGAGTTACAGTGCATGCAGATGAGAACCGTCTCCCAGATTACACGTTTAGTGTGTGGCTTTTATCCAACACTTTTAGTCAACATGGCCAGCAAACATGAGTTCATCCTGCTCAGCTACATTTATTAGCTTGTAGGTATTAGAAACATTTGGATTAGTCAAATGGTTCTAAGCATATCCTAATCCATGTGGTTTTGTAAAACATATTTATTTTCTTTGAAAATATTTTAATAATTATTCTTCAAAGTGTGTAACAATCAAAAGTTCCATTATTGCTACTTTGCGGCTTTTCCCCTCTAATCTTGTCGCGTGTATTAAAAGAGATAGCGAGCAGGAGAAATGTTGAAGTCTTTCAGCACCAATATCCTGTTAAATATCAAATACATGCCTCCGTAATCCCTTTAAAGCTGCTGCTCCGTGCTCTCGGCTTCAAGAGGGCCATTTAAAACTGTGCTACATCCTATTAATAACGTGGGACATAAACACCTTTGTAGCACTTTGTACTTTTTTTTGACTCTAATTTTTATTTTGTAATGAAAGCAGTGTGCTTTCATTGTCCCTGTTTTGTTGTACTAAAGTGTTATCAAGTGTTGCTTTGAAGCATATCTGACCAAACTAAGCTGCAGTTAAATCCCTCTGCAGGAAGAGAGAAAAGTTGAAAATTAAAATTCCCTCATGATATTTCTTCAAAACTCTTGAATTCGTGTTAATCTGTTGCGACTTTTATAGCTATCAATAAATGTTGTCTCTAATACTGTTACAAAACACTGAAAGTAATTAAACAAAGCCAGTGAGCAGAGAAAATTGGGGTCTTCAGAGGTCAAAGTATAGAAACGGGTTTTTAACATGATGCTAAGTGTTGTTAGCTGCAGTAGTTCTACAACCTGTCATTTTTTAAAAAACATTTTAGATGTGATCAACAAAAAATGTGAGTAGGTCAATTTTCCATGAAAACTTTGAATTGTGTTTCGCAGAAAGGCAAAAGGTGATTTGTACTGAACTGCAAATAGCTGCTAGTTCACTGTGTAGATTAGCAAAAAAAGAGAAACCAAACAAAAACAAACCTTTTATACATCTATTTTCTAAATGCCTTCATGAAGAGAAGAGCATAACTGGAGTCAAATTTATTGTGTGCAAAAACAAATACGAATACAGCTAACTTTGATTAATTTGTTCATATTTACAAATAGTTCATCCTGTTTTTCTAGTGCTAATACTGGTGTGACCACAAAATGTATGAGTGTGTGCTATTATTGGATTACTGCCAATTTAAAAACATATTAGTGTAGAGCAATGTATATAGTTTTCGCGGGGGTTAGGTTCAGAAAAGAACCCGTGATAGGCGAAATCCGTGAAGTAGTTACCTTTATTTTTTACCATTATTATATAGCATAATTACATATTGTACATTGAAACTAAAAAAACAGAAACTGTTTTCAGGCCTAAGCATTTTTTTTTAACAAATAGAACACTTTCTTACAAATAACTACAGTAAAATAATAATTTTAGTCGTCAATACAGAGTACAGTAGGACAAATTGTGACTCGTGTATTTCACTGTTCCTGACTGTGACGCTGCGGCCTGACTCCGCTCTCTACTGGCTTTTTCTCCTGAAGCCTGTGGTGCAGGTGTGTTTTTTGAGAGAAGAAGTTATCGGTAGTTGTTGTCACTCTTTTTTCTTCTGGGCAAAAATATTTGCCAAAATTTGCCAAGCTGTATTACGCATATTTAAATATTGTAACGTTATTGGGACACAGGTAGAGAAGAAGCTCGGAGACTGTTTAGCCAATCAGGATGCAGAACTCAATCAACTGTGAAAAAAAAGAAAATGCACAAAAAACTCAGCGAAGCAGCGAGGCCGTGAAAGGTGAACCGCATTATAGTGAGGGTTCACTGTATATATATACTGTATATATATATATATATAAAGTGACAGTATTGAGTAGCTTTCAGCTGCAGTGTTGCTTAGGATGTTCTTTTAACCAGTGACCATGATATGAGTTATTCTAACAGTGAGTCATATCCTGCCTGTGTTCAGGTGTCTGTGAACACCTGATGTATTGAAATGCAGCGATAACAAATGCTTTCTGCTGGTGTTTATATGCAAACATAAGCTATTATTAATGCTAATGTATTCATGCCAAATTTTGCTGAGATGAGTTCTACATCAAACTACAAGCTTTACCTAGCAGAAGAATCACTGTAGGTAGAGCAGTTCCTCTGTTCCTCTGCCATGGCTGTCACATAATCCTTTGGATAAGTCTCAGTCAGCCCTCCTCTTTTGTGTTTAGGTTCTTTTCTGTAAATCTTCAAACGCTCTGATCAACCATCTTTTTAGCACCTCAGGAAGGAGCAGGCTGGGAACTAAGAGGTGTTTCTGTGAGGATTAGAGAGGTTTTAATACTGCTGATTATATATATTTTGTACACGAGCCATTTTTTTCTGCAGAGGTTATTATGATGCAACACTAAAACTATGAAGGTTTCGACTTAAACTAAATTTAACAAAGTAGTGTTAAAAAAGTTACATTTCAGTGCAGAGTGGTATTTGTGAAAACGGTTTGATTTAAGTTTTAACTTTTATTAATGATGTCCTCATATTCAAGTTAAATTTCAGTTTCTGTTTTGTCATTGAAATTTTCAGGCTAATATTTTATGAATCAATCTTTAGATAATGAAATTGATGGTATTTGTAGTGTGTTATACCTTCTATTTATACCAAGAGATAATGGAAAAAGCTTACAGATTCCCTGACTCAAAGTGAGCAGTTTTTTGTCTAAAATCTTATTTTTCTGCTGAATCTTTGAGTTGAATGACACTACAGAACAGCAATGTCAAATGATTCATTCTTTTCTACAAGAAACAGACTGACTTTATGCATCAGCAACACCACCATAGCACATCTACCTTTCAAATCCAATCCAAGAACAGACAATTTACTCACTGATGCTTTCTGGTGGACTTGTTATCCACATTCTTTGCAGTGGCTGACAGAACTTGTCCTAAATGCTCACTAAGATGGAATTTCAATTATTCTTCTCATTAGTCTTTAGAAATTTCCTTTTTTTTTGCTACTGTCGACATTTGAAGATAAGCTTTTTTTCAATCACATTTGAGAGATTCGATGCATGTCTTCATAGCGATAGAGTCAATTTCAATCATACATGGACTAACTATCTAAACTTTTTATACTCCTAGAATGTTTCTTATATTAAAACAACGTAGTGAATAATTGTGAAGTTGAAGGTAAAGATGATTTTTAAATGCTTTTAACAGAAATTTTATGTGACCAGCACTAGTACTGGACTCCTTTTATTCTGATACCCCTAAATAAAATTAAATGCAACTAACTGCTTTCTGAAGTGACCAAAGCACCATTCTGTCATCCCAAAATAGAAATACACTGGCTCAACTACAATCAGGGATGCAAGTTATGGATTATTTTTTAATCTAAAGTTGCTTAAACTTATCGATCGACTAATGATTAAATGAGAAAACCTGACTTTTATCTTTTATTATGATTGTGTTTCGATAACACAAAGAGTAAAACTTTTCATAATATGCAGAATAAAAAAACCCCACATCAATACATCGTAATTTCTTGAGTCAGCTGTATTCATGTGAAACTGAAGGAGCTTGTCAGATGTTTATATTTAATAACAGAAGCAAAAAGAGCATTTTTATCCCACATCAGACTCTGTTGGGATCGTTTCTCATTCCTGTTCTGGTATGACGCTGCCGTCTTTGTTTCTATATCAACTGGCTCCACTTAAAGATGACCAACAGTGCTCCACAGAGGGCACTGTTGGTCACTACCACACTGACAGAAGGTCTAAATGTCACTATAGTTAATCAAAAGGAACTAATTTTAAGCTAATAAACCATTAATCATAATTTAAGTAATTGTTACATCCCCTCTGCAAACCAATCAAGACATGGCTGTCCACTTAAACTGATAGACTGGGCAAGTAAAGCAGTAATGAAAGAAGCAATCAAGAGGCCCACAGTAACTTTAGCTAGTCTTTAACACACTATCCCCACAGTGGTGGCGGTGTCATCATGTGGGGCTGGGAGAACATCTGTTAGAGGCTGAAAAAGGCTTAAAATTAGACCATAAAATGTTATATAATGGAATAATAATGGATTGGTTTAAGTCAAAGCATATTCATGTGTGAGAATGGTCGAGTTAAAGTCTGTACTTAAATTTACTGCAAAATTTTGGCAAACCTGAAGACAGATTTTTTTCCCAGACACTCTCCATCCATTGTATTTGAGATTTAAATGTTTGCATGTAATTATGGGTCAGGTTTATAGTCTCATAGTGTTGGCAGACATACCCAAGAAGAGAGTATTTGCAGAGAATGAAGGTGCTACAGAATATTAACTCAAAGCGGTTGAACATAAATGCCAACTCTTGAATTCTTATTGGTAAAAACATAAAAAAAGTTAAAAACGGATCAGCACTTTCCTTTCACTCACTACTCATATAATATCCTACTTAAAGGTTTGCAGTTTTAATATGAAACACTAACAGCCAATTTGTAAAAACTTACATATGTATTACTCACTGTGCATCAGATACACACTAATTTTTCTTGTTAAAATGTCCAAATCAAAACACATGGAGTTACTTTTAATAAAGTCAAGTCAGGCTTTGAGGCACATTCCCAATGCTTCATGGTTGTGATTCATGATCTCGATTTCATCAGGCGATATCAGTGACCAAGCAGACCTCTGACAGTATAGGCTGAGACAACCTTCTTAATAACAGTGCTACTCTTTATGTCAGAAGATATTTCCATCATGTGTGTAATGAAAGAAACATCTGAGATAATGCAGCAGGATTTCTGGTTCCCTTTGTGTGTTCTCACAGTCAGACAGCTTGACGTGTGTGTCCTCGTCTAGAAGGATTTATGAGCCGCAGTTTAATTGGAGGAATTAGCGGACATTTAGACTCTAATATCCATCAAATTCATCTGTGTTTCCTCTGTTTTCTCTTTCAGGACATCCAGAATGGCCTCCTGGAATAACCCCTTCTCTTAGGGAGAACTACCCAGAAGTTGGCGTTCCTTTGAAAAGTCGATCAGAGTCTGGGAAATTCCATAATGTAAATGTACCTTGGCTTTGGACCATGAACCTTAGAGGATCCCCTTGGAAGATAGTTTCTGTAGTTTGGATTTAAACTGTCGTTTTCTCTGGACCACTGCAGCGGTGGCTGTTGGAGGTGGCTGCTGCGGCAGTGGTGGGAGGACCTCGCCGCCTGGGAGTAAAGGAATACAGTTGCACAGCGCAGCGCCACCATGAGGATACCCACCACCTCTTGCCTCTGTCCCTTCTTGGTTTGCCTCTACTTCATCCAGAGGTGCTCTGGGGTGGGCCATCACGTCCCTACCAAAGTGCCCTCCAAGAACCAGACCAAATTGGCCAGCGGGGAGACAGAGGTGCACCACAGACCCAAGCGTGGCTGGATCTGGAACCAATTCTTTGTTTTAGAAGAACACATAGGACCGGATGCGCAGTATGTGGGAAAGGTAGGAGTGTCACTGAACAGATTCAGAGTGTAAAAATGAATTATTTCCAGCCCATGGAGCCTGCATTTGGAACAGCTTATTTGGCATTTTTCTCGCTCCTCTTGTTTATTGAGAAATGGGTTACAACCAGAACAAGCTGTTCTGTTGTTTTAGATTATCATGTCAGCATTATGCAAGCTTTTGTTGTCTTGTGATTTGGGTGTTAGGTATGAGCGTTTTTTTTTTTTTTTGAAAGATATTTCTTGTAGTCTAATGGTTCTTTTCTGAAAATGTTCATAAAATGTTTTATTCTGAGTTCTTAAGAAGCACACCCTAGTGTCTCTGTCACTTTGCAAATCTAGCTATTCAAAATGCATTAATTCTGAAAATGGCTTTCCTTATCAAGCCAGTTTTCAGGTAACTGAATCATTTGCTCTGTTGAAGGAAAGAAACTAAGATTAGACCATGAAACTAAAGCTGCTTCTCACACCATGTTTTCTGTTGTTAAAACCACAAACTTTAATATACTGTATATGAATTTATGTGACTGACCAACAAACTGAAGCATAATTGTGAATTAGAAGCAAAAACATTAGTGGCATTAGAGTGTGTTTGAACCTCTTTGCACATTCCTCCTTGCAAACTACCTCAAACTCAGTCAGATTGGATGAAGAGATTTTGTTTTGATAAAGATCAGCTTTAAAATCTTGTCTTAGACTCCAAATTGAACCGAGGTCTGATCTGAGACTTAGATCCAATATGTAAACCAGGGATGAACCTACACACAGCTTTGGTATTTAAAAAAACATTCAGTGGAGACTTCTAGACTTAACAGGATGTGGAAGGTATGTTAACCGCTATGACTTGGCCAACTTTGCTGTTTTTCAGTAAAAACAAGATTGATAACATCCAGAGTTAAGATGCGATTGATAACCAATCACAACAAATCAAAATTTTCCTCCACCCTGCATTTATAATTTGTGCAGCCAACACATCTTGTCAACTATCAGTAGCTGCATTTCCAGTTGCTTTAAATGTGATTCTTAATGGAATCACAGCAATTTAGAAAATTTTTTATCAAGTTTTTGCATTGGTTTTTCAGTTGTATCAAAATTAGTGTATTTCGCAAAACTGCAGAGGAAACACTGTTTTTCCGTCACATTTTGATTCACGTGATCAACAACCAGATGTTACTACTGACAGAAAAAATAAAAAGATCACATAAAGTGGTAGGAGGATGACGGCACAGCAAGCTGATTGTTGACTTGTTGCTAGAGCAGACCTTTTCATGTGTGATTTCAGTTGTGATTCTAAATTTAACAGAAACATCACAATTGTGAAATTGTGTATTTTTGACATTAGCGGAATATCACCAACATTTTGCCCGTTTGTAATGGAAACACAGCTCCTGTGAGAGGCAGGCATCCACTGCTATCCTTGCAATTTCACTCTTGTGTGTAATATATTGTGCAAACCTCTACAAACTAGGTGATTTCTCGATTTTGTTTATGGGCATCAGAGTAGAAGAAAATGGGCCACACCTTTTTTAGGTCTTTATTTGTGAAACATTTTGGAAGCCATGTATCATGTTTTTACCTGCATTGTGGAAAAAAAGGTCAAGGGATAAAAATACTTTTGCAAGGCACTGCTTATACTTTCAGAGCCATTTTCAGAGTGACTTATACTCCTTTGGGTCCAAAAAATATGAGTACTGAGACGGCTTCCTGCTGGTGCATGGTACATTGAAGACCAGTTATTGGCTGTTGGTGGTGACTTTTCTGTTAGCTTCACAATAAGCCACAGGGAGCCGGGTAAATCCTCTGCTTGCAGATTGCCTACCCCTTATCTCCTGGAATGTGAAAATGTGGTTCTCTGCTGCAGTGATCATTATTCTAGGCACTCAGGCACAGAGTAATCCTCAACTGCACTCACAGAAAAAAGAATGAGAAGTGCTCAACGCTTCTCTGGCTACACATATGTCTGTATTTTAACTATCATTTGATAGCAAAAAAGAGAGAGAGAAGGGGAGAAGGAGACGATGATACGCTTGGACATGGGTCCTGGAAAAGAACAGCAAACATCACTTTGTGCCTCAGATGTGTGCTTATTGAATCAACCTGGGGATTTAATCGCATATCGCCTCGTTGGGCTGACAGAGAAATGTTGTTTACTGTTGAAACATGGATAATCTGCCAGTCTTTGATGCAAAAATGAACCATGAAATCTTCCACGTCAAAAAACAACTGAGCAGGCGTTGTGTCCTCAGTGAAAGCAACAACGAGGATGTTCGCAGCATATTCAAAGTGCCAGCTTAGCGATGCCCTGACTGCATAAATATGCAATTATTTATACATTAAATTGTTGGGCTGCTTTGAACTTCATTATGTCAGCTTTGCTGGTTGTTTTGTGCTGGTGCTGCAAACTACCTCAAGGGTTCTGTTGTTCCAAGTGTGTTATGTGTGTATGGCTGCGTGCGTGCTGCTGATGAAAGCAAAATAAACATAAACAGCTAAGCCTGGATGATAACAAAGCGGTGAAAAGAAATATAAACATTATTAGGAAATCAATTTGACATGCATGTTTAAAGAGATGAGGTCTCCAGATGGCAAGCACAAAGAAACATTTAATTATGTGGGTTGAGATGGGTGTGCAGTGTCCTAATGTGTCCAGGAGACAGAATGACCCTTAATTAGATGAAAATAGCAGAGAGGGAGGAGGAGGAGGATTAATACACTCTGCATGGCCCACACTGTATTTTTTTTTTCTTCGTCGTCTCTTTGCTTGATTAAAAACTCTGGACATTAGCGAGAGGCAAATGAACGGCTCGACTGCAGGGAAATCGCAAACTGCCCCTTTGACGATAATTGGCTCATCAAAAGTTGGAAAGTATAGGAGAAACTTGGTGATAAGAGGTAAAATGTGGATAACAAATTAAAGAGGTGCCGAGGCATAAAGTGAAAACAATCACATTATAATGTATGAAATGGAAATTGGAAATAGGAGGCATAACGCTATCGATAATTATATGTAAAGTTGTGTGAAAAGCCCAAAGATATGGAATAATCTTCTTTTGCAACATAATCTCACTCTGAAACATTTAGAAAAACCCTAATTTATTTTAAGTACAGTTATCCAGTGGGGAAAATGCCAGTCTTATCAAATACCCGAGCTTTATTGGCACACTTTTTGTTTAAATGTAGTATATTAAATAGAGCTGCCTGATAAATAAACACATCATTGCAGGGACATAATTTACTTAACAAAAACCAACTTGTTTTTAAGTTCTGTTGTGTTCAGTTCTATCTTATGTTTAAAAAATTAATGGTTTAGTATTTGACTTACAATGGATGTTGAAAATATTGATTTTAATGTTTTGACTCAGCGAGTGGGATGAGCGGCCATGATATGTGATGACACAGAAATATAAACTTTTGCATCATCAGCACCCATGTACCAAAAGATACTGTAAAACTTCATAATCAGAACAAGAGCAAGAATATAGACATTGAATAAAATTAACACGACAATGGAGCCATGAGGAACCCCGCATGTCAATGTTCACCCAGATTATTTAGTCTTCTGGGAAAGATCTGAACCAAGATCTAGTCATACCAGATCCTTTGCTGTCGTGACTTATGTCATTCACTTCTTTTACCAATGGAGCCTCAGTGCTGTTGTGGGTTAAAGCCAAAGATCATTTGCCTTTCCAATAATCTTTGGCAAAAATGTTATTTAAGATATGATAATTACTTATTAGTGAAGCTTTAGGTTTGATTTTTGCATTTTTGAAGTTCAGTGGGAACTGATCTGTGTCAAGAGAAGAATTTACTACTTGCAATACTTTTAGGTACAACAGAGCATGTCGATAATAACTAAGAGCAGTTTAAGAGAATTGGTAACCACACGATTTGGCTTTTTGTTAGAGTCAATAGAAGGTATTAGCAGTTTTTCTTTACCCTCCCTTAAGATCCTCCTTATTAGATCTGGTCTTTGGTCATTTATGATCCTCTTTGTGACAGTTCCAGTTGATTTCATCATCTTTGCTGTAGATATGGTCACATTTAAGCAAATATCTATTTTCTTGTCACCATTTCAGCCTATCACAACATTTGCTGTCCTTGTGTGTGATGCTCTCTTCTCTTTCCTGTTTTGAAGAGTGGATAAAAGCTGGCCTTTGTGTCACATCCTATTTACTTGCAAGAAAAGGTCTTTTCTGCCAATACTTTCCCACAAACAAAAATACAAATAAAGTTTTGGAACAAGTGAAGCGGCCAGTCTGTCAAGAACACTTTAATCCCCCTTAGGCTTCTCCTAATCCCTTGTGACACCTTTCTGGTGGGCTGACGCATTGGGGAAATGACAGCTTCGTGCATGAGTGAGACGCAAATGCTCAGTAAAGGACAGGACTTGTCCAGATACCAGACAGCAGACAACCCATTCTCCCAATGGGAGGTATGAATGTCTCTGTGTCAATCAGCTCAGCATGCCGCTTTGAAGTAGTCAGAGAACAGATTGGATGGTAATTTTGGATGATGCAAATACCCATACCCTGGAAGACGGTGTGCTGCAGCGAAGCGTCTGCTGTGAACTGGCAGCAGGATGAGGTTGAATGTTTGGAGAAAAGGAACTTGACTGTTGGGCAGAAAACATTGAGAAATCACTGGATATCTTTCTGCTACTGAACAAGACAGTAAGCTATATGATATATGACAGAATGGGTTCTTCAGTTCGGACATGGAGTAATGCTCCTTGTCTTATGTTGTGTTCATTTGCATAACAAACCCACAGTTTTGAAGAAAGGTGCCTAAATGTTTTATTCACGCATCTGAAAATGGGTTGCTCTGTGACAGAATCAGGCAACAGTGTGGGGTGTGTGGGTGTGTAGTAAGATCTCAACAATAGGAGGGAAAAGTCATGTGCTTCTCTGTGAGAATTCGCAATGCATGCAACAAGTCCCTGCAAATTGGACTGTTTGGAAGTGTGACATGTAATAACAAGGAACAATTCACAACCTGCACCACAATAACATTAACATTAACAACATGGATGGAATAGGAAAACATATAAAACATACACAGAAACTTTCAATGACCTTAAGACTTGAGAGTGGAATTTAAAGGTTGCAACGAGAAAGTTAAAATTAACAACACGCTGCTGCAACAAGTATATGCTTCCTTACACATTTGTTCTGTTTTTGCTTTTTTATCACACTCGTGCTTTAGGTCATCAAACAGATTTTCATATCAAGCAAAGATAACCTGATTACAGTAAACCATAATCTGTAAACCTTTGAGACCCCCTAATGAATGCTCATCACTTCCTATTTTAATAGTTTTAGAATAGAATAGAATAGAATAGAATAGAATAGAATAGAAGTACTTTATTCCAAATATCATTAACAACATGTGTAAATATTTGGTGTAATTATTTACAACACATGTAAATAATGTATATTTGGTGTAAATGTAATTTACACCAAATATATTTTGATATGCATTAATACACACATTGGAAACCATCTTAGCACTACTGCAGAAACTAATATCTATAGCCTTCCTTATTTCTCCCCTTGAGGTACCACCAGTCAACACCAGAGAAAATAAATGGCACTTCTGGATGGACTGCTTCGCAAACGTCAAGTAGTATTTTGCCTCGGTATTTTAGCTTCCCAAGATGCATTTTCTTTGTTTCTTTGAATCATTTTTGATTTCCATTCCACAGAGAAATGTGTGTATATGCAAATCTGTGAATATTGAACCACGAACAGGTGGATGTCCTCTGTATACATGTAAGGTCAGAATTATTAGCCCGCCCTGATAAAATTAAATATTACTCTTCACATTTTTATGGAAATTACCATAAGAAAATCTGTTCATGCAAAGAAAAACCTCCATATGCTTTGATCAGCACGTTTTATTCATGTGCTGAATTGTAACAAGAAAATTGAACAATGACAAGATTTAAGCTCTTTCCTAAGTCTGCATGGGTATGAAAAATATACATTCCTAGTCTGTATTACAGTTACATTGTCTGAATTTTCCATCCATGCGTGAATTCGTTTGTCTACTCACCCATATTTCTTTCACTTCACAGATTTCATCTGCATTTATTTTTCTGAAAATCCTTTTGGCGAAATAAAAGCTGCTTATTCCATGCACACTTTTTTGCTATGACTACAGGCTAAACCAGAAAACAGGATTGTCCTTCTTTGTATTTACAGCAATAAAATATTGGTTTAAGTCATCACGAATGAATTTGAAAGAATTTGTATGCATTGTGCTCAGTTTTATTTTTAATTGTAAGTATGAAAATCAAATGCCAACTTCAGCATCAGTACTTGAGTTGTTAGCCATTAGCCAGTGTCATGTCGCTGTACGTCTTTTCTAAAAGTCTTCAAACAACCTTTTTGTCTTCTCTGGTACCAAGCATTGCTATTCAAACTAAAAGTGTGGGTTTCCTAAGTGGTAATTTAGCCTAAAATACTTCAGCTAAAGGTTTCAGAAGAATGATGACTCATAACTGTCATTCTTTTGGTGCATGTATTCTCTTTTGAGTCGATATTTCTCATTGCTTGAGGTCACTGCTTCTGCACTTTTAAGCATGCTTTTATTTTTCTCTGCCTATTTTTCCTTGTATTTTGCTCCTTGATCTCAGTCTGTGATTTTTCTGAAGCCTTAAATATTATGAAGTTTGCCAACCCCTCCAGGTTCCAGAGAGCTTAGCCGAGGTGTTGGACTGTTTGTTTCAATTTTTCTGGCTTTGGCTTAGACACAGACTTAAAACAGAAAGAGGGAAATCGAAATACAAAAAGGATATAAATGCAACACAGCACCGCAAAAACACAAATCTTACCAATTCATTTTGGTTTAATTTCCAATGTAAATATCTTAGTATACTTGAAAAAAGACAAAATTGACTTAAAATAGGAGTTTGTTTTAAATTGTTAATATTGGTGAAATTCCACTGGCAGAATTTTTAACTCATATCAAGACCTTTTCCCCATATTATATACAAAATAATCTGTCAATGGATCAAGTACTTTTTCATCAATATCAATGATTTAAAACAAGCAAAAAAGTTCATTGTAAGTTAATTTTGTCTTGTTTCAAGACAAAATTAAATCCTAGTATTTTGTAAATACTAGGATTTTTACAAAAATACTGAAAAGGAAACGCAAAAATAATTATGTTAATGCTTGACATGCTTGATTCAAAACCAAATAATGTTAATTTAGGCTATATCTTTGATTTAGTGTAAGACTCCACTGAGTGTTACACATTACAAATTATAATGTATAACTTCAAAAGTGATTTCCTCTGTTTTTTTATGTGCAACAGAAAAACAAGCTCCAGTTTTGCAGTTAAGACAATTTCTCTTTGCCTCAATGACTTCGCATGAGGTAACAACGTATGATGCAAATCTGACAGTTTGATTTTTACAATATGCTAAACTTCAGCAGCAGTTACCAAGTTGCTCCCAGGACTCAGAGCATCTCATTAGCATAAGTAAATATAACAATCCTCCCTGTTAGGAAAACAGCAACTCATTTCAATTTTTCCTCTCAGATGTCAAAATAGAGGACAACTGTTAGGGCGGATCGGCGCGATGTGCATTAACGGCGTGTCTTCAGCACGCCCCTCATCACTACCTCTTGATGTATGGTCATTAGGCAGGCGCTCCGTCATCAGGGCTCGCTGTGACTGTTGCAAATCAATCAAAGAGAAGGGGGAGCTCACAGGAGTTGATTGGAAGGGAGTATGGCCAAAAGGTGGTGATAATCAGTCAATCAAGCACACCCACATAAGAAAGAAATAGATTAAGTCCCCTTGAGTTAAGTATGGGAGCCTGGATTTAATCAACAACAAACCCTCCCCTTTAAAACGAGAAGCCAAGAAATGGATCATCACATCAGGTTGGATGTTCAGTCATCTTTTTATTTCTCCCTCTCTTCTGCTACTTGCCCCAGCGTATGTTGCTGGAATACATGCTTCAGACCAAGATTTCCACTCTTAACTTTTCAATTCTAGACACAACAGTTTTAAAGAGACGTTCAGATTATGTGTCTAAAGATTTGCAAAACTGCAATAAACAAACCTGTAGGGTAGGTGGGTAATAGTAATGTTTATTTTGAATAAAGTCTTGCAGCAAATTTTTCAGACCAAAGTTGAAATTATGTAGTTGTGCAAAGATAATGTACTTACATGTTATCCTATTGCATCATTCTCTTGGTAGTGATGTCTAGTTTTTAACACTGACAACTTTAATCAGTGTTTGGGGCATCTCCTTTGAAAATCTGACATGTTTAATCAATAACTCATGGAAATCATGAGCAGAAATTGTGCATATAATGGATTTGTTAATGTTTCAGCCTGTGTATTGTGAACATGTGAACTGTGTATTGTGCATTCATAGATAGTACTAAGCATACCTTTGTTATGATGGGCAGGTAATTGAGCTAATGTAGCCCTTCTGTAACCTCAAGCTAGTCTACTCCCTGACCTCTGACCACTCAGAGCATTTTTAGACTCTCTTCTGTAAACCTGAGAGATGGTTGAGTAAAAATCATCAGTTTCTGAAATACTTCACTATTATTTAATTATCTTTTCCAATCCATTCTGATGCTTCGTTGGAACTTCAGGAAGTCTTTCTTGTGTCTAGAAGCCTAAAATTATAAATAATAAATAGACTGTGACTGTCATTCTAAATAAAAAATGCATGTTTCTTCTTTATTGTGGTAAATTAAGGTGAAATTTGACTGGAAGCCTTTAAAATGCTCCATATACGAGACAAAATCCCCACCTTTTCCAAGTAGACTTAATGTGGGAGGAACGTATTAATGTTTAACTCTAAACAAGTTAGAAATATTGGCTTGATCCACCTTAAATGTTGCTCAGGATTGTAACCCTAATTGGATCATGAAACAAACATGAAGTCGAGGATCTCTGTGGGTATAACTGTTGCAAAATCGATTGGAAATCAATACAGGTTTGATTAGGAAAAGCATGGCCAATGTAATGTGACTTCTTTTTCATCTCAGATTCTGCTTTCACCTGCATTTTTTTGCTGCATAATATTCTAGTTCTCTCTTTTTTTCCCCATCACATTTTCTAGCAACTGGACATGGATATTCCAACAGTAAAGGAAGTGCCTCT
This sequence comes from Xiphophorus maculatus, assembly GCF_002775205.1. NCBI lineage: Eukaryota > Metazoa > Chordata > Actinopteri > Cyprinodontiformes > Poeciliidae > Xiphophorus > Xiphophorus maculatus. Next base: position 3,476,676 of record NC_036463.1, read on the forward strand.
TTAAATTAACACAAAGCAAACAATCCAAGGCAGGCGCACACAATGAGTATCTGTACAATTCAGCCAAGTCATTACAAAGTACATTCACCAGTAAAACAGTCCAACAATTCACATTCAGTATATTATGAGGGTCTGTACAATAGGAAGCACAAAGCCAGGGTGATTGAAAACAGAAATAGTATAAAAGAGATGACAGTCAGTATGCATGGCACCTAAACACATTTATATGATCCTCCATGGAGCATTTTTCCACCAGTCTGCTGTATTCTAAAGACTATATTATGTGCAGTGAGTTTCTTTTAAACAGTTATTCTTCATATTCCAATAAAATTTTCAGTCAGACTAAGTAATTTCCTTGACTTCACCTGAAATGGCTGCTGTGTCTCTTTGAATTGCTGCCACTCCTAAAGCTTTTGGCTGATAGCTCCAGAGGCAGGTGGCCACTCAGCCTTATATTTGTTCAGCAGACAAATTGGCAGGAATAGCATAATTGGCATGGTGCTTATGTCTGAAGTAAGATTAAATGCTGGAAATGTGCAGCCGGCTCTCTTTGTCCATAAACAGAGAATTTTATCTGTTATGTTTTATTGTTGAATAGGGTTGTGAGTAGACGCTGCCTGCACCGGCTGCACTCAGTTTTTTTTTTTTTTCCTTCTGAGAATGTTCATAACAAGTGGTGCTGTTTTTGGAATTTACTGGTAGCAAGATAACGGTATTGATGGACTGCAGAGGTTCTTTGTAATGGAATCCATTTCAACCTATAGTGATGAAAAGACTGAATGACTCGGTGATTATTCTGTTGGTAGAATTCATATCTACAATTTGCGGCTGGCTCTTTACATCAAGTGTGTTATCGCTTTTCTTAAACTTTTACAGTCAGGTAGAAATCTAATAAAGATGCATTCTTCTGTTGCCTCATATGGGAATGTTTTAGATTATACAAAGAAGACACTGGAAAGACTAATGAAAAAAGATGTTTCATTTTGGTAAAACATTCAACACAACCAAAATGGCCTGGTGTGAACATCTAATATGCAATACCGCACTTAACAGGGCAAGCAATTACTAGAATTTGATTTATTGGTATTCAGATGCAATAAAATATGGATACCCTTTATCAGACAGTCGTTGACATTTCTGAATTAAGGATTTAAAGGAAAATATCAGCACCGTCAGGCTCTGCTGTGGCTCTTGTCTCTAAGAGTTCTTTGAGGGGATTACCCAGGCCCTTCAAAGTATGAGGAAATTTACATGTTCATGTCTAAATGTGCTGCATAAGAATAAATGTGCTTTAGTGTTGGTGCTTTTTGAGCGAGAGCTCACACAGGAAGCATGACATGCTTGTTTCTCATCTCTGCACTTTTCCAATAATACCAGCCATAGATTATATATAGTAAATTTGATTTGTCTCAGTGTGTGGAGGTCAGTCACAGCTTTTGTTTTTTTGACTATTCACACGCTTTTGTTATTGATTTCATCCAGAAAGTCACTAAAACACCTGGATCATCAACAGGTAATATTAATTCAGCCCCCCTGCCCGTCACCTGGCAACCCAAACTGAGCTCCAGGATGTTTGGTCAGCTGGTTTTATCGCTGTATGCATTGTTCATTGGCTGCTGGAAAAGTTGGTGACTTACCTTACAGAAACTACTTGCTGCTTTCTTGTTGGTTGTGCAGGTGGCTCTACTTCTGCATAGTTGCACATCAGTTTGCAGCCATTTTCAAATGTGAATGAAAATGTTGAGTTGGGGGCGTGGTCGGCAGCAGTTTATCTGAATTTAAAGTTGATTCAAGTCATTCTGAAAGGAGATTAAAAAGGGCAGAACTGGACAGAATAAAATCTGATTATCTAAGAATAATTTTGTGCAAAACATCTATTGAATATTTTTGTGTGACCTATTATTTTTTAATAATAAAAGATGTGATTAATGAAGACAACAAATATTTAAAAGATTGAAAAAGGGAAAAAGTGTAATATACGTTTAGATTTGTTTAGAAACAATATCAAGCAACAATAATCAATTCAGTCATTATATATTACTCTAATTCTTCCTCTCTGAAATTGTATTTTTTCATTTTGACCTCTCAGTTGTGATTAGATGTGACATCCACTGATTGGCTGTACAGCTGTGATCCTAAGAGCCAGCTTAACTTTCATTACCAAAATGAGCAGAATTACCGCTTTGTTTTGCAGAAGTAACATTATTCGCACGGATTTCTGTCGGGTTTGATTTCTCCCTCAAATCTGTTGCCTTCCTGTAATTGACTTAGGCACCTGACAAGTGGCACTGGCAGTAAGTGGTTTGGCTGTAAGTACCAATTAGCTTGTGAATACAAACAATGTAAGTCTAGTTGTTGGCAAAGACTTTGCTGAATCTTCACTGTGAGAGTGGGAGAGAAGCGACGATGAAAACTTTTGTGCCTGCTAGTTTGAGCTTGGAGTGTTCTTTTTCTGTCATGTGGCCTTGGAACCTCAGACTCTGCTGATTACTTTTATCTCCACAGAAATGCATTTCCACCTGCCAGCTGCCAGCCTCATACCAGTCACCTATTCCACTAGTCTTTAATAAAGTCGCCCATAGAGACTGGGAGATAAACACAATCCCTTGTTTTGATGCCCTATAGATGAAATGGATTTCTCAAAGTCTTTGTGGAGATATGACAACACAACAAGGTGGCAGAGGTTATATATCAAGTTCATTATAAAAGCTGGGATGCCTCTGCTCTCACCAGTATGGTTCTCAACGTCATTATCATAGATTGTTTTTTACTCCACATCTCTCCCGCTGTCCTGCATTTCGTCCGGATGTATGTTAAACTTGAATCAGTTCAGCTTTGTAGCTTAACAAAAGGAACTCTAATTGGGGTAAAGCTTTATGCCAGGAAATATATAATTATTACATTTAGACATTGCAGTAATATGCTTCAACAATTATTTGAATTAGTCAACAACTTAAATGCTTGTGTTTTTTTACAGCCTCTTAATTTTACTCAGTAACAGAAAAAACGTGACTTATTTAGATCAAGTTTCTCCAATACACAAACCAGAAACAGAATTTTAACAAATTTTGATAACTTTTTTCATGCAATAAGTAATTTTGAAGAACCACTAGACTCAGATCACTCAGTTTGATGACCAGTTCTGCAGCACAGCAGCTTCCAGCAGGCAGTACGTGTTTCATGCTGACAGGGTGTCGTAAACAGCGCTGGTCTTTCATAATAGGATGCTGCTTCCTTTGGCTTTAAGATTTCCAAGAGCACACTATTCCTAATAAAATGTAATGCTTTCTGAGTAAATTGGACATGTCTAAATTCTCTTAGCTATTGTTGAAACGTAAGGATTTATTTGCTGTGAAAGGAGAAACAAAGATTGAGAGAATTTCTCAACAGAAATGCTGAAAAGAGGGGCTTCGGCTAGTTTTTTCTCCAAACGTTTTACTATTTCATAATTCTGATTAATGCACATAAAAACATAGATTCCTCAAAATATAACAATTCTACTCCTGTCACTGCTGAGTGATTAGATGTGCTTTGTAGGAATTCTTTAAGGTTTATGTTGATATGTCGTCTTTGCATTTCTGAATTAGACAGAGTGTGTTGTTATGCAAAGCCTTTGTACATTTAAAAAAGTTGATTGGAAAAATTCCTCTAAACTGTATTCCTGATGGAATTTGTCTATAAATTTCTTTGACTCCTCTAAACTTGATTTATTTATCTTAGTCTAATCCAGCTTTTCCTAGTGTAAACAAAGCCACATGGAGATGCCTCACAATGCCTGCACTTCCTTACGTTAAGCCTGTAACATTTATGTAATAGCATGCAACCTGTTGACACTTTTATCACCAATAGATTTTGGAAGGCAATAGCCTGTGAATGCATCATTGGTTCGAATTTTGCGGTTCATGATTTATTGACTCTTGCAAAGGAAGTCAATAGCTAAATTAGCAGTCTGTCTAAAGGCAAAATTACATTTATGAGGTGGAGTGCTGCTGCTGAACTGAAGTGGATATATGCTTTTAGCAGATATGGATTTGGATTGTTGTTAAGTAATAACTCTAATTATTTGACCTGAAATCATAAATTTAGAGTTGGGAATTGATTATCCAACTCAGGCTAGCAGTGGAACATGAATTTTTCTGCGAAAGTGACAATAAATCAAAAGAGAGTAGGCATGCATAGGCTGGAGTACACCAACAAAGCAAGAGGGTAATAGGATTCTCCCTCACTGCTGCTGTATGCAAACAATGTCCAATTCATTTTCCTTTACACTCTGTAGGTTGTGTTTTTTATTAGTTATATCTAGCCTCTAATTAAATACCTGATTCATTGGGATCTATGACTCCTTATCTAATTACAGGCTGGATATTTACAACGAAAAGGACAGCCGGCTCATCAGGAGTCAGGCCCAGAATAAACAGCAGCTCTCTAATTGGAAATTTATTTAGTAGTTCAGGTTTTGATTAGAAGTGGCCCTCAGACCTTTCGACATGTTAAATACCCACTGTCAGCATTTAAATAGATATTGAATTTAGACTGTTATTAAACATCCGCTTAGATGCACTTTAATATGTATTTTTTAAATTTACTCATTAGCCAGGAGAAACCTTCACAACATTGATCTGCAGAGGAAGTTATCAGTCTTTATACACAGTTTGGGAATGTATGGAAAAGGAAGGAATTTTAAGTTTTTTACAGGTCTGGATAAGTAAGAAAAAGAAAAGGAAATAGTTTGTAATTATATTTGCAATTCCATCCATTAATCAATCCATCCATCCATCCATTGCCTTTTTCTGTAACCATCTATACTACATGCATTCATTGAAGCCACTCAATATATTATAAATATAACATCATCACATCATCAGTGTTTGCAAGATTAATTTAGCAGAGTACTATTTGCAGAGCAATAATTGTTAGTAATTGTTATGAACTTGCATTTTAATGCTGATGCTATGATAGCCAGTTGGACAGGACCTCACGGCTGCAGGTTTTATCGTAATGAACATTTGCATTCTTTGTTTGAAATGGACAAAATGAATTGAAAACTCCTGGGTTCAGCTCCCGGTCTTGACGTGCACCAAATGGACTCAGGCCATGTATCTAGATTACATCTAGATTACATCTAGATACATGTAATCTACTGCTGTATTCATTGTACAATGGCTGCTGGAAAAGACATGTTTTATTGTTGACTTACTATTCAGAAACTACTTACTTCAATCGTGTTGGTTGTGTAGGAGGCTCCACTTCTGCTTTGTAAAGATGCATGGTTGTATAATTGCAGCCATTTTCATGTGCGATTGAAAACGTATTTCTTCAAAGAAGCATAATGAGTCATCTGTAGCAAGAGTGAAGCTGCTGTGTGAGAGCCTCACCATATGTTGCAACTATATCAACATCGCTGTATGTGTGTAATATTAATATTGCAAAGGATTGCTTGAAATTGAGTAATTGCTGAGTAATATAATACAGCTGCAATGAGGGAATGTTAAATAGAGCTTCACAGCAGTAGATTTCCCAACCGGACATAGATTACCGATATGCCTGAAAAGGAAAATATGGGACAGAAAGCAGTGGGGAAATTTTGAATTTATGGTTATAACACTTATTTCAAAAAATATCTTCATTGTCTAATTTTCTAATGTTATGCAGCCATATTTGTAGTCATAAAACTAGCAGCTAAAGTAGCAGATAGAGGTCAAGCTAAGGAAATGCTAAACAGAAAAGCTCCTGCACAAGGCTTCATTATAACAGGGTGGTCTCTTTAAGACTGTCACACTGGACCAGTACCTCATAATGATAGATAGCCTCTATATTTAGATTACTGTGAAAGTAGACTGTCTTGTCCTTCCTTCTATCCTGGACTCTAAAACATTGTCCCAATTTGAACAGTGTACTGATTACAGAAGCGACTATTGAAAAAGATCAAGAAATTATCAGAATGAAATTATATGAGACATGATAAATGAAAGACGTTCAAACTTTGTGTGTCTCCATTTGTTATAGTATTCCAGCCATTTTAGCTCCTCTAATGTCATAAAACCAATCACATGTAAAGGTTGGCTCTAGTTCAATTTCAATATTGTTTATTCATCTATATTAGGATAAGAATTAAAAACAACATAGCTAATTTGTACAGTTGGTCTTCTGGTTATATGAAATAATAAAAACATTGTACAAAATCGTGTTTGATGCAGAAATGTCTTCTTTTTTTAGAGCCGTTCAGCTTCATTATGCATTTCAGGGAATTAGTCTAACTGGTCCTAATTTACAATAGTCACTTGCTCAGCGGGGCTGCACAGTGGCTAGATAGTAAGCACCATCACCTGAAGATCAACAAGATCTAGATTTAGTTTCAGATTTTCTCTGTGCATGTGGAGCTCTTAAACTTTTAAGTGAGTTTATTTTTTTGCTACCCTTAAAGGGTTTGTGTAACCATTAGCGATGGCCCAGTTACAGGAAAGAAATACACAGACTTCATGGTATTGCAGTGTTAAAATGTAATATTTTGAACAAAAATGTGCAATTAAAAAAAAGAATCAGTGCAACTTGTATTATTATTACTGCTAAAAAAAACACACATCTTGAACTGTTCCTAACATAGATTATAATAATGTAAGAAGTTTGATTGTTTATGCTTTCTACCCCATTGGTTTTGCTAAGTACCATTAAAACACAGGAGCTGATGATTGTCAGGTATTTAGCATTTGTAGCTAGCTTTCAGTAGGTTGTTTATTTTACCAATAGACAGTCTAACTCATATATTGTTCGAAAGGTTGTTTGATTAACAGTGATTTTTTTGTTGCACCATTTCACTCAGTTAATAAAGTACTTATATTTAATAGTATGAGCATGCCACCTTTATTTTGAAATTCAGCTTCACTGGAAAAATGTAAAACTGTTTCCCTGCTGAGCTTTTGGCATAAAAGTCTTAATCCTCTTGGTATCAATAATGGCTGAACCAATGGTTTAGCTTCTGCTTTATTCCTATGGGTTCTGGTTAGAGAAAAAAGGGAACACTTGTAAGGATTTCCTTCAAACCTTTAATCTCTAAAGATGCAGTTCTACAGGGATGCTTGGGCATAGTAGCGCCTTAGAGAGGTATATTGAATAATGTGATGCCTGAGTTTGATGTTTGACCGATTTTTAAAGGGGAGGAATGTGGGCCAGAGACCACCATGCAGTGAATTAATCCTGTAAAGCCTCCTACTCTATGGAGTTCAGAGCTTCTACATAAAGTACAACTTATTGAGATGCAACTCATAGCCTTTTTCTCTTCATTAGTTTCTTTCCTGAGGAGGAAAATGTCCATGGCTCTCCCAATTTTTCTAAGTGGTGAATAGAATTATAAATGTTTTGTATTCTAAGTAGCTTTAAATGTCCATGGCTAAAATGTTTATACTTCTTGAATGTTTAGAGCTCTTTTCAATCCATTATCTAACAATAGAAAGATGGATGGAAAACCTGTAGAGGCTGCAAAAAACTATTGTCTGGGGTAACAGTTCACCTTCCAGCTGAACAACAACCCCAAACGTACATCCAGAGTTATAATATAATGGTGTACTGTAGATCAGTGTTTCTTTACCCAGAGTTCCTCTTGTTTTAGATGCTCCATCATGCCTGGTTCAAATGATTGAAGCTCAAGGAAACACCTAACTCTTGTAAGTTGGTCCTTTCAATATGCAGACATAAATCCATTGGGAATCAGATATAGAACTAAAAGAGGTGTGTGAATAAACGGTTTCTATAGAATATGACTGAGATTTGAAAGAAAGGAGATAAATTCAAGGTTTGACGTGTGCAAAGCTGGTAGAGACATCAGCATAAAGAGTTCTTCTGTAATTACTCTAAAACCTGATTCTACAAGGTATGAGTCAGGACCGTTGAATGCACATGCATGATATACTTTTTACATTTTATTTATGAAAGATTTGAAACCCATGTGATTTTTTTTCCACTTTACAATTATGCTCTACATATTGTTGGTCTATGTTTAAAAACCTACTGAAATAAATAGAGGCTTGTGGTTGTCTCATTAAAACGTGAAAAGGGTATGAAGACTTTTACAAGCTGTATTTTCCGTCGCAACATTTCAGTTGAGAGTGATTGATTTAAAAAAAAGAACATTTAAATGTTTTAGGAACATCTTGTCCTCTGCATTCTAAAACCTCTTCTTTGTCTGCTTTCCATTCAGCTTCACTCAAACTCGGATAAAGGCGATGGATCCGTCCGATACATTCTGAGCGGAGAGGGAGCCGGGTCTATATTTATCATCGACGAGGTGACGGGTGATATTCATGCCACCAAGAGCCTGGATCGAGAGAGGAAAGGACATTATGTCCTGCATGCACAAGCCTTGGACCGCAACACGCAGGAGGCCCTGGAACCGATGTCGGAATTCATTATCAAAGTCCAGGACATCAACGACAATGCACCTCAATTTCCAGATGGACCCTTTGTAGCTACGGTGCCCGAGATGTCTGAAGTGGGTGAGTAGTGCAGCTTAATAACCTGGAGCCACAGAGAGCATGATTGCCCTCTCTTGTCAATTGCAATAAGTCAGAGAGAGAATGAAAAAGATGGTCAGAAATGAACTTGAGTGGTTTTATTTGCTACTTTTTATGTAACACTCATGCCATCATTACATTTGTGCTCTGCAGTAAAAAGGGAAAATATCAAGGGAGGACCCTTGGCTTTCACCCCTGTGTATAATTTAAAACTACTCAGAGTAAAATGTCCCAGTGGAAAAGATGGTGTTAATGTGAAAAAGTGCAATCAAACATTTACCCTGTGCTGCATTTTGGTTTGACAATCTTCTCCAGTATGTTTGATCTTTTCTAAGCCCGAGTCCGCTTTTTCATCTCTCTCTCTTTCTCTCCCTCTCGGGTGGGCAGGTCTTTATGAGCACTCAATAGTACCTCCACCATCACCACTGTAGAGTACCCCCACACTACAGAGGAATGTAAAGCCTCTAGCCTCCTTTGCTAAGACAGCCACTCTTCGCATGCCCAAGCATCATGTGGCAAAACATCCATGTTTTATTTCTTTTTTTCTCTGCTTCTGTTTATAGCTTGGATGAACAAAAGCTGCTGCTTTTTTTGTTGTTGTTTTTTTTTTTTCTTTCAGTCCAGTGGATTTTGCCTCACGGCGCAACAGCTTTAAAGTATGACGGTCTAATACTTTAAAATGATATGTTGCTTGGCCCGAACTGCAGCCAAACTGCTGTCAGAGTGATTTTGCTTCAAATGCAACATAAAGAAGCAGGTTTGTGGAACTGACAGTGAGGTGGAAGCGTCCCGTTTATTTCTGTCCTGTATGAAATCACCCACAGAAATATATGAGGGAATGAACGGCTTCATTCCCTCATAGAGGAGATGCAGGAATCCGATTAAACATGCAGAGCTTGACAGGTCTGTCAGAGCCCTCTTTATATACGGTCAATATCTATGGTTGCTCTCATGAATATTCATGAGAGCAAGAAGCCAGGCCTGATGCACAGAGCTCTGCTTGTTACTGTGTAGGTTTCTGACTAAAGCATGTCAAATAAATGTTTCATAATCGCAGGTGATAAATATTTAGGTGTTGGTTTAGGGATAATGTGTTGGCTCCAGGGGAGAGAATCATACATTTTTAACCAACTGTGAAAGAGTTTAATTTTTCTATCCTGACCTCTAGTTTGCTAAAGTATTTATACCACCTCTGCTTTATTACATACATGATGATGTTGGAACTACAAATTTACAAGTGCAGTGCTGGAAGACAATAGTTTGGCCATTTAAGTATTTATTCAGCTTTGTTGGTTACTTTTTTTGTCACAGTTCAGATTATTAAACAGATTTTAATAACAGATAACTTGAGTGGATAAATTCACCGCCAGGTGAATTAATTAAATGTCATTTAATTAAGAAGTCAAGCAACACCAAGAACTGCATATTCTCAGACCTGTTGAATCAAGACTGAGTTAAATCAGGGTTTCTGCAGCTTTTACTTAAACTCGAATGTAAGAGGTTTTAAGACCACTGTGAATGAAACTTAAAACTTGTATCACAACAGAAATATACAAAATAAAACCGCAAAATTGTATGTTGCATTAGTGCCTGGCGTTTTAGTAAGAAATGCATGTAGAATTGTATGGGTTGACAACAGAGGTGGAGAAGAAAGTCATCCAGCCAATTTAAACTATTTAGCTAGCTAACAAGGGTTTGTTAGCTGCTAGTTAGCGATAGCCGCAACCGACTTGAGTCACACAATGCAGTGAAGATGTTTTTGTGCGACTCAAATGTTTGCTTGACAGAAAAGTCCTGCGAGAAAAATAAACTACATAGAGTACAAGGTTAAATAGTTTTTCTTAAACTCAACAGTTTGGTTTTGTAATTTCAGCCACTTGGTGTGAACACATACTGAGAGACCTTGTGTGAGATTTAAATGCACACTTCCCAAAGTCTTTGCTTACATAGAAATATGCAGTCACAGCAGTCTCACAGCACGCTCAGAACAGTGGCACAAATGTAACACCATAAAGCTTTTAACTAAATGCATAAAAAGTGAGGGTGTTTAATCCTGTCACTGGGAAAAGTGAAGGGTGTTAAATATGGATGTGACATCTGTGCGAAGGTGACACCAACGACTCAATTGCAGTTAATGGCGGCGTTACCTTAAAAAAGACGTGTGTGCTTCAAAACCATCCAATATGTCCGAAATGAAACAATTCTGCAAAGACAGGAGAGGCTAAATTTCTTCTGTCATGTAAGAAACACTTAATGGCAGGTGATGTTGCACAATTAGTTACTTTGTTAGTTACTTTTCACATGGAGTGGATAGTTTGCTTCCCTAAATGAATAGAATTATCATTTAAACACTTTTGTTTGTGCATTCAGGTTCTTTGATGCAAACATTTTGTGTCCTGAAAAACATGTAAATGTGGCAAACGATAGCTACACACAAATGTCTGTAAAGGCTCAACCATTGCTTTCACTGTGCAGGATTCCCTTTCAAACTATGTTAAAGTTTAAGATTGTAGGTGTCAATACTTCAGAATGTCTGTTTTCTTGAAGAGTTAACCTCTCAGTTTTCATCCTTACATATTCCAAGGTTCTGACACAAACTCAATCATCAGTTGCATGTGATCAACTCAGTCACCACTAACATCCCAAAGAAATAAGTCAGCATCAGTAATGGGTAAAACAATTATCCTATTGGCCTGCCCCATTATACTTTTGCTCGTTAAAGTAAATCGACTTCAGCTGAGTGTCTTCAGCATCAAATCGGCTGTAACAATCAACTGTCCTCACACTCCAGAGCACTAATCCCCCCACCACATTTGTCAATACTAAATCTCCTAAGTGTAGGAATGGGCTGCGTTGGACTGTGGCAGCTAATTGCTTGTGATGTTCCTTTTCCCCTGTCTTAAGTGATTAGCTGGGCACATGTCAGGTAGTTCAGCTGCATGATCTTTTCTATATTCACTAGGGCCATAGTGTTGTAGTGAGTACTGGTTTAAAGGGGATCAAGTCAGCAGTAGTTGTTTTCCAACAGTGGTTTAAAGATGCATTCATCATATGTGACAAGATGAAGGACGATTGTAGGATCATAAGATCGAGGGAGAGTAATCTGCGTCAACGCAGTGTCAAGAATTTCAATCAGAAATATTGATGCACTTATTGGATTTAAGCTTGTGAGTGGAAATGAAAACATCAAAACACAAAGGAAGATCTTGAGAATGGCTAAAGGAGTGCTAGGCTAAACACCTGAATATATTGCTCTTAACCAATTGCCTGTTATTTGGTACTCTTGCCTCAAGCATGAACTTTTTTAGCATATATTTGAAGTTTGTTGGAAACAGAATCCTTATATATTGATGGTGTTAAAAGAAAACATATTAAACATAATCTACTTAGGTCCCACTCTGGATATCTGTCAGCTTGGCAGTATTAGATTTTTTTCTAAAGTGTAAGTTGTTGAAGATCCTGTTGACTAGAGCAGCGGTGTCCAACGGCGACTGTCCTGCATGTTTTAGGTGATTTCCTGGTTCAACAAAACTGAACTTAATGAGTGATTAATTAGTAAGCCTCTGCAGACCTTAGTGACATACTGAGGGGGTCAGTTGAATTTGAATTAGATGTGTTGGTGCAGCGACAAATCTAAAGATACAGGATATTGACAGGACATATTAACGACTCATAAACTCTCCACTGAGCCCAACCACCAAAAGTCTTTAAGGTGTTTTTGGTATCACAATACAATTTTCTGAAGTAAGTTAAAATATTTAGAAGTATTTCCATGCTGGTACTCATCGTAAAACCCAAATCAGTACTTGAAAAATAACTGAAAGCAGATCTCTCCAAAAGAACAGCTGTTTCCTTTATAAATGTATGTTTTATCTTATCTAAATGACACCTAGTTTTGACCTATAAAGTCTCAAATAACATCTCACTGGGGGTTCATGTCAGTGTAGTGGATTTTTTTTCTTTCACCCTGATGTTAAAATTTAAGCTTAACGCTTGATTCTGGTTGCAGGAGGATGATAAGAACCTGCGATCCGTTTTCAGAGACCAGCTTTGATTTTAAAAGACCGTTATGCATCTCAGTGCTATCGCTGACTTTAGTAAGTGCCGAAGAAGTGGATAAATTGATGTTTGTCAGTAGGTGTGATAAGTGGATGTAAAAATGTGAATGGAGTAATCTGTATGAGCTGAATTAAATACACATTTAAAATGCAGTTTTGAAAGAAATTAAGAAAAGATAATTAATTCTGATTTTTACAGCAGTTTGGCTTTAAAACCTGCTATTGACCACATTCTGGTTTTTTGCTTTGCAATATAGCAGTTCAAGGGCTGAGTAGATGCATTGAACAAGTCAATGTGTGAATGGGCTATCTTCAGCTGAAAAAAAAACCAAAACTGATTTTTTTTGTACAAAAAGATTAAAGATCAATAGTCGGCATGCAACCTCAGCTATCACTACTAGAAACTACTGATCAAGCCTGAAATCTGGGTGTAGTCATGGAATTAGATGTGAACATCCAGAGAAAAAAAGACAAGTACACAAGGCACAAAATACAATGTATGGGAACATGAAAAGTATTACACATGCTTAAAAAACCTAGCAGGACTTGGATTTGTCTTTGTTATAAAATAAGCCTCATTTCTTCATGTTCTGCTAAAACGTGTTCTTTAGAAACACCAACTTACGCGTCAACATGAGAGACAGTGTGGTGGCATCTTTATCTCTGAAAACACGCTAAGATTCTACAACGTTGTGTGTTTCTGTTGTTTTCTTACACTTGAAACTACTCAGAGTAAAACCTGCAACTACAAACGCTTCCATTTTTAATCCCATCCAATCCAAACTCCAAAGTAGAGAGTAAACAACAGGCTCCTCACAATGAGTCAGTGTTAATGATGTTGTTGGAAAATATTTTGAAAATTCCCAAATGAAGGCCTATTTAATTTGCTGCAACTAAAAATAAACACAGAAAATACTACATTCGTTTTATTCACATAAACATAATTTTCCTCTTTGGGCTGAGTGTGCTTCTATTGAAAAACACAAAAACATGTTTGTTGTTTTTTGTTTTCTGTCTCTCCCAGAGACTGTAAAAGGAGGTTTTAATGAGGTGAAAAGTTGATTGTATTTGATTATGATGCACCAGGGTTTTTCTCATACCTTCTTCTTTTGTTATTTTGCTTTATTTTTGAGTAATAGTTTATAAAAACAGGCACACAGAACATTGAATTTAATGACTACAAACCTTTTATTATTATCATCATGTTGGCTCTAAATATAAAGCACTATGGCTGATTGCACATTGCCATTTAAATGCTTCTTTTTTTTTTTTTTTTACATATATAAGACTTTCACAGATAACCTGTCATAAAATCAAGCTCATCTACCTCCTCCCTGTGGTCTGAAGAAATGCACCACTCCTGGTCAGAAACAACCAATCAGAGCCAGGAGGAAGGCCTTAGTGCTGGCAATCATGTTCATGTACACGCTGCACCTGTACTGATGGCAGAGAAACAACTTACTGTTCCAGGAAAACCATTTATCCACTGTCATCGTGACCATGCTAACTAGCTGTAGCGTAGCAGAGTAAGGGGGAGGATGGTGTGAGTAGCGCATACAGAGGAGTAATTAGCAGTGCTAAGACCCACCTCCTGGCTCTGACTGGTTGTTTCTCATCGTGTTATTCTGTCGACGGCATTAGGGCCACTTGGAGAAAACTGAGGAGCTTGATTTTTTTTTTTCACAGTCGTAGCAACAGTATTAACAAATTTGTAAAAAAAAACATATTGCCTATAAAGGTTATTTACTGCAGCTTTAAGTGTATGTGTGAATATCTAATGAATGCACTGTTATGTAACCTGCATAGATACTGTTCATTAAAGATGAATTCATAAAAGCAGGAGTAAAGATGTCTGTGTTAAATATTGGATTCTAACTTTTATTCATTTAGAACAAATTTAGATTGCAAAGCAATAACGGAGTTGATGATTTCCACTAAAACCATCCCTGCATGGTTGCTTGCATTCACAGCTAACCAGCATGCTGTGCACTGTTTATGATTTATGGTGGCTGCCATTGCACTCTGCTCCACCGGGTAACTGAAAAAAGGGAAAAAAAATCACATCTGGTAGGACTCAGAGGAGTTTCACTGTGTAATTTCCAAAGAAGCTCAGGAAAGCAAGGCGAGAGTCCAGGGAGCTGCATGACGCATCATGCAGCTTACGTCAAATCACACTGTAGTGCTTCCATATATAAATACAGCAGTGCATCAAATAAGCCAGTTGTGCAATTACAGCGCACTCATCATGTGATTAAAAGGGGTCAATGAAGCCTGTAATACCATGTGAGCAACACTTGGTGTGTAAAATTGAACCTCAATTGCTTTTACAATGAGCTGCTAAATAAAAGGTCAGCATTAGTTCAGCCTTTTAATCACCTGTCTTTGTTTTATGGTGCTTTTTAAATTTCTAAACGTAATTGCATCCATAATATTTTCTCAGTTGAAAAAGGCTATTAAAAACATTCTCAACAACTTGCATGTGATGGAGGTCATGCATTGTACAAAATAATTTTTTTAATGTTCCCATTACATATTCAAAAATCTTTTTTTTCTTTAAATGATTTATTTTCTGATCAGATGCGCTGGAGCTGTTGACATACATTCCTTATGGGCTTCTTTTTTTTTTTTTTTTTTTTTTAATTTTGAGCTTTTAATTTCATCTGTTTTTTTCCAAGATGAAAGTATTATACAACAAAAATCTGCAATGATTTTTTCAAAAACAAAATCTGGGTCCACAAGATTGACGATTTTTCATAAGCTCCGACTATTTAAGATATTGTTTTTCTTTGCACATTGTACCTCCACCACAGTCTCAGTGCAGGCATCAATGAACCTCAGAGGATTTTTCCCAGCCATATGTTAACCAGTGTAGAAAAATAATAAATCAGCATGTTTGCTGAGTAGCTCCTTGTTTCTTTACATTACACAGGGTGACTTTGTTTAAAGTCTGACTAGTGTTTAAACTATTCTCTCTCCAGCCATGTGACCTTAAATCTTCTGGGATCTTAATGTTCTAGATGTGGTTGCTAGGAGATTTCAAACCAATGCACAGTTATACACGAGTGTTACTACATTGCCATTAGAAAACCTTTTACAGAGAAAGCAGGAAATCACTTTTGCTTCTCTTTTCTTCTATTTTTAGGTACATCCGTGTTGCAAGTCACAGCGACAGATGCTGACGACCCAACCTACGGAAACAGCGCCAGGATAGTCTACAGTATTTTACAAGGACAGCCATATTTCTCAGTGGACCCCAAAACAGGTGCCGTATTCCTGCTTGCTGGGAATAAAATATTGAAGTAAACGCCTATTTGCACAGAAGCACTAAAAGCAATGTCCAAAAGTATTATCACCATTGAATTTCTTTACATCTTGGCAACTACAAACCTGAATGTTTTTACTGGGACGTTTGTGGTTCACTGACAATAGCAACAGGTGACTTTCAAAAATGTTTCTGACTTGAAAAGCAAATTTTTTATTCAGCTCCTGTTACTCTGATGATTCTTAATAAAATCCAATGAACAGCTAAGAGGTTGTGTTACATTCATAGCTCAGGTGGAACAATATGCAGACGAGATAATTATTAGTTTGCTATCTAGAAATCTGGAAAATTTGCCTTTTCAGAGATTTTTCAGTATATAAAATATTCAAAAGAAAAAGCATTCTGACAAGCTGATTAGCTAAGTGCAAAGCTACTTGACATGCTACTGGTTAGCATTGGCAAATCAGACAATCTAGTGGATTGAATGCAGGAGCAGAAATAAGGTAAACTGCAGATATTAGATTCGGTGGTAGTGCCAATATGGTTTCTAACATGGACATTGTGTATATTTAGCGTTTTAACTTAAAATAGGCAGTTTTAGTTGTTTTTAGAGGAGGTCTCATGGTAATTTAAGCTGATGGAAGATGACTGTTGACCCCCTCTTGACAATACAATGTTTGCTGCACATTGCATTGTTCTATCATCTAAAATGGTAGTAAAATACAACATAGATTGTTGTAATGTAACCCAGTGAGAAAAAGCCTTGGGTAAAAATGCTCCTGTAAGGTATTGTACAACTATTGTTGTTTAACTCTTAAAACGTAAGAAATCTTTGCTGTGGACGTTCCGGTGCTATTTTCACCACATCTGACATCATAAACGTTAAAGCTACATAGTGCAGTTATGGCTGAGTCATAGAACCGCTTTATTGTGTAGCATGCGAACCTCACTGTGGACCATAAGTAAGTTCTCTTGGGACTGCGCAGACATTTGCAGAACTCTCTCCAGAAAGCCATTGTTTCCTGTTCAGCGGTGCTCAGTCTTTTAAAGTTCATCCTTTGTTTGAGAGGCCTCTTCTATAATCCATTAAACATTAATAAGCCTTCTAAGGTACAAGACATATAACTTTTATACGATGTAAAAAATGCAACATTTTCAGCGTGTATACGTCTTTTTTATTTCTTATCTCTCTAAACCTTACACTGTCCTTTGTCCTGCAGCTGCTCTTGCATCTAAAGTTTGCTTTGCTTTGCCTCTTCTGCTGCTGTTGTTGGGTAACCTGAACAACTCGTCTCTTGTATGAGTTGATTCATTGCCATCTGGGACACACTGCCACCTCCGTAGAGACTGTACCGCCCACGTGAAACGGGGATTTTCATGCTGAATGAGCAATACAAATGAACAGCTGTACATTTTGACTTCACCATGAGGAAAAAAAGACGATTGGGAATTAATGAAACAATTCCACAGTGGCAGATTTTAGAGCGAATACATCTCTTGTTTTTTGTTATTGCAGTGTAAACCCAATGGTTTCACACACTTCTACATATTGTTCACTTTAAAATCCCATGCTTTGTGTCCTCTTGAGGCACTTTTCAATATAGTCACACATACATTTCAAACAGTACATTTAGTTCAGTTCATTATTCAAATTAATTTTAAAAAGTTTTGTTTCTAAGGAAACCCAGCTGATTGTATCACGCTTTTCCTTTTTGACTTAATACTAAGTTATTAATTAAACATTTTTGTAACTTGATGTAACATATTTCTAAAATATGAAACTTGCAGAGATCACGATGGATGGATGGATGGATGGATGGATGGATGGATGGATGGATGGATGGATGGATGGATGGATGGATGGATGGATGGATGGATGGATGGATGGATGGATGGATGGATGGATGGATGGATGGATGGATGGATGGATGGAGTCAACATTTAGATAGGACAGCATATCAGAATCTAAACTGTTTTTGCTTTGTGGACATTGTTGTCACTAAGCCTGTCACAATCAGTAATAAATAAATTAATAATTTGTATAAATTAAGATGAGCTCAATAATATCCATTTGCATAATTTATCATTTTTCTCTTTTCTATCACTTTTTCTACCAAAATCTGGATAACCAAAGTCTTCACTCTGGTGCTTTGGTCTCAACTATCCCTGTTTTTGTTTACAGACACTTTATTTATTTGTTGTTTCTGTTGCTTTTTTCATTCATTTTGGAGATTTAAAATGTCCTCCAGGTCCAGTGTTGAACGTTCATGTGTACTTGCACTGTTATGCCTTTATTATATTACTTCTAAATGGTTTCAAAACAACAATATTAATATTGTCCTTGTAGTTATTGCAATAACTTCAATAACAATTCATCACCCAGCAAAATGTGTTATTGTGACAAGCTGAGTTGTAACCTGATGTTTTTTAATCATTCTTTATGGAGATAAAAGGATGATATGTGCAGTTTTTCCCTCCGTTTGCCCATCCAGAGTCCTTCTGGATGAATCGGATGCCTCACTTTGCCTGAGCTGACTCTGCAGCTTGTCTGAGTTCTAATTGAGCGTGGGGCGTGCAGAGGATAGGGATGTGATGGAAGGCCTCAGCCAGTTGCTCTCTCCACACAGCACTATTCCACCCACACATATTATTTTATACAAGTAGGCTGCTGCCTTTTTTTTGTCACTGGCACACCGGCCTTGTCTCTAAAATTAGCACCTGGACTCCTGTTGGTCAGCGGAGGACGCACACATGCAACGAGCTGCACTTTGATTTGATGGTTTACACGCTCGGCTCGGGTATTAAAGCAGTTGTGCTGGCGCACCGCCACATTCCAGCCTCCCGCCGGAGAGATGAAGCCACTTCTGCAGATGTCTCGCGGTGCATTAGCATGCTTACACGTCCTCACATCCTCCTCTGCTCGGTGCCCATTATGCTTAACCTGCAAAGACACCTTCATGGGAAATTCACAAACTATTGAGGGGCCGTTATATGAGTGCTCACACATGCAGCATATTCCCCTCTGAGCAAAGGTTGGCATCCTGACATAGAAGTGACTGAAGATTATTTAAGCACAGAAGGTAATCATGGCATTTGGCACACACAGATGGCGCTGAAGAAAGACATAAGGGATCGCCTCGGACTTGACCCAAATCCTCAGCAGGAGTCAAAGTGACCGCTCTCACTCAGTTTTGTTTCTCCTGCCTTGGCTGGTGTGATAACATCCCATCAGATCTGAGAATGAATGGAGAAACAGACGTGTCTGACTGCTGACAAATTGCATAAAATGGCAAAGATCTTTTCAACCTGGGAAGATGTCACAAATAGAGATAAAGTTATCTCCAAAGCAATCATGAATGTTTATTACAGCTCTGAAAATGCTCACTAAATATGGCTTTAATATCCGTAATGGCTTGCAGCTGCTTAATGAAGTTAAGCTATTGCAACTAAGAGCTGATGCAGATGCTACGATAACTCTCATTCACTCTTCAGTTTACATATGTTAGCTTTTCAACTGTTTAGGCTTATAACTCGGAGTAGTTGGAAATTCAAGATTGCAAGAGCAAAATAAGCCCAAACATTTTGCGAGTCGGAATTTCGTTCCAGTGTGTTTAGTTTTTACTTTTTCTCCTGCTCTGAGTAGTCCGTGTGTGTTGGGATCAAGGGTGTTAAATTTAATGTTCTTCATCATCTGGACAAAATATATTAGTTTTTTGTATGAAGTTACTTTTTTCATTTATTTATTTTTTCACATTTTTCCATCATTGTCCATAAGGTCAGCTTCACTTTCAGTTTCAAGCATCTGATTTGTTGAAGGTATGAAGGAATCTTGATAGTCCAGACAGCACTGAATAGTGTGAGAATAATCCATGTTATTGTTGGGTCATTGCGTTGTCGTGGACTTTTTCAACTTGTCCTAAAAATCTGTGGCAGGTTTTGTTTGCTACAGTATAAGCTGCATGATAAGGCGATGCTGCAGCATATTTTCTGGCATCATGTCATCCAACATTATTATTGCACAAGGCAGATAGACTATAGTGTGAACATCCCTGAAGTTATAAACTGTAAAGCTTTTTTTCCTTTTTACTGCAAAACAGTGGAAATGTGGAATCTCTACCGAAGCTTACACAACCCACACCTGTTATGGTCACACTATAAAGGAAATTAACATACAAAACAGCTTAATCCCTGGCAGAAACATTGAACTCTTTAATCAGAATTGATTTTGTGTGTGTGGACGGGGCCCGTCCCTGTAGAGCCATTCTTCCCCCTGCGTGTCCCAGGCAAGGCATACTTTTTAATTACGCCTTGCCTCATGTACACATTGCTTTGCATACAGTGTCTCCAGGTTGACTGTCAAGGCTGTTGACTTAGCTGTCCATACGAATGCATGCATTTACAGTGCAAACACTGGGTGTTTGTTTTTTGTTAAAGGAATTGAACCCATATATGTATGAGGCAGCAAGCATAATTAAAAACAATTATTTTTTCTCTTTCCTCCTGCTGCATGCTGACATGCACAGGGTTGGGATTAATGCTGCACTATCACCTGCTCAAGGTGATTTTTTTTGTTTTGTTCCCAGTGCATCCCAGAAACCAGCTGCAGTCAAGGTTGCAATGTTTTTATGTTCATTTCAAGCACAAAGCCCCTGTCTGCACCCAGATATTCATTCACACATTCCTTTCTGGATGAAATGACAAAATATTGTAAGAGAACTTGCTCAATGCCATTTTAAAACACTGTATATACTGAATATATTTTCTTGCACTTGCTGCAAATTAGAGCCCATGGAACAAAAAGGTTTCACATTCAGTCAGTGTTTTTAGAAGGCTGCTCAGTTCAGGAAATAAACAAAGACAATCTTTGAAAGAAATTGGACCAAAATGGTACTTTTGTTCATAGTTTTGTGTAGCAGCGGTGAATTGTGAAATCAAATGATGTGCCCATTATCTATTGTTTGAAATAAAAAATTTGTTTTCAGAAAGCATTGAGCTAATAATAATTTGTGCCTCAGTTTGATTTGCAGACATTAATTGTGTAACAGTTAAATAGGCCTATTTGCTAAATCAAAGGCTAATTCTTTTAGACGTTTGACATCTCAAAGTCACTTACAGATGTGCTAAAGGGTGAGAAGAAATGAGTTCATACTTCTTTATAATTATGACTGAAATCACATGGAGGCATTTTCTCATCCCTACAAGAAAAAGAACCGAAGCCATGATGGAATCACAACTGACAGGACTGTGATGGTTTCATCTAAAATGCAGAAACAGCTGGAAACTTGGGATACGTTTGAATTTGTTATGGACCTAAGTGAAGGTGGCACAAACCTTAAGCTGGCATGTAGCCAGTGTTGCTTGTATTGGAAATTATTGAAGAGCTGAGGGGGAAAAGTATAGTCCTATGACTGAAAGAAGCTGTGACACTGTCAGAACATATATGGCTGTGGACTTTTAAAAAACAATTATGCTGGCCTCTCTTCACTGCAGAAAGCATTCACAATATGTAAGGCACTCCACTGATGTCCATTATATATATATATATATATATATATATATATATATATATATATATATATATATATATATATACACCCACACATTCAGGACATGAAACCTCCATTGAGGTCATTGGTCGGGATTCAAACCCAGGACTTTTCCTTTCAAAACTGTTATGATTCTTCATAACATAAATTCAACAATGTGTGTGAAAAATTACTCACACTTTTTTATTCCTGATTTTAAAAATGTACATAAAAAAAGTTCAGGTCAATTTCTTTCTATTTTCTTTCTCCAACATCATCATCTGTATTAGAAAAGGGGACTGAACAGGATTTGGTCTTTTCTGCAGTCCTAGCATAAATCAGGTGTCCCCACACCTAAAAAAAAAGCTCTCTCAGGAAAAACACTGATTTACACAAACGTGGAAATGCAGTGTGTCAGCACTGCGCTTCAAATGGCTGCAGCTAAATTCACAGAAAAATAAAAACAAAAACCAATCACGATAACTGGCCAAACTGGTGACATGTAATCACCAGCGAGTCAACAAAAAAACACCGGGAGCCGTGATGGCAAGCTGCTCACATGAAACCACAGCCACCCTGACGGACAGATTAGCTGCACTTCTCTGCAGCAGGTGCAGCTGATTGTTGGCGCCTGATTAGAGCCCGGTACTGTGACTCGGGTCCAATCAGTCATGCTGGTAGGCAGGATGTGGTGCGAGCGAAGGCAGTGGCCCTGAACGTTGGTTTGCACATGCTGATTTGCATTCGAGAAAGACTCCCAAAAACCCGACTGGGGAAGAGAAAAGTGGGCGAGGCAGAGGTCACAGCAGAGCAGGGAACTCAACTCCTTCAGTCAGTGTTAATGAACAGTTCCAGACATCACCATTAGACCTCACCAGTTTCTCTGTTTTACTGCCTGAACTCTATGTACTACATTGAAACCACGTTAACTTGCATTGTATGAAAAAAACAAACATTTTTGGATATACTTTAAGGAAACGTCCCAAATAAACATTCCTTGTGTGACATCATGGAAGTAAAGAAATCTGTCAACATGTCAGGAAGACAACCAAGCCGATCCTCCAGTTATTTTCCAAAAGCCTAATGGGAGTATGATAATACACAATCAGGAACAGATTGGGTTTATGTTTCAGAGATCAACATATTTTGGTGCAAATTGTGCATTTCAACCTCAGAACAAAAGCAAGACTCGTGTGAAAACCCTGGAGCTGGAAAGAGGGTCCCAGACAGATGTGGCCATTGCTCAAAAACCACCATAAAAAAGACTCCTACAACAAAAGCATTTATGGAGAAACCCCTGAATTTTGGAAAAAAAAATTCTGAAGTGTAATAAAACATAAGTTGAATTGTTTTGTCATATAGCAAACTCCTGCCTATTCACAATTTGATTTCTCTGTGGAACATAACGCCAAATTGTTTACTGAATTTTTTTTTTCTTCATTCTGTAGAGCAGGGGTCTCAAACTCCAGTCCTCGAGGGCCGCAGTCCTGCAACTTTTAGATGTGCCTCTGCTGCACCACACCTGAATAGAATAATTAGGTCATTAGCAAAGGTCTGGAGAACTGATCTACACAAGGAGGAGGTAATTAAGCTATTTCATTTCAGTGTTTTGTATTTGTGGCACATCTAAAAACTGCAGGACAGCGGCCCTCGAGGACTGGAGATTGAGACCCCTGCTCTAGAGCATATATAGAATATCCAAAAGAAAATGCAGCTTGGGAAGGTGGAATAAAAAGGTGCAATGCTACTTGACATGCTATTGGCTGGCGTTGCAAAGCAGCCAATCTGGGATTGCTGTTTGTTTTCCTTTGGAATCCTCATTGGAAAGTAAATCTAATCTTTTTGTTTACGTCATTTGTTGCTTAAGCTTTTAAACAGCGCAAAAAACACCAAAGATTACTCAGTATTTGGTCCAGTGCAAATATCTTAGTGCACTTGGAATAAAACTAAACTGACTTACATGTAACTTTTCAGCAACATATAGGAACTTGTTTTAAATTATTACTTCCTTAATATTGAAGAAAAATTGCTAGTTCCTCTAGCAGATTATTTCACTTTTAACACAGCATTTTTCCATGTTCAGGTGAAATAATCTGTCAGTAGAACTAATAGTTTTTCAATAACATTAGGGAATTGCTGACTGAAAACAAACTCCTATTTCTTGCTTAAAAGTTATTTTTAAGTTGCACTAAGATATTTGCTCAAGAAACTAGACCAATACGTGGTAAAGTTTTGGTTTCTTTGCATATTCATTCAAGGTAGTTTTGAAAAACTGCTAAAAATCATAATTTTGGATGAAGATTCTTATACCTGCCGCCTGCAGTACATGTTGAAGCTCACCGTGAAGCACAAGGACAGCAGTGAATCAGTCAGGAGCAATGAATGCAAACCAGTACAGAGGAAATATTGTATTTGCAAATACAACCGGGCTGTTGTAGCAAGATTAGTGACATTCAAACTGTGTTCAACAACATTCACTGCAGAGGATTTACTTGATTACATGGTTTGCACATTTCAAAACTGCAAGCCAGCAGAATTTGGTAAAGCACTTTCTATATCTCAGCTGAAAGCACATCTGAGATGTGGTGCAGCATTCATCCTTTTTATAGTTTGGTCATAACTCCTGTCTTCCCCTTCACTACTGTGCATCTGTCACTTACCCGCCGAGACATCAAGGCTGTTCCTCTCAAGACTCACGCTCGAATACCCCTTAAACACGCTTCACATCTGTACTCCATCACACACACACACATGCAAAGACTTTCCACATTACCAAAGCCCAGAGTCCCTTTTGAATCCTAAATAGGCTAATTTCACTGCTGATCTGGGATTTGTGAGTGTTTGAGTTTATTGAAGGAGCTGACACAGATCAGGATGTTTCTGCACTTAGTGAATTAATCGTTTGCTCTGGTTAAATCAAGGAAAATCTTTCCCGACACCAATCATTGGTGATGTAGTCCAAGCAGTTCCTTCCAAAACCTTACAGGTTTATTTGGTTTTAAAATTTTAATCACATCAGCACTTTCAAATTTTAAAAGAAATAAAAGTAATCATAATCAACCTGGCTTGAATTGAAAAATGAATTGTCCTTTAAACCAATCTTGATAGCAGTAGCAAAACTTTAAGTGTTTACAGTAACTAGCTATGTGTCTTTTACATGGCTGTGGAGGAATTTTTTTCTAGAATTGCTTAAAGGGTTTAAAGGTATTAAGATGTCACATCATCCACAGTTAAAACCATAAGTTTGCATAAACCCAATAGAACAACACACCTTTTTTTCTCACCGCCTGATATTTAATCAGACCAAACTTGTCCTGTTGTTGGTCAGTCAGTATTTGGTAGAATTGCCTTCAGCATGTCAAACATTTTGGGTTTTCTTCCACAGACTTCTCACAGTAATTTCCTAGCATTCTGTTCAACTGTGATGCTTTCTTGGAGGTTTTAGCTGCAAATAACTAAACCTAAAGAGGAATGAATCTTCAAAGACTCATACTTCTGTCTTTGTAGTCATATTTATATAACTGTATAAAAAAAATTGCTTTATTGTACCTGTAGAGGAGGAGAGTGCTATCATGATTTCTTAAATTCAGCTGCTGCTTTCATCCAACATTTTTCCCCTCAAACTTCAACTGTACTCACATGAAGACTGTATTAGATGAGCCAAAAGACCAAGATTCCTAGAGCTGGAGATTGAAGAGTGCTTTAGTAATCTCCTATAATCCTTTTTGTTCACTTGGGAGATTGTTCTCCTTTAGAAGTTTCCCGCCAGACAAAGAGGTGGATAGTGCGATAGTATCGACTATAATAGACTGAGGAGGTTGAGGAAAAGGCTAACCACCTCACCGTGTCAGATGAGGCCAGGTTCATGGAAGTCGGCTCTTTCTCAATTATTTTCTGAATTAACGGACGGGCACCGTAGAGATTTAGGAGAGACGGTCTGAGACGATACAGCTCAGAGTTGAGCTGGGAAGAGAGATCAGAGGTCTGATCTTTGTGTCAGAACAGTGATGTGTGTTTCCTGCTTCCTTCCCAAGAATGCCCCAGTGACTTTTTCAGTGTTGGAAGATAATTTGATTTAGGAATGAAGGGGCTGCAGTGAAAACTTTGCAACCAAATCTTGGTGACATTTTTACTGTGTTAAAAAGTATTCAAACCCCTTGAACTTCAGTGTCATTTTCATTTTCTGTGGCACACCAACACCAATCAATCTTTTTTTTTAAAGTGTGAAAGGTGCTTTTGTATTCAGACCCTTGAGTCAATACTTTACACAACCACTGCTTACTGCAATTACAGCTACAAGTCCTTTCAGGTATGGCTCTACCAGCTTTGCACAGCTAAAGCCTGAATTATCTGCTTATACTGCAAAAACACAAAATCTTATCAAATATTTTTGGTTCACTTGAAATAAGACAAAACTGTCTTACAAGTCAATATTCCTTACATATTGATGAAAAGTATTAGCTCCACTGGCAGAATATTTCACTTCTAAAATGGGAAAACGTTTTAATATATTTAGTGAAAATTATTTAAAACGAGCTTCTATATCCAGCTGGAAAGTTTCCTGTAAGTTAGGTTTGTCTTATTTCAAGTGTATTAAGATATTTGCACTAGAAATCAGATGAAAACACTTCATAATATTTTGTGTTATTCATCTTTGGAAACACCTTGAGTTCAGTGAGACTAAATCAACTGTGATGTTTTGCAAAATCATTGAATACAATAGTAATATTACAACATGATATGCTTTATTACATCCAGTATGTTGGATTTAATTTAACTGCAGTGGATTCTCATACTTGACACATAAAACTACCAAACACATTAAAGGTCACAGAGAGTGTTGCCAATTTCATAATCATAGATGTGCAAGAATATAATATGACCACCTCATAGTATTTTTTTATTTTATTTGTTGCAACCCTTGTTTTGGGAAATGTGCAGTTTAACGTATTCACCTCGCAAACCAAAAAAGGTAGATTTGAGTCTCATCTAATGAGAGAAACTTCTTCCACATTTTTATTGTTTTATTGTTTTGTGGGGTTTTTTCTCGCAATGTTTTCCTCTGAACCAAAAACTCTTAGACGTCCCGTCAACAGACTCTCCCACCTGCGATGTTATTGGTTTAATAACTATCTCTAATTTGAGCGTCTCCACATCTTTCTCCCTGACCTGCTGTGCTGCTCGACCTTCTTGATGCTCATCTTCTATATCCTGAATGCACATTTTGGGATTCAATATGGAAAAAAGTCAGAAAGAGTTTAAAGGTTTGAAAACCTTTGCAAAAGACTATTTGTTTTACTTTGTGTGACTCACAGTTGGTCATTCTCACTGCTCACTGTGGGTAAAAGCAAAATTCTCGTAGCCACAGAAAGAAAATCTCATAAATTTTTTCTGTATGTGCTTATTGGTTTGGTTCCAGCTGTGAAATATTGTTCAGGAATGTCACACCTTTATGAACAAAGAGGTAATATGAAATTTGAAAGGTCAGGTCGTCTGTCTTGGTGTGGAGTTTACTCAAAAACTTTGACCATTTTCCAAGTAATGCGTCTCAAGGACTTAAGGTCAAATGTTGCTAAGGCTGAGGGTAATAACAAGGGAGTTCGCAGGGCTTGTATCATTACAGGAAAGTTGTTAGCAGCACTTTGATTAGTTTTTGGAACAAAGAACAACAGCAGATCCCTGCTGAGACCTGGCATTTCAGCAGAACACTTTGACGACAATAAGCTACTCAGGTTGTGAGTCTTGAAAATGTTTAGTTGAACGTGTATTTTCATTCCCTGTGGGAGTTGGAAAAACTGCATTGTATTATATAAAGCATTGCATCTTTTCTTTTTCTTAGAACCCATTACCCTTTCAGTCTGCCATGCTCTTCAGCTTATCAAAGTCTTAAACGTATGAGAGAATTTCATGATGTCTTTTCACATTATTGAACTTTACCAACTCCAGCAGTAATAATTTGCTGTTTAGAAAATGTAGTTTCATGTAGGACGGGTTGTGTCTTCAGACTTTCCTTCTGTAAGCCAATGGAGTCATAATTTTTCATCAATATTAAGGAATTATTGAGCTAAAATAAGCTCCTATATCTTGATGAAAAGTTACTTGTAAGTTAGTTTTGCTTTATTTCAAATGTACTCTGATATTTTCACTGGAAACTAGACCGAAATTAGTTGGTAAAATGTAATGTTTTTGCAATATATCTCCACATCATGCAAGGTACTACGCCATTTTCATTGTGTTCTAGAAACATAACGAAAATGAAACATAAAATAAGTTTTATGTTTTATCCTGATCTCAGGTTTAAGCTCAGATTTAAGGTTCCTCTCTGGATGGAGCATTTCTGACTTTTCCATGGCTGCCTCTTGTCTTGGATCCTTTATGTGATATTCATTAACAGAATTTTAGGGTATAGCTGTAAAAAATTAGGATGGTCTGATTTGGAAATCTCAAGGTTTTTTCTTTAAATATTCTTAGTATTCTGTTTTCTGTTTGTAAGCTTGACCTAAATGCTTGGTAAGTTTGTGTTTGTCTTGCAGTGTAAATCAGAAAGTAAAATGGATCTGCATTAAAATTAAACTACAAAAATGGAGCCAATACAAGACATCAACCATAGTTAGTGAGGATTCTCCTTGTAAGCCAAAGTAAATTAAATTCTGTTATATGCCTAGAAATAAAAGCAGCTTCCTTTGCTGCCCTACTTATAGCTACATCTTCTCAAGCAGAGGTAATATGCACCGGATGACAGTGAAAGCAGTTGTTACTATTGAGAGTGGTACTTGAGAATGAACTGCTACCATATAGTTCCATGAACTTTATTAAGAGCGAAAGTGGTTCAACCTATTATTTCTTTATTTTACACAACACAGCCTCTGGTTTTAGTTGTGACCTTGAGGTAGAATTTTATGTCTCATTTTATATTGAAATCTTGTCTTTTTCATCTGCTAAGCTTTAGTCCCCCTTTTTTTGCATCTGGAACGATCATAAAGAGGATGAATTACTGAGTTCCTCATTCATACCACTACTAATACAAGAGTAGAACATTCTGTTTACTGCTCGCTTGCTGGAATGTCTTCAACTTGACAGTTTTATATTTGAAAGGTTACATTGAAATTGCAAAATCATCTGACAGGTGAAATCTTGATTACAGCTTTCTATGTTTTCTGTTTTGATAGACCTACATCCACCATGCTATTTAGCCTATATTTAGCCCTTTTTGTTGATTACCTCCTGGTAAATCCAGGTTTACTAGCAGTTGCCTGGACGTCAGCCAGGCTCACTGTGACAGATGATGTGTAACCTCAGATCCCCCAGATCTTAATACTTCTGCCTGCTTGGCTTCTTGACCCACTTTTAATGATTATTCAGCCTGAGGCGAAAGGATTACTTTCTGTCTATAGAGTCCTGAAAGCACTAGAGAGGAAAATGATCTATTGTGTAACACGCCAATGTCTAGCTCTTTTGTGAAGTACAGGAAATAAAAAAAGTGAATCCATTAACTCCTAAATGGGGTTTGGTGAAATTCAAGCTGCTTGGTTTGAAACGGAGTACCATAAAATAGTTTGAGTTTTAGTTTGACAGAGTGTTTCAAAGACATCTTAATAGATTTGATGCACTTTCATTTTATTGGAAAAAAGAATAATTGCAAATGCTGTAAATGTTTCTGACCTAAACAAGGCCATAAAAAATAGTTTTTTATTATTTTGACTAACCCATATTATTATACAAGTGCAGAACTGTGTAAGGTATGAATAATGGTATGAATAACCAACTTGATTTCTCACATATATCAAACGTATTGTCAAAACTGGTAAGGATTGTGGCACAACTACAAATCTACTAAGATATGGCTACCCTCTGAAACTGACAGGTTCGAAAAAGACCAGCATTAATCAGAAAAAGGCCAAGTTGAATATGAAAACTATGGAGAACCTGAAGTAATCTAAAGCTCAGGAGAGACAACAACTAGTTGTAAGCTCTACTATTACTACTAGACACATAAATCCTTAAGAAATCTTGCTGAAACTTTGCCTTGAAGCCATTCTGAGAGCCAGCTTATATAGGAGAAAAGGTGGTTGAGTTAGGTGAAACCAAAATGTAGAGACTATTTGTAAAAACCTTTTTAAACTGTGTGGTTTTTGGTTGTAACATCAGCAGATGTGGGAAACAAAGTTCAAGAAATTTCAAACTGTATATAAAACAAATGACCATTACTTTTGGGGAATCAGTCATAACATTTCTTTGCAATTTTCTGCTCTCTGAGTTTTAAATATTATGCCTCATCTTTGTTCTATCTGGAGAGATCAATCAATCAACCAATCAATTAATCAATCAAGTTTATTTGTACAGCACATTCCAGTACCAAGGCAGTTCAAAGTGTTTTATTTTATAAAACCACAAAAGTACAAAATCATAAAAACATCGTACAGTCACCATAATATTTCAAGATTCTTAGGGCCAAGGTAGGTTGTGATAATTTTTCTCACATAATTATCAACATACCAATAAGAAAAGAATGATGCTGGGTTGTTGTTTTTTTTACACGTTTTGGTGCGCTAACATCCATTTAGCCTTTGTATCCATTTTTTGTTTACCTCAAGGTCTCAATGTTTCTGTATAATCTCTAAATCTATTGCAGAACACAAGGTCAGTGGTGACCAGAACGTCCTGGCGCCAGTCAAAAACACAATATATAACAAAACAAGTGTGAACATATGGATTCTTGTCCTATGTGGTGTTTTTGTGTGTGCAGAAGCCAAAGCTGTAAATTATGTCTTGTTGGAAGACATAAAGTAGCACACATTGACCTTATAAAATCTTGCTGCA
Organism: Xiphophorus maculatus; assembly: GCF_002775205.1. Taxonomy (NCBI): domain Eukaryota; kingdom Metazoa; phylum Chordata; class Actinopteri; order Cyprinodontiformes; family Poeciliidae; genus Xiphophorus; species Xiphophorus maculatus. Next base: position 3,506,848 of record NC_036463.1, read on the forward strand.
TCTCTGCCCATTTCCTGTCTGGTTACTGCAAATAGAGGCCACTCGTGCCACAAAAACCTTTTTAAAAAGTCAACACAGGGAGCAAACTCATCTTTTGTTTTAGGCTCCTGCTGTGTCGCAGGAACAGTTTCTTTTTAGTCAGAGATGCAACCGTATATCATATTATGAAGGTTCATGGCTGAGCATCCTGTGTTTTCTGCATTATGAATAAATGTGATAGTGCAAGTACCTCAGGGTGTTACAGTATAATATGATTGAAAATTGCAAAGCATATTTAGATATAATAGAATCGGAAGGACAAGGCGATCAAGGATCTACAAAATTAAAGATGAAAAAGACACATTATTACATTCAGTACTATAAAATAAACCTGAAAATTTGGGAGAAAAGAAATATCTGTCTTAGTAACACTGTTATTCACAAAATGTGAAGTATAAAAAAATATATATATTTTCATTCATCATTAAAAGAATATACACCCACTGTAAATTTGATAGTTTTAGTATATGAGTGATCCATTAGCATCCTGTTAAAACCTGAATGTAAAGTTTGAATTTTGTTTTTATTTTTTTTTTATACCAAAAATGTTCTGAAATACAGTAGGCTACTCTGTCGCTGACACCAGATTTTACTACATTTTAATTCTACAAAAGGCAAGGTATTTTTTTAATTGCATATTTCAATAAAGCAAATTAAAGTGATTTGCATGATGAAAACATAAAACAGCAAACAAGCAAGAAACATTACATTGCAGTGGCAAAATAAAGGGAAGTGATGAAAAGATGGAATACAGTTTATGGATGAGTTTTATTTACCTTTTCCAGATTATTTGTTGGTCATGTTCTGAGCAGTAACACAGTGTTTATCACTGTATAGTAACTTATTCAATAAAGATTATTAAAAAATTCAAAGTTTGTGAAAATGTACATCCCAAAACTTGTAGATACATACAAAATACACAAAGCTCTGTCATATAACCATTTTATTTTGTGTTCATTCTGAATGGTAATTAGTCCAAAATGAACCTTTGAACTTTACCTAGATTCTCTAAAGCGTGTCCCAGTTTTTTATTCACTCTGTTCTATTACAGAATCTTTTGTAATAGAAGTTTTTTTGTTTCCTTTGTGGGAAGTGTGTGAAACGAGGTTTTAGTCGATCTCAAAAAAAGTATTTACAAAAAAGTTATTTTTTCTTCCTTGACTCTTGTAGTGACTCAGACTTTCTCTTCTTTTGAATGGGAGTTTATATGGGAGTCATACTGTAGTGCATGGAGCATCGTGATGGATCTTTGTGACCTGACATAAATGAACAAATTTATATCACATAAGCAGAGTTTAAGCTACACCTTCTTCATAAGAACCAGAATAGGGGTGCATAATAAAAAAAAAGTAATTGGTCTTGCAATTTTAAAACAACAAATAAATGTTTAGATGTTCTACATGTTATCTTTATTATCTTAAATTGCTTTTTTTGCATTAAATTTGCAGGAATTATCAGAACCGCCTTAGCAGACATGGACAGAGAAGCCAAAGAACACTACACCGTTGTGATTCAAGCCAAAGACATGGCAGGCCAAGTTGGAGGGCTCTCTGGCTCCACCACCATCAACGTCACCCTGACAGACGTCAATGACAACCCACCCAAGTTTCCCCAAAGTAAGTACTATAATAATGGAATTATCGAAAAACAGATTTCTCTATATAGTTCTTACCAAACTTGAACAAATTGTCCCATTTAGGTTGGATATGTAAAGCTAATGGTTGAGCTGAAGTGATTTCTGCTTTTCCTTTCCTGCTTAAAATTATTTTTCAAAGCCATGCTTGTTGTAAAACCGAGCACGGCGTTGCTCTGACATATCCCCAGCCTTGAGCTGAAAGAAGTTTTCAACAAAAATTACCTGATGCTTTTTTATAACCTAAAAAGTATTTTTACAAACTGTGCAATCCTTTCATCTGTAAAAGATGAAAGGATTGCCTCTGAAATGCAAAATTTTAAAATTAATTTAAGCAAGAAACAAGCTTCAATAATAGGGACAGAATGACTAGTAGCTTTTTGCTAAAGAACATGAACATAAATTAATTATATTAGTCAGTAATTCTTATTGTCATTTATCAAATGTTTTGAACTCAGAAGTCTAAATTTATTTTTGTTTTCTATAATTTGCAAAACCAGATGAATATTGCTCAAACCACTATGTTTCCCACGCTGAATTCTCTCGATTGTAATGAAAAATGTAAGTAACGACAGAGCCTCGTCAAGAATATTGCCCTTCAGCAACGAGTTTCCCATTTATTCTGCAGCAAAGAACCATCAACATTTCCCCGAATAAATATCTGCTTCATTGCAGCGCTATCAACCACAGTTTAGCACTTAATGTCAATTGAAGCACTGCAGAGTATTTTTAATGACATTCCCTCAGGAACAAATAGTGACAGAGTCAAACTGCTTAGCGAAGCTTCTAGGTAAACAGTCAGATATTCAGCTGTTTGGTGCAGTGGAGATTTTATTTTTTTCTTTCTCTAAGTGAATACAAATCAATGTTCATTCACAGAAAATTACCAGCTGTATGTCCCAGAATCCGCTCAAGTTGGGAAACCAGTGGGAAAGATCAAAGCCAACGATGAAGACCTTGGTGTTAATGCGGACATTAAGTATAGCATCATCAACTCGGAGGGCGCCAATATGTACTCCATATCCACAGACAGAGACACAAAGGAGGGAATCATCAGCCTGAAAAAGGTAAGCGAGCGCAACTACAAAGGGAAAAGGCTGGTATCCATCGGTAGGACATGGTTTGTTTACAGGTACCAAATGAAAGGAAGTTTGGATGGAGATGCCAAAACCTGAAAGAATCATTTGACCCAGAACCTCATCTGCCATAACAAGCTTAAAGTCTTAGCCTTCAGTATCTTGTTTCTTGAAGCTGACTTTAAAGTCATGCCCATCATGTTAGGACAGGCTTTATGTACAGTTTGGCTTTTTTTTTTCAGCGTTTGACATCTAATAAAAATGTACTGTAGCTATTTGTACTTGGATGGTAAAAGAAATTTTAAATTGAAATCAGATTTCTGAAATGAAAAGTTGCTTAAATACTCTGTAGTGTAAGATTTTTGACCACAAGAAAGTAGCAATTGTTTTGCAAGTGTTTTGGAGGTATACTTTTACATTTGAATTAAATTGGCTCATTCTGTACATTGGATCCCTGCTTATTTGTGGTTCAGTATTTGCAGAGTTACCTATTTGTATTTTTTGTATTCAGGATATCTAAAATTTTCAAATGAAAATGCAGCTGGAATACCTTGGTTCAATGCTACTTGACAATATAGGACCATTTATTGCTGATTAAGTGGACCTGGGAAAACAAGAATTTAGCTTGTGCAGTAGTACTAACATAGTTTCCATAGAGATTATTAATGCTTACTAGGGGATATTTGATGTTTGAACTATTAAAGTAACCAGAAGCGTTTTAAGAGGGGCTTTCAAATATTCATAGATTTCAGCCATTATTCTGTGGCTTTGTCCCTAAGCCATGTAAATATCGGCCGTCCTCAGTATTCTGAATCCATCTGTCTGTCCATCAGTTTTCCAAACCAGTTTTGTAATGTTCAAGAAGAAAGTATTTCTCAGAATTTCAGACCACATGTTGAACAATTTTGACTTAGGAATTAATGTTCCCAGCTGGTGTTCTTGGTATGTGAGATTTATTTTTTTTAATTCTGGAAGGATTTTGTTGTGATTTATAGCAGCCTTGTTAAGAATTGTCTCCTCGTATTGTGCTTATCAAATGTCCTTGCATCTGACATACTTTAAAAGACACCTACAATATTCACACAGTGAAGGAAATACTCTTGAAAATGTTATTTTGATGAAATATCATCCCTAAGTGGCAGCCATTGTACAAAAAAATTATTTAGACATCAGTTTATTCACCTGAATACAACGAATTTCATAATTAATTTACAAATACATTCTCTTACAACACTTGCTATATGAGTGAAAAAAAAAATCTTGAATCAACCTGCCTCTTCCTCAATAGTTACAAAAAAATTTTTGTGGACGTATAAATTAAATTAACAGTATGAGGTGCAAACAGATCATTCTCATTTTTAACTCAAAAGTATTTAAGACTTAAGCATTTTTTCTCATAAAGTGTTTTGAATTGATTCATGGTAGAAAATTTTTCAACTCATCGTTCAAAAAATCCATAATTTTACTCCATGCTCTGAAATGCACATTTGTTTTAAAGCAGTATGCGCAGTTTTCCTTCTGTTATTTCTGTCACTTGAGCTTCAGGCTGAACTTTTGTAAATTAATTACCAATAGTCTCTTTCTATCTTTAAACATAATAGGATTTTTAAACTAGCCAAATCACTTAGTTTCAAGACATTTGATTGAATAAACCATAGATAAATTTGTTCTCTTGCATTCATTTTTATATAGAATTCTCATAGCTTTCTTTTGTGCCATAAACAAAGGTTTAGTGTTGTTTTATTTTTCCTGCAGCCCCTGAACTATGAGAGAAAGAAGACCTACACGTTACACATTGAAGGAATGAATACACATGTGGATCCACGGTTTTCCTACCTTGGTGCTTTCAAAGACACGGCTACCCTTAAAATCACAGTGGGCGATGTGGACGAAGCCCCTGTCTTTTCTATGGATTATTATATCTTGGATGTTTACGAGAACTCACCGAGTGGAACTGAAGTGGGATCGGTTACGGCTCGAGATCCAGACAGCAGGAACAGTCCTGTAAGGTAGGAGACTCAATCACATTAAATCTGAATGTACAGTCTGAGCAAAAAAGTTCTGAAAAATTGATTGTTTGTTCCTTTAGACTTGCAAACTGCAAATGCAAAGAAAGCCCAGCCTTGATAAAGCAGTTAGGTTATTTTGAGGCTCAGCACTTTTTCTGCTGACTTGCAGCAGATAAACAGTATTTGGGTGATTTGATTCTATCTTAAATCAAAAGGTGTTTTGTATTTGGAGATTGGAGAACCTGTGAATCAAACAGATTATTTTTTATCTCAAAAATTGTTTTATATTTTCAAAGCTCACATTTGTGTGAGCTTTATATTTTTCAAAGCTCAAATATATATTTGTCCATTACATTTTCAGTCATGGACAAAGTTTTTAAAAACCCCAGCTCGCCAGAATATGTATACATTCTCAAATACAAACATGGGCACACAATACGTATATGCACATCATAACAGTGTAAACATTTACAATTTAACATGTTAAGGCTCTTTGAAAGCTCACTTTAAGAAGCACTTCATTTGAGATCATCATTCGGTTTATTCCACATATTGACACTGAAACACATCCGGATTTTACTTGACTTTTCTCTTTAGCATGTTCAGATACTAAACAAACCTCATAAATTATAATTTACTGTCTTTTATGTTAATAATTTCCGAATACAGAATTATTCATTAAGGCCTTGTACATAAAAGTATAAAGCATTAGAATTATTTACATATTCAATGACTTTAGATTTTAAAATATTACTTTGATTTAAAAGTTAATTAGTTGGTTCCTGATATGCTGCTTTTTTAATAAGCCTAATAGCTTTTTTTTGTAGCTTATCTAAGATGTCAATAGACGTTTTATTCTCTTCAGTTTTGCAAGGTGTTCTGCATCAATTGTTCTCCGGATGATGAATTTGGCAAAATTCAGAAAAGTAAATGAGTAGAGAACAAAACAACTGTCTATCTTGGAAAAACTTTTCTATTTTCTGAAAATCATTTAAAGAAAATAGGTGTGACACAGTACCTGACAGTTTCATCGTCCTTTGATAGTCTACTACTGTACGCCATGTTTTCAGTGACTTTGGCATTAAAATTGTACTTTCTCCTCAAAACTGTGCTACTCTTTGTATTTTTTGATAAATTCAAGCTTGTGACATCATTGTGGCGTAGCATAGGATGTTCTTTTTGACAGATTCTAAATTTGTCATTGTTTTTCAGTGAAGTAAAACTTGTAATGTTATAAAAAATATTCTTTACTGTTACATTCCTTTTTATTTAACTTTCAGAACATTCTGAGGGTTCACAGGGAGTTTTGCAGTGTTCCCTGTAAATCATGTTAGTTTTTTGACTTCACCAGGTATCGGCTTATTTTTCCTGCAAGCTTGAGAAGTAACCTGAGGCAAGACAATTACTCTGCACATTTATATGCACTCTAAACAGATGCTTGTATGCTGGTGGGAAATGGGGGGAGGAAAAAATAAAAATTCATACTAGCCTTAGGCAGCGTGCTGAACAGGTGCCTTGTTCCTTGGCATTACACTACAGCAGCTACAGCGCATGTAATGATTTGAATTTGCTCCATGTTCTTGACAAAATTGATGGAATAGTTGTGAACCTGATACTCCTTAAGAGGTAATGCATTGGTCTTATATCAGTAAGAAACAGTCTCATGTTGTTGCAGCGTGTAATGGGATATTATTTAGTATATTTGGCATGTGCTGCAGTGGCCAGAGGGTCCATAAAAAGCACTTAAGATTTATGAGCAGAAAGACATAACCAGTTGGTGGTTGATGTATCATTGGGTTATTTGCAAGAAAATATACCCACTGTCATTCCACAATGGGATTCTCTTGATTATTCGATTGCTGCAGCAGAAAATAGCAACGTCAAAACTTTGCTTCAAGAAGTGTTCGCCATCCTCCCTGCTCCTGGTGTTGTCAAAGTCAAGCCTGCGGGTCAAATTCTGCCTGCAGTGTAATCCTAATTGACCTTCACATTATTTCTAAGAGTCTATTACAGTTAGTTTACTAATGGACAGCTTAAAAGTAATATTGCAAATCTCAGAAAGCTCTGCCGGTACAGGGTAGAGTCTACCAAAAATGGTCGAGCAAAAGTTGGAAAGCAGAAGCTTTCTGGAGCAGTGGGAAGCCATCTACAGTGGACACCCAGTATTTACAGGAATTTGGAACCACAGAGACAAACCAATAATTAAAATGAATAGTTAATAACACCAAATTTGGTATTAATACTCACAGTGGAGACTGTCTTAGCAGAGCTATTTACAGCTCTTGGGGGCACAGTCAAGTCAACAGCATGGAAAACAAATGGCTCTTGTTGGATTGGCTGCTTATCAAATTCCAGCCAATAGCATGATATTACATTTGCTCCATAAAAAGCAGATTTGATTGAAAGATTCCACAGAAAAATCTGCCATTGGGTGAATTCAGAAATACTGTAATGGGAACATTCAAGGGTTCACTGGATCTGTTCATTAAGGTAAAAGACAGGATGCACCGATCCACTCTTTCACTTCAGATACCACCACGATAGCTGGGGTTTAGCATAACTTAAAACCTGAAATGTTTCTTTTTTTAACATGGACATAAATGTACTGAATTACAAACTTATTTGTAATGAAGTGTGCTGCAGTACAGCACACTCAAATAAACCAATAGCTTCAGAAGCTTGGTCAAACATGCAAAACCAATCCAACTTTAATTTGTTCAGACAAAAAAACTGAAACTGACAAAGACAATAGTTTTAGTCAAATATGCCTGAAATAAACTGCAAAAAAAACTATTAAATTGTTCAGAAAGTAACTATAAAGGAATTATAAATATAATGTAAAATAAGTAATAAAGCATGATGTCGCTCAAAGCACAAGGTATAGAATCAGACTGCATAGATCTGCCCTTATGGACTGGGCACATTGTCATGATACCAATCTAAATAAATATATTTTAAAATATCAGGACTAATACAGACATTAATATTGGATTGGTGCATCTCTAGTAAAGGAGAGGCCTGTTTTTCCTGTGTGTGGAGTTAATGTAGCTGTAACTGAAATGTATTCTATCTTTTTTAATAGATATCAAGGAAGGCTTTCCGATTTGTCTTCATTTCGGCACACTGTTCTTTTGAGATTGATACTCTTGCTCTATAGTAAGAAATAACTTGACTTTAATGCAACTTTTGTGGCACCTTTGACCTTTATATACAGGAATCATAAGGGAAACGCAGAAAACCAGAAGGGTGGAAGAAGGTATTATGGTCAGGAGTTGACCCCATATAGTAACCTCCGCATATGTGGCACCTGTTGTACCCACCACAACATGCCCCTCCATAATGCAAGATTTTTTTAAATAATACACATTAACAAGCACAGGTGTAAAGCTTGTATCTTGTGACAAAATGTTGTAAATATAAACAGCCTAGCAGCCACAGGAGTCCAGCGGGACACTGTTGTTGGCCAAAAAACTTCCTGGAGCTGTTTGGTAGTCTGTGTCGCACACGCTGTGGTAGAGGATGTTTCTGAAATGCTGAGGGCAGTGAAAGTGTATGACAGGTAGCATGACAGTCAGCTAGTGGCACCATCAGCCAAGTCAGGCATTTATGAGCTGTCGTAACACTAAGAAATCACAACTATGTGAAGCAACAAGTGGAAGCCTCTGTACCAGGCGGTTAACTCCCACTTCCATTAAACAAAGAGCATTTTATCACGCTGAATTCAAACATGTTTGAGGGTGTTTTTGACAGATCATTCCTTCTGTAACTGATAGGCAGCTTGGGACACATAAAAGGAAAACGTCATGGAGGCATAAAGGGAAAAGGCAGGGATCGTGAGATCAGCATAGTCTAGTTTAAGGCTCTGGCAGCACTCAAAAATGTCACAATTTCATGTTTCTTCAGTACCAAAATGTGCTAATTGCTACTAGTGTTTTTTTATTCATAGTTTAAATTTATTTTGCATATACAGTAGACATTTGTTGGGATGATATTTCCATAGCAAATAAAAAAAAAGATAACTATCACGTTTAAAAATATTATCTAAGATGACTACAAGTTTCACGTTTCTCAAAACTTTGGCTTGGTTTTCTCTGAAGTTTAAAGAATTCCAGTCTAATTCGGAGTTATAATATTGGACGGTAATGTCAGGGTTCATGAGGGGAAAAAATAAAGAAAGGAAAGTTTCAGAAAGCGCCTGGGCATTCATCAAACTAAACCGGAACATCAGAGAAGGATCAGGAATACTGTGGGTCAAACAAGGCTGTTTATTGATTTGGAACCACTTAAATATCTGCTTTGTTGTTCTGCCAACTTAGTTCCTGTCTTGACTGGAAGGAGAGTGACTTTGGCTTCAGCATTGGTTCGCTGAACCATATCAATCATTAAATGTTTGATTTGAAGTCGCTCCTTATGGGAAAAGTTACCTGACCTCCCCTGGCTTTTGCTTTTGTGTTACCCGGAGCTGCCTCCCTTTGGATTTGGAGCAGCAGTAAATATAACAAATATATAACAATATAACAAAAATGTCGAAGAAGTACAGATAAAAAAAAACTATTTTCAGGAACTTCATATTAAAGTAAGCAAAACAACGCTGAGAAAAACATTTCGTCTGCCACCAAAATGGGTAGAGTTTACCAGTCTTGGTTTCAGATTATTTTGTAAAACCCCCTGCTGTTTGTGTTCTCTGTCTCTCTGCTTCTCACTGAGTCGGGACACACAGGTCAGCTGCTGCGAGTGCTGGAGCTACAAAACTGTTTAATCAGGAAAGAATATGTGACTATGTTACATTGTACAACCAATTACAAAAATTACATTTATTATTCAGGTGTAGTGAGTTGTTAAAACTAAAGAGAGAGCAGAAAAGCCGAACCATGGTTTCGTTCACGCCGAGTTTACGTGCAGCGGCTCTTTTCCCGTCCTGTACTGCCAGATCGATAGTCCTGAACTTAAAAGCTGCATCATATGAGTTTGAAGACATTTTTCCGTCGTGTCTGCTGCTAGCATGTGCTTGTTCTAAACAAAAATCAGCACTTTGTTCCTTGTTTTCCAATTTTGACTTCCAATGATTGACTTCCTGCTAAAGAACCCCCTGGCGGTTGAAGAAAAAACCACAGAAAAGCCTCACCGGGCTACAAGCTGCATGGTTCAAAGTGTAGGAAAAAAGTAGCGGCTTATAGTCCAAAGATACAATAATTGGAGAACTAAGCAGTCGTTTATGGCCAGTTTTCAATGTCCTGTTCTGTGAAGCTTTGATCTACCACTAGCACTTTTGCTGATTCAAATTTATTTCTCTTTTTTTTTAAAATTGATCATAAATAATATTCAAAGTATTATTTTCAATCATTCCTCTTACGAACATTAATCTGTTTATGTTATGAACAATTTTACCAGTATTTGTAAACAAAGGCAACATTATTTGGACTTTTTGACATATTAAGTAGTGCTGTCGGTTAGCATTAGTAACTGTACAGTGAGCCCTGCCTCTTTCACGTCAGCATGTTTCTGTTGACCATAACTAAATTGTTTGTGAAAAATTCATTTATTTGTAGATTTATGTAGATACCAAAGTCAAATCTCCCCATGTTGTCTGAGATATAACTGTATTAATACACTACGGTTTATTATTACAGCAGTAATAATAAATTGTATTGTTATCAATAATAACACAGTGTATTATTATTATGAAAAATAAGAATAATAGCTGCATTATTAGTAATAATAATACAGTTATTATTATTATTATTATTATTATTATTATTATTATTATTATAACAATATAATAGTGTTGTGTCTCTGAATTGTACAATAAACTGTATAATAATAATAACACAGTTTATTGTTATTATAATAAACTGTAATAAGCAGTTTATTAATTACTATTAATAAACTGTATTTATTACTAAATATTGACTGAAATATTCAGAAAATAAGTACCACTTCATTCGATGTCATCCACTTAAAACATTTGCATAACATGAAATGAGAAACGTTTATATCTGGTCATTGCCGAGGCATTTCAATGGACCTTTTTCCTCAAAATTTTAGATGTGGTCTATATACATTTTATATTGTGTCTCTGAATTGCAGTGCTAATGCCAAATTTTTTTTTTAATCCCCCAAAATCTATGGCAACATGGCTTAGTTATTACGCAAAATTCACATTTTGTACATTTTTGTTCTTTCATTTGGGTTTCTGCTACTTCTAAAAACAGCCCAAACGCTTAAAAACGCCACCCAGCTGTTTTTTGCCGACAAGTTCATGTTTTTTGGGGTCAATGACAGATTAAGCCCCAAATTGATGATTACATGAAGCTGGTTTTGGTTTGCAGCTTTCACCACAGAACATTTCTGCTTGGTTGAATCTCACAGCATTTGATATCCACTGTTGTTTCTGTCTCACTTTTTATCTCTGTTGTAGTAAAATTAGCTGCCATTTCTGTCTGTTTTATTGAGTGGGCGGCAGCAGCACAAGATGTAGTGAGGGAGAAAACTTGCAAGTGAATAAAGAAAAAAGCAGCAAATAGAAAATATATAGAATTCTTTTGCAAGAGTTGACTGTAAGAGGACATGTGAAACCCTCGGCCCAGCTCTGAATAAAGATATAATGTTTTATCATTTCTGTTGTTGTTTTGCTACCCTAACCTTTGACCTCTTTTTATTGAAGAGATAGAAAAAAAACCCTACAGGACTAACGGTGCCATGTGTTTGTGGGTCAAAAGCTGGATTAGTATTAGGCCTTTAGGACATTTACTTTGTATCTGTCCTTTATGAATCTCCTAACCTGTGCCTGTGAGGATGAAATGCATGAATGTGGAAGGTTTAAGTCCATACACATATTTTTTCTGCTTTATCTCCCCTTTTTTTTAATAAAGATATTTTCTTTCAGAGGAGGAATAAATTCAAATGGTTCTGCTCGCTGTCAGATAAACCTTTGCCGTGTGTATATCTCTTCTCACTCAGACTGCAGACCTCCTTTTGTTTTCTGTCTGTGCCTCAAAGAAACACAATGACTTGCAGAATCACAGCGTCTCATTGTTTGCAATTTATCTACTTTGTCTGTCTGTTTTCAGCATCTGACTTGAAATCCATTAATGTGTAGGACAAGCTATAAAAACCCTCTCAGAGAATAAGGGGTAAAACCAAAGTCCATAAAATGCAGGGACTGACTGGCTTTTTCTCCTTTATCTCAGTTTGCTCTCCAGAGCAGCCGAGTCCTGATAGGTGGATTATGAAGTGCGCACATGAACCAACTTTCTGAAAATCATTTTATACGCAAATTCAGCTGCCGGTTTGGTGATTTTTATCAGACAATGTCTCGTTTGTACAATCAGTCACTGCTGAGTTTCGCGTTGTCTCTAAGGAAGGAGGGTGTATTTCATTTCCGATACTATTTTAGGCCTGTTTAAAATCCTGAAAACAAAAACAGAGAATACAAAGTAAGCATGACTTCAGTGAGAAATTGGTGAAACCCATTGAACTTTTACACAGTTTCACAGTATAATAATGAAGAAAAAAAAAAGAGATGTTACAAAGAAAAACAAACTGTTGTCCAGAATTTCACAGTTGTGGAGCTGTGCAGTTTCTGAATCTATTTTATACATCAACTGCACACTCTTTTGTATTCATATATTACATAAAATCTATAGAAAATACATAAAGATTTTAGGTGTGAAATGTTTAAGGGGTGTGAATGTTTTTGCAAGGTTCTGTCTTAGAGGTCGGAGGGTTGAACTGAAGCAGTTATTAAAACTCAAACTTTTCTTGTTTCATGTTCCAGAAGCTGTTAGCATTTGTCTCTGTAAATATGGCCGCTGAAAATTTCCTTACATGTTAATAATGTCTATGTTTGCTCATAACGTGGAGCAGCAAATGCTCCTCTAGATTCACACATGCCTTGGACAACTCCACACTTTGTGTTTAAACAACATTTTTATATTCCACGTGTTTAGGTTTCCTGCAGTCTTAAAGCAAAGCCCATTTCTCTGAGTTAAAATCAAATCATTTGCGCGTCTGGTTGTGCTGTTGAGCTCATTCACTTCACCTGACTTTTACTGCGTCTGTGAAATGCCCTGTGGTCATTGTGGCCTTTTAAAAACGGATGGAGGCTGATGGTGAACGCTGTGTGACAATGGGACAGTATAATTGCCTGAGACCACAGATATTTGTTTTGTTGAGTGAGACCATTGTCAGGCAGTAGAGCTGCCCAGCTCAACATGTATTTTATATGTTGTTTGTTAAAGCTTTTTCCAGTCAACACTGATTTTAGCCAATTCTGATTTCACTTTTAAAACTTTACCTTCTTACTGCTTCAATGTAGGCTGCATATTTTTATTGTATGTATTAAAATGTATAAACTATAACATAAAATAACTGTTTGGACTTTTCTTGCCAAAGTCTAAATTAAGGAGAAATGTTACATTTTAATGTAGCACAAGCAATGAATAAAAGATTTAGTACATTAAACCACCTTTATATCTGGAATCTATGGATACATAAAACCCCCTTCTAAAAATGCATGTAGCTACTAAAATATGTCTATTTTATGAGTTTAAACACCAAATACACCTGAATATGCATAAATACACACATAGGAAACCCTATTAGAAGCTAACATCTACCGTCTTCCTTATCTCTATGGAGGCACAGCCAATCAGCACCAACAAAAATAAATGGCGCTCCTGGATTGGCTGCTTTGCAATGTTTCAGGGTCCAGTTCTGCTTTCTCTGCAGAGAGTTTAACGTTTCCCCCAAACAGCCTTTGATAGGTGGATATATTCATGCAGGAAAACTTTCCCACTCATCTGACCAATATCAGAGAAGCTGAAAAGACCATATTTTAATCAAATGATTGTAGGTCCTCAATTAGAATATTCATGTTTGTTCGTGTATTTTGATAATTAGTGAAACAAGGTTATTTTTGATGCTTACTTATAAATTAATTATTTTTTTATGAGATGGAAAAAACATAACCAAAAGAGAAAAGAAAAAAGTTGGTTTCTCATATGTTCCAGATAGTATCTCATGTTCATGAGAGAATAATGGAAAATTAAGTGAGATATATCATTTAATTTTTTTTCTGTGAGTTTTTGGATAACATCATGAGATGTATTTGGTGTTTTCAGAAAGTTGGATTTTATTTTTCCATAGCCATTTTCTTTAATGGTCTGAATTTGTGACGTCACTTGGTTGACTACAAAGAGTATCTGGTGTGTCTGATATTCATGTGTTTGAGAGTTTTTTGTTTTTGTTTTTGTTTTTAATCAAACCAAAGACATAACAGAGTGTCTTAACATTACTGTGCTTCGCTAAATATCTATAAAACTCCAAATTATAGAAAGGTGTTTGATTCAGATTTTTAATAACACTATATATGTAATAATAAATGAGATTGTGTTACTATCTTAACAGATTATTGTTGAAGCATTAGGAATTTAATTGAATGTTTAATGAAAGCACAGAAGAGAGCAATCATAGCAATAATCATAGACATTTTGGTTCTAATTAAACACAACTTTATTAGATTTTTAGTTTGTGCAAATACTTTCATACTATGAACTTATGGTAATTTTATTCAGTTGTCATATTGTCTGGGCTCGCCTCTTTGTCAAACCTTTCAACCTGAGACTGAGAGTAGTAAACTCTGGAAGGGACCCGGGCATTCAACTAGATACTTCTGAGACAAAGCAAACAGAGAGATTTGTTTGGTTTTAATGAGCATTATTAGTCACTGTGTATAATTTAATATCATCAACAGCTCTAAGGACCTAATTGCCATGAGTCAAAGAAAGCACAACTATGCCACCTAAAACCTTTAATATATTTATACTGTATATATGTATCAGTGACGTGCGGTGAGGTTCATAGCTGGTGAGGCACTGACTTCATCATAATCAGATTTTCAAATACAGACCCCCTGCATGTTATTGTTTACATAAGGAAATTTTGCGCATGTGGACAACGCTGGAGGTCAAAAAGACTATTCTTTGACCTCCAGCCTCCCCTGCCTCCCCTGATCACACATCACTGATATGTACGTGTATGTATTTTGCACTTTTGTACATATATTTACACTCAAATTAATCTGTGTGCGCCTCCTTTTTTATCTTTGGGACAATGATTGCCTGATGCTTATGTACACCTAAATGCTTTTTAATTCAGTACCTGAAAATGCATTTATCTTTTTGACAGATATTACTTGGACAGCAAAGAGGACGGAGTAAGATACTTCAGAATTGATGAAAGCAGTGGAGTCATACGTACAACACAACCGCTGGATAGAGAAGACATACCTTGGCACAACATCACTGTAATGGCCTCGGAGGTTGGTAGGTACCCAGGTGTACGAAAAGCATATTGCACTGACTTACTTATAAACATCTGGGCTAGAAATTGACTGATATTTCCTAAGAACAGCTTTATTCTTCCTTTAACCATCTTAACCACCTTAACTCCTGTTTAGCTTCCTTCACAATGGATTAAATACCCTGTGATCTTTAGGATATTCATGTTGGATTTCCCCTATTGCTTTTCAAATTGAATCTCTACTATTGGTGCCAGATTTTACCAAGAATCTTTGCTGAAATTCTTGAGAATCTCCTCATGAATTTTGAGGTGGTTTCTGCACCTCTGCCATCAGTTTTAGAAAAACCTATAGCAGGAAGGAAATGGTGCTTCTGCTACTTAAGTTTCTTTGATTAGCTTGGTGAGTAAGGATAAAAAAATACACACAAATATACCCCCAAATGATTGATGATCTCACAATAGCAACTGTTTCTGGAGACCCTACATTTATCCTGATGGTTGTCCTGAGAACTGAAAATGAAAATAAGCAAAATGAGTAGGGATGAAAATGAGTTTTGAAGGATGACTAGGCTAGGTGATTACTACACGTTTTTCTATTTCCCATGCAGTTTAGATTTTTTTTCTTCAGAGATGCTTTCAAATGGTTGGGAAATTCTTTACCATGGCAGCATGATTTAGATAGAAACAATTAAGTGGAAAAAGGCCCTGCCTATTGCTCTGCCTGTTTTTTCTCTCTCCCTCTAGATAACAGGACACCCTGAGGGGATCGTATAGTCAGAGGGCAGCGCGGGTTCAAATTCATAGAGAGTAACACAGGAGTCAGAATCAATATCAATAAAAGAGGGGATCCATAAAAAGCAATGAGTACATGAATCAGCAGCACACATGCTCCCCTCAGCTACAGAATCAAATCTGTTGCACATCGTATAAGTACAGAGCACTTGGTAGTGTTTGTGTTATTTAAAGACACTCTAGTTAGATTGCATGTTAGATTCTTTCCACCATCTTTGGAAAGAACATACTTAATCATACCATAATCAGCTCCCCATGAACACCTGTTGTGACCTGTTTTCCCATGTTAATGGAGCATGGCAGATTTGATTTGTGGACACTCTGGACAGGCGATTCTCGTGGAAGTGATTAAAAAACAATCTAACTGTGGTGCAGTAAAGATGAAAGATGGTTCAATATTTGTGACTGGCCATGACAGAACCAGGAACAAGTCTCCCCGGGAGCATATTGAGTTATTTACGGATTCTGAAAGTGACGGGTTTAAACCTTCTCATGAAGTCAAACACACAGAAATAAAAATAAAATGAAATAGAAGATTCAAAACATCCATTTTTGAAAATACACATTTTTCTAAGAACAAGTCATTTTACCCTTAAAATAGTTTGTATTAGTGAAATTCACAAAAAGTAGAATCATCCATATTAACCAAAATGAATATTTATTCCAAAAATGGCTGACTTTTCATTAAATATGTAATATTAAAATGTAAATGTCAAATATGTAGTTCAACAGATGTGACTTGTCTTATCTAGAGAGAAATGTATATTTTTAGAGGTTTTTAGGTTTTCTTCCATTTTCCAACGAAGCTGAAAACGACCGTCTTATATTTTGCAAAAAAGCAAGAAACTCATCATTCTCTCAGTAATTGCTGGTCTTTATCTTTTTTGCTTTGATGATTTATTCCTACTTTCATCGTGATGCATCACATATGTTTACATAAACGTCCAGTTGTAAATGAAATCGCATTGTATAGTTCATATATTTATGAAGATATAAGAAAGTATTGGATTGATTTAATTTGCACATTGTTTATATTGCATTTAAATATGTTGGAGTACTTTTCTCTTGGATTGCGTATAAAATTGAACCAGTCTCTATTGTTAAAATGTCCTTTCCTAGTCTGGCAACTAATTAAATCAATGAAGCCCCCTAACCTCCGGTGAGTTGGATAATTTGTAATCACAATTAGGCAAATCTCCAGCCAATGGTCATGCATGCTAATGTTTCTTTACCTCTTCATCTCTCTTTAGTGTTCAGCAATATAAGCCTAGACACAGTAATATTGCTACATAAAGCTTTATGTAGCAAACTGCAAGACTGTTTGCTTTATGTTGCAAACTGTCTTGCAGAGGTTAGAAGTTCATAGACAAAGCCAAAAGCGAAAAAGGAATTGGAGAGTTTGAATTTAGGTCATTGCTAAAGAAGATGCTGGTTCACAGAGTCTTGTATTCAGGCATGTTATTGGAAAGTTGAATCACAGAAAATCCTATTGTGACAAAAGATGCAGAAGCAGCAGGAATAATCATGGGTTGGAGAAAATTGCAAAGCAAAACTCCTTTTTGAGTTTGAGGGGGATTCACAATGCTTTCAGTTTTACCTTGAACAAATTATTGACACATTTAATTTTGATATTGAAGAACATTGAATTTATTTCAATCTAAAATAAAAATGGAAATATAGAATATTTAATTTATTTTCCTCTTTTATTTGTTACATTTGTGTGCAATGTTTCTCGATCCCCATTGCAGACACTGAACTGTCTGAAAACAGCAGATCCCATTTTAAACATTTATTAGACTTTGCAAAACAAGAAAACAGACACACAAACACACCTCTTCCTAAAGACAAAATAAAAAGTAAATATGTAGAACTTCCCTTGAGGATTTGAGCACCTGAAGATTGTTTTTTTTTTCTTGTTAGGAGTATTTTTCGCTGAGCAAACGCAGTGTTTCACCTCAGCCCTTCTACTGCACACTTATACTGTAAATCATTATCTCTCCTGGAAGCCACCCAGTAAAAGCACTCTGCAATCCTGGACAGAGGTGCTTCACGGGTCGACAGGCAGCTGCATTCCTCAAGGACCCTTACTACAGGGCCACAGAAAATCCTGCATATGCTGAGTTGTTTAAGCAGTTTGTTTAAGACTACCACAGTATTAAAAAGTGAACTATGCAGTTTATCTGATAATAGTTGACAAACTATTACATAATTTGTGGGCAGTTACTGTAAATTAGTGATAATTGTAGGAGACTTTTTTTAAGCCAGGTGAACAACACTACCCAGCAACAAGTAGGGGAGGGGCACTGCTAGGTTAATTTTAAGCTTTCTAACTTTGACCAAAGGTGAGGAATATGCTTCATAACCTTTGAGTTGCTGTCTGTCCTCTGGTGCTCTGCAACAAGTCGATTACTGTATGCATTACACACCAATATATTCAAATTCAAGGTCACATTTGTCAGTCTGGAAAGTGAGAGGTTTACTTTAAGAGCCTTTTCTGAAGGCAGATAAACTGTGACAATTGGTGGAAAATCACTGTAGTTTTTTATGCTTTAAACATTCAGTAGATATTTCTAAGTAACCAAAAGTCACTGGCTTATAAGCAAATAATTGAGTGTTTCACTGTGTGTTTATACATTTCATAAAATAGTAACATTCAGATGAGTTTAGAAGCTTTGTTTTAGCCAGTTTCAGGAACAAATGAGCAAGTGGTGTAGCTGAATAACTTAAACTATAATGAAAAACATTAAAATATATTTAAAATATGAAAAATTGTCATTTTTCACATTTTTATGCTCAACAGCCTCTTAAAAAACATGCAGCAATAAGTTGATCAATTAGTTGTTGCTTTTTGGTGTTTCACAAATGTGCAGTCTCAATTGAGACTGCATCCAGTTTGTTTGGTCAGCCGGTTTTACTTTTGTATGAACTGTACAATGGCTGCTGGAAAAAGACAAGTTTTCTGTTGTTGGCTTACTATTTAGAAACCACTTTCTGTTGGCTGTGCAGGAGTCTTTATTTCTGCTTTTCAAGTTTGCAGCCATTTTCACCTGTGATTATAAACATTGAGTCGGGGGGTGGTGACCAGCAGCAGCTTATCTGGATTTAAAGAGACAGAATCCATTTGAATTAAACTCAAAATAGGCAGAACTGACCAGACTGAAATCTGATTATCTAACACTGATTTTGTAGAAAAAACTTTTATGGACATGCTTTGTTTGCCCATGGATCTATCCTAACATGTTGAAGGAAGCATATTAGGTCACCTTTAAAGCTTTGACATTCCTTTGTTTCCAGTATTTGGACCATACCCAGTCACTGTACCTGTTTTTAAAATGTTTGCAATGAAAGCCTAAATTTGGCTTCTCTCTCTCTGCTTACAGACAACCCCAGTCTGCTCAGGCACATTCCTGTTACTGTGCAGGTGCTGGACATGAACGACAATCCACCAGAAATAGCAACCAACGAGGAAGTCATTGTGTGCGAGAGCTCAAAGCTCGACCAGGTGAGTGTCTGGAACCCATCTGGGGAAGGAAAAAAATGCTAAACACTCCTTTACAGTTTTTCTCCCTATCTCTGGCCTCACATGTTCAAAACTTCCTTGAACTCAAAAGAAGAAAGTGTGGAGAGCTGCACATTAACCGCAGCCATTTCCCTGACCGCACCTCTTTGTGCTGAACTCTTGTTTCCCTCAGCAATTTTTGAGTTGCTCAGCGAGACCAGAGCTGTAGAGACGGTGCTGCAGAGAGGCTGCTTAATCATCCCTTATACAAAATGAGTATCTCAGCAGCAAACCATGACAGCTCTAAATCGAAGCTTGTTCCAATTTGCTCACAGTAGTCTTTGATTCATTCAAATTAAGAAGGTTGTTGAGATATAGAGCAATCAGCAGCTCGGAAATGGCTGAAAGTGTGGTTTTGCAAAGGATGATGGAGTAAAGCAGCGAAAGACGCAACTAAATACATTTTTAATAGTTAGGAGCTGGTTCAAGACGAGTCTAAAAGAAATTTTGGATTAAATTTAAATTAAGGTTTGCAAGCTCAGGGTTCCTGGCTCAAAGGATTAAATGGAAAGAATCACAATGGTTTGCAGGCAGTGAAACTTTTGCATTCAGCAGAAAATGTGCATGGGGGAACATTATATTCATTTTGTGGTAATTATTTGGAAATTATCTACATTTACATCAGAAAGTGCAACTGAATCAAATAGTTTTTGCAAATCTGAAGAAACTAAATCAAACTATAAAATGCTATTTTAAGGAGCTGCATATGGCTTACTAGACTCCAAAACTCCTCCAACCACCTGAGTTTCAGGTGTCATGATTTTAGACTAACTGTGTGTCACTCGATAAATATGAACAACAATGTATCTATACACACTGCCTCCATATTAGACCAAGGTATTTCATAGTCTGAATCCTTCACCAAGCATAGATGTGATGTAAAGAAACTGAACCTCTTTTAGCCTGATAAAGTTCACATTTGACTAATTAAGGGTTAATGTTGTGTATTGGATCCCTAAACTTTTTATGCTGCACAAAAATGAGATGCATTATGAGTTGCATACTCTAACATTCGATTTAATTGCAAAACAAACATTAGATGTAATTTTTAAAAGTTCTGCAGATAAACTAAAAGGAACTGACTGTCGGACAAAAATGGTTTGTCATAGGAAATTATTATAAAATTACCAACAGTTTCTAAAGAAAAATGTCATATTTAGGAATAACCAAATTCAGGATGAGGTCAGTCTCTTTCTAATTGTAAGAGATTGTTAAGCCAGATATTTGACTCTCAGTTGTACTAAAAACTTAATTTTAGCATTTTAATTGATGTGACTTAACACATTAAAAAAGTAAAAATTATATAAACCTTTGGGGTATTACATAAAACAAAAGAAATAATTAAAGGATAAACTGAGGAAATGGTACATTTGTCATGGAATAAACGTTTGGAATAATTAAGACAGTCTTTTTCATGAAGATTTAACAGAAAATATGTAAAAAATAAATGTGGCAAGCATATGAAGCTTAGCTTTGGTTGTTTTTATTCACAAATTATTGCAAAAAAAAATCTATAAATACACCCCAGCTGATGATGTTTAGTCTTTGTTCTTGTTCTGTAATGGGAAAGAAGTCAATGCTGCCCTTTATGTTAAACTGATTTTAAAACGATGTAGGAGTATCACGCCTATTCTTCTGGCTGTGCTTTGTACTCTATAATTTATATAATTTCCTATACATTTATTTGTATTTGTTTACAATTACTGTTCAAGTATTTATAGCAATTGAAAAATGAATCCAGTTGTAAATGTATCAATTACAAAGGTCCACAACTTACAAGCGCGGAGTTATTGGTTGATTTTACAGTCATTATCGTCATTTAATTATTACCACTGTAAATTTATAGAGTCATAAAACTAATAAAGCCCAATTATCTACCTAAGAACAGAACTGCATGATGTATCACATCCAAATGAAGTCTCCTTCCAACACCTTTGGGTTTGGGGTTTTATTTCATCTTTTTGAAACTAATCAGTTCATCAACTGCTCCAGGTTGTTAAAAAAAATCACCTTGTTGCCACAGTTTCACATTTGAACAACTGTACAGAGGTTAAAAAAAAACAGTAAGAGCAAAAATCCTTCCAGCTGCACAGCATCCAAAATCACAATTGTGTAAAAAAACAAGCAAAGCTCTCAACTAAAAAAGCAAAAACAAATCAGAACCAACATGAGAGATTTTCTCCAATCTGCGGCCACCTTGAGTGGCGCCATTCTAGATTGTTAAATCGAAGCTTCTCTTTTTTTTGAAATCCTAGATGGCGATGCTTCAAGCAAAGTGCTTGAAGCTTTGAAGGAGAATGTTTCATGTGATTTTGGCTGTTCTACTCTCCAGGCATGACCAAAAAAAAAGTAAAAATGTTGTAGTAATGATTTGAAAAGTATGTTCATTTTGTTTCTCAGTTGATCCAGACCGTCACAGCAGTGGACAAGGACGACTTTGCCAATGGACAGAGATTCTCTTTTGCTCTGTCAAGCCAACTGCCAGTTAATCCCAACTTCACCCTAAAGGACAACGGAGGTAAATAAAATGACCGTTACGTTTGTCCGTTTTGTTCCCGGGTTTTTGGTCGTCTGCTCGGGTTTTAAGCATTCACCAAGTTGTTCTGCTGCTCTCGTACCCTTGTGGTGCAGTAAAACCACACGCTTTATAACAAGTGAGCATGGTAAGCTGCAGACTCAGTGGGATCCCCTCTGATTGCGTTAAGCAGAGTCACAGAGCTGTGCCGTGTTTGCGCATCGTGTTGTCAAATGGATTACCCCGCTCAGCCGCTCCCTGTCGCCGCCTCCTGTGTATAATATCGAGCCTGCCTGCCTGTGGCCAGCGAGCGGGCGTTGCCATAGAAACCATTTTCAGTGTCAGGTGAGTACCTAGCCCCGGGGTGGTCGGCAATCACAGGGCTTTTATAAGCTCTCAGCCAGAAGATCTCACGGTTACCCACAGAGAAGAGGAGTTCACGACACTCCGGATGCCATGGAGGAGCATAAAAACAAAGATGAAGGTCACAGTACGAGATAAAGAAAAAAAAATCCCTGATCATACAAGATAGGTCGTTTTATCTCTTTGTCCAATTCCTTCCCATCACATGCCTTTCTTTGCCTCCCTCGAGTTTCTGAGGCAGGGCTTTTCTGCAGACATTCCTCACCTCTTGACCATCAGCGAGTCTCAAGGTGGAACAGAATAAAAGCAAAGCCAAGACTGCAAAGACTCCATGAGAACAAAGAACTACTGGTGTTAAACAAACATATGGTACAAGAAGGTCATTAAGTTCTAGTTTTACTTTTATTAGCCCCAAAAAAACTGAATTCAATGAAACATCAGAAGTGAACGGATGAGTGGGAAAAGTAGGGGAAAAGTTCTCTAGTTATGTGGTTTTAATTCTGACCTATCAATCTGTATAACGTCAACAAATTCCTCAAAGGAAATTATGAATGTTAATCTAATTTGCAAGAGTACAGATTTGACATTTCTATTACAAAAGGAAAACTGAGCCACAATCTAACAGAATGAACAACGTCTTTGAACACAAAGACTTTCCAACAAAACATAATTTAACTGCTTTAATTTAAAAAGGAAAAGAAATAATTTTGTATCTACAGCTAAAATAAAACATCACAGTCAAAAGTGTTCTCTATGGCTTTAACATATCTTGACTAAAAACATACAGATTTTTACATAAAGATCCACTCGAATGACAGAACTTGAATGAATCAATGATCATTGTCATATACAGATGACTTATTCATCAATTAATTCCAGCTAAAGAGGTTTAGAAAAATCAAGAATTAAAGTCTACATCAGTGGGAATAAGCAGTGGGATTTTATTGAGCTATTTTCTGGTTAATTAGTTTGGGTATTGATGTAGGTAGCTAGCCTGCAGTCCGATGCTTAACACCTGCTGCTCTAGCCCTAGCATGCTAATTGTATTGACCATCCATGCTAACTCACCTTAGTGATGCAGTTTTCCTCTAATTTTCATGCCAATACTTTGCAATTAGCTTATTTTATCTTCTTGTAAACAAAGGACACTTGTAGAAGACAATATTGAGTAAAACTTTGAGATCTTATCTATAATCTTTTTAAATGTTGGTATGATGATATTTAGAAGTACTAATATGAAAGAATGTTAATATATGTGTATTAATCACTTTTCAGATTGGTATTTGTTATAAAAACCATTTGAAATCTTTTTTCTTTTTACTTCATAATTATGCACTGCTTTGCATCACGTGAAATCTGAAAACCATCTGAATCTTTTGGTTGAAACATGAAAAAACATGAACAATCATGAGCTAAATCAAAGGCAACAGAAGTTGTCTCTACTTAAGTTACACATATTTAAAGAGTGATATTTTGTCTTTTCACCATGGGTGTGATAATGATGACTGTGCTGTGAAAGTGACATGCTATTTTTTTTATTTCTTGTCACCAAATTATTATAAATTTCTTTATGCAGATAGGTTCACAGTTTTCACAGAGAGCTATGAGACAATTGATCACATGTTAACAGTTGTTCAGAGTAAGAATATCTACAAACTTAATGCAATAATATAAAAACTTCTTCCAGGATCATTTATATTTGGTTAGCATTGTTTATTTTGTCAAAGGTTTGGTAATACTTATGTTTACAACTTTCCTGAAGTTTTACCTATTGCAAAATAAGAATCAATTTTTAAATCAACTGAGCTGGTTTACAGTTCATTTACTTGGTTTAATTTATTATCTTTGTTCTGTTGGGATGAGCTGACTGGACAGCGAATGAAAACATTTAAAACATGGACAAGATCTGCTTTAAGTGTATACTGTAAAATAAAATTAAGATAAGATTTATTTGTCATTGTCATCAACAGATTACAACGAGATTGAGATTTGGTCGACACGAGTTAAGATGCAGGTTATGTGTATATACATAATATACAAAGATAAAGAAATAAATAGTACAAAATGAGAAATAAACTTAGACATCAGAAGATGGTTGCAGCGCCTGGAGGTGTCGCAACAGAATTTACATTTATAACAAAGTGGTGTCAAGAGCAGAAGTTCTTATGCCTTTGAATTTAGTGCCATGATTGCTATCGGGTAAAAACTGTTTTTTAGACGATTTGTCCTGGTTTTTATTGCTCTGTATCTCTTGCCTGATGGCAGCAGCTGGAAGAGACCATGGTCAGGGTGTAAAGAGTCATTTAAAATGTCCAAAATTTTCTTGTGGAGCCTGGAAGTGTAAATCTGTTCCATAGTGGGGAGGGGGCAGCCTATGGTTCTCTCTGCTGCCCTAACAACCCTCTGGAGTGCCTTCTTGTCCACAGATGTGCTGCTGCCGTACCAGACACACAGACCATACGTGAGCACACTCTCTATGGAGCAGTGATAGAAGGCCTGCAGCAGGTCTGAGGGGAGACGGTTCTTCTTGAGTATTCTCAGAAAGTACAGTCTCTGCTGTGCCTTCTTCAACAGCTCCTTGGTGTTGGTGCTCCAGGTTAGCTTGTCCTCCAACTCCATGCCCAGAAACCTGAACACTGGGACCCTCTCCACACAGGTCCCACTGATGGTGAGAGGCTGGATGTCCGTTTTGTTCTTCCTGAAGTCGATCACCAGCTCCTTTGTTTTGGAGGTGTTGAGGAGCAGGTTATTGACTTTGCACCACTCTGACAGCCGCTTCACCTCGTCCCTGTACTCCAGCTCCCCCTTCCCGCCTGAGATGAGACCAACAACAGTCGTGTCATCTGCAAACTTTATGATCTTGTTGCTGAGGTGGTTGGAGACACAGTCATGAGTGTAGAGGGTGTAGAGAAGTGGGCTGAGCACGCAACCCTGTGGCGATCCGGTGTTCAGGCTCAGAGCAGTGGAGGTGTGGGGGCCCAGTCTGACCCTCTGAGAGCGACCTGTTAGGAAGTCCAGGATCCAACTGCAGGTGGCTGATGGAAGCCCAAGGTTTGCTAGCTTGGACACCAGACGTTGGGGAAGTATGGTATTAAATGCTGAGCTGAAGTCCACAAAGAGCATTCTGACATAGCTCCCCTGCTTCTCTAAGTGGGTCAGGGCAGCATGAAGTGCAGTGGATACAGCGTCCTCTGTGGACGCTGTATCCACTGAATTGTGAATTATCCACTTTTTAATACTTTTGTTTTGTAAAATATGTTTTAAAAAAAAAAAGAATTTAAATCCCTGCTGTAATGTATGTTCAAAGCCCACTGAAAGAGGGGCTCTTCTCTTATGAGGGATTAATAACAGATTTTTTTTTTATTTAGTGCTGTTTTGAGATACAGTGTCTTTAAATTTGTTCTTTACCTCCTGTTGCATGCTAGCCCACAGGCTCTTGTTTTTCTCTGATTAGGTTATTTGATACAATCCTATGTGGGATGGGCAGGATTTTCCTGTTTAATTAATTTTCAGTGTAGATATGAGAGAACAAAAGGATATTTTGCCCAAACTGATGTACATAGTAGAAGCTTGTGTTGTCGGCATATTTCATAAAAAAGAGGACCATAGTATACTGGTTTACAAAACGCACAGATTTAGTTTGTTTATATCTCATTAACTTTCAAATAAATACGGTCAGTAACACAATTAGGATATTTCCTCCAGATATTGTTTCTGTTTAGCACAACTCTCCTGCTTTTCTTACCACAGGACTATGAAATAACATGAATATTGGATTTAAAGCAACAGTTCATATATGAGCGAGGAGAACACAAACACTTAATGCTATTGCTAGGAGAGAGTTTGAGCAGGGACTTAAAAAACAGACCACCTAAAGTGGTGTCATATGTTGTTTGTGAGCAAAGCTTATCAAGTGGACAAATGCGATATTCATTTGTACAAATAAATAATGATTCTGAATGTTTGGTTATGAGAATCGGCTTTGCTTACAACAGGTTTTTCTCAGTGTCTGAGCAAAATGAAGGAAAACTTATTTGACGGCATCTCAGCAACTTAATTTTTTTTCTGTCCATTACATGTGTAGCTTTGATTTGATAAAACATTTAGGGTCAAACATATACTGTTGTTTTAATGAATTTGGTATTATCCTCTGATCCCTGAGATCGACTACATGGAAATACAACTATCCTGAATTTTATGACTTAATACATATATAAAAAAAACAAGTATTCATAAAATTAAGATACGGGTCCTAAAATGTTACTTTGAAGTGTATTTAAGGTTGTAATGGTGCCATTCACTGATAGAAAATATGAATGATGTAAACCTACATAATTTATAAGTATGAAATGAACTTCACACTTACAGAATTTAAATATGCATCAAGTCTGAGTAGAATAGTCTTTGAACGGACCACTGAAATACTCAGAGTTCTGGTATTCAGTGTAGAAATGCATAACTCTTTTAGAAATGGAATGACAGTAAGTGCAGAAACCTACTGCCCTGGACAAAAGGCATAAAAAAGTAACAGACGAGTAAATCATACCTGTGTGAGTGTTGACTCAGCAGAGATAACAATAAATGGGAAAAGTAGACAGGACCATAAATTCAGCACAGCCCTAAAGCCTTTGCAGCCTAAATGGGTTATATTCAGGAATTTTATGTTCCCATTTCAAAGAGATTTCCACTTTAAGCTGATGATGAAAGGGTACTAATTGAAAACTATAAATTTACGGAAAGGAGGGAAAAGAAAATCCCCAAGAAGCAAACACAAAGAAAAAAGACGTTTGATATGAGTTGCCATCTTTGTTCCTCTTGATAAATGTTTTTTTATAAACATTGGCCCCTCAGGACTCATTGCTGTAGGATTTTTGTTCTGAGTACATTCACACCAGTCTTGTTCTGTCCACTTTAATCAAACTCTAGTTCATTTGCCATTATGAGGATTTTCTGCTTATAACTAATAAAAATCCGACATTTAAAATTATATTACATTATATTGCTTCAAATAAAAAAAAAGGGCTTAATGAAAGCAATATTTAATACCTGCTTATAGAAAACGGAACCTTATCGGAATGCATAACCTATAACCTACCATCAAAATATGTTCTCTACTTTGATTACTTTGATAATTTTGTTTTTGTTACAATCTGAAACATGAGAACCACTCTTATTAAAGGGGTGGTATTGTTTATTTTTTTATGTACTTAGAGCCATTTTAAAGCACAACCAAGTGACTGTGTTACTTTCAGTTGTTAAAAAGTATATGCTATATATAACAAATGTGACTTAAAGAAAATTGACATCACAATTTAATGCCTTGAAATTGGGCCTCTGTCTCTTTAAAAACTCCTGTTCTTTCTGAAACCTCACCTTCAGGAAGTCATCACATCATTCTTTTTCCAACTCTTCAGCAATGTTTTTACCAGCTTCGCACTGAGAAGTAGCTTGTATGATGAGCTCAGCAGATGTGCAGTTCCACCAGATGTTTGCTATTTCCTGCCTCTAGTCTGAAGGAGCTGAGTGAGGAGATGCGATGGAGGGTTGCTCTATGAGACAGAAACTCTGAAGCGTGGAAACTGCAACTCGAAGGTGGGGCTCAGTCCACCCAGGCGTTTTGAACAACTTAATGGTTGCCAGGGAGGTTAAAGGATTTCTTACACATGCATGTAAGGGTCAAGGTAACACTCCAGGTATGTTTTTGATGAAGGGAATATACAGTACATTATAACATGATATGAAACTCAAAAATATAGATTTTTT
Organism: Xiphophorus maculatus; assembly: GCF_002775205.1. Taxonomy (NCBI): domain Eukaryota; kingdom Metazoa; phylum Chordata; class Actinopteri; order Cyprinodontiformes; family Poeciliidae; genus Xiphophorus; species Xiphophorus maculatus. The sequence continues at coordinate 3,534,899 of NC_036463.1, forward strand.
TATTATATTTACATGGTTGTATTTACTGCTTACCTATTTACTTTTTCACTAATCCCTGTTCTGGTTGAATTAGTGTTACTTATTCACTTGCCTTTTACTCTCTCCGGCTCCCTTATCTACATAAAGCTCCCTCTGAAAAGTTAAGCTGCTGCTCTCAGGCTTTTTCTGATATCAGTCAAATGTGCTCAATTAGAGGCTGCATTCGCACTTGAACTTGGAGAAAAAAAAAATCCAGACGGAGCATCATTCTGTTGACTCCTGTGTTTGATAATTCAAGTAAGCTCTTCACACTCAGAGCAGCTTCTTTCATTGCTGTTGTTGCAGACTAACAGTTGGTGGCTTCGCTGTGCCAGGACCTAATACCTCCCTATGTTGTTGTGCAACTGAAGAAAATCCCTTTCAGTCTCTCACACCAGTAACTCTCTCATGACCTCCTTTTCTGCTCAGTTGCAGTTTGATCACTAAAGTGTTTTCTTGAAACTTGATTCACTGCAGCTGTTTGAACTTTTATTTTCCAATAAAGAGGTAATTATCTGTAGGTATTGATCATTGATACCTTTTTATATTGGGAAATATACCATCCATCCAACCTACAGCTGTCTGTACGTCTGACCTCCTTCTGTTTTTGGGCAGCTGAAAAAATTACCTTTCATCCAGACCAATCACTTCCTCATCTCTTTTATATCTCATTTACACTTTGCTCACAAAAGAATCTTTCTAAAAGTGACTTTTTGACTTTTTTTGTGCTAAATTTCCAATTAGGTTTTTAATTTGAGGCACTGCTCATTTAAACCTCTGCAGCTAAATAGTCAATTATACCTGCAATGGATTCATCCTTTCCCCTCATTTTTTGGTAATTTGACAGTAATGGGTATAAAAAGAGCCTATTAACTAAACTGTTGTGGCTCTTTTTTCATAAAATTTTCATCACTTATTCGTATTAGATTTCTTTCAAGCTATTATCTTATTACAACAGGTTATTTTTCTGCTACACAGACCTCAAACAGCGCCAGCTCTTGTTCACTGAATCAGATAAGTGTAGTGGTTTAGTACTAAATGTTAGCTTCAAAGAAACTGTAATCTTTGTTAAAATGACATTTAGGTATAAAGGTGGAAATCCTTTTGTGGCAAAATTCTGCTCTGGTGAAGTCAATTTAAATACATCAACCTCCCTGATTAATTTACAGTGGCTGAAATTTTGACTGGTTCCTTGATCTGTTTGATATATGTCTCACTCTATCACGTTTCATCTTAACAACCAATTACACTGATGCTGTGATTTATAAATAAGACTCATGTTTAAACTGATCCCTTGATTTCTGACAGCATCGTCTTCCCATGCGCATAGAGAGGATCCTATAATATTATAGTTAATAGGCCCATACGTGGGATGTCAATTAGCTTTTATGTCATGCACACTTTACTCACAGTTGATTTGCCAACACTTAATGATCAATTGAAAGAGCATGAGTTGGATTGAGTGGAGCATCAGTGCAAACTGGAGCATTCTGGTTTTATGAACATCACACAGGAAATAGTTGCAAATAGAACACAATAGTTGCCTTCTGCTTAAAGGTCAGGATTATTAACTTAGATTTATGACTCCATTTCAGAAAATAATTGTGTGAGTAATAACTAAGCCAGTGTTGTAAAGTGTAATTATTGTTTGCAGAATGATTGCTTTCATTTTTTTCTGTTTAATTATAATTTAGTCATACACACACGCGCGCACACACATGCTATGAGTCAATATTAGACTCTTCTCTTCTGACTGAAAACTTAATATTCTGACGTTTTTCCCCTTTCAGGATTCTGACTTTAACCTTCCAAGTCTGTGTCCTTTTATATCAAAATACAAATAAATAACAAAACATTCTTAGCTGTACGTATGTGAATTATGTTGATAGTATATGAAAATAATCAAATCACTGTCCCAAAATGAGTTCTTAGATTTGAGTTTTAAGACTTGCCTGATTATGCATAAACAATTTAAGCACAAAAAGTCAGAATTTTAAGTTATGCAAGTAAGTATGAATGAAAGTATTAAATTATCAATACTAAAATCTGCTTCCTTTGTGGGATTTTTAATCTGCCACAGGGGATAGCTAAAGCAACACACAGATTTATACTGTATAGCAGCTGTAAGCTAAAATATAATAACACATGCAAATGGAAAATTAGAGCATCCAAGCACTGCAACTATGTTCATTTTCTGAATTAAAGTGTCCTTAAGGGAACCAAGTGCAAACATCAAAATTAATATGAAATAAATGTAAAAATAGTTGAATTAAAGTATCAGAGAAAACTGGACTTTATTACTGGCAACAAAAAAGACAAAAACAGACAGTTATGGGTTATGGTGAAGTTTTCTGACTTTTCTCATTAGGGTGTTTGAAACTTGTGTTGGCTCACAGTTGTAGTTCAAGAAACACAAGTAATTGTTTTACTCCAAAGAAAAAATACTGCAGATATCCATCTGTAGAAAACAATGGAAGTTTCTGTTCTTAGATTTGTTTTAGCCTCTGAAGGTATCCAGATAATTGATCCTCTCTGGGATAAAGCCTGTTAGGATGTTCAGGCTGGAAACAGCTGGAGTTATACCAGGTTGGAAGCATTTCATCAGTTATTTCCATTTCCATAATGAGTATCAGTTCTTTTTAAGAAAAGACAGTAATGACTTCAAGCCAATGTGTGAACTTGTTTCCTGATTTTATATAGTGCTACCTCCTAATTATGAATCTAATTCAAATAGATATTTTGTGGGGTGGTTGATAGAAGTACTATTTAATTAAGCAGAGCTAATTTAGAAAGTCTATTTGTCTGAGAAGATGAAGTGTTACTGCAAATGTGAAGAATATTTGTAAAAATGAAGACTAAAAATGTTACAGGGTTTTTTTCTTGATGGTTAAACTTTAACTTAGAGAAGAAACAGCCAAAGTTTAACTTATAAACTAGGACACAACATAGACATTTCTTCCAGAAAGGGATTTCCACAGCTCCTTATATCAAGTGCAAACTGGAGTGCTGCAGATTCCAGTCATTGGCACCTACTCACTCCCACCAACGTTTGCACGAAATGCAACCAAGTGCATGTGTAGGCAACTCTGAATTCTGTAGAGATGTGGTTGTGTCGTGTCTGTGTGCTATTGATTTACTTATTTTACTATTTTTGTTACTTATGGCCTGAAAGTTAACTTTGCAGAAAACAGTTTCAACATTATAGTAAAGTAATTATTTTTATACAAAATTTAATCTCAAACCTTGAACCCTAAGGAGATACTTAAGATGTATTCCTTGCAACGTTATTCATCCTTTTTATAAACAAAAACATTAAAGATCTGTTGAGGTTTGTCTACAAGTTTCATCCACTTGTCATGATTTTGTCTGCTCTGCCCCTCCTGTCCTGTTGTCTCAATCCTTACCACACCTTTATTCTATCTTGAGTTCCTGATCCTGAACATCACCTTTACCTGCTCCCTGATTGCTCTTATTGTATGTCTGATGTTGCCTTCAACCTCTGCTTCATATCTCTGGATTACGTTCAAGGCTGACGGATACAGCCTTTGATGGGTGACGAGGTCTACCGCGTCACCCATCTGTGTTGCCGACTTGGAGAGTCTCTGTCTAAGGAAATGCAGCAAGAAGAAACCTCCAGCAGAACCAGAACCTGGATTAGTACAAGACTCCATCTGACAAGATCGACTGGGAGTTTGAGCCCAATTTACAACACGATGAGCTGACGTAGGATTATTTTTTATGTTCACGAAAGTAAAAGGTTAACAGCAGGAGAGCGATAATGATTAGTTGATGGCAGCATCACCAAGCTTACCTTGCTACTGGAGCTTCTGCTCCCCAAGGCTTTTCTCTCTCACTTTCTCTAACTTTGGGTAAATCTTTTCCTTCTTTTTCAGCATTACTTCCTGATTTCCTTATTTATCACTCCTCCTGTCATACCTGTCTCCTTTGCAGAGTCTGATCTGAAAGCTCAACATTTTGCATGTCAGACAAACAATATTTTAAGACTGATCTGACTGGAGCAACTTCCTCTACACGTCCTGTCTCATCTGAATGACCTTTGGCAAACTGCGAGTGGTATTTCTTGTCTTCTTCCAACAATTGTCTTGTTTTCTCTCAGTGCTTTCATTAAGACCAAATCAATTCATTCTCCTACGAATGTCAACAGATTTTCTCACTTGAGCTCTGAACCTGTGCATCTTCTCCAGAGAGGCACTGGGCTTGTTTTTTCTGGTCACCCTCACAGTTTAGGTGGAAAACTATATTTAGATTAATCATTTTGGATTCTGGGATGTTTAAAGTTTGGGTTATTGTTTTCAAATTGTCTACGTTCTCCTTAACCTGTCTGATGGGTTCCATAGTCTTAAGCTTATTCATGTTGTGAGTTATTTATTTTTTTTAGCTTATTTCTCAGATCTCCACGCAAGATGCATTTATACTGAAAAAAGTACTTGGTTGTACTAAATTTTTTTAAGGTTATCAATGCGTCTGAATACAAACACACACCACACTTTTCAAAGGTTTATTTGCAAAATATCTTGGAAGCCATCTTTCATCTATCTCAGAATAACCTCATAAAAACTAAACTTAGTTGTTGTAAGAAGACAAAACTGGGAAAAGTTTTGAAACATTTTGCAATGCACCGTGGGAATATGACATCTATCCAAGTGACTCTTGCATTGCATTGTGTTGATGGTTTTGGGAAAAAGAATCTGTTTGCCAGCGCTTGCTCAGTGAAGAACGGAACCCAGAGTGTGAGGAGAGCCTCACATGCAGTGCATACTAATTACCGTGTTTGTGTCGTGTGGAGGGGAAACTGCTGGGCGGTTTACTAAGCTGGACCATTGTATTACCTGGTTTATGCAAAATACATAAATCTAATGATTCCAAATTATTGAGTGCTGGTAATTTTTTGTGGTTGCTACAGCCAAACTTTTGTATTCAGCATGGTGTCTCGAGTGGGGGCGGAGGGTGGATGCAGTTTGGCTGCAGATGGTCTGTCTCGCTGAGGCATTAATCACAGTCACTCTGCAATCACACCGCTCTCCTCCTCTCACCTGTGACGAGACATGGGTTCATGTGAATTACCATAGCATAATGGATCTGAACTTCCTCCCTGTGGTTAGTACAAGGACCTGCGCATACACACCAAACTGATTATTTATTTTTGTTGTTGAGCCTCCTCTGGTTGAGCCTTGGTGTCACCCAGCCTGCTCTCTGCTTACTGCTCAGACATCCAGGCTCTGAATCCTCGTCTCTCCTCTGTGTCGTTTGCGTCTTCTGAAGCCTCCGTCCATCTGCGTGCTGATGCGGCGGTACACGAGTCCTGGCTTAATAAAGCTTGAAGTACGTGATGTCTTTCCAACTGTCGATCATAATAATTATTCATAGATGGAGTCGAGATTGGAGTGGGAGGCGAGGTCTCAGAGCGGCAGCAGCTCGATAGTACAGCACGGCGGAGGTGTTTTCACCGGGCGGAGGGAAAACGGCCGCCCTGCTACACGATTCAGCATTTTCAGAACTTAAATAGTGTGAACATCGAGATCAGCGTGCAGCGTGTCACCAGTATGCAAACTCAAAGTTATTCATCCATAAATGATATCTTAAGTTTTCACCCACAGTGAAAACTTACTGTGGGTAAGTTTTCACTTACCCACAGTGAAAACTGTGAGTAAGAGTCCTTTTAGGACTCTTACTCCTAAAAGGACTCAAGAGTCCTTTTAGGACTCTTGAGTCCTAAAAGACCTCAAGAGTCTTTTAGGACTCTTGAGGTCATACACCTACAATGTTTATTTTATTTCCACTGATGTGAAGAAAAGATGTGGCATGTGACCTTATTGATGTTTAATTAACATTTATAAATGACCTTTTTAATGTGCCGATCAAACCTTCTTTTGACAGAGTGCTGTGTCAAGCTTTGTCATTGCATTTGTAACAATACAACTTGGGTGCAATTTTCCTGATAAAAACAATGTCTCATTTGAAAAAAGGACAATAAAAATTATATCTTATCCACCTTATGAAACTCCTAAATATTATTTAGTTTATTTCTGATCAAATTGAGATTATCATATATGGCCAGGGTTCATTCAGTTTGAAATTTGTCAACTTTGTCACTACTGACGTTTTATGGAGTAAGAAATGCTGTTCAAGTGTGAAATAATTCCCTGCTACAATCACCAAAACAAACCTTTCGCATTAATTTCAGCTCTCATACATTTGCTTGTCTGGGACAAATAGTCGATCTTGTCAGAAAATCTCCCGCGGCTGTTTTGCTCTTTTTTCGCTCCCTATTATTTCTGCTTATTCACGTGGCGATAACAGATGTGTTTCTGCAGAGATCAAGGTAAACTGCTCTTTAGTTGCACATTGGACGACTTAAACAAACACCTTTAAAATTAATTAGCCTTGGCAAGCCGAGGAGCTACAGACACAGTAAATAATTCTATATTTGGATACTTTCAGAAGGAAAGCAACAGTGCCGAGACTAAGTTTAGCATAGTATTGTCACCAATATAGAAGTAATTGCATATTTCTCTGAAAGAGGTGCACAATTAGTCTTTCAGCCCAAGGGTATGACCGTTTTTTTGTTTTATCATTTTGTCTTTGCAGACAGCACAGCTAACATCATTGCCAGGCGGCGCCGGTTTAACCATCTGACTCAGGAGCTCTATGAGCTTCCCATCGTGGTGTGGGATGGCGGGGAGCCATCGCTCAGTGGCACCAGCACCTTGACCCTGCGGGTGTGCCCATGCCAGCGCCACGGCAAGATCCGGATCTGCCAGGGGGAAGCGTTTCTCTCCTCTGCGGGCCTCAGCACAGGGGCTCTGATCGCCATCCTGCTGTGCATCGTCATCCTGCTGGGTGAGTTGGTAGGCAGACGCTCTGGGGAGCCGCGGAAGGCTGGGACTTCTGGGGGGAAATATCCCGGGGCGATGGATGGAGGAGATGGACCGTGGAGGAGTTAAGAGAGTGGGAGGTTGAAGGAGTATGACAAGGGCAGAGATGGGGTGGGGGCTGAATAGATATGGAGAGATATTGGTGGAATTTGAAATGAGTAAGTACAACTCAGGGAGGGTCAAACAGAAAGTATGTGGAGGACTTAAGAGAGTCCAGAGGGAGGAGGCTGGTGGAGAGAGAAGGTTCAGCTACAGAGTTGGTGCAATCAGGAGGGAAATATATGCAGCTGAAACAGGAGGTGTCCAGTGTTGGTCCTCAGCAACAGTGTCCTGCATGCTTTGAACGAGTCCTTCCAAAACATTCTCTGAAGTTTCACCCACGAAAACGGCTAAAATATGCAGGACAATGGCTATCAAAAACCAGAACCGGTCAGCACTGGCTGAATGGGTCCTAGGAACAACCCTACAGCAATGGGACACTATTTTCTATTCTGTGCACCTGAAACATAAAAAATAGGGTGGAAAATGTATTCATTTGGTTGCCTGCCAGTTCTGGGTAAAACTAGAGGTGAAGATTTTTATCTTCTTTTTTCTTTTATGCCTATTTCAACCATCTCATCTTTAGTCTTCTTGGTTTGAATCATTTTCAGATCAATAAACACAATCATGAGTAAATCCTACTGATTTCTGTCTCGCATGAACAACATGGTGACAATGACGCCATTGCCAGACTTAAATGGGAAACATTATTACAAAGAAAGAGCTAAAACTATATCTCTACCAGAGCTTTTTGAATTTATTCAGAAGTACATAAAACATAAATTACATTGCACCCCCGACTAGGTGCGTATTCACATATTTTCTGTAGAACGTGACTCCAAATTGTTTGCAGAAAATTCAAATATTCACAGTTTTCCATAGACAACATTTAAAACATTTTCAATAAATGCAGTTTGGGAGATTGAAATGTCTGAACACAATGTTACTTGGATCACTATTGGCTGAGCAGCCAACCCTTGTCATCGATTAACTCTTCCCCCTAAGATCAGAGATGAGGAAGACTGTTGATATTACCTTCTACAGTAATGCCAAGATAGTTTTCACTGTATGTATTATTGCATATCAGGGTATATTTTGCATTTGAACTACTAACATGTGCAGTTAAAAGCTATTTATCGGCAGCTATCCCCTGTAAATACCAACGGTCCACAGTAATTGGTGGTTTTGCTGTCAAGCAGATGCTAAATTTGGAAGAGATCAGTGTTAACCTGGCTTATATACACAGGTTCATAAACTTAAATTAGCTAAATTAGACATAAATCTAACTGGTGAGAAAATTTCTAATTCTAATATTGTTAGTATGTGTCAAATCTGCAACAGCGTTTAGTGGGATGCAAACTATCAACAATAGTCTATAAGAGTGTAAAGGGATAGCTTGGATTATTTTAAGTGAGGTTCTATAGAGTTTATGTATACACCAAATGGATATGTGTGTATTATTTAAAAGTCTCTCCCTATGTTTGCCTCTTATGACAATGAGAGTTACCAAACAGAATTTTATTATATGTGATCACATAAATACAATAAATGATTCTTGATTCATGAAATCCTCAGAGAAAACGGCGACATAATAGGGGCAAGTTTTTGATATAAGCCAAAGAAATAAATTAAATCTTTCGTGAACTAAAAATGACAGTCTTAGGGGGTACATCTCTAATCACACATGAATCCCCACAAAAAAGTATAATATTAAATTATCCCCAACTCACTGGACACATTAAACATTAGGAGTGTGAATTTGATATAAAATCTTTACAATCCACTTTAAAGATTTCACAAAATGCACAGAGGATTGTCTTATTTATCTAATATGTGCTTCGTCATTTCATCCCCCATACTTCTAGTATCCACAATCTGTACTCAGCAGAACCTTTTGAAGGCTGGTTCTGTTCCTAAATGGTGTCCAAAACTAGACACAGCTGTCAAAGTGAGATATCTTAAAAGTGGAAGACAAACAGCCCAGTTGTTCTGCTCTCTATTGGGTTCTTTTCTAAGTTTGAGGTCTATTTAAATAAACTGGGATGAAATTGAGATGTAAAATAAATACATGTTTTTCAAACTGCTTCATAAATACAAATCTGAGATGTTTTGCTTGCATCACCCCAAGCATTGTATAAGTATAATCCATAAGTGTTACAGGGTGACGAGGTCTTTAATTATAACAATCCATTCAAACCCCTTCAGATGAAACTCCTTACTTACTCTGAACAATTTAATACCTAATTTAATAACTTAAGCTCTTTCTCAAATGAATCAACATTTTTTTGTACAAATTGTTGTTTCTGTTTGAACAACCTAAAGACACTGGGGCTTATTTTGCCTCTTTAACAGTACAGTTACATTATAATATCACCAAGAAAATTTCCTAAACTGAATTTCCTAACAATGGACAAACGAAAACAACAGTCATTGAATTTAACTACTTACCTGGACTTAAGCTAACCCAATCAAGAAGAAAGTCTTTTGCCCAGAGCCGAGTGAAGAACCAAGACTCTAATACAAAAAGCACTTGGTATTTAATTTTTTTTTTGTATTTTGAGGCCAGCCAAATTGCTTGTCAATTGTATTGATCTCCAAGGCAATATGTCAGCAAGAAAAAAACTAAACTAACATGCTGAAAGGGGGCTTATTGACAACTATTGTAGCAGAGGTCGACACACTTTGATCAATAAATCAATTCTGCTCTTTTAAGAGTAGTCCCATTAACTCTCAGCCCAGTAGTCCCATTAAGCAGCCTAACCCCACTATAACACATCCCACTTTTTACAAGCATGTCTGAAGGTAAACTAACTCAAAAGTGATTTAAAGAAAATTTGAAAAAAGACCCAAGTTAGTGGTGACTTTTTTCATGTTGGGGAAGGGTTTCACGTGTGAATGAAAATTCAGGTTTATGTTTTTGTATTTTATAAATATATTCTTCAGCATTAACTGATTATTAATGGCTTCATTCACTCCACATCTACTCAGAAATTAGACCGTCCCACTGTCAGCTAGAGCTCTATGAAAGTCCAAAGTCTTTTGCTGGATTGCAGCAGAAATGAAATTATCTGTTTGGTGAGTTTCCTTTGGCAAAAGCCAACACAACAGCAGGACAAGTTCTCCACAGGCAGAAATGTTCAAACTCAGTTGAATATTATTTTATTGAAGTCAAAGCAGTTTTTATCTTTTACATCAATGTGAAAAGATGTACCTGTCCAATGCAAAGACAACTATTTACTAATGCTTTATCAGTTTGTTTTGTAGTTTCATAAACACATTTTTTTAGGATCGTGTTTTCACAGAAAGAAGTTAAACTGAAGTCCAAACTTTCCTCAGTTTTTTGTGTCTTGTGTTTTACAGAAATAGCTTGAAAATATACTTTTTGCATTTGACTGCATTATCTTCAGTCAAAGATGGTAGATGCAGTTTTGTAAACTAATTTAAAATTCAAAAGGACTTATAGAAAAAAGCATTTATTTACTATGACTAATATTGTTAAGCTAAAAATGTATAACAGCTGATTGTGTATGCAGTAAAAACCTCAGTTTTACTCTCTTGTGAGCGTGTGAGACGCTGCATCCAGTCACTCGCGCAGCACATGTTGATAATTGATCACCAAACGATGTGAGGAGCAACACGTCCTCCACTCCTGCTGATTCTGTTTCACATTCCACCACGAATACAAAAGACTGTCAGAAATCCTGCGAAATCAGAAAACACTTTTTCAATATTGCTTGTATTAGCAGCCACACAGCTTTTTCTTTAGTGGGCATTTGTACTGTGTTCCTATGGCAACCCAGATTTCCAGTGACAGCAAATGGTTTTTACTTGAACTTGCAAACACGATCGTGTCTGACGGGTGGACAGTCGGTGTAACGGGTTAGATTAGAAAAAGCCATGAAAGCGCCATGAAATGTCTATAGAAAGACGAAAATAAAAGTAAGAAGATCAAAGGCAGCTCATTAAATTTCCACAAGTAAACAATCAGCCATCAGCTCTGTTAGGTGTTACAGCGTCTCCGCATTTGGACATGATTAGATAAAACTGTCTAATAACTGAGTCTCTCCTCTTCCCTCCTCTCATTACTGATTGTCTGTGGACATTAGCGCGTGAAGGTTATGCGTAATCATACCGACGGTCTTCCTCCTCCAACCCGAAGCTTCTGTCTGAGGAGAACAAAAGGCCATCGCCGCTGTTTGGAGGAAACGGTCGTGGTCACGGATGCTTGCTGAATACCTAAACATCAGCACAATGCAGATATGAGGAAGGCAAACAGACATGTTGAGCCCGAGGAAGTGATAATATTGGCTTCCTATTTATTTTTTGTAGAGGAAGATTGAATTGTGTTGCAGTTTGCATTCAATGTGTCCTCAGCCATTAAGCATACCGTAACCCCAGAGACCTGAGGCTGACTGTAAGTGTCAGCCAAATAAATGTCCTTCCATATTAGGTAACTGTCAGTAGGGTTGCTGTTATTTCCCATCTTTAAGGTATTTGCAAGAAAAATATTTTCTTGGGTTAGAAAAAAAACTGTGTCTTAAGATGCAAAAAAATAAGGTTCATTTTTCTTCATGCACAGCCATTGTTTATTTTTAATGATTCTTTGCAGAAAAAGACTTGGCAGCTTGACTTACAAAGTGGAGCTTTTTCAGGGTTTGCTTATGCTTATTGGTGGGCATTTGGCGTGTGTGCGTGTGTGTGTGTGTGTGTGCGTGTGTTTGTTTGTGTGTCTCCTTTTAAGAATGTGAACACAGTGTTCCAGCTGCATTCTTCCCAGACTCAGATTAAACACACTGATTACTCTGAATGCAGAGCTTAATAACATTTGGGAACACAATGCATTGAGAAGATTTTTGCTGCCCTGGACTAGTAATCTGCAGCATAGCTCAGTGATCAAAATCCAAATAAGTGAAACTTTGCAAAAAGACAATAAAGTTCATCAATTTGTACACTAAATATCTAGTATGTGGGTTGAAAGGAATTCCAAATCATCATATTCTGTTTTTATTCATGCACAGGGTCATGAATAAAAAACAATTTGTCCAGAAGGTTTTATTTTCTGCCCAATGTCTTAAAATGTTGCTTCAATATTTGCACATAAAGTTCTGTCCTTGTGATGCCATGTATTTTGAGAGCCTTTCCTGCAGTAGAATACCAACGCCATGATACTACCACCTCCTTACTTCACAGTTGGATGGTTCTCCTGGGGGTAATTGTGGCTGCCTCATTCAGTTTTGATTTCATCAGATCTCAGGTTCCTGAAGAAGGAAGTATTTGTCCATGAGTGAATTTGTAAACTGTAGTCTAACTGACCTAAAACAGGAAAAGTTTTCCCTCATTTAATGTGGAACTGTAAAAAAAAAAAAAAAAGTTATGCATATTTTTATGCAGTGTAAGCATCTGTTTCTGTGCGCTAGAGGGGATTTGGATGCAGGTGGGTTAACTGGTGAACACTGGGAAGCTTGAATCCTAACTGGGGACATAAAGTGAACTAAAGTAGCAGTGAATAGAACCATTGGGTTAACAAATTTACCTAACAAAGGAAAAACTGTTTGGTAAGGACCACTAGTCATGAAAATCACCTTTAAATTTTTTTTTTCTGATTCTTTTTGAATATCTCACCTTGTTTTCCCACCAGATTAAATCACACAACAATTTTAATGAACTAAAACAGCAAATCAACCCACCTAAATACCGCATGGCCGTTCAATGACAGAAAACATCGATATTTTTTATCATATTGAGAACAAAAGTGTCACAGCATGAGCATAACATTTCCATAGCTCATACATTCAATTCCCGCTCATGTCTGAGTGTCTCTGTTATTTGTTTATGCCTGATTGTTTTCCATTTGTCTGATTAATGTCCGTGCTTTACCTATGCGCTCACTAATAAGCCGCCTTAATTAAGTCTGTGGCGGACCAGAGAGGAATACTCACTCTGAATGGCTGCGACTCGCCGGATAATGCTTTTATTTCCACGCAACTTAGATAATTTTAATAAGCAGATTCAATTACAAATACTAATTTTGTCTCAGAGAAAATGGTACAGCATCCCAGTGCTAATTGGTTTCAGCTGGAAAATATATTAAACATTTAACCATAATAAAAACTTTTTTTTTCAATTCCAACAATTTATTACAGAATGAGTAGTTATGACAACTGCAACAACATTCCTTCATTTCTTTACATTTGTGTATATATTCATTTGTCAGTTTAGTGTAATTACATTAAAGAGGATTTAAGGTGTTTTTTGTAAATTTCTTTAAGTTTTTTATGACTTTATAACAGTTGTTCCGATCTTTTCAGCGTACCATGTTTACTGCCTTGACCAAAGTGTTGCACAGATTCAACACAAGGCAGAAAAACAATCATTTAAAATCTTAATAAGCAAAATCTGCTATTTTCACACTGAGTTAAAAGCAATGGAGTAAATGTTTTCAAGTGAGACATAAACACATGATCTAAAAAAACTTGTCTTTGTGCAGAGGCATTTTTATGCCTTCAAAATGGAGCAAAAGGTTGGACCTATATACTAATGCAAGTCCATTAAAGGACTGGAAAACAAATAAAACGAACTTGATTAACCCCAAGAAAAGCTAAAAACGTACCCTGCCTCCTGACCAATGACTGCTGGAGACGGGAACCAACACCTTTTGCGACCCCATAAGAATAAACGGATATAGGAAATGAATGGAAGGCTAAGATTATTACGTCCGAGTTAACTTTGGTTAGGTACAGAATGAAACCCTGCAAAACCCAAATCTTTCATCAACGCTGCTGTTTGATAAATTCCGGAATTTGAGGACTCTGTCAATCGCCCTTTTTTGTGCTGACAGTTTGAGGTTGTTGTATGTCTTTTGTGTGTACCTGCTCACTGCAACACATTCCCCTTTAGGGACAATAAATGTTAACTGAACTGAACTGAAATAAGTAGGAAGCCAATACAATGAGGCACAGCGATGTGCTTTTGTTCTTTGTACTGGTTAAAAAACTGTGGGGGTTTTTTGTGCATTTTTTATTTTTGACCAATTGAAAGCCTGACAGAGTGACCTAATTCTTAATGGGAGGTTATCAAAGTATGGATTACTGATTCAAAGTTGGATCTGGAAAGGAGAAGTTTAATCCATTCATTTGCATATCAAACCCAAAGGCATCATTTCTCTTTACACATCATTTCTCTTTACACAGAAGTTGGTGACAACTCAGTTGTCACCAACTTCAGTAAAAGGTCAAAACACAGAGAAGGAGCACTGTTGGAACAATTTGGACTAAATAAAACATTTTGGCATTACATTCAAATCAGCCAATTAAGAACCCGCCACAACTTGATATCACCAAAACGGTCAAAAAGGGCCTGAGTAGAGCGAGCACACGACTGCTTGAGGGGGAAATAGATTTCACTTTGTTATATCAATTGAATCCCATTGGCAAATGTTACAGGAAAACAAGAACATGCCCTATAAATTAAAGTCTTATCCATTAGGATTCACCAGACAACTGGTTTTATTTAAGCTTTTCAATTTAATTCCTGTTTTGTTCCAGTGTAATTTTCCATATCCAGAGGATGCTGCCTAAAAAACGACTTCAGTAATTATTGGCCTTCCTGCTGTTAAAACTATTTACATCCCGCTTAAGGGAATGATGGCCCTTATTCTTCTGTTAACATTTCATACAGAGAGAGAATCCCTTCATCATTCCCTTCTGTACAATCTCAGGGCTTACTCTGCAGGTTTTCTACAGTATTTAAGGCTGTGAACTGAGATGGCCATGGAAGAAAGCCAATTTTGTGACTCCCGAAGCCTTTCTGCATCATTTTTGTCAAATGACTAAAAACAAAGTGAGAGTTCATGATGCCATGTTCTGGACAGGTTCCCTGGTTGGGGGAAGAGAGATAGAGGCCCACAGCATCATTAATCGTTCACCGTACTTAAAAATGGGCATGATGAGCTTTCCCAAAAATCCCGGCTGGGTTTGCTCTCATCAGATCAAAATAGCATCAGTGAAGAAGAAGGGGCATTTTGTTTCCATGTCCTGTGAAAGTTTCAGTAGTATTTAACAACGTATAAATTTTTCTTTTCTTTTTTTTATGTTTTTCAGAAAACCTTTTCACAGTGTGCATTGGCTTCCTGTAGTCAACTAAGCTTGACATGTGTAAGAACCTCAACAACCACACAATGAACGTCTGAATCTTATGTCCTGCAACACAATGCAGAGAAAAACCCAACAAACTGACTGTAAACTGTTAAAACTGCAGTACACTTTGTGAAAACTCAGACGAGGTTTTACCAGGAACAATCTGTCATAGTCAAGTTATTTACTTCTATGTGCTAAAGTGCAGATCGGAGAACGAGGAGGTGGAGAACAACAATGCGTTGGTTCTGAAATCTGCTTGATGAAGAAAATAAGGGAACAAAAGTTTCATTTTACTCGGTGATGACCCAGTTCACCTCACACAGCCCTACATTTCTGCATTTTGTAATTGGGTGTTTTAAACTAGCAGAGCGATAAGGGCTGTCTGAGACAAATTGCATTTTTTTACCCTCTCTAACCCCACATTGGATGGGCCAATTCAGCAGGAAGAAAGTTGGATATGATTTCTTCCTCCCCCCCACAAATGCAGGTTGTGATATATTTCTCGAAAACACAAACCTCGAACTTCAATTAATAAATTACTTCATACGTCAATGATTAATTTCTTTTTCTTGGGGTGCAGTCAACTTATTTATTTTTAATTAAAGCTATAAAGGAAACATTTCTTTGCTGAACTTTGTGTTTAACTTTTAATTGCATCTGTGGAAATAATTCTATGGGTGTTCTTTAAAAAATAAGTTTAAAAAAAATCTGTCATAATTTTGGGGGTGTTTAAGCTACAAAACATAAAAATCTGAATATTAGCCATGGTAAATATACAGTATGTAATATGTTATTCTGAATGATAAAATCGAAAGTTTTGTAGTGATGTTGGTTTTTACTTTACCAAACCTTAGAGGAAAGCCGAGTCCTTTTCTTAACAATGTAATCTAGTTTACAGTTCTCAAAAAACCACAAATAGAGCATTTCTCTCTGGTCAACTCAGCCGTCCAGAAAAATCTACATTTTCTGATTTTTATCTCTCACCGAGGCCTAAAGCTTCTTTTGCCCACTTTTTCCTTCTACCTGCTCTTTTCTTTCTCACTTGGCTTTAAGTGATCTGGGAAACGTGAAAGTGCTTTTTTGTTTGTTAATAGATTTCAATAACAACCAGATGAGAGGAATCCTAAAGGTGCTGCTTGGGTACATTTATTAGTCAAAAGCATCCTTGTTGTTTCAGGTTAAGAGAACAGAGTCTTATAAGTCCTTCCTAACACCTCCACCTTCCAGTCTCACACCTTTTAGGAACTAAAAGATATCTCACCCTGACAGAATGCTCTGGCACATGTGCAGTTTTCTGTTTATGTCACCTTCCAAGCAGTTTTATCAGTTATATCTCTCTTTATGATACTTTGTACCATTATGGTTTTTTCCCCTTCTGCTTGCACATTTTACGACGCAACTGTGAGGCAACATTACCTCCGTAAAAAAGACGGATATATCCCACTTCTCTCAGCTAATGCTGCAAATTATCACCTTCTAGACAATTCATCTGTACAAAAGTGTCTTCTTCATTGTTGCTTTTTTGGTAAATTGATGTGAGCTTCCATTTCTTTCAAAGAGGTTATCATTAGCATGATGAAGCAGGTTCTCAGTTGCTCAAACCAGATCCTAATTAGAACATGTCATTTGAAAGGAAAACTTTAAACTTGGAAAGTTTGTTTTTATTCGTCATTAGTCAACTCTTTCTGAGCCTTAAAGATTGATGCATAAGACACACAGTTCGGTAAGAAAGAAAATGCAACCTCTTTTCTTTTCCAGAGTTTTGAGGGAAAAGACAAATTGTGTGTGAGGGACTTAGGAACAGCAACTCCTCTAAAAATGCTTATAACTGTTTATTTTAATTATTCAAACACCAAATATACCTTAATATCCGTAAATTTGCACAGTACCAACTACACTGCTAAAAAAAATAAAGGGAACACTTAAACAGGTGTTTAACACTTAAAGTGTTCCCTTTATTTTTTTGAGCAGTATATTTTAGCTCTACCACAGAATACCCAATCAGCACCAAGGAAAATAAATGCCGCTTCTGGATTGGCTGCTTTGTAAATGCTAGCCGCTAGCGTGTCAAGTACTATTGCACCATGGTATTTTAGCTTCCCAAGCAATGCTTTTTTATGAATATTTTACTTATGTTTGATAAAAACGGGCAAATTCTTTCTCAAATAGCGTGAAAGCAACCTTCAAAGGAAAGATTTTGCAAAATGGTCAAATAACTGAATGTCTAGATGGGGTTCACCTTACACACCAAAATCACTGCTGGCAGGATTTACCCTCAGTAGTAGATTTCTGTGTGAATTTTGGCCCTGTCTTCTTTTTAACATTACCTTCTCTAGGTCAGCAGACATTTGAGTCTTCCAGCATAGACATTTTATCAAATTTAAGTCTTGTCTTTGAATAGGGCATTGCAATGCCTCGATTATTTTCTTCTTAAGCATTTGTTTTCTAGGTCTGTTGCTGTGTTTGGCATCACTGTCCTTTGACAGACATAATCACAGAGCTAAGTAGCTAAAATGTTTGACCTTTTGCTACTTTTTTTACTTTAATTGTACAGGGATGTACATTTGAGGACAGATGTAAAGGATTCTAGAATCTGGTGATGTACATGTTAGTGTTTTTAGTTCCTGAAATGTTAAACCTTCACATTACTTGAGTGGCACCTTGTGTGACCTGAAAGTGTACATATTATGTACTATTAAAAAGTTTGCATTTTAATCACAGAAAGCTTAGATTTAGAGTCACTGCTTGGTATTGACTTCAAAGCTCAACCCATTTTAGAGTCCTAAAGTGATTGGAGTTCAGAGCAGGTTCTTTTTAGTGAAACAACTCAAAGGTCAGCATTTCCTCACTTAAATGGAGAAAATAGGCATTCCTGTTGCTGATTGCTCCAAAGTAAATGTTTTCTTTTACCTATGAGGCAGCATTATCTTTCAGTCAATACGTAAAATTGTATTTCTCTGTCTTGCAGCAATCGTGGTTCTCTTTGTTACACTGAAGCGGAGCAAGAAGGAGCCCCTCATCATTGCTGAAGAGGACATCAGAGAAAACGTGGTGACCTACGACGACGAGGGCGGAGGAGAGGAGGACACAGAGGCATTTGACATCATTGCTTTGCGAAATCCAGCTGCTGCCGAGGAACTCAAGTTCCGACGAGACATTCGCCCAGACGCGAGGAATCACTGTGGCATGACCCCCTGCAGGAGCCCGACGGTGGAGCTGGACGAAGTGGACGTGCATAAATTCATCAAACAGAGACTAGTGGAGGCAGACATGGACACCAGCGTGCCGCCCTACGACTCACTCCAGACCTACGCTTACGAGGGTCAGGGCTCATCTACAGGGTCCATAAGCCCGTTGGACTCTGCTGGCGTGCAGTCAGAGCAGGAGTACACTTACCTGGACGACTGGGGACCCGAGTTCCAGAAACTAGCAGAACTCTACGAAGAGGCAGAGTCGGATGTGACCACTTAGTCTGTGATTTCACTCCCGTTCAAACCAAATCCGTTCCAAACCTGTTCTTTTTTCAGATTTTCAATGAATAGCACGGACACAGACAGTCTCAGTGGTCCTCAACTTTTACTGGTGAACTAAATTGACTGCTCTATATTTTTTTTGTTTGTTTGTTTTTTTATTTTGTCACATTGGATCATGGATTATTCGTCTGGAATTGTCAGATTTTAAAAATTGAGAGAAGATAAAATATGAGGAAAAGAGGAAATGATATTTTCCTTGGTGTATATTTTTTATTGCTCAATAAAGTCCTGAAATCCATTTGAGTGGATATGTGAAAAATTTGTGCATTTGTCTTATTCCTGTAAGATGACATGTTGAGCATCATGGATCATCAATGCGGAGAGAAAACTTTACTTTGGGCCGTTTGGCTTATTTATTTTAACCAGTTTTTTTTTTTTCCCAGAGTGGAATGACTGTGCAATAAACATCTGTAATCTTTTTTTTTATTCACATGGCCTCAAAATTATGCTTACATGCTCAAATGTCTTCCCCTACATCCACTAACATTGATAGAAATAACTTACCAAGTTCCATCTCAACCACACGTTTCAGAATTAGAAGAACTAAAAGGAAATGTATGTTATGTTGACTTACCATCTGTATGGCTGCATTCACACCAGCCCTATTTATACAGCTTTCATCAAACATTAGCTTGTATGCCTATGAGGTCCATCTTGTTTGGGGAGGTGTGAATATGCAATTGAACTCTGATGCGGACCAAAACGGTGAACTTTGGTCTGTCTCAAAATTGCTGGCTGAGTTGAAGTGAACTCTGGCGCAGTTTGAATGCATGAGTGCCAAGAGGAGCAGAGACCGCTCCAAAACACGGAAGTGGATTATAGCACAGGGCATTCAGAGATTTTTGTGTTGTTTCCTTCAGTGCTTCGTGCTGCAGCGCCCCCACGGGAGAAGGGGGGAACAGGTTGCTCTTTGGGTTTGGTTTGTTTGGCACAGAGCAGTGGGAAAGCAAACTGCACCAGATGAAAATGTAACAAATGTGACAATTTTGGTCCACAATCGAACTATCATGTCTTAAAACACCCAGTGTCTTTTCCTTTCATGCACTAATTCAGTTAGATTTTTTTTTCACTGAAATCTTTATGACAGTGTTTAGAACTATGATGATGAATATTTAAGGTCACCCACTTATTCAGTTTGTAATTATTGCTGTGACAGTCCTCTGTCTTTTTATTCATTAATTTCCGGAGCAAAAGTTTCACTGAAATAGAGAGACAGGCTGAGAAATCTCACCAGCATTTGCTTTGTGCCCCAGGCTGGCCCGCGGCAAAGGTCATTTAAGTTAGCCAATGGCAAGAATGGAAGTTCCCAGACCGCACAATTAGTGTTTGTTTGTTTACTTCATCATATCTTACTGAAACACAGGAAGCAGCTTAAACTGCAATAACTGTGTTTGACTTAAAGCCAATATGACTCAATTATCAGGCTAATGCATTAGTTAATGTCCGTCATGTTTTCTTCTTTTACTTTCACCCTTTCCTGGTGTGGTTACCAAGGATAGTAAAATCTGCAACACCACGGTTTACTGATGTCATCCAGGTCGAAATATATTTCTTTAGGCAGCAGATGTTCCTGTAACTGCCCCAGAGAACTGGGTTCGTACACAGACAAGAACTGGAAGTACTTCTGACTGTCTGTCTGTCTCTACAGGTGAATCTCAATTAATTCCAATAGAAGTGAACAGTTTATAATTTGAGTAACTCACACATACAGATTAATTACACACATGCTGATGTCCTACACACTTTAATTAAAACTGCTGTGCTAGTGAGGCTAATGAGTAAATATTGGAGTCAGGTGTGCTAAAGTAGAGAGACATGTAAAAGTTGCAGGACAGCGTCCCTTGAGGGCTGGAGTGTGACAGACACCTGCCTCTATCGCCCCACTGCTTGGTTTCTGTTCCGGTTCTGGAATGATTAGTGCTTCAGCTCGGTCTAGACTTGATAAGAGTTTACGATATGAATCACATCTTCAGTCTGTCAGTGGCATGTCTTACTATGATGTTTCCTCCTGATTCTTCTCTTGGATTTCTGCTGCCTCATACATTTAGTTAGCAAGCCAGTAGTGGGGGCTATCTTTTGTAATTCCAGGATCTTTACTGGTTTATTCTGGATAATGGTTCTAAAACTTGCTAGACTTTAAACTTTGTGTTCGGATAGAATCTCAGGATTTTGGATGAAATTATCCAATAAATAAGCAGCTTTTGCACTACATGAGTCCCTCATTAACAATCAGCCTTCAGGCAGTAAATCATTCATTTCTACTAAATTATTTCAGAGCACAATCAACTGATTTTATTATGTGTAATTAAAGATCTCATTTAATTTGAGAGAAATACATTTGACCCTTTATGGATGGTGTGTTCTCTGCGCAACACTGCCATCTTTCTTTGCTGAGCTAATGATGTTGATCAACATAATTCCCTCATCTGGTTCTGTATCGTTCCTTAGTGCAGCACTCAACTAATCCATAAGCATGCAATCTGTGTGGAGGATAAATCTGGTGGACAAGAAAGCTTTTTAAAAGCACAGACTGGTGAGCGGAGATTTTTCCATCTGTGACGGGCAAAACTAATCTCCAGGCAATTACTTGCGTACATGACACTTAGACTCACAGCTCAAGCTGAGAAATGTAATCAAATGTTAATTAATTAAAAAGTGGTGTAAAGTTTCCTGAAAGCTAAATTGTGCTTCTTCACAAAAACAAAGTGCATTGAGAGATGAAGGCTAGACACTATAAGAGGTTTAGGTGGATTAAAGCATCACTTTCTGAATAAAGATTGCTTTTTATAGAGACACAATCTATCAAAGCTTTTCCCATATGTTTCTGAGATAAGACAAGGGTAATGTCTCACATGCTGAATGAGAATATTTGTTGTGGAAACAGCTCCCCAGGTTTTATCTGTCGACAAAAGAAGCACAATGGATTATTTGAGAGAGTAACAGTCCCAATGCAAGTGCTAATGGATTCCATGATGTTTTACTGCCTCCTTCACCCCTAACTCCCTCTTATCTGCTGGAATTGCAGCGTGTGGCATATCAGTGGAGTTTGTTTACAGGGCGCATGTTCGCATACCAAAACAGCTTTAATTGCAGTTTGCATATCAGGTCAAGGATGAATATGTGTTTGCGTTTGCATATCTGAGAGGTGTGGTGAGTATTTTTGTCTTTATTTGTTTTCGTTTGTTTATTTTGGAAGCGAGACCTCAGGCCCAGCACATCCAGGCAGGGGCAAGACGCTTTTTATAGCGCTTGACGTCATCGGCCTCCGAGAAGGTTTGTTAAATCACACCCAACATGAAAGCTTCAGAGGAAGGTTTTGCATATTATAAATGTTCATGACTCTGCAGTATGAGAAGGTGAACTGGAAATAAATGAGATCAAAGGAGCTAAAAATGATGTGTGATCATTAATGCTGTTTCACCTGAAAGTCTGAGCAGCAGGAGGCTGTATACCATTTGAAAAGAAAATTGGTTCCCTAAATAAACACACTAATGCTGAATTTTGTGCCTTTTCACTGCCATAAATAAACTAGTTTCTTAATTAGAAGTTAAATTTTTCATACTTTTCCACTACTGGAGCATGCATATTCTAGTAAAATGACTAAATGAACAGTAAAGGACTAAAAGAACCATGATTCAGAGCAGCAGCATCACTGAGACAACTGACCTACATAGACATGAAAAGTTATGCAGGGAGGGGAGAGGAAACAGGCTGCAAGTGACTTGCTTTTTGTGTGATTAAGTTAGAGCTACATGATGTTACTGAAACCTCTTTATGAATTTGAGACAGATCATGTGCTAAATGCATATGAAAGAAAGCCTTTTATGGAGGTTGGCAGACAAATCACAAAGCTATCACAAAAATAGCTTACATTTTTGCACCCAAATTTGAAGGTTATTTGTCCTTCTGAGTCATTTTAGTATAAATTTAATTTTGTGTTGCCTGTTTCTCCTTAAATATGCACAAGTCCTCATAAGGTCTCAAACTAAGCTGCAAAACTAAAACTTCCTTTTGGGTAAGTGGAAATAACAGGTGGGAATAATTGTAAACAAAGATAAAGTGTTTACAATTGGGCCTTAGTGGCCCAAAAGGTTAATTTCAAAGTGGACTACAACAGATAACATATGCATACAGGGGAAATACAATCAGTACAATGCTGGGTACATCAATGTCACACATTCAGCACTCAACAGGCATCGACTTAGCATCCATAAACTCACTGTAAAACAGTTCTGGTCAGATGTTTACATCTACTTCTTCCCAAGAATGCTGAATTATGATTATTGGGCAACCTTGACTTATATACTTCTTTTACTGTATGTACAACTGAAATAACTGTAAATGTAAATAAGCAGAGTGAGGGATTGGTTGTACTTTATGGCAGCAGTGGCCCCTGTGCCCTCCAGACTAAAACAAAATTACAAAGATCTGAATGTCAGTTATTGCAATTGTGCTTTTGTTTTGAAAGTGGTGTGAAGCCAACTACACATTTGTGTTATGTCAGAGATCCTGTGAGACTACAACAAAAGATTCAGGAAAAAATGAGTTCAGGTACTCGTGTCGGTGGTCCCTTCGGAAAGGCTCTCAAAATTCCAGTAAAGATTTGCAAGTTAGTTGTCCCTGTTCATCTGCAGACTCTCTAAGTGACACAGTTACAGTCTCTCTGGACTATGAAGGAAAGTATGAGGAAAGAAAGACCACAAGAGAACACAGCTGATTTTTTCCTCCGAGAAACAGAGAACTACTGTGGTGCTTATGAATTACAAAACATGCTCTCAGTTGAATCTTTCCTTCTACATTAAGGTTTTAAAGCCCCCTAATGTGAATGTGTTACAGCATTCGCTATCTGGATGAGTCTGGTACGCTTCAGCTGAAGTGTGAAAACACTGATTCATCCACTGATAGCACTCCCTACAGACACCAGCATTGTTCTTTTTGTTTGCTATTGAAGAAGTTTGGAAAGAGTTGCCCTCCTTTTGATGTTCGCAGTTATAGCTCAAGTGACAAATCCTGCGAAATCAAAGAAGATAACGTGTTAGATGATTGAATTGAATCACCTATTTAATCATTCAAAACTTGAGTTTTGTGCAACCAATGTGTACAGTTCTTCTGATACTTTATCCACATAAACAAAACAAAAGATTACTGAAGGTGCTTTGCAGACATTAACAATTCATCTAGCTGCTGCAGTACCCCCAACTGTTTCAAGTTGTTGAAAGGATCAACAGTATAAATTATAAAATGTGAAATAAGCCACATGTACCACACATGAAATGACTTATTTATTCCTAGTGCTCAGTTGGTACACTGTGGTTTACTGCACTGAATTGAAATGAGTTGATATCTTTGGCTGCTTGTGGGTTTAATGTAGGTCAGTAAACTGTAAGCGAGGATTCTTATCTGAGATACCTAAAGGAAGCCGGATCCATCTTAAAATGTTTAACATACGTGTGTTTTATAGTTTGCAAAATAGGTCAAACACTGCAAAGCAAATTCAAATTACTTATACCAAAGTGCTTTGTGGGATTAGTGCAAGATTCCATTTATTCCCTCAAGAAATCCTAATTACACCCCCACATCTATAGTGATGGTTAAAGTGTTTGAGATGTCAACACGAGCCCAGTTACAGAGCTCCACTGGAGGAAACATCATCGTTAATCTACAAAAAAACACAGGAGAATGAAAAGTACAAATAAGCCCAGGGCAAAGATGCACTGGAGCAATAAAGTAAAATATTATACAAAACCTTAGAAACCACCTTAGAAAAGGACACAAAAAGTGTCCTTTTCTAAGGTGGATTGAGCGATATGAACCATCACTCTATTCATCCATTGTTTGGTTTTGTTTGTTTTTTTGCCTGTCCAAAAACCCATCTGCCCAGTAAACCTTCAGACATTCACAGGGGCAGATTTATGTCGTCCTACCAAAGGGCTTTGGGTCGACCATGAGGTCTTCCTCCAGTGGGACATGATAAAAACCTCCAAAGGCGCCTAGTGGACATCCAGAGTGAATGGCAGAAGAATCTCAGCTGACTGGATGTAGGATATATGAGCTCCTCACCACAGCTCAAAGGTTGAGTCCAGGCATCCTGCAGTTTGTATATTTCAGGTACTTATATCCAAGACCTTGTTTCTTTCAGTCAACATTCATATCTCATGACCATTGTTGTGGGTCAGAATGTCAGGGGTTGCACTATGACAGACCAGAGCAGAGTTGCAGATAAAGGCTTAACTCATTCTTTTGCCTCATTTTGAACAGGATGTGGTAATACACAGTGAAGTCCAGTGAAAGAGGCTGTAGGAATAGGATGTGAGACCTATAGAAACTTAAAAATTGAGCATACAAACTGACTGAGAAACACCTTCTGACCCTGTGTTCCAATATTTACAAGAAAAATTTGCTTTAGCATGTTGAAGTTGACAGGGTGCAAGGATACTACAGCAAAGTGGAACAAGAATGACAAGCCGAGGAGTTTGGAAGGATAAATCACCGTCCCAACTATCTACTGCTGCCAAAAGTCATGTTGAGCTGCCCTTTGCCCTAGCTTAGTGAAGAAGTTTGGGCAAATGGCAAGTATTACTTCTGAGAATCTACTAAAATATGGATAGTAGCACAGTAGATCCTTAAAGACAGACAAGGCAATGAACTTGAAAAAAGACTTACTTAGAAACAAGACTGAACAACATTGAAGAACAATTTGGAATGGGGATAATACCCAATTTTCATGGTCTGGCAGTCCCCTAGACCAAAAAACAGTATACATCCCATTGTTACATATCCAAAAGAGTATGAAGAATGAAAAGTTGAATTGCACTAGACATACTGGTTAAGAAAAAATACGTCCACGAATGCCCAGCAGTACAGATAAACAAACTGCTAAGAGACAAAATCCATCCAGGGTGCTTGATTCAATGGGGAACAACCATAATCATTGCCATGGTAGCCAAGAAGAGTGAGGTCCAGAGAAGAACTTAAAGAAATACCAACATAAATTCTGGCCTAAACAGAGCAGTTCCTTAAATGTTAGCTGATTGGAAAGAACACAATCCCAGCTGTGGCCACATGTACCAGCCATCTGATACCCTGGTGGTATTGAACTAAATACTCCTGTCTCAAATAATTTATTCGTATCTTTACTGCAGATATTTGATAACAACAGTTTGACCTTGTTTCAAAACTGACCCAAGCTGATCAAATCAGGCTGCATCATAAAAACAAGGCATCAGTAAATTAACGAGAAATAAATGAACCTGTGAATGCAAAACAAAGGATTAATTCAAAAGAGGGAAATACTACATGAATTGCAGTCTAGTTGGAGTAAAAGAAAGAGTCTTGATCACCGTCCCATTTATCTACAGCGAGGGAGGTGAGGATGGCTCGGTGTTCCATGTTCATCATTGACAGGGTTGCTTAGGATGCCAGGTCTCCTCATTTGTCTTTGAAATAATTGGAAATTAAGAGGATAATGAGGTCTTTAGGGAGACATTGATGAGTGCTTCTGACATTCAGCTGTCAGAGGGACGGAAGAATTTTAAAACGGTGTCTGATTTTCTTCCAAAACCCAAGATTTCTCAAGCTGATGCTTCTGAAAGGAGGCCACTGCAGAATTTCACTTCTAATAACACATAAAAAGGAAAAACATAACAAAGGAGCCTTGTTCAATAAGTTACCCTTGTTGAAAGGATGAGGTCTTCTGATGAAATCTAGTGGGGTGGTTTTGTCTTGCATTTTAAAAAAGCCATTGTTAAAAATGTTATTGTTGAAAGGTGTGAAACCTGGTGCTCGTTAACCAACAATAGTGACAATGATTTTCAGTGTAGCACATTATGAAGCTCCTCTTTTTTGCCAGCTGGTTGTCTGTTAATGTGAACAAATCTGGACACCTGTGCCGTCCAGACAGTGAGGTGGTAGAAACCGTCTGTAGAAACTGATCATTTTCTCTGGGATCTTAGAATATTTCACTGTTAAAGAAAGGAATAAATAAACTCAAATGAGTTCAGTACAATTAAAAATAAAACTGAAAAAAACCCTTCATGAAAATTATGCTGTTCCTTTTTATAATGAGATTAAACCACAGCAACTAAGAAGGCAGCACTAACTTGCATTTGGCCTGATACAGCCCACAGCCCACAACAGTGGGCAGACTATTAAATAAATTATTAAGCGACATCACATCTCATTACTGTCAGCAAAAGTAGCTAATTTTAAGCTGACTAAAACTATCTTTCTATTATGTTTTTACATTAAGAACTTTATAAGAGTATTTTTAATTCACAAGAAAGGATCAATGTACTGCTGTGCAAATGTTTGTCAGGAATCCCTTTAAAACATTTCTTTGGACATTTGTTAATTTTCACTCATTTTCAGAACGTTTTTTGGGCAATTTTTAAAGTGTTGCTTTTGTGATTAACAATATTTGACAATTGAGTTTTTTAGGTATTAAAAAGCTCCCACAGTAAAGGGATAAATGAGTGTTTTACATCTTGTAAATAACCAGTTTAAATTAGATCTTTTGAAACTTTTAGCATTAGCAGGTAAATATGAAGTCAGGACAGTGGGCAATAATAGTTGTATATCCAGATTGAGGTAATCACAAAAATGGCAGGTGTTTTCAGGAACAAATTAGAATCAGGTGAGAGTAAAAAACACAAAGCAAACTTTTGCTGCCAAGCATTAATGCTGCTACTCTTCTGGGCTTCTCCTGTTATTGCTGCGGCTACTGGGATTATTGCCTCCTGCTGCTATTAAGGTAATACTTCTGTTGTTTGTACTGCTAAAGCTACTGTCACTAGTGCTGCTGGTATTGCTTCTTTTTCTATAAGCATTTCTACAACAACCTAAAGTCCTACTGCATTTACAGCTGGTACTTTTACTGCTAATTGTTTTTGATCCTGGTGCTATTGGTATAGTTACTGCTTTGGTTGCTAGTATTGCTGCAGTTACTGGCATAACTGCTACTTTTAATATTATTGAAGTTATTGCTATTGCTGCTATATAGCTATTGCAAGTCCTACTTTTAGTTTTACTACACTACTGCTACTAAAGGTTGTGCTTCATCTTTTAGTAATGCTAACACTGCTGCTGTTTTTGCTACTGCTGCCATTAGCCACTGGTTCTGCTGCTACTATTATGACGGCTTCTGTTGTTACTAATGATACAGTTTCTTAGATCATGCTGTTGTTATTGCTACTGCCACTAAATGCTGATGCTATGACTACTGTTGCTAGTAGTACTGCTGCTATTGTTGTTTTAGCAACTGCTACTAGTTGCACTGCTTCTTTGCTTGCTATGACTGCTGTTGACATTCCTAGTGCTACTTCAGATTTTACTGCCACTCCTACTACTTCTGCCACTAGTACTGATAGTACTACAGTGGCTACTGATACCAGTTCTACTTTTATTGCTTTCCCTGCAGTTCTAGTACTAATATTGCTACCATTTTCTGTCACTTTCTTCATTGTTGCTATTGCTACTAATTTGTCTAGTACTGAAACTGTTAAATTCCTAATGCTATCAGTATTGGTACAAGTGCTACTGATGCTGCTTCTTCTATACCAACACAACTAGTTTTATTGCTACTGATGTTGCTACTATCATTGCTACTCCTATTAAGGTACTTCTCCTGCTGCTAGTCCTGCTACTGCTATCATTGCTACTGTTATTGCTGCTGCCATTGTTATCATTAGGGCTGCTAATACTAGGTACCGGCAGCAACGCTTTTTCCACTCAGGAATAGGAGGAATGCTGATCACGGAAAATAGCCTAACTTCCCATCATCAAAAGTTTTTTTTTTTCCAAAATCAAAATGACTGTGTTAAAGTTTATTAATTTTCCTTTCCAATGATGCCCATGTATATGTATATCGAAGCAAATAAAACACTTGAATTTTCCCAACAGTTTTCATAAATATTTTTGAAAAGTTCTGCTTGGAACGCATTATTTATGCTAATTCGAACACCTCTCCTGACACCGCGCTGAAACATTGTCCAAGAAAACCGGTTCGGGCGTCGCGAACAAATGACCAAATGAGCCACCAGTGATATCATATTAAACCTTAAACTATATGCTTTCTAGACATACCCGGTTTGTCAAAGGTTATTGTTTTAGTTTTTTTGTAAATCATAAAAGTATCAAAACCTCAATTAGCGAATGAATTATAAAAAATAAACCACACAAAATGGGTATCAAAATAAAGATTAATATGTGAGCTTTAAATGTGAGACTGATGGATGTCAATGACTTTGTTACTCATCCATTCTTGAGTTTTGTTCGACTAGTGCCATATACTGTATGTTACTCTTTGAGCTCTTCCAGCCTATTTTATGTTGTCAGACATGTTGCATTTAAGTGATCTCTTGACTCTATAAGTCTGGCATTAACCCAGATGTGCTTCAAGACCATTAATTTATTGTTTAACTGGGCTTTAATTGCTAGATTTTAATTAAACAAATATGAAACAAATAATTTGCTTCTACAAGATGTTATGAAGGTTAATTTTGGTGTTGAAAAGCCTTGTTTTATTAAAACTTATTTGTAACACTTTTAAAAGGAGCAACTGTAATGTTATCTGCAACACAGACTATCTCAGGAAGTCAAGTGAAGCTTTGCTGGTTTTTTTATTTGTTTTTTTTTTGTTTGTTTTTTTCCGACCCGGTTAGCCTTATTCATTGTCACTCTTAGAAGAAGTAAAATGGGCTTGCAGACAGTTCAAATTTTCTGAGTTTGTTGGTATGAAAGAAACCCCTGTGTAATATTGTCAATTGGTTGACAGCCATAATAAAAAAAACAGAATTCATAGCAGCAGTTTAAATAAAAAAACATGAAGTATTCCTTTGGGTAACGGGTCCCCCTCAGCAATGTTTGCACTGTGGTGGTGTTATTTATAGAGCTGAGAAGCAGTAGATATACCGGGATCTGTGAAAACCTGCTGAGCAAAACAGCAAGTCAAAGCTAATGCAGATTCCTAGTGTTCATTCCTGTTTGCAGTTTTATGATTATGCATATTTATATGGGTCTTGAGATGATGCTGTATTATTCTTGATCTGTGGATAAAAAGACAAACTGAGACCAGCCTCAGGGGACGTACTGCTGCTGATCCTGCCCGGTCTCATGCCGCGTTTCAATGTTGATCTGATTAGCATACGAGCTTTTCATTACACTAAATATATTCTCATTGCTTCCAAAATCAGCCAGAACCTTGAAGAATAGAAGGAAAACACTATTACATAAACACATATTATGAAAGAAAATAAATCTTGTTGATATGGAACGCAGTTGAATGTTTCACCATGGCAGCCAAGAATATGACCTTCATTAGCATGATGCTGGTGTAATTTGTTTTAGACCAAATCAATAGAATATTATTTTAAAAACTAATAAAAAGCCAGAGGAGGTTAGGAGACCTGGTGTTGCAACACACAAACAAAACCTAAAAGTAAAATGCTTGTGTAAACACTGTCATGGTTCATCATGCTAATTTAATACAATCCAAAAGCAGTTTTCTTATCAACAGTTTCTCCTTCCCTAAGCTGTGGATCTCTGTTTATACTACACAGGTGACACAACTTACTTCTGAATGCAGCTGTTTGAACTGCATCTACCAGAGTCAAAGTGGCTAAAAACAAATGCATGGGACATTAATCAGATTGTTTGTAAAAGAAATATGAAAACCAAGAATATTTTATTCTTCTACTTCACAATTCTGCATTACCTTAGATTCTCACAAAAAAAAAAAATTCTGTGAAATATCCTGTTTATGGGTGAAACATATCAGTGTGAAAAGGTTCAAGAAGTGTGTATTCTGTTGGAAGGCATTGTTGCTTGGATTGACTTGCTGAAGAGTGAAAATGTTGTAGTATTGAGAGTTTGCTGCATCGGTACCAGAAGGGTGGGGTGGGGGATGAACGGTAGTAGATATGGGGGGAAAAAATAATTCAAGGTCAGACTGTTTTGTGTTTGCACAGAATAAGGCTAAATCAATTTATCAAGAGTAAATCATGTAGGGAAAACTGCCAGCTCCATGAACGCTGCAGCCAAAGCTCCTGGGAAATTTTCAGAGCACGTGTGTGAGTTACATGCTGAATTCATACAGAAACATAGACTTATGTCCTGGTTGCTTAGCAGATTATACATGTGGCCTCTAGTATGGCTGTGTGATAGCACAGCTATGCCCTTGCAGATGGGACAAAATTACAAAGAAGGTTGGTTTAATATAAAGCTAAAGGATGAATAAACAATTCGCTTTGCAACTCTTTTTATTATCCTTCCCACTGTATTCGCTGGATGATGGTAATTAAGAAAGAAGATGTAAATACAAGTGACTAATTCCTTATGAAACATCCAATATCAAACACAACAAATAAAATAAAAAAGGATTTTTCTGGCCCACGGTGTAAAATTGCATCCCTTTTAGAATCTTCTCAGAAAATAACTTTTGTCCATAAACTTAGGTTTTACTACATCAGCTGTTTTAGAAATCAGCTATAAATCTTGCTACGGAAAACTCTTCTTGCAAAATTGAGTGCAGGTGTTATGATTTCCCCTTAGACTAAACAGAAAGTAGAAGTTTTTAAAAAAAAAAAAGAGAGATCCTGATTTTGTGCTTTGCAAAGAAATTCTTCAGTTTTTCTCATTTAGTAAAATGGTACTCAAACTTTTTGTAACTTTTTTGTGGCAATGCAAACATGTTTAAATCTCACCAATTTAACATTTTGTAGTGTGGCCTCCAGTCTGGTCAGTCTCGTGCAAGTTAGTCTAACTTTTTTTAGTTACACATGTCCTGTCATAAAAGTATAACAGAGGGGGAGAAAAACCATTATTATCCAAACACTGGTAAATTAGTTGACTAATGCTGAACAATATTTTTATGTTTTGGCACAAAGCTTCCTGACACACTATTGGCTGATATTTGCAAAGCAGCCAATCCAGGAGCACCAATCAGTTTCCTTGCTGCTGATTAGAGATGGAGAAGACAGTGGATGTTGGCTTCTGAAATGGTGCTAAGGCTGTTTCTGCTGTTCAAATTAATTAATATGAAGGTATATTTGGTGTTTGAATGATTAAAGTAAGCAATTCTAAGCATTATTAGAGGGGGCTGCAAGTATAGCCATTCACAGGTGTATATAATGGCTGTATACATGTTGGTAGTATTAAATGACTTAAAACCTCAACCTGCCATGGGCTTGAGTCATTTTGAGTTTAGGTCAGTCTTCCTGTTATCCATCCATAGTCTTGCTCTCTTGCAACCGGTTTTAATTTTATTTTACACAGCATCTTGCATCTCTGTTCCTCTGACTTTATTGTTAAACGTCACATCAATAACAAAATTTGAAATGTTTTCCATCATCCACAACAGTGTTCACCAGTGGAAAGATGGACTAATGTACCAGGACATAAATCTGGCAATGTAGAATTTCATTGAGATTTATTTTACCATATTTTGTCAACGTACATAGTCCCACTAAGGACATTTTTCACTTGACTGGGTGGTACAGATGTAAAATTCCTATTACACCATTGGTTGCACAGCAGTGTTTAATAAGTACTGATATATCTGCCAGGTGCCTTGTAAATTTTGGCTATAACATATGTTTAAGATTTTTCAATAAAAAGGCCTTCCCTCTATAAAATAAATCGAAAATGTCTTGCAGTAAGAAATCAGACATGCTTTGAATTTATGCCTCAAAAAGTTGATAATCTCAAACCAATTTTTTTTCTGTTCTTTAAGCATATTCAAAGTAGATATGAGGAAAAACATGAAGTGTGATCAAATTAAATGATGAAAAGCTGCTGGCAGGAAAATTGCCGTTGATTGCCCTCGGTTGTTTATTGTAAATCACCGAGCTGTCTTTGGTTGGATCTCAAGCCATGTGATTGCAGGACTTTATAAACATCTTCTCTGGTCTGATTACTGCATTAGACACTAAGGCGTTCCTGTTGCTGCTGCATGATACACCACTTCCTCAGACGCACACAGGCCTCCCACTCAGGATCCTTGACAATTTCACACATCTGAGAAAATAATCCTCCATTGAGAACCGTCAAATTCACCAAGGCAGGACATTCAGCGCTGTTCACAGATCAAAGACTGACAAATTGCAACAAAATAGGCTTGACTGAAAAAACCCTCAAATTCCACCTGAATCAGAAAGAAATGAGTGAGCAGTCTTAATGTAGCACTTAAGGTGAAACTCTTTTGCTTCTGCAGTTCTCATCAAAGTGGGATAAAAATGATCAGTGTTGCTCACTCTGACCACCAGGTAAAGCGCTGACTCGTAATGTTTCTTTTTTTTTTAATGAGGTTTTGTGGATTCTTTCTAGAGGAATAACAAACACCTCAGTGCCTCATATGCAAATGAATAAAACTTTTGAAATAAAAAAGCAGAAAACAAACCTCCAAATCATAATGGCATCACCACCATTTTCTGTTGCATATAGAAGAGGGAATAGAGCAGCAGCACAGCTGGGTAAGACAGGAAGTTAGAATAGTAGCTATCGTGGCCTGTATGGCGCCATGTGCTCCAAGGACACGCACCCAAATCACTTTCAGGAAATAATATTCAAAACTTTTTTTTTTTTTTTAAATAGATTGTGTTCAAAGAACAGTTTTTAAAAGTACAAAGATTTAATCTTAAAACTTATGCTACCCAACCCATTGAACCAGTTTGGCTACAGCATCAAAAGCAGGGGCCCCACCAGGAATTTTGGGTCCCATGACAAAATATAAAACTTTTTATATAACTTTTAATTTACTATTAAAAGCAGACGTAAATAATGTGCTAAAGGTCACATTTAAGTCTACATTAATTACCAAAATGAAACAATTATTCTAACATTCTTGAAAGCTAATGACAAAGACACCTATTCATTTGTAACATATAAAAATAAAATTACAACTTCTAAGATGTATAGCTTCACAATAAAATTAAAATGTATTAATATCAAGATTACAGCAAGGGTTTTCACTGCTTGCTGTTTTCAAAGTAGTGAAAACGGAATATTTTTGAACAAGACAAGAACAAATAACTCCTGAAACCCAAACGTTTTACTCAGATATGCGGTTTGACCCTTGCTCAGCCTGACTCAACAAGAGTCCAAAGCTGAGCCTTCTGCTAGCGAAGTGATTGATCAAGTCTTTCTATCCAACTGACTTTCAGTGGACAACTTGGCAAAACTGTAAAGCCTTTGAGATGCAGTGAACCTCAAATAGTTTCTGTTTTAGCTTACTGAAAGCTCTTTCCCCACCTGCAGCAGTCGCAGGCAATGTACAGACTGTATGTGAAGCAACACAGACTTCTCCATAATTGTTTTGTAGTTGCATTTTGTTAACTGCATTTAGGGGACTACAGGAGGTTAAGTTATGATTGAAAGTGGCAGCAAATATCTGTAGCTGCCCAGACAGGAGGCTGTTTTGTTTTAAATTATTATTTCATGATTGTTTGAATTTCTGTCGGTCATAAATATTTCAGTGTTGTTCTGATGGAGCAAAGAGAAACCCCACAGATTACTTCCAATGATGCTAACTAGCATGTTATTGAACACAGCTTTGCTCAACTTTTTTATGCTTGTGTGGGAAGTTATGGCTGCTGCTGACTCTGACTCATCTGTTCAATGTAGTGAAAGGTACAATGAAGGTACAGTGAAAGGGAATGGATAAATATGAATGTTTTGCTAAATATTTGGCTTTGCTGACTAAATGCTGGTGAAATGGAGGCTAAGACTAGTACGTTAATATATTTTACCCACCTCTCTGAGAAAATCTGTGTTGCAAATTGACACTTTTTAATTTAAAGATTCAAGAGATTATCTGTCTCATTCTCCCGTATGCTATTATGTGTACAATAAAATAACGACAAACTAATTTTTAGATTAATTTTGACAAAGCTACTCCCATTGCACCAACGTCTCCAAGACTTAGAATCCAATAAGCTTCTGTTGCACCTTTTTAATACAAGTGTATTTACATTTGAGTTTATTACTTCCAGTTGCTTTTTATCCCACTGCAGTTTACATCTGAGGGCAGAGGTTTTCACACTCTATTATTTCCAACAAGCTGTTCAATTTCTGCCGGATGCGTTGCCGCAGCGATCAGGTGGCCATCCTGCATGTGTGATTGTAGGAACATGATGCCTCATTAGACCTTCGGTGCCCTGACTTGCCACATACCCATACAGACACAATGGCCCTTCTTATTATATCCGTCTCTTAGCCACCTGACCGCTCCAGTAAAAGGCCCGGTAGCCGCAGTCAAGCTGTTCCAGTTCATAAGTGACCAGGACCTTCTGTGCTTTGTAACATCTGCAGATTGGCTGCCTTGGATGTCAGGTGCTGTGATCTCCTTAGAGAATTTTTACAGCCCTTTTCTTTTTTTAAAGTCCTCTTTTCCCTTAAAGCCTAACGCTGCATGACTGAAGCTTAACGTTACAGACGAAAAAGCACAAATTCACAAGGGAGGAACGCGATAAAAATGTGTTAGACCTTGTGGAAGTTTTCCCACATCTTTCATATGTTACCATATGTTGAAACTTGGGTGCAAAATGTGCTTGGCATGTTATGACACAATGTAATTTGCGCATGGAGGTTTTTGACCTTTCCGATATGATTCTGCTTTTATCTGTTTAAAAACATATGGAAAGATGGAGCAGCTGTGACAACATGCATGCTAAATAACTTTTTTTTATTATTGTTTTAAGAGAAATTCTTACTGGCTAGCAAACTGCAATTGCAGTTTAAATATGTTTTCAGGAAATCTTACGACTGACCATTTAATTAGAAGGTTTCTAAAGCAGAATTGTGTGTTCAGAAGTATCTGAAGTAAAACCAATAGTCCTCAATTCTTTGTATGAAAAAATGTTGAACTAGTCATCAAAATATGTCATGTAAATTGTATGCATTTATTTATCCTTTCCAGAAAATGCCTCCCAGATTTAATAGTTTCTCTCAGATGAACCTGAACTTTCACTCATATCATTAGGGAGTTTATCACTGGTTGTAAATAAATTTGTAGTTTGCTTTTGCATAATGCTGTGACTAAATTAGAACTGCAAAGAGCGTGTGCAGTAAAAATACATAACATTCCTATTAAGTGTCCTGTACAACCAACTTCTCACTTTTTTGCGGTGGAAAACACTTGAGGCTGCCACATGCTCAGGCATTCTGTGTACTCTGTACTCTTTGCTATGACTGATTGACATGACTAGAAAAGCGTTAAATAAAGTCGGTCTGTTTTCCACTTTACATCTAATCCCAACATTTTCTCATTGTAATTTACATGAGTTTCCCACATTTTACCATCAAAGTGTTCCAAACATGTTTTTTGTGTGCACAATGGTTTACAAAGGCTTGACATAATATTTCACTACAATCCAAAATTCACCTGAATTAGAACACATGTGAAATTAAATATTTGTGGGGGGGTTCCCTGTAAATCACCAGAAATACCAAGAATCAAAGAATATTTTCTCTTCCTTCTTACTCTCTGGGGTTCTACTTTTTTTTCTGTTTTTCTCCTTCACCACAAGCATTTCTGTGTTCTTGTCTGTACATATAAGCATCTTCACTAACCACACACACCCGCACATCTTTTGTCTGCTCTCGCTTCCTCTACCTCCAGTGCGAAAACTGTCTGGCTCCTCACCTGGATGTTCCTTGAAAGATTTCGACTTGAAGTACCTCGTGTTCTGGATTCTTCACTCAGGAGACATACTTTCTTACAGAACTGTGAAGGGTTGGTGACTATGTTGAAGTTATTATATATATGAGAGGTTGAAGTGATGAAACAAGTAAGATTGGCATGTATGGACTATGTAGGTCCAGGCCATCAATGTTTTAACACTTGGTTCAAGAGATTTCACACCCATGTCAACTAGGGTAAAAAAAAATTAGATTCAGTCTCTTGTAGGAAAAAAAAATGTAACCTTAAAACTTTTGGGTTTATTGTGCAGATGTTGACTCACGAAATCAAACTCAAAACCACATAACAAAATCTATCAAGGTCAAACATGGGCTTGATTAATGTAGTCCTAATTGGTTTGAGCACAGGAGAAAGTAAATCACAGCAAAGAAGTCAGACACTCCATCATGTTGGGCTGAACTCCGATTTGTTGTGACACACCTCTGCTGACAGAGCTTGTGGCAACATGACGGATTACAGCCACTGCGTGTGATAAACAAGCAACTTGTAGAAGTTTGTGATGCTGGTTGGCCCTGCTTTACATTCAGGTGGCAACAGAAAATATTAGTAACATAAATATCATGTAGACGGTATTAAAACTGCATAGCATCATATATAACCTTTCAAAAGTAATCATACCACTTGTTGCCATCATAATCTCCAATGCATATTATTAGAATTTTGTAATGTGTAAGAAAAATGGAATAAAAAAAGCCCCTTTACTATGAAATCTAAAATTATCTTTTAACAGTAAATAGCGGAGCTTCTACTTCACAAAGCACCTCTCTTTCTGTGCCTCCCCCACTCGGCTCCTCCAGACTAGCGGCAGCAGCAATTAGCAAACACCTGGTGGCACTGCTGAGCTTATCAGACAAACTACTTATTTCTCAGTCCAACGCTCCAAAGCGTAATTGTTAATTGCTAAATGAGAAAATTGTGATGACGTGCTGAAGGAGGAGTGTCTGGAACGAGAGGGAGCTTCTTAAAGAGACAGAGGCCCAATTTCAAGATGTCATATTTTCTTTAAGTCATGTTTGATATATTCTTCATTTGTATAATTGACGATAACAAAGTTACCTGATTGTGCTATAAAATAGCTATATGCCTGGAGGATATGTAATACTGTTCCTTTGAACCTTTTTCATGTTGATGACTGAAGCCAGTTATGTCTCATTGCATAAAATGCTTTGTTTCCATGTCGGCACGAATGTTGATTTGGAGACAACTCAATGAAAGCAATTACTTATTTAAATAATTTTACAGTAAACCATCAACTTACCATAATTCCACCCCCATGTGGGTAGTGGGGTCTTTCTGACCTATTTATAATAATTTATTTTTTCAACTTCAAACTCACTCGCCTTGTCTCATTTCGGAAAGAACAAGCTAAAGAATGTGTTTTAATTGAGTGCACACTGTGTTCACTGTTTTGGTTAGTTGGACCCACAGGTAAAGTCTGAGACCTGTGGATGGACATGCAGTACAGACCAAAAGTTTGGACACACCTTTTAATTCAATGAGTTTCCTTTATTTTCATGACTATTGACATTGTAGATTCACACTGAAGGCATCAAAACTATGAATAACACATGTGGAAATATGCACTAAACAAAAAGTGTAAAACAACTGAAAATACCCCTTATATTCTAGTTTCTTCAAAGTAGCAACCTTTTGCTGTGATTACTGCTTTGCACACACTCTGCATTTTCTTGATGAGCTTCAACAGGTTGTCACCTGAAATGGTTTTCACTTCATAGGTCAACCTGCCCTGTCAGGTTAATAAGTGGGATTTCTTGCCTTATAAATAGTCATGAAAATAAAGAAAACCCATTGAATTAGAAAGGTGTGTCCAAACTGTAAGTAATGATGACAATTTAAGAAACAGTACTGCTGCGTAACCTCATTCTGTCTGCTTCTTCTCCTCCTATTGTTGCATAATATTTAATTCATACAACACAGCTCTTTATTTTTTTTAATTGTCCTACACTCTAAAGTTCATCAAATTGCATTTTTTGTATTAATTTCTACATTTGTATCTGGTATGAACTACTGCTGTACTACTACAACCAATGAGATCGAGCTAGTGACTTTAATTATGTTTGATTATGTTTTTCTTTAGCATTTTATACATGAAACACATTAACAACAAATTAACTACCAGAGCTCGTACAGTACTAAGATCGGTGGCTAATGTTATATGCAGTCGATTGAGGCAGGTGAAGCAATCCTTAAGGAAAGTTAATAGGTACTAAAAAAGATAAGAGAAAATACATTTATCCTCTTGATGTAGAGAGTTTTTTTATGTATGACTTCAGCATTTTTATGGTCAATGGTTATTTTTATGGCCTCTTCAAATACATGGAAGAAGGGTGAGGTGAGGTTATGATGAGCTGTGCCTCACCTCAGGCGCACCCCGTCACACACTGAGTGATGCAGGCAGTTCGTCGTGCACACCCACTGCTGGCTCAACATGCATCTTCTTACTAATTTCATACTGAACTGTGACATCAGTGCATCATTTTATTGGTTATTTTTTTTCTGTTCTTCTTGTTGTTTAACTTTTAGGTAATTAGTTTCATTATTCTTTCCCTTTTACTTAGTAGTTTGGCCGAGTAACACTATGACAGCCAGTTTGAGCATTTTATCGGAAAGTATAAAATTTGAATTAATTTTGTTAAGCCCATACAAATGAGAAATAAGCAGTTTGTTTTTTACATACATCCATATGTGCAGATCTATGCTGTTAGAGAATGTCCATGCCGAACTTAAATCCTTCACGTATTGATATTTAATATCTAGGGCTTATCAAGCAGATAATTAATAGTGATGTGCCGATTTAATATTAATATCTGTATTGGACCTGATATGGACAAAGAATTCTAGATTGGGTATCAGTGACAATGTGTCTTATCCATAACGGTAGATCTATTCAGTCTAATTCTGTGCCTTCTGCTTTGAATGATGCAATGCTTTATTAATTTTTTTACATTATATTTAGTATTCCTAATTCCACTTTCTGAACAATTTGACAGAAGTTTTGTTGCAGTTTACTTTTTACATGTTTGGCCAAGTTTGTGAAGCTATGGTGTATTTAAGTGAGCTGTACTGGTGAAGAGTTGCCAAATAAATTTGTAATTCAGTGCATTTATTAAATATTTTAAGTCAATTCAGTATGTTTTTCTGTATTGTATTGGCTTTTACTGAAACATAGATATCTGTATCACAAAGTGATAAATGTGGATCAGGTCATCTGTAGTAAATAATATTTATAACTGAAAGCAGTTTGACTATTATTTCCTAATGTTGCACAACAACAAAGTTGAATTGTCTAACTAATGCTGAGGCGTTTTCTTTGGTATGTTCTGACATATTTGTCAATTCTTGCTGACGGATGTCATCACCTGGACGTGAGTTTGTTTCCATCTCTGCAACAACCTCATCAAACAGAGTACATATTGGCGACGCTCTCCTGCGGACCGTGTCATTATGATGTTGATTCTGTATGTGTAAACTCTTGGCTTCCTGTCGTCCCACTCTCGGTACGCTCCATGATTAATGACTCATTAAGTCCGGGAGGGGACATCTCGGCTCGTGTCAACGACACCGAACCGTGTGTGTGTATGTATGCTCGTCCTCCCAGCACTCCGTCACACACACACTGCCCGCTATTCGCCCGTCTTTGCACAGTTCAAACAATCCAACAGAAGAACCTGTCTGCAGTAGATGTCCCAACTAATTACCAGCTAGGACAGTATTGTTAGGAAAACATACCACTCCCAGTGGCAAGGGTTTAAATTAACATCAGCCATGGCTAGAGTGAAAAGAAGCTGTGTCTCACTTCCTCCTGTCTGATAATGGCACCCAGTGTCTGCTGGTAATGGCCTCTGTGTGTCATGCAGAGAGCATCCACATATTAATGAGCTCCACCATTTGTATGAATAAGCAGCTCTGAGGGTCTAACAGAGTAAACTGCTTTATGTGGAGTGAATGTGACCCCACTGATGACTTGGGTTTGCAAATGGGCAATTACAGTGTTGTGGGGAAAGTATTTGCCCCCTTACAGGTTTCTTTGTTTGTTTTTCTCATGCATACATATTCTTTAACTTAAACAAAGATATTCTGAGCAAATACAAAAAGTTGTTTTTCAATGATTTTTTTTTTTTTATGCAGGGGGATGCAGCTATCCAAACAATTCTCACTCTATCTGGGATAAAAGTGGTCTAAATGTAATTGGTTGAGCCACATTTGCAGATTTTTTTTTCTCATCAACATTGGATGCTTTTAAAATATCAGCAAATATGGCACCCGGCAAATAAGTGAAACAAAAATGCAACTATTTATTTTACTACTTTACAAAGTATGGTGAAAACCTAGTGCTACACACAGCACCCTGAACTCAGTGGAAAATGGTGAGCAGCAGCATGGTGTGGGGATGCTTTCCTTCAGCAGCAACAGGGAAGCTGGATAAGGTTTATGAGGTTAAATGCAGGACAATCCTGGAAGAAAACATGTTTGAGGCTGAAAGCCTTGGGACTGGGGTGTAGGATCACCATCCAGCATGAAAATGATCCTAAACATACAGCCAGGACTACAGTGAGATGGTTTATATCAAAACGTCCAGAGCACTCAATATAATTAGGAATCGTCTGCAATACCTAAGAAATTAATGACTAAAGACAGGGAGCCAGTGTAAGGACTTTAGAACTGGGTGATGTGCTCTTCCTTCCTGGTTTCAGTTAGAAGGCAGAAGTTTTTTTTTAGGTCTGCCTAAAGTTTTTATTTTTTTAGGCAGACCTATGAAGACACTGTTGCAGTAATCAATATGACTACAGATAAAAGCATGCAATCCTGGAAATGTTCTTCAGGTGATAGGCCGACTTTGCAACTGTCTTTATATCTTTCTTAAGGAAAAAGGTCAGATATTGAGACAACAGGAGGAGCTTAATTGTATAATTTTATAGTTTTTTTTTTTCTAAGGTTGAGTTGGTAGAATTGAGCAATTTCTTTTAGCATTGGTACTAAATTGGCTGATGTGTAAATTAGTCCTCTAATTTTTCAAATCCTATCCATATTAAAGGTTATCAAATTCATTAGATCCTGGTAGAGTGCAGATTAGTATTGTCTAAAATTCTCGTTTCATAGAAGTTAAAGGCTGCACAGTGTTCCCACACATGGAGTTGTTTATCCTCATCCTATTACAAGCTTGTGGCTTTTCAGGACAAATCTTTGGTGGATTAACCTACCTGACTGATTTGTGAATAACCAAGAAGGAAGGGTTTTGTAACAGCGGATGAGTTTACATGCGTTTTGGGGGCAAGCAGCTGAATGACTGACTCATCGTATTATCAGGTGAGTGTGAAACTGAGGGAACATAACAGGCAGAAGGAAACCTGCCTGCTGCATTTCCATGTTGCTGATAATCAGCATGCTATCACAGAGTCAGTGTGTTTAGGAGTGTCAGAACTAATTAGATGTTCCCAGCTTCGCTTGTTGGTATATTCTGTCTGCTACCACTGTGAACTGTAAATAGTCTAATTAGATTGTTAACATGGAGAATGTGTGTTTGTTAAAAAATATTTTTCGATCTCTAGCAAATCAGGAAAACATAGACTCCCAATAAATGTTGTCATAAATAATAACTCTTATTAAAATGAAACATTTTATATGTTGTTTTTTATAGTGTCTGTGAGGTTACTGGTTAAAACTGCGTGTTCTAAATAAAGCTGCTATTTGTTGGTTTGAGTCCTTCATGCAGAAAAATAAGCAGATACAGTGAAGGATATTTAATCCAGGTTTCAGTACCTGTACCTCGTCCCTGAAATGTGTTATTTTCTACCTTCCTGTAGTGCATAAAGAGTCACTGCAACTTTATGGGACTTTCTGTTTTCTTACTACTTCTGTTAGTCTTGTACAGACTTGCTTGAGAAGAAAAACGTTCTAATCCTCAGGAAGGTAATTGTGTTCATTAGTCATTAGCATCTCATTGATTTTTACAATTTAAAGCAATTTCACAGATTAAGTTTCTTTTGCTGCAAGATATAAAGTTAAATGTGATATCTTAGTGCTACAATCCATATCAGAAGCTATTCAAAAAGCTTTGGATCCATTAACATTTTAAAAACTGAAGTTTGTACAGTTCAGTCATTTTGTGTGCTTTGGAATTATAATGGGGAGAAAATGCTGTTTCATGATGTTTATTGATATATTTACAAAAAAAAAAAGAAAACTGAAACTACAACCAAAGGGAAAAAAATTATCATTTTGTTTGGGAATTTTAATATATTGTGCAACAAAATGGCTGCATAATATTTCATGTTTTCATACTGCCGTGAAATCTGTAATGGTGAGCCACACTGAAGCCATAAGAACCTGTAATGAAGAATTGCCTACATGCCTACTGAGTTGATAGAAACTGTGGCTTCTTAACTGGCATGGACTCTTGCTTGAGATATTTGCTTTAAAACATTTTTTTAATGCAGATTTATTAGTTATTGATGATTTTAATAAAATTTGCCACTCAAACCTTGTTTATTTGTAGTCAATTCCAGAGTAGTATTGGGCTCTGTCAGAAGCTAAACTTTGAAAATAAAAAGTTTTGTAGAACTCAATCAACACTACAGAAGTGCTATAGACTGCCAGATACATGGTAATAAAGTTCTATACAAACAAGTAAAAATAATTTCCCCCTGTTGGCGTAAACCTTTCATAATTTGACCTGATGGGCCACAACAGACTGTAGGAGCTTTTGTTTGTATTCTGGTGGTAAAATGTCTGTTATTTTTGAATTTCGGTCAGTTGTACTTTTTTTTGCATTTTTGTTTGTATTCTGAAAAAGAATGCAAAAGAACAAAAACACAGAAGTCTAAAAAATTTTAATACGTTCGTTTGAATCGGCTATGCATTGATTTAATTTGAATGAAAGCTAAGTGTAGTCTGGATGTACAAGTCACGTTTAGGCTATTCAGCTGTAATTTCACAGGGTTTTTGGTTTGTGAACAGTCATGCAATGTCTAACAAAGAAGCCTTAAAATTGACATGTTGGCGTGACCACTTGGGTCTCTGCACAAACAGTAGAAGATGACATTAAATACAGTCTGGAGAAGGAACAGGCTTTGCATTGTAAACGCTCATTCATCCCATTCAGTTTCATGGACTTGGCAGCAAAATTAACATGATACTCTGGCACGTAAACATCTGCATTCATTGTACAGATGGTGTTGGGTTAACGCTTTGATGAGCTACAATGAAACAACACGTCTAAATAAAAGAAGAGTACAAAGGGAAAAGTGCTTTACAAGAGGCTGAAAACAGAGATTATGGGTCAGGATTCAGGATCCAAGCCGGCAATTAGTAACATAAGAATGCAAAGCATGATGCCTCCTGTTGTCTGTGGCAAATGAAGTTGGGGGGAGGAGGGTGCACAGGCGCTGCCTTTGTGTTCTAAACAAAGTGATAATACCCTGGTTGTGCTTCACCTGCATTTAATGTCTGTGCAGGCAGGCTGATATGCTAATGAGGCTTGGATGTGAGGAGTATGAGCAATTGTTCAGCCAAGCCCTGCTCCCCTGGGCGCTATGCTCTGCTGTGGAGAGCTGCTCAACTTCCTGCTATATTTTTTTTAATATATATTTATTTTGAAAACAGCCAAGACGCACTAAGCATTCTGAAGTGTTGATTAATTAAATGCAAAAACGGGATTAGCGCAGAATACCCAATTCCCAGATTATGGCTAAAGCCAGGGATACAAAAAATGGGTGTGTGGTGCAGCAGTGAAGATTAGTAAACATGAATATTTTTGCACATATTTAAAACTCATGACAATTTCTACAGTTACCAAACATTTTTTGATATATATTTTTTAAAGTGACATCAAGGAATAAATAATTTTTATACTTGGACTAACTGTAGGGTTCATGCAAAAGTATTTAGATCACTTAAAGTTTAATATTTTCTACATGAAAAACAAAATATTTTGTGTTTTATTGGGTTTTTACATGATAAACCATGTAAAATATTAGACATGTGTCAAGTAAAAAGAAAATTATTCATTAGTTCCAAAATATTTCTCAAAAAAATCTGAAATGTGTTCAAACTAAATGCACATACAGAGAACACTAGCCTATTTCTGCGT
This sequence comes from Xiphophorus maculatus, assembly GCF_002775205.1. Lineage (NCBI taxonomy): Eukaryota > Metazoa > Chordata > Actinopteri > Cyprinodontiformes > Poeciliidae > Xiphophorus > Xiphophorus maculatus. Next base: position 3,579,322 of record NC_036463.1, read on the forward strand.
CAGTATTTGCAGACTCGCCCATTTGTGAATTTTTCTGTGGACTGTAACTGCAAGTATTTTCCTCTGGAGCATATCTAAAATATAAACTGAAATACCTCTGCACAATTCTACTTGACACTATTGGCCGGCATTTCCAAATCAGCCAATCAAGGAGCGATTTTTCTTTTCCTAATTAACTCCCCTAAGGGTCCATCTAATGCTTTGAACTATTAAGATGGCATCTTTAGAGGGGTTTGAAGTATTTGATGATTGTAATGGTTTGCGAGTCATGGGCCTTTTCTGTTTGTTCACTGTTTGTTTGAGAACTTACAGTGAGGTTAAATTAGGCAAATGTGGTTGCTCGTTACTGATTAGGCAAACACCAAGGGGAGGTTTTTTTGCACTGAATTTCATTGAGGGGTATCAGTGAACAGGGGGGTGAATATGAATACAGTCAGACTTCCCAGATCTTTATTGGTAGAGAAGTTTTGAACTATGCCTATTTTTAATTTCAACAGAGAAAAATGCTATATCCTGTGCAGGTCTGTCACATAAAATGTTAATGAAATACAATAAGGTTTCCAGTTGTAACAAGGTGTGAAATTGTTTTACTTTTAAAGGATCTGAACTCTTTTTCTTTTTAAATTATAGACGTTTGAGAAAGTGTATGTGCTGCAGATGTAGGGAGATTTATAGAACACAGTCTATTACAATTGCCCCTAATCACCCTCACATCCTGAAGATGAAGACAAGAGCGATTTTAAATTAGCATGAAAGTCCTTTATTACAAACCTATTTCTTGTAATATATCAAAGACAAGCAGGTCCCTGGAAGTGTGGGGCTGATAAAGGCTGCCGCTTTTTATACATTCGTCTTAAAAGGTTATCGAGCCTCCAACTCCTCTCTTGATTAGAGCAGATTTTAATTCATACTATTGTAAAAGTCTTATCTATTAATACAGAAAGAATGTATTACACAGCGGATTGAAAGTCTATAAATGGTGAGATACAAAATGTGCCTCAGCTTAGATGAGGTATACTGATTTAAAAAAAAAAAAACAACCTTTTGGAGAGTTATAAAATTGGACGCCATGAAAACCCACTCGTCCTTTGAATATTGCAGCACACGGTCTGGCTCTGGCTGACCGTGACTCTTGGTTTCCAGCCTGCCGTGTTGCAGCCGCATCAAGAAGGAGTCAGCGGTCATTATCGGCAAATAGAAACTGTCTGTCTGGCTGAGTTGCATTCCTCCTGTGTTTTCTGTCACATTTCTTCTCTTTCACTGTCACGTACTCTGGCTGGCGGATATTGCCTGGCCTCACCTGGGTTCTCTTGTATTTCCGGCGGCTACGCAGGTGCAATTTAAGGATGGCTCCCCTGCATCACGGCAGCTCTACTGATGCACAGTGCATACATGCACAAAAACAAAAAAAATAAATAAATAAATCGGAAATCCTGTGTTGTCCATTATTCTCAGGTGTAAGGTCAATGGGAGCTGGTGAAAAAGAGAGAAGTGACAAATTTATGCCGATGAAAGGTGGCTTTGTTCCCCCCCTTAGATGTGTGAAGTGATGTGAGGAAGAGGTTTGAAGCTATCCAAGCATATAATCGGTAATCAAAATCTATGCTGGCTGTAATAGCCTTTGCCTGCTGGTAGATTGAATTTCAATGTGCCATAATGACTGCGATTGGAAAGCCTTTCACAGTGCTTAATCACTTTGGATAATTAAGACTAAACTCTGGAAATGTACAGACATTTGTCTGGTGGCAGGCAACACATTAGAGATCCACATTCATTGAAAATAATAACTGTTACCTTTTAGATGTCTTTATAATGGGGCTCATCAGGTGTGTATTGCCTGCTTAATTGTTTTTTTTTTTTGTCAGCTTTTGAATTTTTTTTGTGTGTTTTGCATAATGATACATCATTTTCAACAAAACAGGAATTATACAGCATACATCTGCAATTATGATTATACTCACATCCCCACTAATGTTTGGTTAAATAGCAAGTTGCACAGGAAACACATCCTTATATAGTTGTCAACCAGGTCCTGGAGTAATCCTGGCTGGAAAACTCACCGCTCCTCAGGGCAGAATTGGAAGGATTCATGTGAATCAGCCGCTTTCCAAGACTTTTAATCATGGTCGACAAATTTTCAGTGCGACTTTGGTTGACATTGACTAACCTAATGTTATTCTGTTTTGCCCATTCCAACCATTTATATTTCTTGCATCGTTGCCCTTTGGCACGCTGAGTTTCAATGATCTCGTTGCTGATTTGAGAAGAATTTGCGGCATTTGGAGGTAATGATTCTTTATTATATCAGTGCTGGCTCCACCATGCTTGGCAATTGGTAGAGTGTTCTTAAAGTTTCCCTTTCACCAGCTACATACATTTGTTTAGTAATCTATCCAAATGTTTGGTAAAATTACCCAGTATGCCCGATTAATTATAATGTATATCAGTACAATCTTTAGGAAAATAAATTTGCAGTAGTCTATTCATATCTATCTAAAATACATGCTAGATTTAGTCATGTAAAGCATATATTATAAAATAAACATATCTGTCTTGGCTCACCGTAAAAATGTGGCTTTTCAAAAATTCATTTAAGTCTGAAGGTGTCAAACCAGAGACTTTTATTTTGGTTGACTCCAACAATATCCACTCTGATCAAAAACCAGCTGCCCTTTGGACACTAACATTTATTTCTAGTCTGATAGCCTTGAGACGTTCTGGTTTTAGGACTGTTTTTTGACACTTTAACCAATGTCTTTTGGGAATTACAGTTCAACTGAAGAAAGTTTTACATCTGCATTGACTGAGCGCAAACCCCTTCTTCAAGGCGAACACTTTCAGAATGAAATGTGTGAAGGGGTCAAAATGAAGACTTGAAACCTAAAACACCTTTTCTTTTTTTTTGGTAGATTGCGACTCCAAACTATTAATGGGAAATTAGCCTTTCCGGATTAGTAGAGGACATCTAATATTGAAAACAAAATGCAGCTTGGGAAGCTGAAATGCGTAGACAGAATGTTACTTCACATGCTACTGGCTGCCGTTTGCAGAGCTAAAACTGGGTGATCCTACAGGACGATGTTCCCAAACACAAATCCAAGCTGGCTTTGGAATGGAGTAGGCAGACTAACATTGGGCTTGTAGAAAAGCCTGACCTCAACCCTGTATGAATGATGCCAAAAGCCTACTTTGTGGCAGTGACCAGTCAATTTAAATGAAATCCACTAATTTTGCCAAGATGAGTCAAGTGTCGAGCAGAAATTATGCCAGAAGCTTGTCGACGGCTAAAGCAGCTTGACAAGGGACATGGGAAACAAATATTAGTGGGTAAGAATATGTATTTAAATCTTTTGGATTGGAGAAAATCCACTGTGCATTCAAACTGGAACACAAAACCCATATATTTATTAATAAACATATGGTTGAAACTGTGTATTGTATAAACATCCCATCCTGAGAAAAGCTCACTTAACTCAATATTCATGCTCATGATGAGTGAACGTAAATTCCTAAATGCAACTTTATGTCAAAATGCGTGATCCAGAATGTTTTCTGGTCTATTTTGTTTTTCTAGTTTGGCATTTACAATGTGTAGAAACTCTGAGTCATCACCAATAGTGGTTGTGCATAGCTATTCTTGCCTCTCTTGTTTTGACAGTTGATGAATTGCAGCCAACATTACTGCTTTCCTCTGCATACACAATCCACAGTCCTCATAAAGCATAGCAGTCACTAGAAATCAGAAGAAAGTTTCAGATTCCTCCAAACTCGTTTCTAAACTAGAGGGAAGTTCAAAATTAAGTGGGTGCTTGTTCTTGCTGGTGTCGGCACTGCTAATTATTTTGTCACTTGCTCTGCTGATATGAGAGCCTGCCAGCATCAAAGACTTGAATTTTCACTATAGATTTGATTAGCTTGCCATATTTTGTGCATATTCATCTTAAACTGGGTTCGCAGGTGACAGTGTAAGTACCCTAGAGTTAAACTTGTCCTTACAGGATAAAGAAAGTCCTTTCGCTTGTGGGCAGCAGTGACATTTGACGACAGTGTTTTCAGACTTTGCTGTTTCAAAAGTGTTCAGTTGGGTTTAATGACTGGATTGTAAAGTTTTTAATGCTGGTTGGTATTTTCAGCTGACATGGTTGGAATCAATGATCAAACCAAAGGAAGGACTATCAGGGGAAACAGTATGCAGAGCACAGCTAGTTACGTTGAATAGAAGTTGTGAAGAGAGCGCTGGTTGTTGCTAGCTTTATTGTCTACTTCTTAAAAAACAAACTCAGATTTAATGATGCCAAATAACGTATCAGTATATTAAATGTTTGTTTGTTTTTTTTTCTGACCCTCTTCTGGTGGGATACGAGGTGTTGTGGAAAAGTTGCTGGTCAATGCTAGACACACAAGATGAACAATACACTTCTCTAAAAGCTTCACTGAATTTTCTTGACTGGAATTACAGACATTCATTTTTTTGGGTCATGAGAAAAATCAAATTTAGATCGTTTTGTTCTTGATGTTACCTGAAGAGAGAACTAACATTATGTAATTTTGATGAACACTGGGAATCCCCCCTTCATGTTATTGATCAGATTTCTTGCATGTACATTTTAAATAAGCAGTACTCCAGCTTAGCATTTCTATGCCTCCCATAATGCATAGAGGCACTACTAAAGTGAAATGTAATTACAGCTGAAAGCCGATATTTACATACACTGAATAAAAAGACACATACACATTTTTTCCTCAGTGGAAAAAGGGTTTGTTTGTTTTTTTTCACCTAAAAAAGTAAGAATTGTATTTTTGGTACTGTGAGACTGTCAACATTGGGCGTGGGAACCAGGAGATGGCAGCCTATTAGTGGCAACTACACCGGACATGGTGACAGTTCTAACAACAAATATGTAAAAAAAAACATTTATAAAAGTTACCTGCAGTTTTAACAGTAAGACAGGTACGCAAAGAGAGGACTAAATGTCAAGGTCGGTAAAATGCCAACACATTCTTTCAGGGCTCGTTTTTGTCCCGTGAAATCTAAAATATCTGGGACTGGAGATAAGTTGTTTGGCCTACAACACATAAGTCCCATTATTTTATTTCTTATATCTGTGACCAATACTCAATCATAAGACCCAACCGTACTTGTAAAATCAGCTGCTGAAATGTAACTCTTTGACATTTTTTCACAACATTTGAAGCAAATTATTATCCAACATTCTATGCTGTGGATGCAGGAAGATGTTTCACTGATAAACATTTCCTCCTTCTGTTCCAAGGTCAGCCTTGAAGAGAATGAGAGCTACTTTCTGGAGGGCAATGCTTCAGTTCTCCTTCCAATAAATGCTTTAATTAAAAACCCATTGAGGCAGCCACAATTGCATCCTCCCCTGCTATCAGCTGCCTGATGTGGTGAGTGACCCTGCGGTTGTCACCCCCACTGCCAGGACCATCGATCCTAGTGACCGTTTCAGTGGTCAGGAGAGAGAAGGAAACATTTTGTGTTCTAATACAGTTGCGTATATTGCCATTGCATCCCTCAGAGGAGAACTTAAATGAGCAGTGAGAACAATAAAGCCCAGACACACGCACACACACACACCCAGACACACAAATGGTGACTGCCAGGAGCTGGTGATCATGCAGTGAGTCACCAGAGAGAAAGAAAGCCTTTGTAGTCAATGGGTAATGAAGCCGAGGCAGAGATCGAGTAAAAAGCCAGAGAGGCTAACTGTAAGTCACAGAGGTGCAGGGAAGCAGTGGCCCGTTCAGCTCGCTCCTTTTGATTCGGAGTGGAGGGTTTGGGGGAAGAAGAAGAGGTCGTTGTGTCGCCACCTTTAAGTTTTCTGTCCACATGCTTAAACTTTAAAACAGTTTATTGTCATATGACCTTAGATTGAACACTTTGTTCAATAGGTCTTAGTATTTTAAAATGTATGACAGCTGTTTTTTTTTCTCTTAATTGAAATTCTGTTTAAGTCAAAACACGATTCTAGTGTCTTAATGAACACCGTCTATCTGGATCTATCTATCTTTATCTATATATAATATACAGTATGTATCTATTTAAAATTGATTTTTCATATTTAGCATCCTAGGGCTATCAAGTCCAAAATAGCCTTCTTTTATTCTAAATAATAAAAATAAATCATTTTACAGTTTCAGGGAAATTTCAATTATATATATTATTATTGTATAGTTCTGACCCTCCTTTTTAACTCATTAATTTCTGGATATAACTGGACCACAATTTGACTGATGGTGACCAAATCTTGTCTAATTAGAACGTCTTACGGTCGATGCAGTCAAGACCTAGGGAGTTTCTAAACCATGGCTTCAACATTTAAATGTTGTGATTTTTGAACCATTTGTACTGAGTCATGCCAGATAACACACTGATTACCACCAAACTGTGCCTCAGTTGTTAAAATAATTCACTCCTAGAGAATGCTTTGACTCTCTGGGATGAAAAGCAACTCCACATGTGAAATATGTCAGGATGCTTCACTGTTGGCACTACAGGACTCGTGTGGGTGCTCAACTTAATTTCTGCACAAAAGTCCAGATGTCCCAAACAATCAGGATTTACGGGAGGCAATTAGTCTTCTGTTCCTCATTGTTATTTTTGCTGCTGGATTTCAGTCTTTGGTGGTTTTTCTTGGACTGAAGGGGCTCCCTAATTGCATGATTTACTTGATTAAATCAGGATCCCCAGAGATTCACCAACCTACCAAACGGGGACCAGTGACGGCACAACGATGAAGCCAAACCCTTAATCTTGACATTTGTGATGATCCCTAAATTAGTTTTCTGTTATAAAGTAAGGCTCTTTTTTCTGTAATAAAGACCTTTGCAATAAATGCTCTGTCTCCAACACAAACAAAACTTTCATTGCAATTGCTTTCCATCCTGAATTGGAAAACCGTTTCAGCTTATGAGAATAGTCATAACTAAGATTTTCTTGTGAATCTGAGATGGTTTAAGTATAAACAGCAAATCCACACCTGTATAGCTGTGACAACCCCTCCCGCCCCCCCAAAACAATGCTTCAGGACAATTTAACATGTGCTGCCTTTCCAATTCAGTTTGTTTACACACTTACATGTAATGACTTGGAACATTGCCTGGAACAACAGCATCCAGTTTATTACAGGATATATTTGTGTTAAAAGCTTGGTAAACGAGCAAAGATGGTCTGCAGATCATTATGTTTAATCTCGGTTTGTTCATCGCCGTTAAGTGGAGCCTGGTCATCCCCTGGGCTTGAATGTAACTTACAGTTTGGACGCATCCAGCCTTGCAGTGTTTGACATGCTGCTCCACGCTGAGGGCACAGGCAGATGCAGGGAGGCTAATTCAAGAGGAAATGGTAATATTTTAAAATCATGGGCAGAAAAATAGGAGTAGTGAGAGTCTTTTAGGGGGGGTTTAATCAAGGATCTGCTAAATATATTTCCTACAAACACACTTGAGTGCAGTATATGAGGTTGTTAAGGGAGATGTGTCTGTCTGACATTGTAATTAACCAATTAACCATGTGTTAATAATTAATGCTGTGTGTTTCTTTGCTTTATTACTTTACACGAATCACCCAGGCTTTTATGTGAGCTACGTGCTTTCTCCATCAGAGAGCCAGCTTTCTGGCCAATAAAGAACATTTTGTTGGGATTAATTCATCCATCAGCCTGATCAGTCTACTTCCACATCTGACAGGTTTCAAGGAGCAATGAAAAGGCTCAATAAGCTGAAGTTAACAGGGTCATGCCATTCTCTGATCAAGTTTTGTTCTGTGACAGACATGAGGCAAAACGTAAAGCTGATAAGTAGACCGAGGGTTTCCTTGTAAACCATCCTACATGTGACTTACTATGTAAAACTGCCCCACTCAATTAAATAAGCTAAATCTATTTCACATTTGAGTGCAAAACTTAAACACTTATCAAATGACAGTTTTCCCATATGTAACCCGAAAATTTGTGGGCCATGCAGCACCATTTCTGGGCTTCAGACGTGACATAATACGAGGTTTGCTGGGTTTATTTATGTTTTCTTGCTGCTCAAAATAGGCGGTTGTTGAGAATAAATAATTCTGTTTTCCTTCCATCTCTTTTAGCTAGTTGCAAAGCTAAGACTAAAGGAAATGACACTCAAGGAAACGCTCTCTTTGGGGCGTAGCTTAGACAGAGGCTAACAAAGGAGATCACAAACTGTTCTTGGGTGCCATTTTGTCCTGCTATGGACCAGCTGTATTTTGGTATTAATAAATGGAATTCATGAATTAAACTCATTTACTCTTCTTCAACCTCATATATCAAGAACTTAGCATGGAGAACGGATACATTCTCCACACATTGGATATATGCAATCCGCCTTATCACTATTAAGTATTTTTTTTATCTTCCAAATATTTGACCAGTCATATTTTCCGTTATTATGTTTGTGTATTGTTCTCGTCATAGTTGTGACACATTTTGCGCTTGCAAAACATAGATGACTAATTACTTAATAAACGTAAAGTAAGTAGAAACCAGCCATTTGTAGCCAATGCGCACTTTTATTGTATTGGACCAGTTTTGATGCATTGATCTTGATCTAACCACTACGATGTAATGGTAACAAAAACCTTCATACAGGTGAATAAGTGGCAGTTTTATCAACAGTCACTGTAGTATTCAGCTGCTCATGAGGTCGGTCACAAGCATTTATCCCTCTTATTCATTTTTCCAGACTCAATTTAGGTTCTGGGAATTGAATAAACCAGTGACTGTCAATTGTAAGGATTAGCTTTTCAGCAAGAGCCAAATTGTGATGACTTGACGACTAGGTCAAACAATCGTGGTGTAAGCCGCTCCGCCGTCAATGGGATCTGTCAGTTGTCCAAACGAGTAACAGCAGTGAAGCAGTGACTTTCTTCTCAACAGCGTAGAACCACACAACACGGCAGTGAAACGGACATAAATTGAACTGCAACAGCTTCTTGACACTTATGTAGTCTGCATGTTCGTAAACAGGAGTCACCCTACTGGGCTTTTAGAAAGTGCTTTCAAAAGATCAGTAGGATGTCTGAGTCTCAGTACAGCACTGGAACATTTCCTTAGATATTAAAAGAGTATGTCTTGCTGTTGACATTCTCTAACTCTATAAAGCACCACCATCACACAACAGTATGTTCACCTACCACTAGCTCCCCCATAGATTGTCTATAGAGAAATACAGAGTAAAGTTTCCATGGAAGTTTAAGCTTTTGTTGTTGCGCAAACAGGATCGTCTTTGCTCCGAATCCTTGCGGCTTTGTTAACAGAACCTTTAGCACTTTCCTCAGCTGTTCGCCCTTCATCATCTGGCAAGCTGTGACGCTCCATAAAAAGAGGTGACACTTGTTTAGTTATTTCAGAATTGAACGCAAAGAAAACAGACAGCAAAATGGAAATCAAAGATAAAAGCTGAAAAGTTCAGCTCCCTAAAAAAACGTAATTCATTTAACTGTAAACACAGTTCTTGAGTGTCACAAGTTTTTCAGACAGGAGTCACCGTAGAGAGACCCTGAGACGCCACGGTAACGTCAGCGTAGATGTGTCAGCCGGGTTGTGATGACTGAAGGCTTGTCACACCAGATTTTCTGAGACCTAATGTCACAGAATCCAATGACACACTGTCATGTTTAAGGAATTTTAAAAAAAAGAAAATCAAACATAAAACGTGTAATAAATATTCAGAGGCTCCTGCACTGATACCAGAAAATGGAGACCAAGTAAATGTTTTTCTTCTTTTATCAAGCATGATCTTTTCCTAAAGGTCTTGAAAAAGGAGTTGTATATTGTGAATCTTTGTTACAGTGTATTTTACATCAGTGGCAGGTAAATACAGGTTCACTGATACTACAGTCTTTGAGATACACTTGACAGAAAAATCTATGAATAGGCAAATCCACAAATGTAAGGAAGAAAATGCAGTTTGGGAAGCTAAAATATCTCAGCACAGAGCTACTTAACATGCTACTCGGATGTGTTTACAAAGCAGCCAATACACAAGTGCCATTGATTTTCCTTGATGCTAATTGGCTGAACACCCATGAGCAGAGTTAGGAGGACTGTGGATGTTAGCTTCTGTGGTAGTGAAAAAAATAATTTCCATTGTAAATATTAAGGTATATTTGGTGTCTGAGCTATTATAATCTGCAGTTATAGGTGTTTTTAGAGGGGATTACAAGTATCCACTGATTAGAGCTATAGGCAGGCTTTGGAGTGCATAGCATTGTTATTGCTCTAATTGGAAAATTAAGGAGCAGAAGACAGCCTATCATGTAATTCTCTTATATAAATAATTACAGGATAACTAAGAAATAAACATTCGATCTAAACTGGTTTGTTGAAGAAAGGCCACAAAACTGGGATCACTGTGTCCAAAGTTATTACAGTTATGGAACATCTATTCTTATTTTTGAGTTTAATGTTCCCAGGTGAATTCAGATGATTTACAACCAAATATGAATTGCACATGTTAGCATTATAAAGTGCCACGAGATGAAACTGGCCGTAATTTTGCTATATAAACAAAACTGAAAAAAAAAATAAATTAATTTGACAGCAATCAGTGTCTAATTCTAAAACGGTTACTCTCGAGCCCAAGAAGGTAACCAAATCCCATTTTGGTTTTTTACTAACTCCAAAAACATTTGAAAATTTTGATTGAAAAAAAAAAAAAAGAACTGGAAAAACACCTCAAGAACTTGTCACTATGACATCTGTCCAATTTGTTGGCCGGTATGAACCGCATTCGGTTTTTGCAAAGCAGTTTAGCGTTCCTTCTATCTTTTAAGCTCGGATCCTTGGGCTTTAATGTGAATTTCTCTGTGGTTTTTCGCAAATAACTTCATGGACCTGATGATTGACTACTCTGCCTATCGTCTTCGCCTCCACGCTGGCTGTTGAGGCAAAAATGCTTCTCCTGATATCTCAGGTAACACGTGAGCTTCACTACCTTCACCTTATAGCTGTTTGTTTGTTGGAGGTTTGCCTTGTAATCTAGCTTTGGCATCAAGTCAAGTGGATCAATAGGACATTAACTTTTCAATTAAACATAAATCAAACAATCTTGTTTGAACTATGTACATTACAAATAGCCGTTTTTAATGTTACATTCTGCTGACCGTTAATGGCCAGATAAGAATATTCCTCATTAACTAACTATTGCTGTCAGATGCAGAACCTCTTTTGCCTAAATGTATTTGTAGTTTTTCAACTTTTATATCTTTCACCCAAGCACGAGTTGTTTCAGGAGTGTTACTACTTTAATATACATATATTTTTTGAATGAGCTGTTAAAATAGGATTACCAATAGTTTTAAAAAAAGCTGTATATATTTTTATTTGAGTTAAAATGAAAATTAGATCATACCTGAACTCACTAGGTCCACCCTTAACACTTTTCACAACAGCTCCACAAAAGCTGGATGGATCGTCATCGTTATTACACCTAAATAAAAATTCAAGCAGAGGAACAAGGTGTCATGTTCTCTGCAAACAGCGCCACACATGTGCAGTGCAACTCCCCATAAAAAGTTTCTAATTAAAATGTAGCATGCACAATTAGAGCTCAAAATTCATGACCTAATAAAGTCAGGGCATCAAGCATGATATTATCTTCCTCCAAAGTGAAAGGGCAAAGGACACATATATTATCTCTCTGGCAGAGTAATTATAATGATAACTGGGTAGCTTTTCAACACTTCAGACATGGTAGTGCATTAATACAAGAAATGATGATAATGGGCCCAAAAACGACAGGGGGTGGAATATGAACTTGAATGTTTTTGTCCACTTTCCTAAATCGCAAAAGTTCATGCAAGTTTAAACTGTCAAGATGAACCCGCTCCAAACTGGCTTAATGGAGAATTGACAAGATCAGGAGAGTTCGGAGTGATGAAGATAGAAATCTTCAGAGCAAAGATGGTTGAAATGGCCATACAGCATTTACAGTGTCACCAGTATAATTTGTACTGGCAAGATGTGGATTGTCAGCCTCTCCAGTTAAACTAGATTAGCTTTGCCAAGTTTTACAAGTGGGCATGGGGAAGCATTTTATCCACTTATGAATTAAAAAAAAAAAAATCCCACTGAGCCAGGTTATCCAGGTGTCATTCCACCCAGATGAACTGTGAATGCTTGGCTTGATCTTAGGTAACACCTGTAAAACCCTTTTTCCTGATGGCCTTTTGGTATTTTCCATCAAATCCTGTTGCTGCAGCTGCCAACAGAAAAGTTCTGCCTGTCTTGGTTTAAGCTTCAACAACCGACAACTGATATTGAAGTAAGAGCAGAGCAGAAATGGTACCTACATGCACTTTGCCTTTTTTAACCAGCGGAACACGAAGCCTGAGGCCTGTGGCCTTGTTATTTTGACAGAGCTAAACCAGCTTTGCCCATGTGAGTCTGCAAAATGACTTTCAAAAAAACAGACATCAGTCATTTTTTCCATGCACACAGAGACCTGCTGCAGCATATTATTCTTCCTCTCAGCATCACTCCTCTAAAATAAAATCCGTCCTCAAAGCACTGAAAGCTCCTGCTAGGAATATTTTAAGCAAAAGATCTCCAACAAGGTTAAAGTGGCAAGTCCTTTCATTACCTGCTGGAAAAAAATATTCTTGAAAGTAGCGCATTTCGCATGTTCAGTCTCCCCGCAATGTGGTTTCCTGTCTTCCTTTCAACTTCCTAGTTAGAGTTGGAGGACTGATGGCGTTTGAAATCATCATTCCTGTGGAAGATGATGGGAAACCCACAGGAGTCCCACTGAACACAGGAGACGGTGGTGTGCGCCACAAATCTGCCTTCACTGTGAGTCTACATGTATAAATTGGTCTCGCATCTTTAAATTGGGCCCCTCTGCTGCTCAAAGCAAGGAACAGAAAAAAGATGTGCTCCAAAAAAAGTCAAATTTGGCATCAACTGAGTACAGCAGTCCTACATACACGCCACCTTATTTTGGTGCAAGTATCCTATGGTTGTTAAATTTTATTCTTAACATCTTTATTAATGTTATTAGCTAAATTAGTTAAATTTTTTAGGTCTTCATCCTTAGTCTTGTGGGTTGGAATGTGGCTTGAAGGATGGGTGGATGGCTGAATTGATCGGACAGATTGACGGACATGATTGATGGATGAAGGTATTAAAAACCAGACGGATAAAACGATACGGAGAACATATTTACACTTTGCATATAATTACCATGACAACCAGTTTTTTGATCTTCAGTCACCATATTGCCTTAAATCCTGATTACATGTCCCACCCCTGTCGTTTCTGTCAAATGGAAGCAAAGATTGCGAACTGTTTGCCTTACGGCCAAACGGAAACAGTAAAATCTGCCTTTGGTCTGGACAAAACAAAGGAATACATACCAAGTCGAGCATTTGCTGCCACAAATTGAGTGTGACTTGTGTCTAAGCCAAAGACTCGACTGACCATGTCTGTAAATAATCTGAGCATTTTTCACAATATGGTCTAAAAACTTTTTGTGAATGACAACACGTATCAAAAACAACATTTTTGTTGTGTACCATACATTTTATCACACAGAAAATGTGTTTCTGTGTTTTTAAAAAAAATAAATTGTAGTCTGTGTTTTATGTAAGCACAATGGTAGCTAACAAAACATCTCCCCATGTAAATAAGACAACTTTTGTGCTATTATTTCAGCTGTACTTACACACACAATGACCAGGAACAAAGCTGTATTTTTTCTTTGCAGCTTTATATCTTAGCTTCTCTTTTATTCCTCTAATCTTAGATCCAGCGCCCCTTTTCCAGTGACTCTACTTAGCCCTCTATTCAGCCAGCCTAGTAAGCTTCTCCATTATTACTTTTTCAACCTAGTACCTTAGGATCGCCTAGAACAGGGGTGTCAAACTCCAGTCCTCGAGGGCCACTGTCCTGCAACCTTTAGATGTGCCTCTGCTGCACCACACCTGAATAGAATAATTAGGTCATTAGCAAGGCTGGGAGAACTGATCTACACAAGGAGGAGGTAATTAAGACGTTTCATTTCAGTGTTTTGTAGCTGTGGCACATCTAAAAACTGCAGGACTGCGGCCCTCGAGGACTGGAGTTTGACACCTGTGGCCTAGAATGAGGTGGAGAATGACACTGGGAAATGAAGTGTCTGAGTTTAGTTGCTGGACCTGTTGCCACAACAATCTGACAAATTGAAAGTTTACAGGAAATGTTCATGTGATCATTTGTGAACAACTGTGGTGCTCTTTTGTAGCAGCAGGAACTCAGGTATGTGTCCCTAAATTAGTGCAATGGGACGGTCAGCTGCCTCTTCCGTGTTTTTACTATTTTTTTTAAAAAATGTTTAAGGAAAAAATAATGACCAAGTTTAAGTCTAGTTGCATTTGTTGGATAATGATGTGGAAATGCATGGTGATCTTTAAGGTCTCATATTCACTGATCTGTGACAGCAGGAAGTTGTGAAAAGGGCAGCGTGTTCCACTCTCAAAGCCGGGGAACAGAAGCACAGATGGCACGAGAAATTATCTTTGGAGGCATCAAAGTTGACACAGGTGATATTTTTAAATCGCTAATTAACTGAGGACAACTGAGGCAGCAGCTGTTGGACGATGTTTATATGTAGTTTGCTCAGTTTGTTTAGATCTGTGAATCCCACTGGCGACGAGCCAAATTTAGGTCTAAAAGGTAATTGACACCATCTTCTGTGAAACATCTCTAAATTATTTATAAAGGATATTTTCCAGTTTAAAGATTAAAGATCTTTAAAATTAAATTTTTGATGTTTTCAACACCACCTCGAGGAAATCCGCTAATTGGCAAAGGCTGTTTTAAAGTAATAAAAAGTCTTATTGATTTTTGATTAATTCCTTAGTAGGTGTGGGAGGACTGTAGCCTGGCTAACTGTCTGATGCAAGCTAACGATAGGCTGTGCTTTTTAAAATTAAAGGAGAAGAGGGATGATTATTTCATGATGCCCTCTGTCTGACTGAACTTTCACTAAGCCCTCTCCAACTGTGTAGTGATGCACAAGATGGATTTGATTTGAAGAACCTTGAAGTATTTGTTATCCAGAGTGAATTACCATTGCACAAAAGGTGATTTTTTTTTTTTAATGGTCTTTCTTCCGCACTCACTGGATGATTGACTGATGTTCTGTCTTAAACTTTCAACTTGAACTTGTAACCTTTCCATAAGCTACAGTCTTTCTTTAAAAATGGAAACACCCCACAGAGTGGAAGCTAAACTATCTGATTTAAAGAGGAAATATATTTTTGAGACATTAAAGAGCAGCATGGCCCCCAAAAAACTGAATAAAACAATCAGTCCAAATTTATTTGTAGAACACTTACCATGAAGAAAAATCTGCATTTCTATAGTTTTTTCAAAGCTTGTAAGAAATCAAAAAATACTTTTTTATGGTGCAAATCAAACTTTTGGAAACCATTGAGTTAATTGCAAAGGCTGTAAAAGATATTTAAGTACATATATATTTAAGTACATATATATATTTATATTTAGGAGACCAAACAGATGGTCTATATACTGTATATATATTAAAACTTATTAAAATAATTTTTATTTGGGCTACGTTGCTCATAAGTTAAAAACTAGAGCATAAATAATTTTCAGTTTAAGCTGAAGGCAGAATGTTGGGTTTGAAGTGAGGACTGATGCAGGGTATAGTCTTCATGTGTGTTAACCTAGGATTTGTGCAGGTGGGTGCACTAGTCAAACTTAGTCAGTTCTTAAATGGAGGGGAAAATACTGCACCCCATTATTCAGCAAATATTTTAAAATGCTTAAAGTTTGTGTCCCAAAACTTCAGTCTCAATCTGGCATTTACCTGCAAAGAGAAAACATTAAAAGACCTCATGATGAAACATTAAACATGAGGATGAGCTACTCGTCATGCATAGTTATCCAGACTGTCCCAAGTTGTTAAAATGCATAGTAATCTTAAAGTTTGTATACATCTTAATTTGTAAAAAGCTATTAGAAGTTTCTGCTTCTCTCCTTCATTAACCAGCATTTAGCAAATGTCTGTGGTGACCTTAACTGACCCAAAACAGGAAAAGTCTGTTCTGGTTTACTGTCGGCCATTTAAAGCAAAAGAGGGTTTTTTTTGTTTTTTGTTTTTTTTAATGCAGTTTAGATAAATATTTGGGTTCCACTATAAATCGTCAACATAGAAGATTCATTTTTATTTTCTTGAGATTTCTGATTTACATCTCTATCAACATTTGACTGGGAAATCAATGCAAGTATGACTGGATACTGTCAAAAAGAGGTAAAACATTGTAAAAAAAAATATGATCCTGCTACTTTTAGAGTAAATGTGTCCCTTAAGTATGTCAAAGTTGTATGAACAGAGTAGGAACTGACCAAATGCTCATTAGTTATTGGAATAAGAAGTTAAAAGGTCCCCTACTCCCTCAACCACCATCCCATAGTCCCAACACTGCTTTTGCAGCGTAACTGCCCAGATAATTCACCATTCATGACTTATTCATTGCATAAACAAACACACTTCCAAGCAGCTGCTCGGTGAATGCTGCTCAAACGCTTCCTGCACAAACCCCACTCACTGGCTTAATTGGTATTCCTAGCTCCAAGTGTCATTTGGTCAGGTTCAAGATCCAAATCTACAATTAGCCTGCGACATTGTGCAATGGATGTAGCGTATCTCACTGTCACAAAACATGACAGAGCTCTAGAGATCACTGGCAGCAAGGTCAGAGTTGCATTCCGGTACTTTGTCTCTCTTAACACAGTGAAATCAGGTGGCAGCCGGAAACCAGCCGGCTCTTTCTCCGCTATATTCTTCCAAGAAGAAAGAGATGCGATTGTTTCCTCTGCGTGCACAGTCGAATAGCAAGGAGCAATCCTTATTCTGCAGCAAGCTCTGCGGCAGAGACGGAGAGGAGAGAGCCCTGTTTGCCATGGCTCCCCAGGGGAAGCTCTGTTCAGTGGCAGCCGGATGGATGCTCGTGCTTTTGTTCTCAGGGTTTTCCACAGGCCAGCGGCAACACTTGTCTGCTGCCTGGCTGTCATCTGCATTTATGAGAGCAGCTTTCTGTCTTTCCCATTTTTGTTTGTACTTTTTCGAATGAAAGATGTGGATAAAAAAAGGTGTACATTGCAGACTTTTTCCAGGTACAAGAGTCCTGTGTGGCATTTCAATTTGGAATTCTGTTGTAGTAATAAAGTTTATTAAATCCTTCTCGTCGTGATTTAAAGTTAGTATGAACTATCGCACTCAACAGATGCAAGAAAACTTGCTAAAGGTTGCAAAAGATTTGACTGAGGCTCACCTGCCAGCAGGGGAACAATGTTCAGCATAAAGCTAGAGATACAATTGAAGGATTCAAATCAGAAGATGTGGATATGTCGCATGGTGGTAGAAATTCAGACCATAATCAGTTGCCGGTTCAATCCCCCACTCTGTCTGACGCCTTTTTTTTTTTTTTTAATTTTTTTTTTAGAAAAGAAAGCAAGCAACAACAAAAAAAACATCAGAAATTGGACCTGGTGTAAAAAAAAAATAAAATAAAAAATTTGATTTTATTTTTGCCCTGGCCTAGTGGACGTTAGTACTAAATATTATGTTGGTGTAGCACATATTATCATTAGCAGAACTTATCTATATGATTGTGATATGATTGGATTGGCACAACTAACTTTTTGTTGCCATGTCACCACTGATGGTTACATTTCTAAATTAAAATGAGTGACAAAGAGGAGTGGCCAAAAGTTCACAACAGTGACATGGGAGATTGCTGCCAAATAATGGAAACACTTGATGGTAGGTTTTGCTGCCATGGGTGGCTGAACCTAGATGTGTTTAAAGTGGCATCTACTTGATCAAATTAGGGATCATTTAATCATTTGAAAACAAAAATAATTAAAATTTACTCAATTAATTTGTTTGATCTAAAATGAAACAAAATTTAAAGCAGCAAGTAGCTTATATTATACATGCTTATTGCAGAGGGCTAGACATTCATTTATTTGAGTTTTTAATTGTAGAACTAAGTCGGTTCCTGGAGATTGATGTTTGACAGTCTCTGCTCCAAACACAGCACAGAACATAACACTCCATAACAGCTTTTTGGGTATAAATTATGCAATTTCACCTCAGTGAACAAGTGAAGAAGTGCGCATGACAAATCTTAATTAATTCACTCTTTGCATTTGACTTATTTTAATGAAATATAAATGGTTATAGTACCTAAGATGAACAAATAGTCAGGGCACAATGCAGATTAGGACTTAGTGAAAATATTTTATTAAGCCCCAAAAGATGGACTGTACTATCGAGATTCATATTGGCTGATTAGAAAGTCTGATCAGTTGGCTTTGGCATTTAGCAATCATTTATGCAATTTGTGGTCTCCGGAGAACACGATTTGACCTTTAAATACTCAATTGAACCTGTGAGAAAAGATACAATCAGTCACGGGTTGAGCGAGAGAATGTACTGCGACAGCTGCTGAGGAAGAAGAACATCATTAGTTCCTCGCGGTATGTCAGGGAGATTTGTCCACGGCTTGATGGGGGCCGTTGTCAGAAAGGCAATATCGCAGAAACAGATGACACCACATTATAGCAGCACGTAGGAGGAATTCATTAACGTGATCTTTTTGTCATCTCGACTCGGAAAGCGGGCAAAGACAAGAACATTACGATCATCGCTGATTGGTAACTCGCTGATAGAGCAGCATTTAAATGGCTCCGATCCTTCCATCTCTATTCTCATTTGATGGATGACGTCGTTTGTCTAAGTTGTCATGTATGACGACTGCAGCCGGCAGTTGGTTTGGCGCAATCAGACAATTGGAAAGTCAGTTGTTGAGTACACAGCAACAAGTAGTACATAGTGTCTTCTGGAATTGCACCATTCATGTTGGCAGCATGTAAAAGCAGCGTATTTAGTCCTGATTTAATCTTTTTGTTAATTTTTTGGTTGAACATTATTGCCTTAGGGTTGTTTTTTTTTTTTTTACTTTCAGTTATGCTGTTTCATCATAGCAACGGTTACTGGTTTTACAATGACAGTGGAGCTACAACCACACATACCTTGAGGAGTTAAAAAGGAGCTGAAATGGATGCAAAAAGCAGAGAGAAATACACTTTCTGTTCCGTCTAATGAATGGATCTGTTGAAAGGCTGTCGTAGTCAAAGCACCACACCAGGCAATTTAAGTATGACTATCGGACGCCCTGAAAAACCATGAAAACCCAGACTTGAATTAAGCCCCTCTGCTTAATGCCTCAGACGGAGTGTGAAAGTGGACATGTCCAGAGAAAAGAGGACATTGGTTATCTTACTGGAATGTTGTGGTGCCAACAGATTCTGATACGTTGCCATTTGCCACTTGCAGCTTACTGGACGAAACCAATAACAGCAGTGTGGATATCCAAACAAAGCTGGTACGTTATTCAGTTGTGTATTTCCCCACTCTGAAACTCAAATTCCTGCCAGTCAGATTTATTCGGTAAAGAAGCTGAATTCAAACACAAAATGTACCATTTTACAACCTCTTAAACTATTTAAAGCACAGAATGGCTTCTTCATGACTTCAACTGGTATATTTTGAAAGAAAAGAAAAATCACTATTTTCTCAGAAATATTTTACTGCTTGATCAACTCATTCCTGTTTTTTCTGTGGATTTCACATTTGAATATAGATTGAAATTTATGTCTATCCCTCTTTATTAAATACCTCAAACTGAAATTGAGCAGTGATCATTTGTAAATATTATTTCTTGTCAAGGATTCTCAGTGGAGTTTAGGTCAAAGTTTGAGCCATTCCAACACGAGTGTTCGATTGGCGGATAACTGTAAGAATATATGTATTTTTTAATTTGAATGTGGTTAATTGTGAAAAAAGTTCAAGTTCTATTAATACTTTTTCAACACACTACAAAGACACAATAAAAAATGTATTCACATGTTCAGAAATGCAAAAGATTACCATCAACGTGTGGCTCGGTGCAGCGATGTGGGAGAGATTCATGCTCCTCTGATTCTAACACACACTTTAACAGCATGCACCGCTCGCTGCAACAGAATCAGGGCAACACGCTTAAATCAGTTCCCCTCCTCGACGGAGCCACGCTGCGGCTACATACCGCTGTCTGTCTGCTTTTGTTGTGTTTTCCTTCTCTCTGCAAGCACAATGTGCTGACTGCTGCATTCGGAAGAAGAAAATATGAACGAGTTTGAATATCTGCAGAGTCAGGGCTCTGCGAATTGGTTTGGCAAATGAAGCATCCATGACTTTCAACTGTACACTTTCTTGATTTTCACTCTGGAAACGCGATCAGAGAGCGGGCCACAGGGATTTATTGAACAAATGATTTGATGCAGTCTGCACAACAGGGAGAAAATCAGAGGGATGTGAGCTTCCTGCAAATTTCTAGTGGAGGTAATCATGTCTTCAAGCAGAAGAGAGCGAGAGAGAGTCAGGTCTCAATGGATAGTTTTGTTGATGGCAAATGACAAACACATGGAGCAACGGATGCGGACAGATGAAAACCCGAAGAGGGTCATTAATGAGTGAAACGGAGTGACTTACTGGGCTGAATGTGAAGAAAAGTGAAGGTGAACTGAGGGGATGTTGGATGCATCGATTGCACTTTAAAATGACAGCTGCCAGGAGCTGAATAAGAGAGGGTGTTGAGATTGCTGACAGCAACAAGATCTCACTCCGTCTTGGTACGGGGTGTGAGAAGCGTGAAAGTTCTCAGTAAGGAGCCAAGAAAAGGGGAAAAATAGGTTTTTATAAGTTGGCTTCAATAGGTTTTATGAAATTTGGCGGGTTCAAGACAACAGGTTTTCACCTGCACAGTGTTTGTGGATGGAGTTGGTTTAATGCTCAACTAAGCAACATGAAATTCATTTGAAGTCAGAAAAATGCAATTTTTCTGGTAAACGTCTTTCCGATTTTTTTTTCCATCTTTTTTGCTTGGTTATAGGGAGCATACAATGCAAAATTCACATTTTGCAAATTTTTATATATTTATTTGGGATTCTGCTGCTCCAAAAACAGCTTATGTGTTGTTGTTTTTTTTGGTTTGTTTTTTTAAAACCAGTTTTTGACAATAAGGTCATGTTTTTTAGTGCCTGGAAAATTATCAGTTTCATGAACCTCCGGAATGTGACATCACAAATCTCCAGGTGCTGCCCCTCACCTAGTAACCCCAGCCTGTTACCTAGCAACCCTAGTAAAGCCCAGCCCGTCACCTAGCAACCCATGCTGAGCTCCAGTACATTTAGTCAGCTGGTTTTACTGCTATATGTTTAGTAAGTTCTCTTGCACAAATATTTATGTCCTTCAACCACATATTTTAATGTATTTTATTTTAATTTTATTATTTAAATTGACACAAACCAGTGCATAGATGGCTGCAAAATTAAAGATGGAATTTTAAGAATGAAATAAACTAAATTCAAATTTACATGCTCTTGTGTTTTACTCTCTCTATTGTGAAATCAAGCTTGAAATATATATTGGAATGGTTTAGATACAAAAGCATATTCATATGTTAGAACAACCTAGTCAAAGTCCAGGGCTAATTCCTGTTGAATCTATGGCAAACCTCAATTTAAGGTCCAGGAATGCTCTCCATCAAATTTGACTACACTTCTGCTATTTGGTAAAGAAGAGGTGAAATAACTTCTGTCTCTAGATTTGCAAAGCTAGGTACATGCGCAAAATGACTAAATCTATAAAGTATAGCTTTAGTGCCCTGAGTACAAATACCAGCTATCATCATGGAGTTCTGCACCCCTGTGTTGATTTCTCACATTAATTAATGAAAACGTTCAGGCCATTTCAATATTTTTGCACGTTACTGCAAATCTTTGGGAAATCACACTAAATGTATCAAAACTGTGAATTTATTAACCATGAAGGCAGTTCTGTGACACCAGTGAACAAAGGGAGTTGGGTGTTAATTAGACAGATTAGATAAAATCCAGGTGGTACTCTGTCAGTCTAACCATGACTGAGCCAATGTGTGAATAGAGAAAGTAATTACCAGCAGGATTCGTAGAAGAAGTGGTGTGTGCTAATGACAGTCCCTGCACAAGACTTTTATCAGCTGGGCTCAAAATTGATTTCCTCTCTTTCATACGTTGCAGAAATGTCCAGAACCCTGTAGCATTAATGAAAGGAGTCATTATAAAACCAGCAAAGATTAAAGTGTTGGAGATAACCTTTCCACTGTGTGTGTCCAGCCTGAACCCTGGTAATAGAAAACACTAGTCTCGTGTGGGACATTTCCCTTCTAACACACACATTTACACTGCAAAAATACAAAATCTTACCAAATATTTTTGTCTTGTTCCTAGTGCAGTCATGCCTTAACATTGATGACTATTTCACTTTTATCATGGAAAAATGTCTTACAGGAGAAATAATCTGCCAGTTGAACTAGTATTTAGCAATTATTGATTTAAAACAAGCTCCTATATCTTGCTGGAAAGTTACCTGTAAGTTAGTTTTCTTATTTCAAGTGTACTAATATATTTCCGCTTGAATAAAAAATACTTTGTAAAATTTTGTCTCCACATGGCCACCATACAAAGCCGTCTTGCTCACCAAGAATATTTTTACAAATACTTTATGTAAGAAAGTCAGGTATTCAAGCTAACATAATAGTAATTTAATTTGCAGAGTAGATGGATGAAAAAAAAATTCTGAATCAACTTATTACCTAAAAATTAGAATTGAATTGAAAAATGGTGAAAGATTTGCATCTCTGTAAGCTTTTTCTCTTGTTTACTGCTGTAAAAAAAAATTAAAATAAGATAAAAAAATAAAAATCTCCAAATAGCACAAAGGTCTGAATTTAACACAAGATGATTCGGCGCAGTAAATAATTTTCATTTCGCCTGAAACATTAACCCTGTTTGACGTACCAAAACGTTTACGGAATTTAAGTTATGACAAATGATACGACTTTTAAACAGAAACTTGTGAAAAATTCAGTACAACAACAACCATTAGGATTGCAATAATTGCAAGTGCTATTCATTCGTATGCAGACTTCCCAAGCATTTTGATTAAATCCCCCAATCATAGAAGGTTCCAAGGTTGGTAAGGATTAGTGGCTGTGGAAAACAGAAAAAACACAGTAATTAATTGCCATGAAACCATATACCAAGGGTAAAGCGAGCAGGTTAATCCGTCATTGGACATTTCTCAACAGAAATTCCTCCGGAAAATGTCAGATGCCTGGATTAAAAACATGGATTCTACAATATGAGGCGCTTACAGAGGAAGGAAGGAGGTTTCTCCTCTATCTCTGACAGCAGCTCTGCCAGCAACTGTCTCTCTGATCCAGTGCTGTGCCTAACAAGTTGGACAGGGCAGCCATTCTTATTGGCTTTGGTTTGGACATTGCAAAGTATAGGCTCTGTGATGTGTTTCACCACAGTCTAAATCAATTTTAGAAACTCCAGAGTCTATGCCACACTGGTAGATGTTGCTCTTCAATGGATGAGTTTGTCTGATGAACATTCTTCTTCACAAGTCTTTGAGCATATGAAAGAAATAAAAGGCTCTTGTGAAATCACTTAGCTTTTATTCAATTCAGCCAGATATAATTTCTAGTAGAAACCAGGAAATGAAGATACCTTTGTGGTTGTTCATGAGATTCATGTCATACTGAGTCTAATTTTTCTTCATAATCACCAGGTGACATAATCTATCTTTACTAGATATCTCTTTCCAAAGGAAATGAATAGAAAACTAGTTAAAATGTTCACTTGGTCCTGTTTATATGTGCATTTGGCTTGTTGCAGAGATGAGTCACAGATCATGCTCCAGTGAAGAAATTTCTCATTTTATCCCAGCCCTTTTAGCTGCCTGCTGTGGAAAATTCTCTTGCTTATCCAAGTAAATGACTTGTTGACACTAGAAGCCAGGGCCAGTAATGCAGCTCAGCAAATATCTGTCCATGCTGATGGAGCTGAAACCTGGAGCTGGCTGCAGGTAATATGGTAATTCTTCAGCTGCTGTAGCGGATTCGTCAAGGCTCTAATCACCACAGACCATTAACAAAATGCCAGAGAATATTTGGTGATTTTTAAAAAGCTTTTAGCAAATGTGGTTGAATATTTTTAATATTATAAATAAAGGAAACTGCAATTCAATTAGCAGTCAGTTTTAAAGATTAACACAATAGAAGGGTTACTGCAATAATAGCTGTAGATCTGGTCAGAAAGAGTTAAAACAATGCATGTAGTTGTCTGTCAAGATGTCTCCATTTGTCCAACTATTCCTGTAGGGACAAATTGCCACGGGAGACCCTACCAGGGGCCAAGCAACCCGAGAGTTTTCAAATGTAAAGGTGGGGATTCTATAGAGTAATGGCTACAGAAATGTTCTATTGCATCATCCACTGTTCCCAGTTTTACAACCTTAACATCAATGTGGACAAAAGTAAGGTGTTCATAATGGATGGTTGGCTCACTGGTGACAGACTGCAGATTACATCCACTACCAATTTAGGTCTGCTGTTCATGTTCCTGCAGAGGTGTGTTTAAAGGAAGCCCAGAGGACTCACTGTACATACAGCTCTTCTGCACTACGGAAACGTTAAAGTCTGTCTTCGAGGTCCTGTATGATGCTTTCATTGCATAGAGGAGGACATGGCAGCAAGCATAAATGATGATAAAAAAATCTTAAACTTAATGACAGTGTATTAACTATCAACATGTTATGAGTATTAGTATTAGTATATTATGAGACATATAATCTGTGAAAATATCAAGCTCCTGCACCTCCTCTCTGAGCTGCTATGTCTGTCTGAATTAATGCATCACTCCTGACCACAAACAACCAATAAGAGCCAGGAGGAGGGTCTTAGTGCTGTCAATCATCCTCTTGTGTGTGTTGCTAAATGTGCTAATGGTGAAGAAACAACTTACCATTACAGGAAAATTGTTTATCCTCCAGCATTGGTGGCTTTGCTAACTAGCCTGAGTACTCCTGACAGGCTATGCTAGCTGTAGTGTAGCTATACGCAGTGTTAAGATCCACATCCTGCTTCTGATTGGTTGTTTCAATTTAGCACTGGAAGAAGGCGACATAATGAGTTTCAGCAAGCATGTTTCATAAAAGCTACACACTCCAGCTTTAAGCCATTGATTTAAAAGTTGAATGATTGTTCAGAAAACAACCTGTGAGAAGACAAAAACAGCAGAGATTAAGCTGATACTTAAGTTTTTGACTTCTTGTTTACAGTGGATCCCTGTTATTCATGGGATCAGGTACCACAACCAGGTGAAATGTGTGAATGCCTCAGACCCTCTTTATAAATTCTTCTAACTGCAGTGGTTCAGACACCAAATATACCTTAACATGCATTAATATTCACAGTGGAAACCGTCTTGCACTACAGCAAAAGGTAATATCTACAGTCTTCCTCGTCTTCGCTCTCGGGGACACAGTCAATCGGTGGCAAGAAAATTAATGCCACTCCTAGACGGGTTGCTTTGCTAATGCCAGTCAATAATATATCAAGTAGAATTGCACCCTGGTATTTCTGCTTCAGCTTAAAAATATCTGACACAATAGCAGCTGCTTTTACTAAGAAGACATTCATGGTTGAACAGAACTACACACACAGGACAAATCTAAAAACTGAGCACAGGTTCCTCTTCAAGATGAACTTGCTAACCCCAGGTGCTGAGTCTCAGGTATTGTAGGTGACAAAAGCTAAGTAGTGAGAAAAGTGAAAGTGCTGCTGTGATTGTTGGACTATAGTACCTTGGAAGCATGCAGGAAGTGATTTTGTTTTTAATAAACAGGAAAACCTTCCTGATGCTAAACACAATAACAGCTCCCCACCCCACAGTGCCACCAAGGATTAAAAACAGCTGAAACCCATCGTGCTATTTGTCACGCTAATTAAAAGAGGATGACACTGAAGTCTTGATTCAGGGGCAGATAATAGGCTCTGGTGATTGAAGCAAGCAATTACAGCTCTGGCTTCTTCAAAGGTGCAGTACGCTCCGTCTGAAGCAACAGTTTGGTGTAGACAACAAGCAGCCTCTTGTTCTTCCGTGGCTCACTGACTTACAGTCTGTGGAGACTAAGAGAGCAACCATCTATGGCAATTCTCAGTGTAACAATTATTAGTGTTTTGTTTCCTTGTACTTTCATTGTGAAGACATTTTCATCTGTCAAAATACTTATTTAAAAGAACCAGTCTTAAGATCTGCTCCCACATTTCTTTAACCAAATTAATTCATGTTCATAGTTCTCCAGATGAACGTTTTGACCTAAATTCTTATTCCCTGCAGGAACTAGTTTACTTTCATGCTGGGGTCTTTTTACAAATAAATCTCAGGGGAGGATCAACAGATGCTGAGGTGCAGTGTGTGTGTAGAGGTCACCAACATTATGCAACACTTCCCGTAGCTTAACAAGATGGTTTCAAATGGGATTCCATAAGTGATCAGCTGGATCCAAGCCTTATGCTGCGTTCCAGTTACCTAGGAAGTCATACGTTGGAGCTAGGTGTGATGTCAGATCGGAGGTACCGTCGTGCCTGCTGCTAGCATGTGCTTATTCTAAATGAAAATCAGCACTTCTTTGATTTCCAATTTTGACTTCCAATGATTCACTTCCTGCTAAAGAGCCCCCTGGTGGTTGAAAAAAAATCCACAGAAAAGCCGCATGGTTCAAAGCGTGGAAAACAAGTAGCGGCTTATAGTCCAAAAAATATGGTGATAGCATTTTGGTTAGGAAGTTGGAATTTCAACATCGCGATGCGCATAAACGTTGTTTGCGGTACCAAAGACAAAAGAGAAATTCTCCAACCGTTACAATCTGACATTTTGTGAAGAAGTTCATCTCTTCTTCGGGGGTTTTTGTGTTATTTCCTTCAGTAGTTCCTGGTGCAGCGCCACCACAGGTGAGGGCAGGAACAGGCTTTTCGAAGGATTTGACTTGTTTGACAAAGGGCAGTGTGAAAGTGAACCACAGAAGCTGAAAATGTATCAAATGTTGTAATTTTAGTCCACAATCAGAGTTTACTGAACTATGAGGTTTGTGTACATTTCTCTTCCTCTTTCCATCTCACTATGACACTCAGAGTTCCTTGTCCCACTGGGGATTAATACTTTGGAAAGGTTTGGGAGCTCTGCTTCATTATGAAGTATCCTCAGGCCAGACACCAATAACTGAATGAAAACAGTCATTCAGTGGAAAAACAACATTTTAGGAAAATATCTTAACTTACCAAAACTACTGGTTTCCTTTTCAGGTTTATTTTCATGCCACTACACTTCTTTATGCCCCTCCTATGTCTGAATGAAAAATCATTGAATAGTATTTTTTTTTCTTCAAATTGGATCAATAACTTCTGTACTCACTCACTTTTATGGTCTTTTATCTGGCAGGGCTGACGTGTCAGCAGCAGAATCTATTTGTAGCCAGAAACAGTCTCTCTCTGCTCAGTCAGACAAAGCCCACACATCAGCAAATACTTCAGCAAACACTAAAACAAGATTTATTTAATATTTGCTGGAAAATATTTATTTTAAATGTGAAAAGAAAAGCTAATATTTGAATCTATGCTTGGCTTTTTTTCTTCTTCTTCTGCTGGCCAGGAAGCACAGATGAGATTAAACAGCATGACTGTGGGAAATCTTGCCAGCTGGAGCTAATGCTAAGCAGCAGCATCCTCACACACAGTGCCAGGAACCTGCTGAGCAGTCTACTGAACTGAATACTGAGCACATTTCACCTCTACAAATTATGCATTAGTTTAGGGAGATCTTATCACAACACAGCCGCTTTGCCCACATTATTAGAGC
Source organism: Xiphophorus maculatus (assembly GCF_002775205.1). Taxonomy (NCBI): domain Eukaryota; kingdom Metazoa; phylum Chordata; class Actinopteri; order Cyprinodontiformes; family Poeciliidae; genus Xiphophorus; species Xiphophorus maculatus. The sequence goes on from NC_036463.1 coordinate 3,607,161, forward strand.
AGTAAACAAATGAGATTCCATATGGAGATGTACTGTCATATCTGGAATCATTTTTCAACACTATAGGGCTTCAGGGCTCTGTCACCCACTCTCACAGAGGCTAGTCATTGATTACAGTCACGCATTATAAGCTGAAAACATTTTCCCACATGATGGTCACAAGTTTTAATGCTTTCTACTGGGATTTTTACTATGATTTTATGCATCAAATAAAAATGTGGAAAATGTGCTGCTGGAAAGTGTTTTGTATTTGCCCTCCTTTACTATGACGCACCTGGGTGAAATCCAGTCCAGCCAATTGGCATTGCATGTCATCTAATTAGTCAACAGAGTCCAGCCGTGCTTAATTTAATCTGTGCAAAACCAAATGATCTGTGAAGGCCTTAGAGGGTTTCTTAAAAAACGTTAATGAACAAACAGCATCATTAAAAGCAAGAAACACAGAAGCAAGAATTATAGCTTTATTACATACAGCAGACGCCTGGTATTCACAGGAGTAAGACGTTGTGATCCCTTACTAGTGATGGCTAAAAACGCTCACCAAATATGCTTATGGCTGGCTGTTTTAATAGTTCAAACACCAAATATATCTAAATATGCATTAAAATGCACAGTCAAAACCATCTTTGCACTCCTGCAGAAGCTAACATCTTGAGGAAACAGCCAATCAGGCCCAATAAAAATACATTTTGCTCCTGAATTGCGTTCTTTGCAAACTGCAGCCAGTAGAGTGTCATCAAATTTTGCTGAGGTATGTCAGGTTCCCAAGCTGTATCTTTTTCTGAAAACTGTTTGCTCTATGAAAGTATCTACAAATGATTGGATTTTCCACAGAAGTATGTGTAAATAGGAGAATCTGCAAATACTGAACCACAAATAGCCGTGAGGGAATTGGTCCTGGTCTCTTTAAGAAGCTCCTGCTCTTCCCGACACTTTGCCTTCAGCATGAAAGATTTATTCAAGAACCCAACCGCAGCATTTAGTACCAACTATAACTGGTGCAGAGACGTTTTGGTTGGACAGGTGTAACAAAAGCATAATTGAAGATTTTTATGATGAAAGAAAATACAGTAAAGTTTGGCTGTATTTCTCATATAACAGAACTGAAGCAGACGTAAACGTAAAATCTGAGTCGAAGGTTATCCCAAAGTTTCTAAAAATGTATTTCCCAAAATGCCAAGAAATCTAAGGGTGTACTTTCAGCTTTACAGTTGTTTTTTTTCTGTTTCCTTTTTTCCCTTTATTTAATTGAAGAAAACTCAGATATTCTGTTTTTAACTTAATTTAGGAATTTTATTGTGTCTCCATAAGGACATTTCAAAACTGCACATAAACCTATGCTAACTCTGGAGCCCAACAAACTTTATTGTTGAGAGTCTTTTCGGTGTTATGTAACGCAACACAAAAGTTGCTTTGTATAGTAACCCAAATGTGAGAACATGTTAGTTTATTGAAAATCTTCCTGAGATACTGATGTTGTATAAAGTGCATTTGTCTTGTTCTGTCTGTGTTTTTCTAATCCGGCCATAATCCCATGTTGTAGTCATTTCTGCTGTTTTTAGTTTTCCTTCCACGGTTTGTTTTTCTGGTTGTCCACGCCGACACTATGGCAGTCAAACTGCCATGGGTGCAAAGAAATCCAGACTTTTTTTATTTTTTCCATCTTCAGTTAATTATGGATGATTTATGTACCGTCATAGACATACTGGTGGATCTGCAAGCCTGAGGATCCAATTTTTCACCACACATGCAGATTAGAGTGTTCATGGGGAGGGGGAAAAAATGTCTCCATGCATGCTTACGCTTTTCTCCTTCCTCAGATCAGCACTGCAGCTGAGGTTACACATCGGAAATCAGACTCTAGATTTGAAAAAAACAGCTGCTTAGTCATTGTTCCACGAGTTGTCAGAAACAACCGAGAGCAAACTTGGGAATTCATTAGTTTCAGGCTGAATCTCACTCGGTTCAGCCTGCAGGCAATCAGCGATGAAGAGGCTCGGCGCCGTTTGGATTTCAGCTTCCAGTGAAGGCAAACGTCCAAAGGAACTGTGATGAACACACTTCAGTCTGTCAATATGTGCTTGGAAGGAAAGCCACAAACGGCTCAAACACTCGTGTTTCACAGGCTCTTGAGGAGTGCCTCAGTGAACCTCCATCGTGCTGTAAAATAATGAGGACCAACTGCTTGCCGTATACAGCTACAACCCACAGTTTCATGAAACAGTATTAATTTCCCTTGAAAGCTCTTTTTACATTGTCTACTCAAAACCTTCTATGAAATTTAAGATTTTAGCCAACATTAAAAAATACTGTTCAGATACAGCCCAGCCTGCCTTAATATAATACACTGTTAAAATATAGGGCAACCAAATGCCTTCAAAAGTCACTGAATTAGTAAATTCAGTTATTATTTTGTAATTTATTCCCACATAACATGAGGAAGCTTGAGAGCAAAGGGAGTTAGTTGAATATGAGCAGCTTCTTGAGGCAGAGAGGAAGAAGACCTACTTTAAAGAGTAACTAAACCTCAAATTAAAATTATCTTGCAGATAAGCTGGTGTAAATTATGCTTTAAGTTTGTGTAAACTTGTTTATTTGTACAATATTTGACCTAAAAGCAACTCATGCTGCCCCCTTAGGTTGAAGGCTGGCTACTGCAGTCAGATTTTCTTATTTTCAGCAGTCAAGTTAAGTTTATCCGTATAACACATTTCATCGACAGGGCAGTTCAAAGTGCTTTACATCATAAAAACATAAATTATGAAACGAGCCAAACACATTACATTTTGTCAACAGTGCTTTCCCTGCTCATCTCCCAGACTTTGCCACGCCCCTCATTGTCTCGTGGCTCCGCCCACTTTGGTGAAATGTTTTCAAAATTTGCCTGCTTATGCTTTTATATAAACTTTAATTTTCCTTTAAACTGTATTATGTCAATTATGAAAAGCCAGTGAAGTTTGTGTAAAAGTTTAATGAGATTATGTGCTGAACTAACACATTCACAGTTAAGAAAGATCCGTTTTGGTACAACGGTGTCCAGACATAACCAACCATACAAAATGTGGTAAGAAGACCCTGCAGGAGATGCAAAAAAAAAAGAAACATTTGGAAGGAGATGATCTGGAAAGAGGAGACTAAAAAAAATATAGTTATTAACAACCTAAACATTGCATATTACCCATGCAATGTCACTGTAACTTCAAAATATTCAGAGAAAGCTAACTAATATATAATAGAATTGTTTTTATGACTGAAGCATAAATTTTGGAGGCATAAGGTTGGATACATAAGTCTTTGAAGCTGGAGAGAGGGCAATTCTTTGAGAAAACATGTTGAAACTGAGGCAACTTAACTGAACAATGACCCAAAACTTGCATCCAGATCAATTTTTTATTGTTTAGATCAAAGCATATTTGTGTGTTTCCAAGCTAATTGGAAATCTTTGTCAAGACCTCAGAGAAGCTGAATATAAAGCCACACCAACCTTTTCAGATATTTGTAAAACTTTTGAAAACCTGACATTGTTTTCTTTCAACTTCACAGCAGCAATAAGCTTCTCTTTGATTTAATGCAAAATCATAAAAATGATTTCCACTATAGTGTTGTTGTTTGCTGTGGTGTTGTAATATCTCATGTCTTAAGCACACTATATATTCTGAGATGAAAAGGCAATAATTCTTGAATGTTCAAACACGACTCAGACTATTAGTATGCATTAGGATTAGCAGCAGGTATTAGTATGCATTTCACCGAGCCGGCCTGTCATAAAGACCGACTAGAAATTGAAAAGAGATGATATCTGTCCTCTGTCTTTACTGAGGCAAATCAGCATAAAATCTCTGTAACTGCGACTTGTTTGGAAGGTAACATGTTTACCCCCAAATGAATTTAGTTGGAATGTTATTTGCTCTTTCTGTTTTTCCAGTGTCTTAATGGGACGAGCCCTGCGGGACTCTTATGAATATTTCAGCAAGAAACTCCCTTGCTGGTCTGTCTCTTTGCTCCACAATGAATACAGACTAATAAAGTATGAAATTTCTGGTTTATGCATTAAATAATGACTCCCAGCGGACGGTGTGCTGTACATCCAGATGAGCAGGAAGCTACGTTTATGTTAATGCGAGGTCATTTCAGGGGAATTTTGGGTGATCTTCTCCCTTTTTATTTTTGATGTCTTGAGATATCTTTTGTAAATTGTTTAAATAAAAGATAGCCGAGTCGGATACAACAACGAATCTTCAGAAACCTATACAAAAAAATATATGAGCAAAAAATTTTTTTAATGTGCAAGTCAAAGTGGCCGCCAACCTACACCAAACTGAAATAGGAAATGCCTTCCTGGAACCAGTATAATATCAACCTTTTAACCAGTTCTTTCATGACAACGTTTGATTGCCCATATGTGAATCATTAGCAAATAAGGAGCAATTTTTTTTTACTCTCTGCAACACTGCAAAATACAATACAATATAGTAGGTAACATCGTGTTACAAATGAATTTTGTGGCTTTAAATTAAGCTAAATAAAGAACTCATACTCTTACTTATGCATGTGTAGGATGTTCCAATACATCAGAAGAAACCGACTTCATCTAGACTCCTTGTTGTCTACAAGGGAATTAATTGCCTCAAATCAAAATGCTTCCTAGGTTTGTATTGAAAGGTTTTCTGACATATCTGGTTGGAGTTATGCCTAATTTGGCTAATTTGCATAGCAAAAATCAAGATTTTATATCTAATAAATTTGATATCTTCAACTCAGTGTAGATCTGTTTGCTTATGAAACATAAATATCCAATCTATAAGGATTCAGTTGGTTCTGTTGCCCAATAGTATGTCTTATTATTATTGCCTCTAGGTATTTCAGCTTCCCAAGCTGCATTTTGTTTGTAATATCTTAGAAAAACTCCTCAAAAATGTGCAATAGGTTAATTTTCCACAAATAAATTGCAGTTATGCTCCACATAAAAAAACAACAACCTGTGAATACTTAACTAAGGATAAATGGGGGTCCACTGCACTAACAAGTAAGTAAAGTTCAGTTGTTAACCAACCTTTCACAAACAAAACCATGAGTCAGTGCTGTGCAGAAAGCCAACAAAATACTGTAACTACAAATTAAATGCCAACAAAAAAGATAAATTGACAGACAAATAAAACAAACATTCAACAGTTCAATACAGTAAAGTAGATTACTTTAAGGCATTTTGCATTTCTTTATCAGTTGTGCCAGTAAGTGTGGAAGACATTGTATATTAGAGATAATTGGGATCACCTACCACTTTCTCTGTTTGGTTCTAACAGTGTTAAGTGAAGAAAGTGAAACTCTGTTCTGGGGTCACATTGTCTCATTAATTCCTTATGAGTTACCGCTGTGCATAAGTGAAACAGCTGGGGGCTATTACCATTTGGTCGCAAAAGATACTATGAAGAGTTAGACAAAGTCTTACAACACAGCACATGGGTGTATTTTAGTTCTTTCTCTGACAAACAAAATAAAAGATCCTCCGGATCCGGAACCGGATCCTCCCTCTTTTTTTCCTGCTTATCAGCAAGCGCAACAAGGCAGGTGACTCATTAGCATTCCTTCGCCATCTCAGGATTAAGAGCTTTGCAGGTTAAAATATGTGGCATAATCAAATTATTCAAATGACCCTTACTCGGCTTCGACCTTCATAGCTCTACTTTGGAGACAATTACAGCAAGCAAGTTGTGCCTGAAACCGTTTCATATCGGAGGGAGAAAGAGAGCGAGACTGAGGAGCATTAAGGGAAAGCAAAAGATACAAAGAGACAAAATGTCTGAGTGTCTAATTAAAATAGTTCCTTCAAAGACATACTTTTTTGCTCGATAAGAAGTTGTCCCCATGCTGAGCAGCTGCAGTATGTTATCTCTTTGGTTCAGTGGCCTAACAGCAGGCTCCCTGTCATCCTGCAAACTTCAAGTATTCTTAGATGATTGCTTCAGAAAGACTCTTCTTCTACCCACTTTCAGACATTTAAAATCTTTGTGTTCCTAATGTGCAACAAAGCCTGTCTTATCATTTTTACAACTTTTCCTTTTCAGCTGTGTTCACACTAGTTCAGGGGTGTTAAACTCCAGTCCTCGAGGGCTGGTGTCCTGCAACTTTTAGATGTGCCTCTGCTACACCACACCTGAGTAGAATAATTAGGTCATTAGCAAGGCTCTGGAGAACTGATCTACACAAGGAGGAGGTAATTAAGCCATTTCATTCCAGTGTTTTGTACCTGTGGCACATCTAAAAACTGCAGGACAGCGGCCCTCGAGGACTGGAGTTTGAGACCTGTGCACTAGTTGCTCATTAAGGCTAAATTCATTTCCATGTCCTAAATAGAGAAATATGTAAAAGAAAAAAAAAGGTGGTGGGGGCGGGGCATGCGACAGCTGAGAATATAACAAAAATATCCAGAGTGATGATTTTAAGTTTATGAAGTGAAAACACATGATAATGTACCCAGAGAGGAGGAGAAAGTAAAGTTTTCTCTAGAGATCCAACAAACAGGCAGGAGGGAACTGAAAGCTTTTTCTGCCTGTAACTTATAACAGTAACAAAAACTGGTTGTAGCTAGGAGCAGACAATATGGACTCAAAGTTGCATTGTGATATTCTGTGGTACTCTTGTGATGACAATAAAAGTGACAGTAAGAATTATTTACTACTTTTTTAGATAACTTTGTGTCCCTTACTTCCTGTTTTAGAAGAGGCATGACTTTTTAAAATGACTACATTTTAACAACAAAATAGAGACTTTTGTATGTTTAGCTGCGTTGAACCACAATCTACTTTGTTTTCTTTATTTTTTGTTTCCACAGCTTTTAAATAAGACCCTGGCCTTTTAAGTGTTAATATTTCTGGAGATTAGCAGTAGTATAACTGTAATATCAAAGACCTTCTCATATCTTTGTCTTTCAAGCAATCAATTAATGTTGTCACTTCTAGGGTTAGCATGACCTTTCCCATCAGATGAACACAGTAGCATGAAACCAGCATTTAGCTTAGCAAAAACAGTTTTAATTTTAATCTCTGAAGATCTCTTCATCTGATCCATTTCCTGGGCCATTTTTAAAAAATTGTTTGTTTTCCTTGATGTGATCTGTTTTGTTACCCATGACACTTGGAAGGAGTTTGAGCAACAATCTGCCATGCATCATCTTTTTTTGAGCAGCACTCCTTTTGGCCCTCAGGTAATTAGCGCCGGGCCTTGTGGGGGGAATACCAGCGTGGGCCTCCATCGCTAGACGTGATAAATATTGACTCAGTCATACTCCTTCTTCTGCAGAGTTAATTAAAGTGTGGACTGTTTGTTTTTCTTGTGCTGCCAACTTGAATATGATGCCCTGTGTTAATCAACAGCCATTGCTCTTTCTGTTTATCATAAAAATGGACGCCTACTTCACCGGCAAATAACTGAAAGAAGAGGGTTTCTTCATATTGACCTGTTTGTCAGAGACAGGTGGGAGCAAGTGATTTTAAACTTGAAGGGTTTGAAAAGCCCTGCAGGCAAAGATTTAGAGATGGCACTTTATTAACTCTGCTTCTATTCAGAATTGTCTTGGAAACGCAGTCACCTCTCATTGTTATTCTGATGGTTTAAAGAAATGCTGAGATGCATCACATAGGGGTTTGAAACCTTACTTTAGGCATAGTTTGAATAAAATGACATTTAATTTTGCTAAAATAATTGTATAGAGTGGGACAGGCTGGTATGAGGTTCTTAAACTGTAACATTTACTGAAAATATCATGAGTCTGGCCAGATCTGTGCAGAACTAAGTGTGCAGCACAATACGATGTTCTGTAAGAAGTGACACTAAGACAGACAGAAACCCCAGCTGTCTCCCAACTCTGCTGCTTGGGATTTGAGGAAATAAGCTTGGACTGAATCAAAATTTTATGCTGTGGTACAAAGCAATTTTATTCTATTTTATTGTTTTCTTGCACTTACTTGATCTAGGCACCTAAAATGACATAAATCTGAATGTTAGCATCACTTTTGAAACAAAGAAATTGACTGAAGTCTAAATCCAGTTGCCTGGAGTTTTCAACCAGACCAAAATGGCGCAAACAATATGAGATGTGGCGGCTCATTGGTACTCGTGTGTAAGTGATTTAACTTTTTTTTTTTATTGTCAAATGACTTTAGAGTCTTATTTTAAAACACACATATTTAAACATTGACCATTTTCAATTGGTTCGTGTCAAAAATATCAAAACCAAATCTCCAGTCACTTCTATAGTGATCATTTTTTGTTTCCCTTAAATGACCTGAAATGATAATTTTCATGTACCATTGCTAATTAGTAGTTCCTAGACACTTCTACTATATTCACAGTGTAAGGTCTGCTTTGAATAAAGGGCATCTTTTACACTTAAATTATAGAGAACGGATGTGAGTGCCAATAATTGTAGCCTTGGTGGTTCAATAATATATTAATTATAATGCCACCTGGAGTATTCCCTTCAAAATACATGTACTAAAATTATAGAATTGATTTTTCAGTGAAACACTGTTTTTGCAATAAAACACCGATTTATTTTAAGACATTTACACATTTTCACCAGAGGTGCCTGTAAATCTGGAGGGCATTTATTTATATTTATATTTCTATTTCATTTATTTATAAATGAAATAAAGCAGTCTGATCAGTGTGTTCCAACAAATCTCGACTGAGCAACATGATGCTTCGTTCCTTCTAAGGATCACGAATCGGCACCTCTTCACATCCTTGTTTGTTGTCGCCAGGTAATTGAGTTGTGCTTCTATCACAGTTTGACTTATCAGCGCCTCATTACTGCAGCGATGGCAACAACATCAGCAGCAGTCAAGTGTGGTCATTATAACTCCGCTGAACCAAGAGTCGACTGTCGTGCATCTGAAAACATTCCCAGATCCTGTCCAAAAGAAAGACACTCGTGTCATGAATGATGTACTTGTGCATTCCTTAAATATTTATCAAAAAACTCAAACTATCCAGGTTCTTTTGAATTAATATTCTGGGGAGTTGAGCAAGCCTTTTTTTGTTGCCTTCTGTGAGAGCTGCAACTCGGACATAAAATTCAGGGTTTGACGGATTTTAAACAGTTGCAAAATAATGTTAGCAATATTGGGCCTAATCAAATGTTAAATACAATACAATTCAGGAATATGTTGTAGTGTCTCATCTGGGTAATCAAATAAATTTGATATAAAAGCTCGTAAAAAGAAGGGTTAACATCAAGTTTCTATCTCACAAAAGAAAAAAAAAACAGATACAAAATGACCGAGAATTCAGGTTACGAGTTGATAAAGTATCATTTTTAACATAAAAGGATCAGAACATAAAATAAAACAAGCATTATAGTAGAACTTACATTACATTCACTATTTTCATTCATGTATAACCCCTTCAAAAATATTCATACACCTTAACGCCATGTAATGCTTAAAAGTGGACTTATTCATTCTCTTAATTACTTTCTAGTGTGTTCTCTTCCATAAAGGCCAGAGTTGTGGAGTGGATAACTAATAGATTTCCTGTTGACAGGCCAGAGCCAGAGGGTGGATGGATGGAGGGCTAAGACTATGAAGTAAGTTCTGACCCGGAGCAATCCCTCGCTACAGACACAAAAACATCAAATGTACTAGTGCAGAAACATCGTATATCAAAGCAGATTATCTAGAATTAGATGACGGCGATGAAGTACAATGGTTGCAAAGGATTACATTTAAGGTATCAGGGCACAGTGCACTCTTGCAGTTAAGTATTTGCTGATGTTTCTGTGGAATCTATCTCCAAATTATTTGAGGAAAACTCTTTCATTCACAATTTATTTCTTAGAGCATGTCTAAAACGTCCAAAAGGAAATGCAGCTTAGAAAGCTGAAATACATGAATACAATACTTCTTAACATGGTATTGACTGGCGTTTGCAAGGCAGCCAATCCATGAGCGATATTTGTTAGCGCTGATTGGTTATATCCCCAAGAACAGCAATAAGGAAGACTGTAAATATTGGATTCTGCTGGAGTTTTAAAACAGTTTCCATTGTGCATATTAATGCATCTTAACATATACTTTGGGTTTTTAATTATTAAAATAGGAAGTTATAAGTGTTTTAGAAGGTTTTTAGGGGTGTCAGTTATTCGAGGATGCTGCAAATACTGAGGAGTTCAACTTTGCATAACTGCCAAAATATATGGAAGTTTGTGGTTTTATTGTGTCAAATAATTTAGTCAGATTAATCGCACCCTAATGCTTAACTTTGTAAGTTTGAAATGTAAAAATGCACATTTAAATTTTTTTTAAAGGAAATGGCTTATTGTCTTAAAACCAAAAATCTCAGTTTTCCAGTTTTTCATGATCAGGAAGTTTTAAAAGAGATCTCAAGATGTTAGGAGCATTATAAACAAAATGCAATGTTTCGAAGTCATTTCATTTCCAAAGTATTTTAACAATGTTAGCTATAAACTGGTTGTGCGTTGGTGGAAGGATGATTCACCGTTGCAATAAATAGGCCACATACCACCTTGCTTTTATCCGAACGTTTATTGAATTTTTTTGGCACTAGTGGATTTTGACAGTAATACAAAGGGGAGACAAAAGGAGACAGTCGAAAAGACGTGCGGATAAAGAACAGAAGACAGGATTTGAACTTGGGAGGCCGGATCGAGGTGCTCTCTCTAACCGCCATGTTTTCTATAGTGAAATTTGCCGCTGAGGACACCACTCTGATTCTCCTCGCTCATCTTTTCACTTGTTTCACCTCTGCATTGCAGAACGCAGCACTAGACCATGTAACTTTCTGCTTTGAACCAAGAAACCCTCCGCGGGAGAGAGGCTTTTAGGTCAAAGTAGGTCATGCGATTAATCTGCTCTATGTAATATTAACTAGTTAAACGTTTTAGATTAATCACATCCTAGTCAAAAGCTAAAAGGTATACAGTTACAGAACTACCTCTCTAATGTTAGTTTCATCACCCATTCTTGTTGTATGACATGTTCATGTACCTATAAGATTATTTATGTTTAAATATTCATTTTGGATAAAGAATTAAACCTCTAATATGGCTGATGCCAGTAACTTTGAAAACCTCCATCTCACCTCAGTGGGATGGATGGTTATTCATACTGCAAACCACAAAAGGGACTGAGTGTCAGATGAGTGATGGCTTCCGTCTTGTTCTGTGCCGCTGACCGTCGGCCTTTCATATTGTGACGTTCTCTGTACGATTATCTTTGTTGATAAAGAGGAACGCAGCTCTGCCTCGAGAATCTATGATGAGAAACCTCGATGTAAAGATAATGAGGGAACAAACGTGATTAATGTTCAGCTGGTGTTTATACTCATCTCACACGTTTTTATAATGCCCATTAACATGACGCACAAGCCTACTGCCGTGTTTCCCAGAATGCAGCAGTGATGATTACCAGGAAGCAAAAAAAAAAAAAAAAAAAAAAAAAAAGACTTCTGGAGGAGCTGCTACCGCTGCTGGGGAGAAGTAATATTTTATTTTCGCCTCTGCAAATACACCAAATGATATGCAGCTGGCAGATATAGTCATTGAATAACGCCATCAAACATTCAATCAAGCTTGAATGTATTTTTAATATTGACTGTCAGAGTGATGATAAAGAGGAAGTGGGATCTCCATTTGTGGCCCCGACAGCGAGGCACTCCAGGTAATAGATATGAAAGTCGTCACAGGGGAAATATCCCCTACATCAAAAACCCAATACAAAGGTCCCTCTGCCATGCGTCTTCTACTTCCCTCTCAACACATTAATGACATTACTCACATTGAGTGAAAGGAAGTCCATATATTATACAGGACTCCACCCAGCAGTAATGAGTGGAGCTTCCTTTCTGGGTGGACACCTCGCCTCTGGTTATGCTCCTCCTGTGGGACTTCTCCCTTGATCAATCGGCGGACAGCTCTCTTTGATACATCCACTCCCGCCCTGTCTCACTGCACCGAGGAAACCAGATGGCACCAAATTCCCAGAGAAAATAAAAAACGGAGGATTAAGGCGCAAAAACTAAAGCCACAGATTAGATGTCCTTTTTGTTGTTGACATAAGATAATGAGCCTCGCGATCCGAGTTGCGGGGATTGAAACTACACCTTGGCTAGTCAGGGATGCTCATTTCCCTGGCATTCATGAGCCCATTAGACGAAAAGAAAGAAAGCCACTGTCAAATATTACTTCTCTCTCTGCAGCATTTCCGAACATACTGCCATAGCCATTAGAGAGACCCACCGCAGAAGTCTTGTTTAGCACTCCCCGCTGCTCCTACTGCCTCTTTCGTCGGTCGTGATCAAGAGATGTTATCGGAGCTACTAACAAGAAAGAAACTGGGGAGAACAGAGGAAAGGGAGGCAAGGATGGACTGAAGATAGAGAGAAGTCAAACTGTTTTTTTCTTTTCACTCAACTCAGCAGTGGATCCACTTGAGCACAATAGATCAAACCAAGAGCCAAGATAAAGCCACTTTGTAAAGAGCCAACACTTTGTTGGTCTTGCTTTCCATGAGGCAGTAATGAAGTCATAGTTATATAACATTTAACAAAAAGCCTTCTATTGCGAAAAACATGCTATGAAAAGAAAGCCATTCAAAAACTGGCCTTCTTCCTTCTGAAACATTAAAGATTTGTCACATTACAACCAGTATGTTTACTCTATTTTATTGGGATTTTAAGCGATGGACAAAGGAAAAGTAACTTTGCATAGTTGTGAATAGGAATACAGGTCCCTTCAAGTATGAGATTTTTTATGCAAATACAAATCTGAAAAGTGTGGCATACAACACATATGTTTTCATATTGCAACGGTTAGACTTATATTTCTGCCAGCTTCTGTAGCCAAGGATCAGACCGTCAAACGTCCACAACTTCGGCCTCTGACCTTCTGACCCTCTGGTCCTCTCCCACAAGTTTCCTCTTTGGGGAGAGGGAAGGAACACCGGTGTTTCTCTTCTCTAGGCTTTTATCGTGTCACACGACTGACATGATCAACAGCTGGATGTTACCACTGGCAAAAATGATGAGGAAGACAACAGGAAGTGGTAGGAGGAAGATGTTTGGGTTTTTTTCAATGTGCAGCTGGCTCCACCAGAGCTCTCACAGCCTCGTACAGTCCAAAAGAAGTTGTGTGTCATTCAAACGTGTTGAATTCATCGCTCTTTTGTAAAATCGACTACAATTTCTCCAAAATGCCGCATGGATGCAGCTCGGAGCGGGGCCTCTCCAATAAGAGGCCAGCATCTGATAGATAATGAATACAGCTTATTAAACTGTTTCCATTCATTGCTGCCATGATTTTTTTAATGACCTATTGCATTTTTTATTTTAATTATAAAATTAAAAATGTGTTTTTAATTTTACATCGTATTTAATTGAAATACAGTTGCTAATGTTTTTCCAACATTAGCAGAATATAGACAAAGATTTGATGGATATTTGTAATAGAGATGGAGCTTATGATTCGTAATAGGGACGGTGATGTGCAGGATTCATTCATTCATTCATTCATTCATTCATTCATCAAAACCTTTAATACGTGTACCAAAGACTTGTTGATCATTCTCTCATCTGATCTGTACCTCTTCCCCCATGTTTCTTTGTAGATTGCGTCAAACTACGAAAAGGTTTTTATTTTTGTTTTTAATTTTACAACTGCTTTCTTTTGCCACTTGAGCTCTGGCTCTCTGCAGCTCCTCCAGAGCTACATCAAGCCTTGCCCTATTCAGTTTTTTAAACTCTCTGCAACCATCCCTGTCACTGGTCTTTGTGATTTTAGCTGTAAAATAACTTATTTTATGTCTAGTTTGGTTGCATTATGATAATTTACTTTGTGTGCCAAATCCTGCTGGTTACTGGATAACTAGTTGTGCATGATAGATGTAGTGATGTTGCATCATAAACAGCCTCAGTAACAACTGTCTGGTGGTGTAACACATTACACTACTGAAGATTACATCTACAATGTTTTGCTGCTTCAGAAGGAGAGCCAATGAAAGGACAGAAGACCAAGGCAAAGAAATTAGATTTGACCTAAAGCTGTCCCTTGTTAATACAGTAAAAAGTCAAAGAATAGAAAGAAACAGTAATTGTACCTGTGCAGAAATGTTATAATCCAAATCAGACAGAATGAAAATGAAACCCAAAGCCCCTCAGCAGCCCATAGGGCTCCTCCTGTCATAAAGGTCATGGAGGGTTGCCTTTGGTGTTCTTTCTTGCTTATGATTTTCTTTTCTATCATTATTGGCACTGGATCGCAGTGCATGGGAATTTAAAAAAAAGGCATTTTGCCCACTTTAACATGCACTGGAAAAAGTTGAGAGCTAAGACCAAAGGCTGACACTGCACTGCTGAATCTTTGGTAGTAAAGGATTTAGCTGATAGAAGATGCAGATCATTAGCTTTTATAAGCAATAATCAGTTATTAGAATAATATTTTAAAAATAAGTCAAATTTGGTCTCATAATAGGTATTGTGATCAACTTTAATGTTTAAAATGCCAACCAAAGCAGAGCTAAATATCATAACACATTGCTTTAGGTTGTTATCATGAAGGCAATATGAGTGTTTTGACTTGGTAAGAAAAATCTCAGACTATATACTTTATAACTTTTCCAACTTTTATTTTTCTATCCAAGATTGCAACTTTTATAAAAATGTAAACATTCAATCTGTTTGTATATTTTTCCTTAGTTCTTTATGATCAGTATTATTATTTTTCCTTCAGTTTGTAATATACTTGTCTTGACTCGGCTTTCCTGCGTTATTGAGTCTCCTTTCAGTTTATTTCCCACTCCTGCTTTTGTGTTTAAGCTCCCGCATTTTCATTGTTCACTTGCTACATCTGTTGCCATGTTTGGTCGCTTCCATGTTTCACGGCCTGCCATCTCTATTTCTGAGTTCTTTGATTGAAATTGAGTAATTTAATAAAACAAAGTTTTGCAATGCATCTATGACAAGGTAGTCACAGACTGCTGGTGAGAACCACTCCTTGAAAAATTTATTGCTACCACAGTTAAAAATTGGGGGAGGGGGAAACGTGAAGGACAATGTAGATGTAGTAGTTGTAGATGTATCCTAATTCCATTTTAAAATCCTTAAATGAAAGCAGACATTTTGCAACAGTGTAATACAGCAGGAAAAACAAAAACTCTGCTAAAACACCACATTTATTATGGAAACTTTATGCTCACAAACAACACCCTTGGTCACATTGAGAGTCTACAAAATATCTATTACAGCACTCCAATCAACTTTATTGTGTCTTCATCACAGCGTTGTGCCTTCCTTTACGTAACATCCAATATTATTTCAGAATTATGGAGAAAATAAATATTTCGCACAGAGACTGTCAAACAGAAAAGACTTCATGCCTATTCTGCTGTGGGAACAGATTAAGAATCCCCAGAACTAAGCTTCCAGTTTTGCTGGAGAGAGGTTTACCTTCTGGTCAGATTACCTCTGCAACCAAATGTCAGATGAGAGAACCCAATGAATAGATGAATGGAAGAAATTTTCAGTAAGTTTCAGGAAAATCCACCTTGGTTACCCAGGAAATTGTCCCAGATTAAGGGATTTCTTACCGGGAGAAGCATTTATTAAGCCTGAAAACATAACTGTTTTAAGGAAAATGAATCTGTTCTTTAACTTGCTAATGTCATGTCAGAAAGGAAAAAAACGTATGTCCTCTTTAGAGCATCATCCTGAGATATTCCTTAGGTCTCATTACAGGTTTCAGATGGATCAGAGGGGAGATGCTCCAAAGCGTCCTCACAGAGTTCGTTGGCATTTCACTCTGCAACCTCAAAGTGAGCACAACCTCACAGTGTGGACAAGGAAATAGTAAAGGATCAAATGAAACCGACAGGAAGAGAGAGAGTGAAGCGAGAGAACAAGAGGAAATAGTTAAGAGCGGGCAGAGAGACAAGGAATTGAGAGCTGTGAGAGCGAGTCATAGGCCAACGCATGTAGGTCATCGGCTTGCTCTTTTAGCTTGTGAGGAAAAAAACAGCTGAGAAAATGAGAGGGAAATGGGAAATAAAAGAGACAGGAGAGGGAGGAGGTGATAGAATGGGGTGTACACAGGTGACAAGCTGCCACAGGGAAAGAAGAGCAGTGTTTTGGTGCTGCTCTGTGGGGTGAGAGGACTCGTCTGACACCGCGACGGCGATATGGGAGCTGACAGGTCGAGGGGGAGAAGACCATAAAAAAAGGGGCAAGAAAGCATTCCTGCTGAGGATAAGTCCAACAACTTTGACATGACACATCCCAAAGCTAATTTAGCGCCGCTGAGAGATGTGTAGGGCTTTCTGCACCTCGCTGGGCTGCTTCATATGGAGACATTGATGTAATTACACTTCCACCCAGGACAGCGTTAAGCCTGCAGCAGTTTTTTTTTTACTTCAACATCTCAGCAACCCTTTGTGTTGAAAGGTTTTCTAACACTGCCTTGTCAATGCTGAATTTCACACTTGATTTTACTGTGGCAAGAACATAATGAGAAGACTTTGCATCCAGTGCAGCTGTTCTCGTACTTGTCCTGCAAGTTTGATTTCTTACAGTGAGGTCCGTTGGTTCCAGTCTTAACAATTGAAATGTCCCATTGTCTCATACATGTTATTATCCACATTAAAAAGCATTATATTGAAACATAATCTCTCAGTAAAGAAGTTTCCAATTATGAATTGATATGAAATTTGTAATAATTCATAATAAACGTGTTCTGTAATTATCTATATTCAGTGAAAATATATTTTATATATTTTAGTAATTCTTATCAAAATAGATTGACTAAACAGATAACTTAGTACATCCAGAGCAATCTGACCATTTTGATTGTTTTATGGCTAATGAAACAATCAAAATAATTTTCTTGAACAACTTGAATATTATATAAAATATGCAAAAATAAAAAAAAAATCCTAATTTGACAGTTGTCCAGCTGACAGTCATTGAAAATGTTTCTTCTTTTTAAGGATCTTGGAATTGTCCGTTTATTTTCTGGCCATCTTAGAGATCTCTTATTCAGTTTGTGGTTTTCATCCCTTTTAAATGTTTTCCTGTAAATATTTTGAGGTTGTATTGTATATTGATTTTTTTTTTTTTTTTTACCTAAAACACTCCTAAAAGAAACTTAAAAAGTATCAAAGAAAGAAACACATCTGCTCATAAAACAGTTCACCAAGTTAGACTTCTCTCTGAGGGCAAGCAGTCCTAATATGTCTGACCTCTCATTTTATCATTTTTCCCCTCTGCTACTGTTGCCTTAAATCTGTAGACAAGGTTGGTTCTGGGGGGTGGTGGTGCAGGATGCAGGGTAATGAATCGGGCCAGTGGGGTCATTCCGCCAATGACACTTCTTCTTGGCACTCGGTAATGAACCGAGGGGATTGGAGAGGAGACCCTGAGAAAAAGCGGGTAAAAACAACTTTACGCTGCAGAGCTGCCACTCCCAGGCAAACCTCATTAACCGAGCCCCGACCCAGCTACAGACGGGCTTTTGTACTGTACACATGCACAGCCGAAGGTGAGGAGGACTTATCTCACTTTAAATATTTTACCATACTGTCCTTCAGGCCTGTGTGATCTATTTATTTCACGGTGACATAAACGAAGAGCTTCAGGCTCATTATCACCTGAACCTGAATCATGACGACAAAAAGATGAGATCATTCCTGGTGTTTTCACCTCTCATGGAAAAAAAAAAGCTGTGCAGCTGGTTGCACTGTTGCTTTGCAGCAATAAGGTAAAAAATAACTAAAGTCTTTCAGTCATAAACCATTGGTTTCCTTGTTTGTTGTTCTGGTTTCCACTTCTTTCAGTACTCTTCCGGTTCTAATCATTGAATGACTAATACAGCCTTGTTCTGGTTCTGCTCTGCATCCCCAGAACCAGACATGAACCAGAACCAGCGGCATTCAGCATCTATGCACCAAAACTCTGGAACAAACTCCCAGAAAACTGCAAAACAGCTGAAACACAGAGTTCCTATAAATCAAGGCTAAAAACTCACCGTTTAGTTGCTTTAAATGAAACATTAATCTACATTCTGATGTGTAATGATGGCACTTGACAATTGTTGATTGTGTTATATGACTTTTATTTTTGTGTTTTTACGACAGAAAGCACTTTGAACTGCCTTGTTGCTGAAATGTGCTATATAAATAAACTTCATTGATTGATTTATAAGGTTAAATATTTTTGTCATTGCTTTCACACCCGCTCTGTTTAGTCCACTTTAATCAAACTGTAATTCATTTGCCTAGAAGGTCCTGTGTATTTGAGAAAGTGAGAATATGTGATCAAACTAATGAGGACCAAAAAGAGAACTCTGCTCCATCTAATAACCTCAGTATCTGTTCGGTTGAAGCGTACCCTGGCATAGTCCAAATGCTTATGTGAATGCCAAGTGGACCGGAGACCGCAGACTGTAGCGCAGGGCATTCTGGGTAAATACAACATGCTGGTGAAACGGCTCATAGTCTTTTACCAAAGTCTTTTACTAAAGGGAAATCCTACAACTGCTAAAATCGGATGCTACTCCATTTTTGTTTACATTTTGTGAAGAAGGAAGTTGCGCTCAGTGTCTTCCTCAGAGGATTTTGTTTTGTTTCCTTCTGTGGTTCTTGGCACAGTGCCACCACAAGCGAAGGGTGAGAAGGTTTTTCAGAGTTTGGTTCAAATTAAACCAAATCCTTTGGTTTTATTCTGCGCTTTGACAGTGCTGTTTGAAAGTGAAGCACACCAGGTGAGAATTTAACAGATGTTGCAATTTTGTTCCCCAATCGAACAGTCTGCCGGACTTTCAAGTGTGAAAGCACTTTAAGAGTCACTTTGACAAAAGAAACCTCTTAAGTGAGAAGTACAATGTATGAAAAAGGGAGGTTTGGATTCCTCCTGGAGCTTTTAGGATTACCATGACCTGGAGAGCTGCAAACCACAGCGACCCGTAAGTATCATTACACTAAATGCCTTTTTGTGGTGAAACAAAGGCAGGTATACGAGCCAGCTTGAGGCTGAGAAGTGACTTTGTGAACACGGGCGAACACATTCCTTATGCATTTCTTCCCAGCAAGCTCCACATTTCTTCACAGATGGAGTTAAATTATGCAGCACAAACTGTCTGGAAATGACGCTCTGAGTGTGGTGGCGGAGGTGGATGGTGTGTGGAGCTATTTTCTCTTTCCATCCTGTTAACCTGTGTGAGGGAAGATCTCTCTTTGCAGCTGGACCATCATTTTTTTATTATTATTAAGTGTTTGACAAGAACTAAGTTTAACATACAACATGATAAAAAATTTATAAGTTCATTATTACCTTGTCTAGGTTGACAGTCTACTCTATTTGAAACGTGAGCTGCATTTTAACTGTCCTCTCATTACCAGTAGAGTGCTTTCACTGAATTGGAAGTCCTGGTTGTGGATCTACAGTCAAGTTGATGATTAGAGAAGCTCTTTTTGGGAAACTACACCGTGTTCCAAATTATTATGCAAATTGGATTTAAGTGTCATAAAGATGAAATTTTTTGTTGTGCTATTAAATTTATACAGTAGATGGTATTGTGTGTCAGGGCTCTTTAAATCACTATAATTAATGTCAGAGAGCTGGTTGATTAGTTTGTGTGGTGAGCTCAATTAAAGAAAATCTACTTAAGAAGGATGTTCCACATTATTAAGCAGGCCACAGGTTTCAAGCAATATGGGAAAGAGAAAGGATTTCTGCTGACGAAAATCATCAGATAGTGTAGTGCCGTATGACAAGGTATGAAAACATTAGATATTTAACGAAAACTGAAGCGTTATGGTACTGTGAAGAGATTTGTGGCTGATTCAGAACAAAGGTGGGTTTGTACAGATGAAGGCATAATGAGGAAGGTTTCTGTTAGACAAATTCATTGGATTAAGACAGCAGCTGTTAAAATGCCCTTACAAAGCAGCAAACAATTATTTGAAGCTGCTGGTGCCTCTGGAACCTGAAGGTGGAGGATCCTCCAGAGGCTTGAGGTGCATGAAGCTACTATTCAGCCACCCCTAACCAGAGCTCACAAGCAGAAACGGTCGCAGTGGGCCCAGCCGTACATGAAGATTAATTTTCAAACAGACTTGTTCAATGATGACTGCTGTGCAACCCTGGATGGTCCAGATGGATGCAGTAATGGATTGGTGGTGGGTGGCCACCACATCCCAAAACGGCTGTGATGCAAGGAGGTGGTGGAGTCGTTTTTTGGACCGAAATCATGGCGAGAGAGAGAGAGAGAAAATCATTGGTCGACTCCTTCAGACCCCGAATGTGTGAAAATGACCTCAGCAAAGTATCTGGACTTTCTGACTGATCACTTTCTTTCATGGTTCAGAAAGAAGAGCCGTAACTTTTTTTTTGCCGTAGGAAAAATCATCTTCATGCATGACAATGCACCATCTCGTGCTGCAAGGAATACCACTGTGTCACTGGCTGCTATGGGCATTAAAGGGGAGAAACTCATGGTGTGGTCACCATCCTCCTCTGACCTCTGACCTCAACCCTATTGAGAACCTTTGGAGTTTCCTCAAGCAGAAAAGCTGAGGGTGGAATGCAGTTCATATCAAAACAGCAGCTCTGGGAAGATATTCTGACATCCTGCAAAGAAATTCAAGAAGAAACTTTCCACAAACTCACAAGTTCAATGGATGCAAGAATTGTGCTGTGATATCAAAGAAGGTCCTATGTTAACATGGAACTCGGTCTGTTAAGATGTTTTTGATTGAAATAGCTTTTGATTTTAGTACATGTGACCACTTAATGCTGCACATTCAAAGAATGACTGAATGCAATTCTTTATAATCCATAACATGTTTAGAAAATCTGCTGTTCATAATAATTTGGAACAGTGCATTTTGAGTTTTTTATTTTAAAAATACTGTTCTCATGGGGAGCTTTGTTCAGTAAAATTTGATTTATACTGTAATAGTTCATGACTTGAAAATTATACTGACCATCATTTGCTTTGACCGTTTAAGAAAATCTGAGAAAATATCACTTGCATGATAATTTGGAAGACGGTGTAATGATATTTTAAGAAGATTTCATTCTGATTAACGAAAAAGACTTGACACTATCGAGACAGTTTGGAAAAAAGGCCTGAGGATCGGTGTTAACGTTCTGCTAAGTACAACAGTTCATCAGAATAATTTTACCCCAAAAAAACAAACTATAAGGTAACAGCAATTCTGATTTCTCATCCTGGATGGTTGTCATCTTTTTATTGTTTGGTTCCTTTCGCAATTCTTTTTTAGACTTTGAGGAAAGATGGTCAATACCTTTGATAAGTCTCTTTGTACAGTCTATTGAACATAAAACGGATGGAATTTCCAACACAGCAGTGGTGACATAAACGGAGCCTGACTGAGGTGCCTCACAATTTAAACCATTTTTATGTGATTTTCTATCGCACACAAATATTCCACTGTTTCTTCTGTTCTCTTTATCTGCACAACCTTACCAGAACACAGAACAAAGGCCTGCTATGAAGATCAGACTGACTGGAAGAGTAAAGCAATTTTATGTTGCTGAAAACTTTAACAATTGCACAGAGACAGAGCGATTATATCCTAAATGTCATGTTTCCCAGAATGAATCAGAGCCGTGACGTCTCCCCCTCTCTGGCACATGATAGCTACTGATAATGGTGTGCAAAATTCCCAGCCCCAGAGCGCATTCAGATCAAACGAGTCACCTATACTTTCTCTTTGTGTTTAACTCTTTTCAGACAGGAAGTAGCTTAGATTGTAGCCAGGTAATAATCTGAACCTACAGGGGGGGTATTTTAGTAAAAGGAGCTGAAAATGTATTTTATAATCTCCATATTCTGTCACACATAGTCATAGAAAATATATATATGCCATTTGCACTTTTATTCTGTTTTTCTCTGATCATTCACTTTTATTACACAAATAAACCAATCGCAGAAAGATAACCCAACCCTGGTAGTGTCACTTATTGTAACACGAGCTGGCACTGCGGTTTGGTGTTTGGTTTGTTAATAAATTGTTTTTTCTTTTTTCCTGAGTTGTTTTTAATTTGGGTTTTGACTGAGCCCTCTGAAACCTTTACTTCGTCCTGTTAAAAGGGCTTTCTAAATAACCCAAATGCGCTTAAACATAATGTCACCAACAGATACGCTGATAATCTCCTTGATGATTTCCTACTACAGAGGAAAATTCATCCCTCCATCGTCTTACTCAGTAAATAATATTTGTCTGTCGAGAAAATTCCTTCTAAGAACCTACAACCAAATTCAACCTGCATGTCCACGCGCCATCGTTACACCACCTAAGGAATAAAAACTGTGAATGGCACTGAAATAATCAATTGAACACACTCAACTTCCCACCACTCAGCCAGCCTTACTACTCAGCTATGGAGGCTAATCTCCATAGCTGAGATTTTTCAAAGCTCCCAAAACATTGCAGACAATCTGCATATTCTTCAACATTTCTGCAAAGCGTGTCTAAAATATAAGAAACAAACTGCGGCGTGGAAAGCTGAAATACCTAGGCATCTGCAATGAATCCTTTCTTTGGAGATTTTCAGCTGCTTCCTTCAGGTTGTTGGTATAAAGCTCCTGCAGTGAAGACCAATAGGCCGAGTTTCCTTTACACCTTCAGCTTTTACTCTTTGTAACTTGATGCTGAATGCTAAGACTTGTGCTGTTCTGTTTTGTGGGTAATATATGTCTGTGTTGTTTGCTATGTGGAAACATTGGCCAATCCAGGAGTGACATTCATTTTTCTTGCCAATGATTATCTGTACCACCAAGAGTGGAAATACAACTGCTGCTGTTGGCTTCAGTGGTAGTGCTAAGATTGTTTCCCTTTGTCTATTAATGAATATTAAGATACATTTGCTGTTGGAAAAATTAAAATAGGAGCTTGAGGCATTTATAGAGGGAGTCTTGAGTATTCGAAGATTTCCACTATTCGTAATCGGCTTTGGTCACTGATCTCTGCACATACAAAGAGTTAGATCAGATAAAAACTATCCTGCATATGTTGAACTCGCTATATTGACCAGGCAATATTTGGAGTTTGCAGCAATATACTTTCCTACAAGATTTGAGATGTTTATGTCGAACTTCTTTTACCATATTTCCAGGTAAAGGTCAGAGAATATAAATGCTCACATCACTCTTTAAACATAAAAATATATAACTTAGTAGATTATGCTAGGATTATGCAAACCTTCTAATTGCCATCTAATTGCTTCCATATCTGATGGCACCCTCTAGTGGCGCCCTCTCAAGCTTCCAAAGAGATTTCCCAGCTTTTTAAAAAAAAAAAAAAAAAAAAACATTTTCCACCATTGGATCTGTGTGCAGCAACTTAATTATTCCCCTGGATGCGTTTTCCTCTGCCTCCTCCACCCCTGCAGCTCCGACACCCACCTGTGGACCCTGCTCTCGTAAGGCCTTGTGGGTAATTTGCATTGATCACTCCCAGTGCTCTAATTTTCCTCTCAGTGTGCTCTACAGAAAGTGATGAGTTGCAGGGCCTCGATACTAAAAGAAACCACGTGTCAGCCTGCTACTCTGTCAGCATGAAGCTGTAAGAAGATTAGTCATCAAATGACTCCTTGGCCTCTTCTCATGTTAGTGTCTCTGTTGGCCAATATTACTCATGTTCGAGCTAAGAACATTATCCTCCAGGGTTTTGTCTCCAACTTCTGATAAACAGACTTTGCAGCTTGTGACAAAACACCAGGGATCTCTCACACTGCTGGATTAAATTTTGCTCCAGCTTTGAAGATTTTCTTTTCTTTTTTATTTGTCTTTGTAAGCAATATTAGAATGAAGCGAATAAAACAGTCTAAACTTACGATGCATTTAAAGAACGATTGTTTGTAACAAGCCCATTTATTGCTGCTCAATGATTTTTCAAACATTATTTCATATACTTAAAAACTAAGGTATAATCTGTAGCAGAAGGGTTACAGAAGGTCATTAAATTGTGAAATTGTTTAAGAAGTGCAGACATAATGTTATCATTAGGTATAGAAGTACAGTCATGTCTAATAATTGCAAAATGGCCTGTGTTTTTGTGACATATTTTAAATATGAATATTTAATCATGCATTAGAGATCACTAAATAAACCTAATTTTATCATTCTACTACATGGACACAGTCTATGTAGTAGATGTTGGTGAGGACATTTAAAACAACTGGTGTCATGCTAACATGGTCTGGCTGAAAGCAGACTGTAAGATGCTAAAACAAAGTTGAGGATAAACCAAACACAATGCACCTCCAACTGTTCACGGTTCACTGTTCTTACATTTGTCAGATTAAAAGCACTAGTATTAAACATAGTTTTCATTAAAACCCAAACACCACTCGCCAACCTGCACTCGCTACCGTTAAGGTGGGTTTTCACGAAGTCTTTGTTCTGCATTGTGTCCTTTTGGTGAAACCTCCAAACTTTTAACTGGAGAGGAAATAGGATTCAGGTCCATCTTACAATGTCAAGATAAACAGTTTTTTTTCCCCACTTCTTACAATGTTTACAATTGTAGGCTAACTACATTTTTTGATATGCTAAAATGACTCGTTTCAGCTCATTTAAAGGTAGGACTGAGTCTTATTTTGTATGCATCCAAGGAAAAAAATGACGGTAAATCTAGCTCTAGCTTATTAAAAGTTTTTCCTTCTACTGTTGTTTTCTGCCTGTGTTTATAAAACTCCCAGAGACCTCAGTGAGTCCAGACTATAAGACCAATTGTAGTCCAGCTGTTAAACTCTTTGCCATTGATTTCTTTTTGGGCTTGTTTGTGCCAGACCTGACGTGGGTGTGTTGAGCTGGAATCACTTTCTCCAAAGCACTCTGAAATGGAAAGCCTTGTTTCAGCCTCCCTGGACCAAATTAGATTGCGTCCTTGTGTCAAGGGGACTTGTTTTTCTGTATAGTTTCTCTTCGCAGAAAGGTCAAAGTAGCAGGGCGAAGACTGTCCTGCGAAGACCTTTGTCACAGTTTATTTATGGGAATTCGACAGGAGATATGTGCAGCCAGAGCCTGGGCTATGCGGTTGATAAAGGGATACAGTGCAGTTAGCTCTCTGTCGCATGGCGTTCCGGCACAGGTCAGAACAGGAACGAGTCCTGGGAGACGAGAAATGTATGATGGGAAATATTTAGAGAGGAGCAAAAACACAAGGGAAGAAAAAACAGTTGAAGCTTGTGACATCAAATATGAAACCGAGATGAAAATACAATGCAGGTAAAAGAATAGGCATATGGCTCAGCAAATGCTGACTGGATGTTTATTTTTGCCCCCTCTGGTGAGAGAGTGGTGGAATAAATCAGTGTCAAACGCAGAGCTAATGTGGAACATGTGATGGTCAGTGACAGTATGAGTGATGACTATATTATTGAGCTATAAACTGCAGTCCCAATTCGACATCAGTAATAGTGTGCCTCCTAGACAGGTTTTATTCAGGCGTGAATGGAGGCTATGTGTCAAACTGTGCTCTATCTGCACAACATGGGGAGGAGGTAAAGACTATTAGTGCATTTTTGCATTTGTAATCTGTTACATGAATTTTATGTTTTGAATTTTACAGACTAAGCTTTTCATGCAGAGATAAGAGATGTCACTGTATACTGAAATGTTTGTACCGTTACTGTGATAAAGGTAAATATAATTGATTTTTAAACATTTTTTCAGAAAAAAGGGTGCAAGCAAAGGTGTGTTCACATCAACTTGGCTTAGTCCACTTTAGTCAAACTCTTTCCATTTTTAAAAAATTTTTTTTTTTTAGAAAGACCAGTTTGTTTGGGGAGGTGTGAATGTGCAGTCGAACTGATGCTGACCAAAACTCCGGTCCACCTTCGAACCTCGTTCTCTGTTTGGTTTAAGTGAGCTTCGGTGTGGTTCAAATGCATATGTGAAGGCCAAAGAGCCTCAGTTCAAACCTGGTAAAAACATTGTTAAAGGGTTAATAGAGGAGCCTTGTTGTGATGACTTCCTGAAGGCGGAGTTTCAGAAAGTGCAGGAGATTTTAAAGAGACAGAGGCCCAATTTCAAGGCGCTAATGTATGACGTCAAATTTCTTTTAAGTCATATTTGATTTATGCAATTTTTCTGATAACTAACAGAAACATAGTTGCTTGTTTGTGCTGTAAAGTGGAACTATGTGTTTGGAAAACACATAACATTGCCTCTTTAAACAAAAATTACCCCTGCATTCTTTGGTCAGCATGTCTCTTATTATTCCTGGAATGACAAAATATTCAACATTTCTACACTCCGATTCAGCTTAATTCCATCTGCAAAAGGTAAGGGAAGAAGGTGAAAAGGGAAATATAGTGACAGTAAGAAGCTAACCATCTGAAGGTTTTACTGAATTAAAAGGGCAGGCTGTGGCCTTTCTTATTCCCATGGAAAAGCAGGTCGAGCAATGCCCACAAGACAGTCTTTGATGTCTCAGCCTTTAGCCGAAGCCACAGAAACCCTCCTGTTGTATCTTCAGGGATGCCAGGCGGCTCAATAACAAACCGGAATCATGAGTGACTGGAGAGATTGAGAAATAAACTATATTTTGTTGCATGGGGTGATAAAGGACAGAAATTCTTCATGCCAGTTGACATTAGATAACGGGTTATAGGAGCACCATTTTATTTATTTATTTTTTAAAAGAGCGTGTGAGAGACCTTGTGACTGGAGATAAACATGCATGATAAGATGGCAGTAGGAGAAGCGTGTGTTGACGGGAGCAGCAAGGGTGACTGAATGCTGTTGACACTGATATACCCTTGC
The DNA here is from genome assembly GCF_002775205.1 of Xiphophorus maculatus. Taxonomy (NCBI): domain Eukaryota; kingdom Metazoa; phylum Chordata; class Actinopteri; order Cyprinodontiformes; family Poeciliidae; genus Xiphophorus; species Xiphophorus maculatus. Next base: position 3,633,961 of record NC_036463.1, read on the forward strand.
ATGGTTCAAGACTTAACGTATTTTTGTGGGGAAAAAGTTAAAACTGCTGCAAACACTTTGCTTCTAAAACCTGCAATATTCTGAATTATTGCAAGATAAACTCTCAATGTTTTGCAAGAGTCGGAAATATTTTCCATTTATTTTCTATGAGACATGAAAGTGACGAGACAGAAGATTAAATTTGCAGCCTGAGTACGCCCAGAAGGGTCAAAGGCCGAGACATGAAAGCTACGATTATCCCGGTGTCATTAATATCTGAAAGTTGGGGTAAAGGAAGATGTTAGACAGGAATAAAAAGAGCTGACAGACAGAAAAAGGAATAAGTGCTAACAGCCAAAGAGGTTGTAACCTGAAGGAGGTGAATGTGGTTTTCAGGGTACATTGACTACTTTTAAACAGCGTTCAGCTTGTTGAGAGAAAAAGAAGAACTGCTCTTGATAGAAGACATCTGTACATCTGAAAAAAGGTGTAAATATTTATATTTGAACAATATAATTTACTTTCCTGCCATGGTGCATTAAAATACCATGTATTTGGAAGGACCTGTTTGCCACAGTTCAAATAACTAATTTGACCATAAAGGGATCTTTTTAGGCACAATGTAGTCCTACCTTGACCTTTACCCCTATCAGAAATCATTCATAAGTTCCGATGTTTTATTTCTAGTGTTTTCTGTGATAGACAAGAGAAATGTGATAAGTTTGATATGGAAGGAAAGCTCAAGTGTGACAAATAGCTAAATGCCTGAAAGTCAAATTTTGGTCGCATCTGACCAGAGCACTTTCTTCCACATGTTTGCTATGTTTCTAAGCAATTGCTTTCTCCACGTCACATTTATGGTGTGTATGATCACAGTGGACCCCAGGAATTAGCTGGAGTCCACTGGCGTTGTCGTGTCTCCCATGGCAACCATTCAGCAGTACAAAACGCCTGGGTGGCACCGAGCTCCGCCTTCGAGATGCAGCTCCTCCTCAGAGCTGCAGTTTCCAAGAGTCCGCCTCACAGAGCACTCCTCCCTAGTGACTCCACAAGCAGCTCCTTCAGACTAGCCAGAAGCAATTAGCAAACAACTGATGGAACTGTGCATCTGCTGAGCTCATTTTATGAGCTTCTACTACCCTTTTAAGCTACATTTTCTTTGAAGTATCTGAGACATATGCTATGAAAAAATCCACCAATAGGCAGATTTTTTCCAAATAATCTGGAGTCACATCCCATTGAAAAACCAGCAAAAAGCCAGTGGGTTTCCAGTGTAATAGCTATATTCTGTCACTTTCTCTTTGGATCTCTGTAAATCCTCCAAAAGTAGCTAAAGTAGCTAATGCTAACTTTAGCCAAAAGGCTAAATTTTTCCTTTTGGCTATAGTTCCATTTTCCTTCCATTTTCAGATGATGGATTGAATTGTTAAGCTTGTGGTTTGTTTTATAACCCTAACCATGCTCTCCTAACCTGTCTGCTATGTTCATTCTTGATTCTTGAATTTGTTCTCTAACAAACTTCTAATCCCTTCACACAACAGCTCATTTTTTTTCTGAGATCAAATTAAATGTTACTAATTTGGTGACTTCCAATTACAACTGGATTTCATTCAGTGGAATCAGAGCAAAGAGGGGAGAATACAAATACACACCACACTTGTAAAATGGGTTTGTCTATTGCATAAGACCAAAACTGAATGGTTGTTCTAGTCTTTTACCTACAAGTTGGCACAGGAGGTAATAAAGTGATATTTTAACTGTCAGAAGTAACAATAATTTTGGCAGTGGGGTATAATTTTTGCTTGATCCAGCACCAAAGCTCTGACTCATGATGACATTCTGAAATGCACCTGGATCAAATAACTGCTTTTTGACCCATTATTGGCGACAACTCCAGAGTTTTTCTGTCAAAATGACTTTTTCTAGACAGCAAGGCCAACTTTTCTTTGTGTCTTTGTGCCAACTGGCCACAACACTAGGAAATAACTGTGGAAGAAGTCAGACTTTGTGACTGCACGTATTTTAAATAAATAATACCTCACCCTTTGTCTCTGCACATACAAGGTAATTTATTCCCGGTTCTCCTTTTTCCTCCTGCCTGTCAGAAACGCTGTCTCCGCTGTTGGATGAGGTTAAAAAATATTTAAAAACTCAAGCTTTCAGCATCCTTTTTTCCCCCTTAGTCATGGTTAGAGCAGGCTTTTGACTCTACAGCCTTGGTTGTATTAGGAAGAAAAAAAAAAAAGCTAAAAACCACCCACTCACACATGAGAGGCATGTCTTTGAAAACAGATTCTGGAAGGCCATTAAGAATCTGCCAAAATCATTTGAGTAAGGGTCATTTTACAAAAGAAGAGCTAACTATGGTTTTATCTGAAAAATAGATGGCGGAGCATGAATTGCAACCAAGTTTGCCACCAGTTGATGGGGAAGAGGAAAGAATAACTGGCTTCAGACTTGAAAGCTATTTATTTTAAAAGTGAAAAGTGCATATTAAATACCATGATAACACTCACCAGATTTATTCAACAAGCTGATTTTCATATGTTTTTCCCAGCACATAAAAGAACACCGCCTATTTTAAATCTTATTTATTTGGTACAATGCACACTAATTGACATTTTTGTAATTGCCAGAATTAGCCAAAAGGCTGTTTATCTTCTGGTTTTCCTGCCTATTCATATCTTTTTTTTTCATAGTGTTTCTGAATTTTTTTGGAAAAATGCAACTTGGGAAGTTGAGATACGTACTTGACACACTATTGGCTGGTCTTTGCAAATCAGCCAATCCAGAAGTGCAATTAATATTCCTTGTTGCTGATTGGCTGTACCTCAAAACATAAAAAAGCAAGATCTTTGATATTAGAGAGTCCAGTCTTCAGGTCCTACTAAAGTCTAGAACATTAAGAATAAAATGGCTTAATGAGGTGATAACTAATTTGCATAATTTGATGTTTTTATAGAAGCTAACCCTCTTCTGGTGTTGTATTTTGGATGTGGTTCTTTTGTGGAGGAGGGCATCAGCTAACATAATGCTGCCATGAACTAATCATTCTCCTTCTCCTGCTATTAACCTTTTAATTTCATAAACATTGAAAATAATCCTACGTCATCCATTTCTTTCTGTGTATCTGCTCTGTCTTCCTGAATCCTCAGCCAGTCATGGCAGATGGCTGCTTTACTGAGCCAGGCTCTGGTTCTGCTGGAGGTTTCTTCCTGTTAAAGGGAAGTTTGTCCTCTCCACTGTCGCTAAATGCACGCTCAGTAAGAGGAAAAGGAGGGAATGCTGCAAGTCAATGACTGAATGCAATTTTGCTGGGTTTATTTGTATACAAACTTATTAATTTACGTTGAATCGTAAACTGAGCTTAAAGCAATGTTTGATAATTAGGACCAGCTGAAACTGAAACGATCTTTTGTAAAGTGCGATATATAAATAAACTGAATTGAATTGAATGAGTATCAAGTTTTAATCAAGAACTAGTTTTTGCTCCAAGGCGTCGTTGAGACAAAAGAAATGAAAGATGCCTTTGCAAATGTACAGTGTGTAAAAAAGCGTTAAATCGAGTACAATTTGCAGAGCAGTACCGATTCCTAAGTTTCTCCATCCTACACTTCTTCATGTCAACCTGCTACGCCATCTTAAGACCTGACGTGATGCGTTAAAGCCAACCTGTGCTTCATCAATCATGATGCGCTTGTAATCAAATGGTGGAATTATGAAAAATGGAGCCTGTCATAAGAACGGGCCTCTGTGTGCGGGATGCTGCCGACTGTCAGACTGCGAGGCCACTTCCACTTCATCAAACAAAGTCCTCCGCTCGGATTTTAAGACTCAATGCAAGATTAAATTACTGGTTAAAATGCAAATTTCTTCGCACTGCATCCCCAACCTGAGAGAGCCTTAAATAAGTGCTGGCGAGTTACATCCAAAGAGGATGAAGTGTGGTAAACAACTTTTCCTCATTCTTGGCCTTGACATCACATCTATTAATCATTAATTTTCTTTTTGTCTGTCTTACTCAGCGTTTGTCATCTGCCTCGTGTCTGGATGCTGAGCTAGTGTTGTTAATGAATCCAAGCACAACCCCCTAATGAAACTGTCAAACAAGTTTTCAAACCAGCATTCTGTAGATGTATCGAGTTTCTATCAAATTTTATAGATACTCTTACTTTGATGTTAACACCTCTGAAAAAGTTGTCTTATCCACTGAACGATTTAGGTCTTTGTCATGTTATAACCTCAAACTTCTGTGTATCTATTGCTATGTAACACAAACTAGTTGATAACTGTGAAGGGCAATAAGTCTAATACTTATTTGTCTTATGAAATGTTTTTTTGTTTTTTTTTTACTTTACAAGTGTGAATCACTTTATTGTTTTTCACTTAATACCCCAAATACATTGTGGTTTGTGCAAACTTGACAAAATGTATAAAAGGTCTGAATACTTTGGGACAAACTGTATGTGTAACTATATTGGACAAAGTGTTTTTAGTCCTGTTTCTTGATAATAATATAAGAGTATGAATTACAAGAGTTTAAAACTGAAGCCTCACAGAAAGAAATTGTACTTAAACACATATTAGTATAATTTTAGGTGACACTGTAGATGTTATTGCTTATTTTTTGAACAAACTAAATATACCAAGTTCAACAGCCCACGAGAGACTGCTTATTCCCACTGTTACTTATATGTAGAAACCTCTTTCACCTTCTTCCCCTGAGAAAGCTGCTGTCACCTTAAATTAGTGTGTGAGTTTTTCTACTAATAGGTGTTGGTGGCAGCTTCAATCAGGGAAAGTGTCTTCGGCTGTTACTTAAATCTGAGTTCTCCTGACAATCGTTTTTCTTATTACCTTAATGTTGTGTGTCATTTCATCATAGTTTGGGTACACAATGAAAATGTAAAACCATACCATGGCACAATACTATATTCTACTTTTTGTAACTATACATGTAGGGTTTTCAAATTAAACAGTGTCAAAAAAAATAATTTAAATGTTATTAAAAGTCAAATTAGACCTGTGGCGTATTCTAAATTTCCATAAAAGATGAAATTATTGTTTATCTTGTAGAGATGCAAATCTTTCAGTGTCTAGCCAATCCATCCTGGTTTTTAGGGTCACATTTTGATTCGGAAACCAATTTTTCTATTCAAACGGTCCAGAGATTCTGCTTGAATTTTGTGACTGACAAGATTCTGTAGCTCAAAGCAGTTTTTTGCTACATTTCCCCTAATAAACATTAAACGTGCTCTTAAAGTATTATGGCATCGTCATTTTGCAACATCTCTGCTTTTGAATATTTCATTAGGCATTCATATACAAGATGCATGACAGATAAACTTCATGCTGATCCAGTTTCTGGCCCAATTACTATGCTGTGTAGTCACTCCTTGGTGACCCAAAGATCTTCTTGTGCCATTATTATCTTTTCTTTCTTCAAATGTAAAGAAAAAAAATAACATTTCTTAAAAGTATGAGGATAATGATGTCTCTTAATACTCAGATGTTTTGATGAATCTGTAAGTTCATTCTGTCAAATGTTCAAAACTACAATCGCCGCCTTCTTCTCGTCTTCTTCTGCCTGTCAAACCTGCCATTTCTGTGCAGCTGGGTCTTCTGAACTCTCATTGATCTGAATGCCTATTAGTAAAAGAAAAATCTCCTTTTGAAGCTTTTGCAAACTGAAAACAAAAGATTAAAAAGAGCGTTAAAAAAAATCCTTTTTACATATAACATATCAGTCTGTGGAGCTTCAAAGGTTCCTATACCCCCCTTTTGATAGCTATTTCTCAAAGAAAAACATATTTTGCCCAAATCTGAGCAGATTAAAGCAATTTTTACAGCCGACTTCAAAGTAAGCTTAGGCGGGGGGGAATATCACTAGTATAATAACTTGACACTTTCAAGCTTTTATTAGTTTGCGTGGTGTAGAGCAGAAATACTCCTAAAGACTTCCCTGTGCTCTTGTGGTACAAACAGCCTAACTCTTGTTTTTTCCTGAGGCACAAATACAAAAACATCAAAGATAACATTACAATTTCTAGATGAGCAAAGCAAATCACATTATGAGAATGAGCTCTGGGCATCTAACCTTAGGTTTTATATAAATGGCCAAGGGTGTATTTCAACTCTAACAATGGTTCAATAATTAATGAAAAAGGATGATAATAAAAATATAAAAGTTCAGTGCAGCTTTTCAGCAAAATATGTTTTTTAAAAAAGCATTTTTGTGTAGTGAAGTTTAGTCTTCAGATTTCAGTTAGGGTGCAGACAACAAAGCACAGATTGTAAAATAAAGAAGGCTGACATGATTATCAGGGTTCCAGAGTGATTTGTTGGGTGGATGAGCAACATTTTTACAGAATATGACTTGGATTCATGAACATTTTCATTTAGTCAAAAGCAATTTTCACTTGAGCTTACAGCTTTGTCAGAAGATGTCCCAGATGTTTGAGCCCGGATCTGACTCTGATGATCCAGAAGGCCATGGTGCTGATGCAGAGGCTGAAACTAGCAATAACAAAAACGACAGCACAACATAAACTGGTGTGAATATATTTATATTCCTATCTTATTGTTCGGAGTTGCAGCAAAAGATGCTGCCAGTCTGATATACAGCTGCCACTTGAACATAAACTGTGCCCCTTCCCGTTCACTCTGGTCCTTTTGTGTCGCTTCCTGTTTTGATTTTGATTTTGTTTTGTAATCTCCAATTTATCCAGAAACTTAATGGCATCCTGGTGTAGATTTCTGGTCATCAGACATGGCAATCCTGAGTGATAAAGTAAAAGGCAACGGTTCTTCTTCTCTTGTTCCTTGAAGACATAATTCACAATTTACAATACCAAAATAAATTGGCAGGTGAACTGCATGTTGTGTCAATTTGTCTAAGAGAGAGAAAACTGTAATTTAAAATCGATCTTTTCATCACTGGCTATTTGTTAGTGACTTCAATAAGAATTTTATTGGAAAGTGACATTTTTGTCAATGTTTTAGATTCATAACAGAAATTTTGCTGAAATGTCAGGTGTTTGTCTTTAAACTTTGTAATTAAAACATTAAAGCAGTAATAATAAAAAACATTTTAAAACTCAGAAGGTTTTTCTTGGTGGAAGAAACAGACATGTTGAATTGACAGATCATTTTAATACCTAAATGTGCCCCAGGGTACAAAGGCTACCAAAAAAAGATGATATAAACCTAAAATCAAAAGCATAACAGGAAGATGCACAAAAAATAGAAAAAGAAATTAAAAAACAGTAAGATACAATGAAGATTAAATGAAAACTTATAAAACTCAGTGTGACATAATCATTATTACTATTTTAAAAGTTCAAACACCAAATATACCTTAATATGCATGATTATGGACCGTACAAACCATCTTGGCACAACCACAGAATCCAATCAGAAGCAAGGAAAATTAAAGGAGCTCCTGGATTGGCTGCAAATAGAAACTCAAGAAGCATTGGGCTTACGCATTTCAGCTTCCCAAACAAGGTGGATTTTTTATGAAAAATTTGGAATCACATTCCACAAATATCTGCCAATGCTCAACCTTGATTAGGTGATGGTCAACTGTACAACAAAGCCATTCTGTAATCGATTTATATGTGAAGCTAAAAGCCAGATCTGGGAATGATTTCGTACTCAACTTAGTTGTGATTTAGGTGCAAACTGGAAAACCAGATCAGATCATCTATGAGCTACACATGGCAGAAAGAACAGCACAGCTGGGCAGTGAACACAGATCACAACTAAACAATTACTTTATATTGCTTAAGAAACAGAAGTAGGAAATCCTGACTTCTGAGTTTAAATGAAATGTAACACTTGGTCTATGAACTAAAGAGGAAACTGTGTAGATTACAAATCAATCAGACACCAAAAACTCACATATGCTGACACCAAGTATTGTATTTTCTTTTTCTTGAGTCATGGAGGTTTATTGTCAACATAGACAAGTGTTTTTCACCGTAATTAAAACTTAATGAACCTCACTTTCTTATAAACTCAAATTTTTGTAACATTTCTCTTGGTTTTGACCAAAGCAGCTCTTCTTCTACTGATAATTACATTTGAAACAGTCAACTCATCTGGTATGGTTTGATCTAATCTACTTTTACATGTGTGGTTTCCAAACAAACATGTTTAAAATAGTTGAAAAATCTCCTTGGCTTGACAAAAGCATCTTCTTGTTTTCTGCAACGCCCTGGTAAATGCTCAGTAACTTAAACCAGGTGTGTTGAAGCATTGAAGAGGCTCTTTTTTTGGTAGGGCATCCTGGGTAAATCCCAGGCTTCAAGCTACTTTTTCTCACTAAAACTTCCTGCTGTGTTCAGTTTAACCTGTTGTTTCCTCCCACATCCATCAGCTTTACAGCATTGATTACCTGATTAACATTTACTGGCCCCTTTACCAGATGGAGAGTCAGCTGGGCTTTGACTGGATAAAAGAAGGAAAAGGTGCTTTACTTCATTAGCTGCAATGGACAGAAAGCGGGCGTGTGCGCGTGAGTGTTCACCTGATTCAGGTCTAGAAGGCTTTGGAGAAATTGCAGCATAGCAGGAGGATGCCAGCTGGTCACACACACCATAAAAGGTGTGATTTCACTTGAACACTTAGCATAGGCATTTCATCTGCAAAGGCCGGCTCACTCTGGGACTTTGCTCATTAGAAAGGTGTTGCTTCTTCACTTCTGATAAGCATGCCAAGAGCACCTTGAAAAACAAAATGTAGACGGAATATGGTGGTCTCATACTAACTGGATAAATTCAATTTAATAACATTCACAGAATTATTTTTTTGTTTTCTTGGAATATTGATATTTCTATGCTTTTGTGTATCTGTTACTTGGTAAATTTACATCCTTGTAGACAGCCATGATTAAAGAAAATTACACCCTCTGTCACGTCAGGCTTGTAATGATTTAACAGCCTGTGGAGAATCTATATTTCATCCACTTGTATCTGAAATCTTGTACCCAAAACATGCTGCCATAGAGGGAAGGAATGTAGAGCAGCAGTTAAATCTCCACCTTTTAACTCAGTTTTCTCTTTATTGTTGCAGATGCTGCACCAATCCACCTATTGATCCTTCCTTCCATTTTTTCTCATTTTTGTACAAAACTCCTCCACTTTGACCGGAACTTGCTTAGACACCAAATATGCCTTAATATACATTAGTTCACATAGTTTAAACTACTGTAGCGCAACAGCAGATGGTCACGTCTGGGAGTACACCTAATTATCAGCAAGAAAATAAATAGCATGCTTGGATTGGCTGGTTTGCTAGTGAACTCCTGAAACCAAAGTCAAATTCCTTGTTTTGCACACAACCTGGAATATTTAAAGATTTGGAACATCAACCATGAACATTCAGCTAAAGCTACACTGGAACAGTTTGAATTAAACTGTGTTGGAACAGCTTAGTCAATGTCCAGAGTGAAATCTGGGTAAAAATCTGACTCTAAATCTAATATGAGCATGAGCTATTTTGCAAAGAAGAATGTGGAAAGTTTTAAGTTAGTAGAATTTGAAATCCAGGTATGATTTTCCTCTTTTTTGTCATTTTACATTGCCTTATGTTGATGTGATATATTATCCCTGATACTTCTGAAGGGATGAAGGTTCTGATTTATTAGTTGATGTTTAGTCATGCAATGAATTAATAGCATGTGTTTCCCCTGCTTGGTTTGGCACAAATGATGCACAAACTGAGCGTTAATGTGATGGTTTTCTGCTTTAAAAAAAACACAAATTAGTTTATTTGCATATTCTCTTCCTTGTGCAAAAAATAATAATGGCAAACTACATATTATGCTAATGTGAGCATTCCTGAAAACTCTTTATAAGACTAGATGCTTGTTCAAATCTTGTGTATTAACAGAACTCTCTTAATTAATGAGAGGTTGAAGTTTAAATGGCCTCAAAAAGGTGGGAAAAAATTCAGTGGAAAATCTCAAATCAAATGTATATTTAGTCAGAAAATAGTAGAATTTCAATGTAGTTTTGCTGAAACTATGAAACTATATTGCATTCTATCTGGAGCGTTTCGAGAAGCAGGCAATCATGCGGTTTCACCGCCTGCTTGCTGAAATACGATTCCTGAATGAAGCAGAGGAAATTCATTCAGCCGCGTCCCTCCCTGTCTTTATCCCCAGTGTGACTCCTGATTCCTTTCTGTGTGCCCGCATATATTAGGCTTAAACGTCCGTCTCCAATGGCCCTATGTGTAGTGCAGGGGAGCACCAGCTGTGGCCCCCAATCTGCTCGACCAAAGCATTTAGACCCCTAAACGAAATGAAGAGAAAAGCAACAGCAGGCGCAGAGATGGAGATTATAGTTTGTTTCAGTTTGGCTGTCTGGATGCATATTTTTCTTTATTTTTTTGTGTCTTTCCTTCACTATATCACAAGTTAAAACCCATCTGCCAGGCCATCATCCATATTCCATCTGCATCCTTTAGCTTCATATGGCTGTGCCACACTTTGATCACTTCTATTTAAATAAAAAGTCAACAAACAGGCTCTGTGTATTGTACATGTTTGCTTTGCAAGTCAGTGGCATTCTTTGCGCAACAAATTACCCAAAAGTAAACACTGCTTCACATTAAGCTGCAAATGATAAAAGTTTTGAGAAAAGTTTGACTCCTAATGGCGAGGCAGAGATTCAGAGGACGAACGGTGATGTCTGAGCTGCCAGGCGCTCAACCTTTAAACTAAGAGCTGAAACAACGGCGGCGGCTCTGCTTGATTCAAGCTCCATGTTTCCCCGCTGGTAGGGAGAGATCGGCGAGGTGTTGTAAATCATGAATAATTCAGGGATAATAATTTAAACTTGTTTCCCCATTTGTATGAATGTATCTTGTTTTTACTCGGTTTATAAAAGCCGTCTGTTTGTCAGGCACACACAAAGCCATATTCCGGCTGATTGGATTTAAATAAACCACTGGGAGATTTGTAAAAAGATTTTTTTTTTAATAAAATTTGCTCAGGGACTGAAATGAACAGCTTACAAAAACCATTACATGTTTGTGTTTCTGGTGGGGAATATGGAAATGTCATTTTATCACAATATTTTGTGGTGACATTGTGCCAACAGTAAAAGTGATGAGAATTGTTTACTTTTGCTTGTAGGTAACTGTATTACTGTAACTGCATGACAGTCAGAGTCCTACAAACATAGATACTGATCTTGAAAATCATATCCATTAGTAATATTTGACACCATTTGTATAAAGAAATGTGATTTGCATCATTAAACTGCACACAACGGCATTTAATCAGATTTAATCATTGAACAAATAGTGGAGAAAAGAGTAAAACTAACAATCTCAACTATATGGACCATTTTGTGGGTTTTTAAACACTAATTTAAAAAAAATTATAACCATAAATGATGCATTAAATGTCCACCCCTGTTTCAGATTTGTTGTTCATTGCCATAATTACTATAGAATAATTTTCCTGTTAACACTCATGGGACAAACGGTGCATAAAATAAACACTGAACACATATTTGATTCACTCGGCATCAACCCAAAGTAAAACATAACAGTGATTAAGTATTGAATACAAAAGATTTGCAAAAGACACTGAATTCCTAGAAACTACCTAAAACATGCCAGTAATCAGAAAGCGTATGTAAATGCTGCTATGTGCAAATCAGTATAAATTCTCATGTGATGATGATTACAGTTACAGTTTTAAGTAAATTCCTTAAAGGGATCCACAACTGGTTAAACAAGTTGGCATAAATATGTTCTCGTTTCCTACTAACCAAAAAAGTTCCTGATTAGTTAATAAGGTGCATTTGATTCTGGCTGAATCTTTTCCTCCTAAATCCAACGGAATAAGCAAGGAAGCTTCTCACCAAAACTGGACTGACGATCATGAACACATTCAATTTCACATGATTAAGTACTCTGTGTGATATTCCACTGTTCAATTAGATAAAAATGAAATTCAAACTTGCCTTTGTGAGCAGAATAATCTTTCTGAAACTCATCTCTAAAGCTGATGGAGGACATTTCTCATTTTGACATCTCATCTGAAGTTTGAGTTAAAAATGGTTCTCGGTTGAATCTGAGTCCTTTATGTTCTCAGATGAAAAATATTTCTTTAACATGTCCTCCATTACAATATATGTTACTTGCCTGCAGCCACTACATACAACTGCAATGACATTTTAATGTAGTTGTACAACTATACAAGTGTATCTTTGTAATTCATTATGAAAGACAGTTTATTTTCTTTTCATTGTTTTTCTTCCTAGTTATTCAATCTCACATTTGCAGTTGATTTTTAGAAATGTGGCCTAACCTGAAGAGTTGTAGCTGCCCATCAAACCTAATGAATATCTAATATGAATAAAGTGCAGCATTCAAGGACTTCACTTTATTCTTCCTGCAGGTATGCACACATCCACACTCACTACCCAAACAAATGATCAACAAACATGGATTGTAACTCACTTTCAGAACAATGCTTCACACACTTTGACATATGTCTTATTTTCCACAGTTTTGCAAAAAAAAATGAGTGCCTACAACTATGCAGCTTCACCTTGCCTCATTTTTGAAAAATATATTTGTGTGTACAGCACTCATGCTTTTAAATATTGAGATACTAGTCCTTTTATTTAAAAAACTCTAACGAAAATTTGACAGGACTCGTTTTCATATCAAACAAACCATTCCCTGAGTAAACTTTGCCCAGTAGCCCCTAATTAGAGGCCTGTTGTGCAAAGGGTCTGTACTGATGAAGCATGACATATTTCCACTCCCATGCAAGAGTTTACATGTAACAATACAGAACTGGCCCTGGAAATGTGTCCATATCCACAGGAATTTAATGCCAATATCTTTCAAGAGATATTAGCTCATTGGTGACCCTCAGCTGCTGTTAATGAAGTGAAGATGACTGTGTTTACACCGGAGGAATACGATGGACATTCTTATATGAATTTCCTACGCAAAGTGTTGCAGAAAATTCATGTTGTGGCCAATTCATCTATTCTCTGACTTTTCTGTGGAACATAACTTCAGATTATTTGTCAAAAGTCTGCTCATTCATGGCTTTCCTTTTCTAAGAGCATATTTTAAAAAATGCAGTTTGGGAAGCTGAAATCAGAGCAACGCTATTTGACTCGCTGTTGGTTGGCATTGGCAAAGCAGCCATTCCAGGAATGCAATTTGTTTTTCTCTAAAACGTTACAAAAAACTCTAATTGCGTGTGGTAAAAATTCTAATAATAAATATACCTTAATGTGTATTAATAGAAACCACACTAGCACTACTGCAGAAGCCATCATCTTCAGCCTTGGGAGTACAGCTGGTTAGCGCCAAGGGAAATTAAAGGTGCTCCTGGGGTGACTGTTTCGCAAACGCCAGCCAATAGCATGTCAAGTAGCATTATGCCTGGGTATTTCACCTTCCCAAGCTGCTTTTTTTTAAAAAGTGTATTTTAGATATGCTCCACACACACAAAAAAAAGAAAAATCTGTGAAAAGGCAGAAAAATAGTAGTCAGGGTAAAAATAGTAGTCAGGGTACACTTTATTCCTTTTGTTATGCATGCCTTAAAATCTCCCAGAATGACCTGGAGGGTGAGCCAAAGAAGACCCCCACAATCTGATGTTGAATAAGAGGAAGAGATTGGTTGGTTCTGTCTCTGTCCAAAGACCTCCCACAGCGTTTTACTGACTATGACTGCAGCTTTCTCAGCTGGGAGCTTAGAAAAAAACTGGAACCCAACTATCCAGCACAATATTGTGCAAAACGGGGCAAGACAAAGGTCACACACTTTCTAAAATGTGAACCGCAGAGTACCAGCAGGCATACAAGATTAGCAGTGAGTGAAGAGCCATTGTCAGCTGAAGTACATAGCACTTGATTGTTGAAATACTCAACAGAATACCTTTAGAATATGAATTTGATGCAGTATTCACTTGAATAGCTCTGGTCTTGCAACACAACATCTCCCTCACCATCTGTTGAAATTTACAAACCAAAAGTCTCACACATTTACCAATGGGAGCTCCGCATCATAAATCACCTGTGCATTCAATGAATGATGATTTTTATAATTAATATAGCCGTAATCAATCATGAACGGATGCATTAGACGCATATTGGTACATTTAATAACAGAAAGTTCAGATATTTGATAAAACTTCTTGTTTATCTCAAAATGTCTTCCATCAAAGTATGAATAGCTTATGTATCTTGTGCAAAAATAATCAAAAAACAGCCGTTGAGAAGCTGAAACTACAATTATTCAGATCAAACAATTGATGCAGCCATCATTGTGGCCTCCATGGAAAATACAGTGTAACAAATGCACATAAAGTTGCACTGATGGTTTTTTTTCCCTGCCTGTTTTTTGTCATTTTTTTTCCCTTAAAAGCACAAAACCCACACGTGATCAGGCTCCAGGACAATAGAGAAAATAATTATAATGTGGCTATCATCATTCAGTGGCACCACTGGAGGCTGCCTAAGAGTAATGTTTTCATTGTTCCCACTAAAAACAGACAGCTCATTAGTTTTCAAATTACCACTTGCTGCTAATGTGGAAGTAGATAACAAATCAGCAGCAGAGATGCTGACTAAGGAAGTAGAAGTGATGTAAATGAATAAGCTACAGCTGGGATATTCAGTTGTTTCAGAAATTGTGACTAAGTGGGGCATTTAGCATAAAATCAGACATGTGGACGCTGCTTTGCTTCAGATTTAACCTATTTCTACTGATGATGAGCTGGATTCACGTTCCAAAAGTAGGATAAAGCGCAAGACGGATTTACTTTTCAGGATCCTTTTCCAGTAACCCTAACAAATTTTCTGCCTGTGGCATAAGAGAGCACTCTGCTAGAAATTTACCCCAGATAACTGCTCTGGCATGGAAGTTAGTACTGCTGAACCCTTAACCAGGAGCGGTGCTTATGTAAGACATCTGAAAAATATTCCCAACATCACAGTGTCGGGAATGAGCAACACTCCACCCGAAGCAACCCTCCAACATATTTTATTTGGGACTTATAACAGACCAACCCAAGGTAGACACCAAAAAAGAGAAGAAAACCTTGTATTGTTTTTGATGTATACTGTTGTAATGTGTTTAAAAAAAAGTTCAAGCAATAGGAATACTTTACAAGAGTAAAAGGAAGACTTGATAATCAAAAGCTATTATCGTTTTATCAGCATCTCTGGGATGTAGATTCAAGCAGGCGGTTGGGGTTCAGACTCATTACCATTCAAAAAGCACTTCCAATAAAAGTTTCCTGTAACACTGAGGTGTATTGTGACAATCTGTCAATTGTACCTTTCCATAGCCTACTGGACCACCATTAGGCTGTGGAGTGGCAGAGCATATTAAAAAGGTCATGTTGCTTAAAATTCGAGGCATTGGAAGGAATAAGAAAAACCTAATTTCATTCTCTTGTTATTTAAAACAGTGAAGAAACTGCCACAATTATCTATAATTATTCAAGGTGGAAAAATCTATTTTTGACAGAAATATTATAACATGAGATATATTCCCAATGACTACTGTGAATAACAAAATGATGGGGTATGCAGTATAAGTGGTTTGGTGGCTGCAGCAGAGTTCTGGTTTAATACTAAGTGGTTCTTCAGACTGTAGACGTGTAATCTCTGTCATCACAGAGAACAAACATCATTAAACTTATTATTCGTTGCAGTAGCTTTGCAGAGGCCCCTGATGGAACATTAATAACAGTCTACTGAGAGACGCATCACTCTTCAGTGACTCTAAAGAGGGGACTGACAAGCATTCTCATCGACTCGGCCCCCTCCCCAAAGCACATTAATGATGATCGTTATTTCCCCTTTGTTCGTCATCATCCACATTCTTCCATTAACAACAGAGCACTAATATCCTCTTTCTGTGTGCAAAGATGTAAGTTTTGTGCAGGTTTCAAAATGCTTTTTTTCCCCACAGTGTTACCCCAAGACTCACAGCAGGAGGGAGACTTATTAAAGGTGGGAAGAAAACTCGGTTTTGATGCCTCGTCTCTGTCGTCACTTCTTCACAAAACCACCTTTTCTTCAAATCCCAGTCAATCATTTAGCTGGAAATTTTCAGCAGGGAAATATGGATTTACAAATCTAAAAGAATGAGACTTTTTATTTTCTTTTACCTCGTCCGTGCTTCTTTTTTAGTTTGTCAGCCAAAATTGCCCTGCAGACACCAAGTGTCACTCAGCCGGCTTTAATTCTTTTTTGACTTTTTTGACTTTTCCTTAACTGACGACTCAGTTCCTGCCTAAGAAGCCACTTTCCAAAACTTATCAGGAAGAAGAAGGTTCTGTCCCAGACATTGAATGGACTCTTCTCTTTGCTTTACTTTAAAGTTGCTTTTCTAACACATAAAATATGGAGTTTACTCCTCAGGTTCTAAACATTTTAATAAGTAAGGAAGGAAGTTTCAGAAACTACACATTAAGTTCTAAGATGGAAATACTTAGTAAGTTCAGGAAAGTAACATGTAAATTACATAAAAGCCAGTTTGAAGAAGACATATTTCGCTAAATTTACATTTTGTAAGTTTATTTTACTTCCATTTTAGTTTCTACTGCTTCTAAAATCCATCCAAGCGCTTAAATAAAACCACTCAGCTGTTTTTAGTGATAGGTTCACGTTTCAAAAACCTTCTCAGTGTAGCACCACAATTCAGAAAGGAAAAGACAAGTGTTTTGTTGTTGACTTACCATCCACAAACTACTTGCTGCATTCTTGTTGGATGTGCAGGAGGCTCCACTTCTGCTGTTCAAAGATGATAACTGTGCATCTGTTTGCAGCCATTTTTACGTAAATGTGTAAAAGGCCAGCAGCAGCTTATTTGGAGTTAAAGTGGCAAGACATCCTAAAACAGCCAATTCTGAAAGAAACTTAAAATAGGTGGAATTGATGAGAATAAAAGCTCATCACCTAAGAAGTATTTAAAGCAAAAAAACTGTAATGAACATGTTTTGTAAAGCTCATAGACCTAGCCTAACCTGTTCAAAGAACCCTAATGGGTCACATTTAAAGTACCTAGAAATGAAAGATTAAGGGTTCTTGGTTTATTTTATTCATTATTTCTTCAAACTGATGAAATGACATCATATCAGGAACTTAAATGATTTGTTTGCTTAAGTATCACTAATATTTTTTCATCATAAAACCATGCTTTGGGGGAAATACTGATGAATATTAATGAATTACTCATCAAAAACTACTCACTGAAAAGGTCATTACATTTATTCACCAATTATTTAACAAAAGTGAATAATTACTGTAATCGTTTCCTTCATCACTCAGCCAAGCCTCCATCAAAGGATTATTTTAGTCATAATAAATATTGTCCCTTTTCACACTGTAGGTGCTGATGTTCTGTTTGAACCTCTAACATGTTTTGAGTAATAGTGCAATGCACAGATGCAATAGGCAATAAAAGCACCAAACTCTGCAAATGAAGATGTAGAGGCCATTTAAGTTCTTGAAAGGAAATCTCATAGAGAGGGAACATTGGACCTAAGCTGCTTTTAAAACTGCTGCCACCTTCAGGTAAGGGCAGCATGTTGACTTGGTGGACTAGGATTCATTGGCAAGGTAAAAAAATTTAAAAATAAAACTAAGCGATTATCTTAATGACATAAAGATAAATACCTGGCCATCCAGCCAATTATCAATCATTCATCCGTCTGTCCACCTCCATTAACTCAGGTTTTATCTTGTTAGAAATATCAACCAAAAAAACCTTTTATTTATTATTATTAAAGTGAACAGGGAATTCTTGGTCATTCTGGACTGCAAAACTAAATAATCTGGACCTTAAGGTTTACTGGAACCCTACTTACTACAAAGCCTTGTAGGGCATATTATTCAAAGTGATGAGAGTGATGACGGGTGAACATTAATCCTTTTTCCGCAAAACATTGGCACATTAAGTTTGAGTTCCTTTAATCCTTTTACCTGTGTAAGATTGGCTATTACCAGATCACCCTTTTCACGCAGATGACTTGCTCTGTTTTAAATGTCAATAACACAACCTTGCAACCACAGACAATTCAAAGACCTTGAACAGAGAGGCTGCCAATCACCTCTGCCTTTTGGTCGACCGTGAAAGCCAGTCTGGACCCTGATGAAGTGCCTGTCGATGCAAAGACGTACCCTAACCTCTTAATAAATCAGACCCTTCTTGCTGCTTTGGAGTGAACTGGAGGCTTTTATCTCCAGCTGGACCTTCTTACAAAAAGCAATTTGTCATTGGCTCATCTGCATTCAGTCCATATCAAGTGTAGAGCTGAACAGATTGACATCTCTATCAGCCGATTCTCCAAGAGCTCGCGTCGTTTTGTTTTGGGTGTTTGTGTTCAGAGAGAATAGAGGGTTTCCTGTTTCTCATGCTACAACAAGGCTGATGGCTGCACAGGGCAAACTAATGAAACAGTGTTGCATTTTGGGCTTCAAGGATTGAGATGCAGGGAATAAAGCTGGAAAGATTCATCACTGCTGCGCTCTTGAACTAATTCCAACGAGTAATGATACTCAAGTGACATCTTCCCACGCTGTTTCTGTTGTGGCAGCCGGCTCTGGATATTATTAGTTGTGTGTGTGTGCTGGCAGCCAGAGTATGTTAAAACAAAGAACTCTGAGAACACAGTGCTGGTCTGGCATTTTTGAAATTTTTGTTTGAAATTTTAATTTGTTAAATTTGAGGATAGATTAAAACCGTGTTTATATACAATCTCCAACATGGAGTTGCAGTTTCTCATTTCTTTTTAAC
The DNA here is from genome assembly GCF_002775205.1 of Xiphophorus maculatus. Classification (NCBI taxonomy): domain Eukaryota; kingdom Metazoa; phylum Chordata; class Actinopteri; order Cyprinodontiformes; family Poeciliidae; genus Xiphophorus; species Xiphophorus maculatus. The sequence continues at coordinate 3,652,735 of NC_036463.1, forward strand.
AGTGCAGCACAGGTCAGTGTGGTCCAGTACATTATTTTGTCTTTTTCCGTTTGAAAAGTGGCCAGTGCAACCAACCTGCACTACAAGCTGGAGTGAGGAATTATGTAGAACTGAACAACTCTTCACAAAATACAAATAAAAATTGTTAAATGGCTAAAAACTCCTGGTTGTAAGTTGCAAAGTCATTGACCCCGGGTGAGGCTGTCTGTAGAACGATGTGGCGCTCTCTCCATGATCGTTTTATTACCCATCATGCTTAGGGAATGATGTAAACTGAAGCAGGAGTTGTGTCCCCAGGTGGTCTGCGTCATGTGTGAATACAAATGTCCCGCAACCACGAACCGTCGACTGTCCGGCTTCGGGTGAAATACAAGAGATCCATAAGCTAAGTATGTGTGGTAGAAGTGTAATTTGGTTAGTAAACGGTGGACATACTGGGGGTTTTGTTTTTAAAGGGGCATAATCAGGCATCAGCTATAGCTCATTCAAGTAGCTGTTACCTTCACTTGATATAAAAATGCTATATATAGCTCTAGAAAAAATTAAGACTTAAAATGATCCGTTTCTCTGATTTTACTTTTTATAGGTACACGTTTGAGTAAAATTAACATTGTTCTTTTAGCCTATGAACTATTGACAACTTGTCCCAGATATTCCAAGCAAAAATTTAGGATTTATTAGCAGGAAATGTGAAATGGTCAAAATAAAGAAAACAATGCAGTGCTTTCAGACCTCAAATAATGGAACGAAAACAAGTTTATGTTAATTTAAAACAATAATACGAATGATTTAACTCAGGAAGAGTTCAGAAATAAATTTTTGGTGGACTAACCGTGAGGTTTTCAATGGGGTTCAGCGCAGTGGTCTGAATGCCATTGATTTTAATTTAATGCGTCAAATTAAACACCTTTATAACACCATTATAATTACCAGAGAAATTATTTTAAGATATTTTGCTTGATTGCAGGTATATTACTCCTTTAAAGAACTCATTGAGGAGTTACAGATGAACATGTCATTCTGAGGTTTTCTGTGAAAATACCACCAGTTGCTATAATCAGTGGCTTCAATTGAGCCTAATTTACAATTTGTGATGCCTGTTGCTGAGGTCTGTAAGCTAGAAGGGTTTTCTTTTTTTTATTCATAAATGTTTTAGGTTCCTTTAAGAAAAATGTAATGCAACTTCAGTGTTTAATGTTGCTCTCAAACACCGGCATACATGAGCCTTTTCTCACAGCGGCTTTCTGAGCCAGAGGGAGTAAAAACCCGCAACAAATGTCAGCACAGACACGTTTCAGGCTGGCAAGCTGTTACAGGCACTTCATTATGTTCTGGGATAGCATCTCATTCTACATTAGAACCTGGGGTCAGAGCAGAGAACGAGCAAGGGCCCCGAACAAAACAAAACACACGAAAAAAAATTCCATTACAGGAAGGTGCATAAATCAATTCTGTGCAAGACAACATGCCCATTGCATAACAGCACACTGTGCAACGCCGATATGCACCGAAATGGATAGTGACTGTCATAAACAAAAAACCTCCAGAGGAAACACGACATCCATCACAGCTTTGTTGCACAGCCAGGGATGCAACGCTCAGAACATCTCCATATACCCGTCACAAGACAAGTCAAAACAAAAGGGGGCTAAATAACAATCCAGGCTAAAGGTGCTGTTGGTGAAAAGGAGAAAAACTGTGAAGCCATTAGACATATTAGAGTAGATCAGGGGTCTGCAACCTGTGACTCTGTGGACCTTAAACAACAAAATGAGACTAAATTCACCAGTAGTATTTATTAGGTCTATTTTTCTTGTCATTAGGTTGGACACTGCTTTTGTAGATGTTTGGAAAAAGGAGATGGATACATCTAAATAGCTTTTTTTTTCCCTTTTTAAAACCTAGAAATAGAAATAAAAAGATGGTACTGTCCAAATGACACACAGTCTATATTTATCAAAAATTACAAATAATCTTTTTCTAAAACAACATGAAACCTTAGTGGCTCTAAATGAGTTGTTTTTAGCAGGATTGAGGGCAAAAATGGCTCTTTGTATTGCAAAGGATGCAAACCCCTGAGGCAGATAATTATAGATATTTCAGTAAATAAACTTTATTCCAAAACCTTCTGCAGCATTTTTCTTTTTGCTGCCTTGATGGCATGAGTAAAAAAAAAAAATTATAACTATACTGAGAACAAGCAGTTAAATGTTACGTTCTGTAACATTGTACAGAATGTAATAGGATAATATACTGTACAATTATTATAATATAATCGTATATTAGGATTTGCACTGACTTCCTATAGTGTTCAAATGCTGTGGGACTTTTTTTTTTTTTTTGCCTTTTTTTTGCCAAAAATAATATTTGATTTTACCCAATGGGAGAGTATCTGAGCTTGAACGGTTTGGTTAAGGTCATGACACAGCATCTAAGTCAGAATTAAAATGTCAGACTTTAACTAGGCCACACCAATACCTTCAGTCAAATTTTTTGGAATCTTTCAGAGGTGAACATGGTCACATGCTTTGGATCCTTGTTGTGCTACACGATCTAATAAAGTGGCTGGTGAGTGTATGTGCACATATGCTGTCCACACTTATTATTTATTCCTATGCATACAGAAAATATGGATTTAATTCTGAAACCTATTAAGTCAAGTTCTCTCACTCAAGTTGCTGTAGGATCGTTGGTCAAGGCAAATAAAGTAAGAGAGCAATAAGGAAAAAGATTAATAAAACTTATAGATGCATTTATCCTGTTAAGCTTGCTTGATGCAAAGGTGATAATTTACTAACCTCTGAATACATTTGGACAGATTAACACAGTAAGAGACTAATTTATTGTAAAGCTTTTAATGCATCTTTACTAGGAGTCCAGATAAGTACAGACTATGTTGTAGATGCCAGAACAAACTTAGATTTTTGCGTAACACACTTCCATTGGCCCTTTTCTGTACCTTTTAGTATTATTTTCTGTCACAGAGTACTCTAACCTCATGATCAGACTCCTTCCTTAAAAGCTACAAACCACCATCATCCTTTGCCATTCAACAAAGGCAAACCTGAAATTAGACTCTCTGTAAAACCTGTTTGGCTGAGCACACCGCTGCTCCTCATTTAAACTCTAAATGTCATGTCTGCTGCAGGATAGTGCACACATTGCTCTGTCACTTAGCAGCAATTTATCTGTGAACAGCAATGTCCCACACCCATCTCCACATCTCCTTTTTTCCTTTTTACCCCATTTTCCTGTGCCGTCTCTCATCTCCCTCTCGCCGTTTCTCTCTCTCCACTTTCTGTCTGCTCTCATCCTTTTCATTTTCTATGCTTTACCTTTGTTCCCCCCCATGCCTCTGTCTTCCTCAGCCCACCCCACATGCAGCCGACCGTCTGCGTCTCGTCTCATTTGCTCCCCCCTCAGGTTTTGTAGGACACAGCATCCACACACCAGAGGAGTCGGGGAGCTGATGAGTCTCACAAACCTCTTTTTGTTCTCTCTCGTCAGCCAGCATTGCGCTTCATGAATCACTGTAACATTACACAGTGTGAGAATCTATGGGAATTCCTCTGAGTATTTTCTCTGTAAGCGGTGAAGCATGTGTTTTTATCTCTTTGAGTCTGACTTTGTTATTAATCCTTAGGATATACTGTGTAATGTTCCAGCACCATGCACTCTATATGTTTCCATCCTCATCCTATAAAACAATCTATGGATGAATGGGTCTCACTATTGACACTTGACCTGATTTAAAATTTGTTTACACACAAAATTACATCCACAAGTTCTTACAAAGATATTTGCTCCTCTTGAGCTTTGTCACATTTTGCCAAGTTGCAGTAAATAATTGTGACATGGAATGAAATCTGATTATATATGGTTTTCAATTATTATTATTATTATTATTATTATTACTATTAATAATAATAAATTAAAGTCAGAAACACCCTCTTTACTCTGATCCCTGAAGAAAATGCAGTGCAACATTTGGTACATGTATTTTTCCTGCAATGTGATTTTTACCAAACATTTTATCGGCTATGGTGCATTAAGCTTACATACTTCAGCTTCCAAAGCAACATTTTATAAAGAATATTTTAAATATGTTCTATGAAAAAATCAGCAAATATCCACATTTTCCCATGATATCTACAAAATCTGGGAATAGATGGGGGTCCACTGTAATGCAGAAGTCCTGGTTTTTGTCTATGTTGCCTACGGTAAACATCGGTCTGGCCTTCTTGTTTTTCTTGATATTTGAACTTGTTCAATCTCTTTCTAATTGTACACTTTCATATAAACAATAGTAAAAGCTTTCTGTAGGTCCCACGATGACATTTGAAGGTTTTTGGTGTCTTCCTTCAGCATCTTCTGGTCTGCTTTCAGGGTGAACTTGGCTAGAGGATTAAACCTAAACGTGCTGGGAGTTGTTTTAATTTTCTTCTACTTGTAGACTTTTCTGTGCAGTGGAATGGAAAATTTCAAATTGATTTTAAACTCCTTTAGATTTTTAACAGGATTGATCTTTCTGAATGCCTCAGACAGATCTCTGTTCAGCTCTTTTATCAGTAAAATACTAGCGGGTATAAATGTTTGTTCTTCACCAGAAATTATGTGTTTTTTATATATTTTTTCTGACAATTTCAAGTAATTTGTATATCCAGTTTTAATTTCTTTTAACTTATGTTAATTGAGTAGTCAGTTTTCTGTATTTTTTATTGGCTGTAGGTAAAATCAATACCTTTGAGGAATAATTGTAAGATTTCATCAGATTCTGGTTTGTTCATTTGTTTGGTTAGGTTTTAATTTGTATATATCCAAGCCAGCATCGACACCCTACACCCACGTTTAGCCTAATTTGAACTGAATCTTGTGTGATGACCTAAATTTGATCAGGACAATGACCTGATTCAGATTAAGCAACAAGTCCTGAGTTAGTGGGTTTGTAGGTCATCAGTTATACCGCCTTTGGTGGTACAATTTATTTCCTGCCTCCTGCACTGATCCGGGGTTGAACCTTCAGAGTTTGAGTATTTTACAGAGCACAAAAGGAGCAAATCATTCTTATATTATGGTGTCAAATACTTCACTACCTCTTTGAGTCTTTGAGAGACGTCCAGAAATGTTTTCCACTTTTCTGCTGCCACTTCCTTTGGCCGCATCATAATAGGTTACACCCACATCGGGTGGAGAAATGCTTTTAAAACATCCATTTTCTCTCCTAGATACTCCAGGGTAACAACCAGTTCCACCCTTGATGTGAATCTCTTCTCTGAACCAAAGGATTGACTGAGATTTCTCAACAATCCTCAAGTCAAATACACAGAACTCCTCTTTAATGTATAGAAAACTATCTGATATTTCACAGAGGAAATCGGTATTCAGTAATACTTCCCAGTGCCTGCAGCAAAACTGCACGACCTCTACAAGCAATACAACCAAACAAATACACACTAACTGCTAACCATGAAAGAACATAGAAACTGGCAGGTCAGCAATAGCAAAAATTGAGGCTCTCTTCACAGATTTAAGGACAAACTTTAGAGAGGAATCAAATTCTGTCTGGCCTTTTCAAATCCAAAAGTTATTTTATGCACCACTGCAGATTGTTAACGACCTTGGCATGATTAATCCTTTTAACTGATTCATTCAAATACTATGGTGCAGTGACTATATAGAAATTTGCATCAGATTTTAAAACATTACATGTAGAATGTGCAGAAAAAGTTTTGCACTTGATCTGTGGACTTGCTTTATCTTCCCCTGCAGGCAGCGTTGGGTTTCCTTCAGCGTAACATTTAAAAGGTGCAGAGATTCTTCAGAGCTCCAAAACGTTTTTGGACAATAATAAGAGACCTTTATGGAGATATGTTTATCCACTTTTTTAATTCATGATGTTGTTCTCTGAATTTCACTGCAACACTATAAGGTATTTTAACATAACTCTTCTACTTCTACTCTTTCATGTGGAGTTCCACAGGGAACTTCACATGAAAGTGGAGTTAGTGGGTTTGTAGGTCATCAGTTATACTGTCTTTTGGTATATATATAGTTTAAATAAATTATATGAAATTGCCAATTTTCCACTGTGGAAAGCTTTGTGACTGCCTCTGATTGTAAATCACTGCATTTCCTTGAGAAAGGTGACTGATCCCCTTTTCCACACTGTCATATTGATTTTTGTGTCCTGTAGCACAATCAATGAACCAACAACAATGCCCCACAGCCTGCAGTTTTATGCTATATTGCAATAAACTCATAATATGCTATTGCCTGAGGCAATTTTCATTAATGATGCCTGAAAGACAAAGAAATCTTATCCAACATAAAGGTCTCCTGGAGCATAACTGTTGTCCTTGAATGCTGACGGTGATTTTCCAGAATGTGCAAACCGGAGAGGGTGAAATCAGCAAGTTGATCACTCCTCAGAGGACCTCCTCAGGGCGCAATATGTCTTGTGCCTGTCAGCGGGTGACCTTTATGTATCCCTCCTTGATTTCAGAGTTTGTAGAGCGGCGCTGAGTGCCACACCACATTGGGAAAGGGCAATATTCTCCATGCTAAGGAGACACCGGCGACATTGTGAATCACGGGGGAATCAGTGACTTATTTTAATGGCGTTTAAAATACTAGAGGGCAGGGCTTTCAAATGAGCATGTCCTTGCATGTTCATGAATTTCCATCACTGGATAGTTTTACAATCATGCCTGGCTCTGTCTGCGCCGTTTGAAGAACGACACAGGCCAGAGCTTTGCAAAGAGGACTGTTAACCCCGGCCATTTTTGTGTCAGACTCGATAACAGTGTTGCTTTGACTGGTTTATTAACGTGCATTAATCTCCCCCGGTGGCACATTCACAGCGGAGGTCAACTATTGCCATCCCAACCTTGATTGACTAATTCCATCAATCAAAATCAGATAAAGGCGGTTGAGTAGCGCTTCCCAGTCAATCTACATATCAATCTCAGCGCACACAAGGCTGAGGTGACCCCTGGTAGCCGATGCAATTGATCAATCTCAGCAGGGCTTTGTAACAAAGTGGCATTCAGTTAATAAAATTAACTTTGGTGTAATCCTTCTCTGCTTCACAAGCTGTCACAGGTTCCAGCAGAGCATGATGCGGAGATATACACTTCACTAGGTACACGTACTCAATCACTTGTTAACATAAGTAGTCCCTCATGCAATTCTATGACAGTATGTAGGTATATCTACACTGTGAAGCTCAAACTGAGCATCAGAATGGGGGGAAAAAAAGGATTTCGGATACTTTGAGCATGGCATCAGCAATATAATTTGTAAGAATTGTGCCCACTCACATAAGCAAACACACAACTGTTTGACAAAGCTTGCTCTGCAAGAAACTAACTTATTTTTCTGTCAAAACATTACTAACAATAAGGCATTCAATACCATGGAAGTGTCCTCCAGAGACACCAGATCTCAAATCAACAGAGGAATGGGAGATTTACATAACAGAAATGCAGCTAATATAGATTTACGTTGTTGAATCTACGTTAGAGAATTAAGGCAGTTCTGAAAGCGGAGGTCTACTTGGTAGTGTAAGGTGTACCTAATAGAGAGACTAGTGATTGTATTTCCACACACAAGAGCAGAAAGTGTCACAGAAATATGAAAACAATTGGAAGAATTGAGCGGAAGGCCTGACCTCCAATTTGTCAAGACCTGGAGAAGCTTCAGTTGCTTTTCCGGCAGGCTTTCTCTATGAAATCAATAGTTTTGTGGCCATTGGAGTGTAACTTCTCCCTCTTCTTTTCTTTTTTTTCTTTGTGGGACTGAGGACACTATTGACTGAAATGGAGTGTTCTCTTGTGACTTTGCCTGACATTCGCATTTTTGTTTGTTTTTTTTTTGTTTGTTTTTTTGCTTTTCCTCTCCCAGGAAGTGGTATTGTTCCTTTCCCATCAGGCTTCATTACATCATCTGGTTTAACTGAGACTGGCTCACATCCATCAAAGCACAAGCATGTCACACATTTTCAGACCGGCATCCAGAGAATGAACAGACAAAGATGATCGGTTGCAGTTATTTACAAATTTACGCTCGCCTGGCAGTCCTTCGTTGTGTCCGTATCCTGTCCTCTGGCATACAGAGCACTGTATTGTGCTTCCATGCAGAAGCATGTTGTCGAGTGCTGATATATGCACAGACAAATAAAAGACACTAACACAGGTATACACACCTTGAAGACCTTAATGTCTGCATCAGAAGATAAGAAACGCAAGGTATTCCTCTCAGAGGAAGATATCCGCTGATGCCCCACAGTTATATCCTGAGCGTAGTTTAAGAAGAAAAAAAAGGTACATTTGCACGGATAGTTATCTTTAAAAGGTCCTCTGGCTTTATGAAGCTGTAAACCCTGGATTTCATTGAGTGAGGACAGTATGGGAGTCGAGATAAGGGACAAAGGCCTGACTGGAGTTTAAGAGTCTTGCTGTTTATTCAAAGCACGAGATCCAACTGGAAGGTTGACACTTTAACCTATCGAGCTGCAGACAAAGGTGTTCAAGAACATGGTTCCGCTTTCATCTTATCAAGATATCGTTCCATTAATCACCCTTACTGCTGGTACAATCACTGTTATTAGGACTTGTGTTTAGGCTATCGCACTATGAAGCACTTCATAGTTATCAGTACTGGTGAAATAAGTAACTTATCTCAAGGAGTAAATCATTTTTTTTCTTTCTATTTTTGCTGGGGTTTTTGTTTTTTTAAAGTCCCAGTCTGAACCTTTGTTTTCTTTTTCATAAACATTTTAAATTGGTAATCCTAATTTAAAAAGATTAATACCTGGATCACCTAGACCAACGCTCCAGCTAAACCAGCAATGGACTCGTGCAAGACTTTGACTTTTAAAATTCAACAGATGGGCCGGGTTAACACCAGATGCAAACATAAACATAAAAACGACATTGAGGTGTTAATACTTATATTCACTTTTAGTGGAACAGTATTTTTTGCCAGTGCATCGAAGTCTGGTGTTAGTTTTGTTAGGACAAGTCTCAGAACAGATCTGAGGGGTTCATCACTCAGCTGAGATCTGTGAGGTGCTTTGTTGGTGTTCATCACACTAAAAGAAAGAGAAAAATCTAGAATTTAGAAGAAACTTTGGGGATTTTTTTTTATATGGACAAAACTTTTAAGGAGCACAAAAGTAACATTGACAAAAAATAACCATCAACTTATTTGATGCCTCCCAACAAATTAAATATTTGTTTAATATTAAGTCCAACATTGTCTGGACTTAAAAAAATTGTCATGATCTGAATGAAACACAATATATTATTCAACAGAATATTGAAAGGAGTCCATGAATCAGACAAAATATTCATTCTAGCTTGTAAAAACTTGATTTTTCATAACAGAGAATATCATATGAATCAGATATAAAGTGATTTTTTTTTTCCACACAGCACTGCAGCAGAAATGAATCACCACTCATCAGTCATTAGCGGTGACAGATAGTTGTAGCAGCAGCAGACCAACGTGTCCCCCGGTGCCCCGAAATGAAAGACGAGCCTGTGGCTTTGCACTTGAACTGTACTTGCCCTCTCCCCCGATCCCTCAGATCTTCATCTGAGAATAATGCCTAAATTGCGAAGCCTTTTATCAAATTTGTTTTGATGGGTCTGAAGTGCATTCAAGCTCGTCAGAGGAAGTTTGTGTCCTTGTTCTCATGGTTTGTACATTTGCTGAGTCTCACATATTTGTGTTTTTATACAACCTGATGAGGAATGCCGTGACCTTCAATCCTTCTTCAATTTTTATTGACTTTTTTGAATACAATAATAACATCGTATTGTAAAGTAGTCAATGTTAGTCACAAGTGGAAGGTGATTTTCAGAGTGCAAGAATAGAGAAGGTGAGTCAGAGACAGACTCTCATCGATGTGACTGATGACTGGATTGACTGCATGTAAAAAAGCCTAAAGCAAATATTTATGAGGATTTTTTTTCTGTTTTCTGCCAATAGTGTAGATAAGAGGTAATGCAGTATGTTCACTGTGTTAAAATTGTACCAATTAAAAAGTCTGAACTGATAAACAAAACAGATCTAAATTGGAACTATTCCAGTCGTTTCACTGTAATTTGTTTTGGAAGCTTCATGATTTGAAACTTGGAAAAAAAAAACATAAACATAACTTGAATAAATGTGTGTAAAAGTATTAGAATATTTTATTTTAATTTCTTTATTTTAAGTTGAAAAATGTAAAATAGAAATAATTCCTGTAGTATATACAAGTAAGAAGGGTTAGATCAGGTTAACACCAGTAAGAAGGTTCTCAAACATTCTTTCTAGGAACTCTTTCATTTCTATGAAAATCATCTTATAAGTAAATACTCTTCTCTATAACAGAGTATGTGTTATACTCTCAGCTGAAGACACAACATAGGTCACTATTTCGGGATGTTTATGCTGCAAATGTTACTTGCTTTCTATTTTTGCAAAGTTCCAGGCTAATCTTTGGGCCCACAATCAAATACCAGTGACCTTCACGTCTGCATGAGATGAATGCCAACATGTATCAGTCCTTCAACAGGCGAGATGGAAACCATGAGATACAGGCACATAATTTGATGAAAGGGATCGTTCCTCAATCAGTCCAACTCCCTGCCAGTCTCACCAGACGAGTTCTCTGTCTGTAATCTGTGTAAGATAGTCAGTAAGGTTTCCTTTGATCCGTTACATTAACTTTTATCCCCACACCCACTCTCTGGTTCCTAAAACAAATATGGTGAGGAAATATGCAGCAGCTGGGTGAATGAGACAGTGGATGATTAGGAATGAGAGTTCAGTCATGAAAGGTCACTAGTCAGATCTCTGTCGTCACTGTAAAGAGTACAAATATGTGCCAGTGGTCACTGCACTCAGCATTCAAAGTTGCACTAATAATAACAAAATCTCTAGTTTTCACAGTTTTATTAATTTATGTTGTAAATTGTGAGAGTAAGGCCTCTAACACTTTGAATTACCAGAAGTAGGATCTTTTATTTGCGGGCCGCCATGGGTATCTACTTGTTTGAATTGGCAAGTTAATGAGTTTAACTAAATTCTAAGAAAATCCACCAGATAAAGTCACTGACTTCATAGCTTTCACTCCTCCTGGACAAGAATGTACCGACAGTAGACAATCAATTGTATTGTCACTGACTTTACAACAGTCTCTCACACTGAATATGCATGTAGTGACAGTGGAGAAGAAAAACTCCTTCAACAGGAAGAAGCCTCCAGTAAAACCTTGCTCAGTCATCTTAAAACAGATCTGACATACTGTATATGTATATATAAATAAATAATAAACAAAAGAACTGAAATCAAGAGCTTTGCTTATTGACTCAACTCTTCCTTCAGCATAGACCTGAGCAGCACCTACTGGAAACACTTTTTAAAATTTTGTTTATTTCCTTTATTTAACCAGCTAAACCCCGTTGAGATCTAGATCTCATTTTCAAGAGGGACCTGGGCAAAAGTCTGCAATACACATCAACCTGGTTACAAAATAAAACAAATTCATACATATGCACAAGTGTAAAAAAATAGAAAACAATTTAAAATCAGTGACACTGTTTAATAGAACCTTGTTGCCTGTTTTTAAGAACCGCTCGAAATAAATTTAATGAAATCAATTCTGACATCTTGAGTTCAGGCTGGAGCTGAATCCATCACACTGAATGCTTCCTGGGATCTGATCCTGAAAGTCCTGCTCTCCATTTCGGTTGGATCATTGCAGAAGCACAAAAAAATCTGCAGTCTGAGAGTAAAGTGGTCTGTTGGGAACATGAAGGGAAATTAGTTCTTGAACATAAGATGAAGCTTTCTCATTAGTCAATATGCATAAAGAATATATTTTAAAATTCTGTTCTGTATTAACAGGCAGCTGTTAAAATGAACCAAATTATGCCCTTCTTCTTCAGACATGTTGGCTCTTCTGAAAACTGCCCCAGCTGTGCTACAGTCAGTCATCTGCCATTTTAGCTTCAAAGCTCTTCAAACGCCTTCAGCAGTCAATTAAATCTGCCCTCTCGACTGACACTTTCCCCATCTGAAGACTTAACTGCACTCCTTTACTTTTAACTTCATTTAACAGTCTTATTTAATTATGAGTGTGGCTGCAACTAACGATTATTTTAATGATCAATTTTTTTTATGGAATGGATTGTAACAAAAAATAAATATGGTGCTTCAACTTCTTGTTTTGACAGTGATTTATATACGAAGCTTAGACATAACCTTTAATTTAAAAAGTTATGTTTGACAAGTACAACCTGTCCATAAAACAATATTTTACCTAACAGACAAACAAGTTCTCCTCCAAAGTAAATAAATATGGTTTGACAGCATAAAGTAGAAAAGGAATTGTTCAAACTTGTTGCTAATGTCTCACAGCTGCAGAGTAGGATGTCGCTTCCTGTTCTTTTCACCCTTACCATTAAACTCTATGTAAATCATCTTTTTACAACATAATTGTTTAACTAAAATTGATGTCTGCATTTACACGACTCTCCTCCTTTCTCAATCTTCCGTGTCAGACCACCGGTTTTTCATCTTGAATAAGCATCGCAGTCGACAAACTAAGTTTTAACGTAGCATCTGGCCAGAGACAGTTTGGCAGTTTTTCTGCGAGGTGGTTAAGTGGGGCCTTTAATGAAGATGCATTGCGCCTTTTCCAGATTTATCTCCAATCGTATGGCATGGCAGATGCTGATGCAGTGAACAACCTCCACGGCAAAAGCCTCTTGTCTCCACACACCGCTGCCTCCTCATCAAGGCTAATATGCTGTAGATCCAAGCAGCAGTTCTGTTTGCATCCCTGCAAAGCCCTTGATGGGAGTTCACTATAGAGCCAGGATTACAACGAGAGCGCAGTGTGCGTGTGTGTGAGCGCTGGCTTATCTGGCTGAGCCTCGGTAGCAGATGGTTCTTTTTATAAGCTTTAGAGCAACTCAGTCATCTTATTATGCACAGTGTTGTTGTTTTTTTTCTTCTTTTTGTCTGAATTCATCAACAGAGAGTTCAAACTGTAAAACCTGACTGAAGAGTTCCAAGAAGTGGATTCATATCAGACAGAACCTGCAGCTCGTTACGGCCCGTTTCCAGCCTCAGCCTGACAGCGATCCACTCTAAGTGGTTTTTCATGGGGAAGCCCCATTGATTTTCCTCATTTAATCAATGCACCACAGCACACATACAGCTTATAACTCATACCAGCAGCTAGCTCATGCTGATAGTCCAACCGGGTCAACTGCAGAGAGTAAAGAGTCAAAGTTCGGGATCAAGGCAAGTCCAGGGCTGCAAGGAATCATTAGATTTTACTCGGACGTTTCTGTTTTCTGTTGGCCAGAAGTCACTTGTAACTTAAAAAAGATTGTGCTAAACATTTTCAGTTACAATCAGTATGGAGGAGTTCTAACTACAAGTTCCCATTTCTCACCGAATTAAAAAATGACAGCATGATAAACCAATGTTTTAGAGTGTTGGGCATATTGTTTTAAACCTGTTTCTCTTCTTGTTACATATGTAAAACTTCAACTTACATGACATTAAACATGAGAAAAAGAAGGTTTTGTATCTTCCAGTCTAGTCAGTACACACATCTCTTCTGATGCACCCATATTTTGTAAAGTGCATCTTCATTGAGAGAAAAGTTGTAAATTAAAGTTGCATAAATTATGCATGTGGTCTCACAGGTGAAGCTTTCAAAATTAGTAATTTAAATAAATGAATTCAAAGCTCTGACAGGTGAGAATGAAAACCATAAAAAAAATTGTCACTAATGCAAGATTGCGCTCTTAAAAGTTATGGTTGACTAAGTTTGGAGTCTGCCGGTGTTGAGGTGGAAAAAGCTCCTCACCTGTGAAAAGGCCCCGCCCTCAGGGGAAGCAACAGAAGGTCACTTGTACACACAGAGCTTCCTGCTTTGTATTTGATAGAAAGTTCTCTACTAGCTATTGATAAATATTTGACAATGACAAAAGCATGGATAAATAAACCAGCAGAATGATTGCTTGTTAAAATCTAATATTTATTTTATTATGACTACGCTGAACCAGTTTTATATGGCCTGAGCACAGCCTAATAAACGACAACCACAATCTCCCGAGAATGTCCTGTCGCTGTTGAGGCCGGGAATGTTTCAACTACACCCTCCCCCCCCACTTGCACATTTTCTCAGCCCCCACGGCGCAGCATGCTTCAGATGCATCAGAGACGAGTCGGTGGCGCTGGTCCTTGTAGGATAAAATCCATTAAGCCCACGTCCTGTGTCAGCAAAGTCAGCAATTCCCAGATGTTTCAAGAACTCCGCTGCAGCTCCCAGTGCAGACCCTCGAAAACGTGATTGGATCCCACGCCTGATTTCTGCGCTAATTCAACCCTCACACCCAATATCATGTGGGCAATAACATGAAGGTAAAGTAGTGCCAGTCTCAAGAGGACGCTTCCTTCCTTTGCCATACATATGCTCTGCTTTGAGCCAATTTAGATGTAGTGTTCTCTCTGACCTCTGCGTTATCTGAAATTTGCAGGCATGAAGGACGGAGGATGAAACAAACTCTTTATTGAGCTGTAAATATTGTAAATGGAATCATGATGTGGCACACCCGCCTTGCAAAGCTTTCCAATTACACAAGGGTAATAAGACCCCTTTGTCAGGAACAAAACAACCCCTACGTCGAGCTGTATGATTGCTCCGGTGGTGAGTAAAATACCAGCCCAAGTGCTTTGCTCAGGAGACGTGGTGTCACTTGGAGGAATTGTCCACCTATCTCTGCTTCTTAGCACAAACACAAAGTCATTCTAGTGGACAAAATGTGCTTGTTGCAGTTAAAACGAGCCGTTAGGTATTTACATGAAACACCCTCGTTTATCTCTCTGCTCATTACAGCTCAATTCGGCCTTTGCTGTAATTATTTTCCATGTTGTTTAATAGAGGCTTAAATATTTACAGTGAGATTGTGTTTTGCACACCCTTCGCTAACTTTACAGCCTGAACCACATGCAGAATACCACAACATTTCACATACATTCAGTTATTGATGGAAAGACACGTTTTGTGGGCACGTGTGGAGGCTCGGTAGTTGGATGCCCACAGCTGCTGCGCTTTGGTCCGTGCACTGATGCAAGGAGAGTAGGCACGTTGCACAAGCCCGCATTTATGAGGCTTTGCAAGAACGAGCCGGAGCAGATATAACGAGCGGCAGTTTGGAAGTGAATGAACCACATCTGTTGAAACAAAACACGTGAATTAAAGGATACAGCTGTGACATTTCATAAACCTGTCACTTCCTATACCCGCAAAACGGTGACTTAAGACTGCTAACATTTGAACCTATTACCTGTTTACAGCTATGAAATCGACCTCCTGTGAAACAGTTAGGCAATGTATGCATTATTTATACAACAGGTTGTAGTTACTAGGTGTTTTTTTCTGAACTACAGCCTAAAGCATTCATATTTTCAACATTTTGGTCTTCAAAGTCAAAAAACAGATATATTGTGGCACTTTTATACAATATTACTTCAGTTTCAGGAAATCACTACAAAGAAGTCTGGATTTGACAGAACTGACCTGAGATTGAGTTGCTCTGGATATCTTATTGTTTAGTTCTACAGTGGTTGTTACTGAAGGATAGCGTTGAGTTTTTCTAGTAGGTTGTGGTCCCTAACATTCGAATACTGGAGGTCCACATTATCATTAAGATGTTTTTGTTGGGAAGAAACTCGGATCGTAGCAGATGGACCAAAATGAGCGGAGACGCTTTGGGAAAACGAAGGAGAAGCGGACCTGAAAAACTGCTTTTAATTGGGAATGTGAGCTTCTCCACCTCGTTACTTGTCAAGTCGCTGCACTTCAGAGGACCTGAAAACGGTAAACAGATAAATCAGAAATGCAAAGTAAGATATTGTATGTGCTGTACTTCTCATGAGAGCCGAGGTAGAAAAGGAAGAGAGAGAAGGCAGAAGCAAACAGAGAATCGTCCAGGAGTCTGATATCTTGCATCAACACACTAATGAATCATTAGCAGTCTTCTGCCGACCTCGATGACATCTGGAAAAATTGCAGAAAAACATAGAAACATATAGAACAGTGGAATTTATGACCCAGGAATGGAATGCTGCTCAAATAGCAGAGCTTGAAAAACAACCATGCAGCTGTTTATTTGTTGGGTAATGGCACCTTCCTGACCCAAAATGTACAGACGCCCTGGAATATATTTTAGATTATTACTTTGGAGGTTTTTGATGTATTCTACAAACAGCTTGTAGTGTTACTCTCCTCTTTTTTTATTTCTAATTAATGGAAATTTAAAAAAAAACGTAAAAGTTTTGAATGATCTGTACAGCCTTATGCCAGTCGTTAGCCTTTTTCTACTTTGTTGGGCTAAAGAATTTATCAAGCGACTGGAAAACGTGTTTCTTTTTAAAGACAATAAAAATGTGCCAAACTGTAAAAACATATTCAATGAGGGTTTTTTTTCAATGTACAGATTTCAATCTCCTATTGCATTGCTCCTGAACTACTGAAAGTGAAACAAACCAATAGCTTGATGCTTCCACCAACATGCATGATGGGTAATAAGTGGACTCCTCCAATGACAGCTGTTGCTGATAGGGGAAAGTACCACAATATTCTTCTCTGACCATAAAGGTTTGACTGCAGCAAGTCTTAGTCAACCTTAAAGGCAGACTCCTTTTTGGTTCTGGATCAGTACCAACCCATTCCACAGCTGGTGCATAGTTTCCACTTGAACAGGTTTGAGCCTTTGGGGTTTTCATCAATATCCTAATCAATGTCCAGCATTGAAACAGCCCCACAACATACTACTACCACTAACATACTTGACAGGTGGTTATTGAACAATAATAGAGTCAACCAATCCTTATTCTTATTGTGGACAAACAGTTCAAAGTTCATCTTGTCTAACCATAAAGTGTCTCTCCGGATGCCACTCGACTTGTTTGTAATGGTAGCTGTAAATTGTGCTTGAGGGCACCAGTTTCTGATCAGGGGCTTCTTTCTTGGTCAGCATATTTCCAGGCCTTTGTGTTTGTCTTCAGATTTAACAGTAACACTTCAGGTTTTAACCTTCCTGGACATTATCACCACACAACTTTTGTCTAAAGCTCCTCCACTTTCAGACTTTGCCAAAGTGGTGAGACGTCTGAACAACCTGTACTTAAATAAGATAACTTAAACGGATATGCGGAGAAGCTGCAGTTTGCTAAGAAGATGTATGTACCTTAAGTCTTAGGGTTTGTGTTTGCTTCCTGTTTGGGGAATCAAATGAAATATGAAAATCTTATTCAAGAAAAGTTGCCTTAGTTTGAACTCACCCAGCAGCAATTTGTTTCATTTTACCAGCATGAGATCCGAAATCCCAGATTCCCAGTTGCCAGCATCAGAGATGAAACTGTTCTGATTAGATCTGACTCAGTGTGGCTGCTGCTTAACCTCTTTATGAATTCTTTATTATCTGCAGATAAACAACTCAACCTGTACAAGTATAATATAAAAAAACAGAAAAACTATTACTTAATTAAAATCCATGACTATTTTTATATCATATTGTAACATTCTTGGCTCGTATCTGAGGAGTGGCGCTTATTGATATTGATAAGTTTCTGGCATAATCATACAAGGACACTAATGGAATAATTTCATTGCTAAAATATTTTGTTTATTTAATTTAATATATTTTGTCTTTTTTATTTTGCTATAGATTGAACAGTCACACCTTGTTCCAGACTTTTCAACATAACTACAGAGCAATCTAAACCCTTAAATCCTGAAATTTATTTCCAGTTCTATAAAAAATATATTTTCTGACAGGGAAAGTTTAAACTGACTTGAGAATTAATTTGAACAAAGAATATAGTAGACTAGAAATATGCAGTTCTGGAAAAATGAAGAGCCCATTGCACTGAACCCCATTGAAAACCTGCTGGTTATTCCACCAAATATTGATTTCTGAACTCTTCCTGAGTTAAAACATTAGTGTTGTTGTTTCTAAATGACAATGAACTTGTTTTTCTTTTTTTTCTTTTTTTTGCATTATTTGAGGTCTGAAAGCACTGCATCTTTTTTCTTATTTTCACCATTTCTCATTTTCTGCAAAGAAATACTAAACTTTTGCTTGGAATTTCAGAGACATGCTGTCAGTAGTTCATAGAATAAAAGAACATTGCTCATTTTACTCAAACATGTACCTATAAAAAGTAAAATCAGAGAAACTGATCATTTTATGTGGTCTTACGTTTTACCAGAGTTGTATTAAGTATGATGCAAATTAGCAACACTAGGCATAATAGAAAGCAAACACATTTCCAATCTCAGTTATGTAGATTATGTTATTGATGCTGCTACTGCTAAGGAAAGCTTTGAATTAAAAATTAAAACCATTAAAAACTAAGTTCATCCTCATTCATTGTACAGTATAGTGGAACCCCCGATATCCACAGGTTTTAGGGACCACAGCCTCCAGCGAATGGATGAAATTTACAAAAATGTGAAAATCTCTCTAAAAGGCTTCTAGCTGTTTATTCCAATAATTCAAACAGAAAATAGTTGTTAGTAAGCATTAAATCAGAGCAGAAACTGTCTACCACAGCAGGTAACATCTAGTGTCCTTATCTCTGCTTTTGGGAATACAGCCAATCAGTGCCAAAGAAAATAATAATGATTCTGCAATGCCTGCTGGTATTGATAATATAACAAAATGGCCAGCTTGTACCTGTGAGTTAGAAGACTTGTTACCACAAGCTGACAGGGGATGACCTTTCCATTTCTATATGACATAGTAATAAGGAAAAGGTAGGGTTATATTTTCTGCCATTTCATCCCAAATCTCATTCTCACTTCTATTCCACTTCAAGAGCTGACTTTACCTTTTACATTTTGCCTCTCATTTAATGTTGCGTCAGCTGAAACTCTCACTTTTGACTTCTTCTGCAAGAGGCTGGGCGAATCCTGCTGACAAAACTGCTTGTTCACAAAAAAGCCAGTGTGAAAACCCACAGCCTGTAGCTCTGACTTAATGAACAGGCGGAGAGTCTAATGGACATGTGAGTCGGAAATGTGATGAAAAAGTCTGAATTGTAGAGTCCATTTCTGTTTGGTAAGCTGGAGGAAAGACTAAATGTGAGAGTGTGACTATGTGTTGCTGCATTCGGCACTCGGTATATTTTCATTCTTGGTACAGAGTTGCAAAAAAGTATTGGCTTCCTTACAGATTTGCCCCATTATTTTATTATTTTTGTCAAATTTTAATATCAGAAAAACATAACCAGGTTACATGAATCAACCTTTTAGGGAAAAATATCCAAACCAACCTGACACTGCGTGAAGAAATCATCCAGGTAATGATGTTGCCAAGAACCCACAGACCATTACACTGCCACCACCGTGTTTTCCTATCAGTATGATGTTATTTTTATGCAATGTTCCAAAATGTTGTTGATTATTATTAACTCAAAATCCTCCCCAGTTTACTGGACGAAAAAATGTAGGTTTGTAAAATACACCCAAATGTAAATCTTATCCTCATAGATGAAAATCACACTCAGGACCTGGTTACATCTTAAACTCTTAGACATGGACCAGGTCGTTATCAATCAATATCTTTTTGAAAGTTGTTGTAACAACAACTGGTTTGTTGTTGAAATGTGCTATACAAATAAGCTTGACCTGGATCCACTACAATATCAATAAAGACATTTAATAATGCAAATATATACAAAAGGAAATATACAGATCTGGAAAAAAAAATAAGACCACATATAATGATCACTGTCTTTGATTTTACTTTAATAGCTGCATGTTTGAGTAAAGTCAACATTGTTATTTTATTCTATGAACAACAGAGAACATGTCTGGGAAATTCCAAGTAAAACTTACGTATTTATTTGCAGAAAATGAGAAATGGTGAAAATAAAGAAAACATTGCAGTGCTTCCAGACCTCAAGTAATGAAAAGAAAACAAGTACATATTCATTTAGAAACAACATTACTAATGGTTTAACACAGGAAGAGTTCAGACATCAATATTTGGTGGAATAGCAATGAGGTTTTCAGTGGGGTTTATTGCAATGGGCTCTTAATTTTTTTCTAGAGCTGTATACACACACATTTATTTTTGCAAATGTGTATAACGGTAGTTAATTTGTTAATTTACAATAGAAAACACTGTGCCGACTTGAATGTAAAAGTCAAAAGAATGTGTCCAGGATGTGTGGGTTCTGCAGAGATGTTAGTTGCCCTTTTACTGACGCATGTAGACGTATGTTTACAGGGTGTAGGAAAGCTCACCTCTTGATGAACCTTTTTGTGAAGTTATTAAATAACTTCAGTATGATAACTTCATACTCCAACAGTATGAAGTTATCACCGCGGGCAAGCAGTGACATCTGTTCTTGCTGGTGGGGAAGGAGAGAACTAATTCTACGCGCTTCAGAGTGTGTGAGAGGGGTCAGGAGACGCTAAGCTGTGCTCATAGTGAAAGATGCATGAGTACAGTTTGGCAGACAAGAAGCCTGAGGGAGAGGAATGCAAAGTGGGAGGAAAATCATTAGCTTTTGTTTGCATGTTCTCTCTCAATTACGTGTCTCCCAAGTCTGACAGAGCGGTGAAAAAAGAGGGGAATGTGCATAGCGTGAATAATGATTTGTCACTCACTTCTGGTATCATGGATGTGCTTTTGCTTCAAAAAGTGTCCTGGGCCTGGCTGCCTGAATTACAGCTCTGTGCTCTTTCCCCAGCAGGGCTTAATCTCAAAGCCACATTTCATTGAAAAAGGTTGTGGGGGAGAATGTGGGTGTGACAAAACTATTGTTCATTCCACCTCTCAATATTTATCATAGTACAATTCCGCCCCCCCCCCCCCCCCCCCCCCCCCCGCGTCTCGCTCTCAAGGGCGTGATTTACGACGCGCTCTCCCCCCAGCCTCATCAGAACAGCGATGCGTTCATCAAGGCGACTTTTCCTAGGCATCAGTTTTGTTTAATCCGAGAGCGGGAGAACAGAAGAAGAGGAGGGGAGGCAGACAGGGAGGTGGAAATAAATGGGAATGTGGAGCACTGACTGGAGAGCGCGAATCGGACCATCGCAAAGATGAAAAAAAAAACGCCCTTCACTTATCTATACATCAAAGTGGCGACACTGCCTTGCAAATTTGCTAAAGCTCATTTGTAATGTTTTCCGCTTGTCACTGGCCTTAATGCACACAGCTCATGGGAGTCGCCGCCTGCCACATGATCAATGGGAAGAGAGGAAAGTTACATCTCACCATTAAACGCTTTTGACTTGCAGAATGCAAAGCAAGGCTGCTATGAGTGATACTTTTTTTTTTTTTTGTAGCGGCTTGGGGGGGAGTTGTCAGATAGATTACAAATTGTGTTTTTGGCATACAACCGAATGCGGGCTTCCCTGCATGTAAAGGCAATGGTTTTGTTGAGCATTCACTCAAAGTCGCTTTCGGCCTCCAAAGCCTGTGAAGCGAGCCGCATGCTGGAGATTAGACTCAGCCTAATGGGAGAGGAATCAGAGTTGGTTGCTGTTCCTTTGCTTCACACACCCTTAAGAGATTTTTACAGTGATTATGAACGGCTTCAGGGTCAAGAGGACTCCACTTTAAATCACCCACTAATTGGCCAACCTGGTCATTTATAGATTGAGAATAAGAACTGGCTTTGTACTTTCACAACTTCTCAAGTTCCTCCTTCATCAACTTCTACTTCTTCAAGTCGTTTGACATTGTCTGCACTCTCTCTGCATCTGCTCTGGTATGCTAGCCTCGTGCTAAAGATTTAAATGCATGGTTTTCAATTTTTACAAAGCACCTGCGGTTTGCATTTATATTCAGCCAATTGAATCAATATTGAATCAAAATGCAGCTCCTCTGGGGTCTGACTCTACCACAAGTGGCTAGTAGAGTAACCAAAAATTGAACTAAATTAAGAGCAGCACTATGCCAGCATATTTTACACAAGTGAAAGTAAAAAGTTGCTATCCAAGAAATTACTTGAGTGAAAAAGTATTTTGTAAAAAGGCTAAAATTATGTCAAAAATATAATAAAATGCAAATTCTGGTATATCAAAGGCTAAGACAAATAATAGAAATAGTACAAGTAAGTCACATAACAAAATATCAGATCTAGGTTGAAGAAACACTTTCAAAATCAATTGTCTGCAATACAAGACTTGTGAAACAAATACTTAGAGTAAGTAATTTGTATATATGTAAAATGTTGGAACAGAGAGAAATACTTCCAATATCAATGTGTAGGGTTTCAAATAGCGCAGTAGTGTAGATATTTATGTGTATCTTGAGACTGAAATATCTTTTCTATCTTTTCCTAAAGCCTGAGCTGAGTCAGATTTGGAAAGACTCTGTGAACAGCAAACTTCAAGTCCTGCCACTGATTCTCAGTTGGATTTAAGTCTTAACTTTGACTGGACCAGCCACTAGAACAGTTCTTTATTTATCTCCCATCTGCCCTTCAAATCTGTCCTTGTTCCTTTTGTCACCCCCATGTTTCATCATTGGGATGGTGTGTTCAGGGTATTAGTTTTCTGCCACACAGCATTTCTGCATTCAGGCCAGAAATAGCTCTTTGGGTCTCATCTGACCAGAGCACTTTCTTCTCCATGTTTTCATGTCTGCTGTGTCGCCTACATGGCTTATAGCAAACTGCAAAAGGGATTCCTGAGTGGAATTTTTTCAATCATAGCCCTTAACAAATCACCCAGCTATTTTTGGCAATAATTTAACCTTCCAAAAGCCTCAAATATAACGTCACAAATTAGCAACCGCTACCCATCACGTAGCAACCCCAGTTGGTTTAACTACTGTATGCATTGAACAATGGCTGCTGGAAAATACAAGTGGTTAGCTGTTGTCTTATCAGCCACAAACCACTTGCTGCATTCTTGTTGGTTGTGCAGGAGGCTCCACTTCTGCTTTTCAAAAATGTACGGTTGTATAATTGCTCATCTGTTTGCAGCCATTTTCATGTGCAAATATAAATGTTGAGTTGTGGGGGCGTGGCCAGAAGCAGCTTATGTAGCTCATAAACAGCTCATTCTGAAAGGAGCTCAAAATGGGCAAAACTGAGCAGAATAACATTTCATTATCTAGGAATTATTTTGTGCAAGAAATGTAACGAACATGTTTTGTACTTATCCTGTTGAAGGAAGCATAATAGGTCGCCCTTTAAAGTTACTAATAAACACAGAAAAAGTTCTGCCAGTAAAATAATGACACAGCCAAATGAGAGCAGAACCATTTGGACCTAGATGAAGCTCAAGGCCCTGAAGGCATACAGAGTGATCAACATATCTAAGCTGAACTGAGGTCAAGGAAAACAAAAATGGACATTTTATTGTGCTGTTTCTGGGCTGTGGTTACTTCTAAAACTGAAAGGTATGAAGTACAGTAACTTCTAGAGGTTAGGGACCACTACCGAATATATAAGACCCCCTCTAAAAACTCATAAAACTGACTATTTTTATAGTTCAAATATAAAATCTACTGCAATGTGCATTGCCATCTTAGCAGTACCGCTAGAGCTAACATAACGGTTTTCCCTATTTCCACTCTTGGGGTTCAGCCAAAGAGCTCCGAGGGAAATGAATGACACTCCTGGATTGGCTGCTTTGCAAACTCCAGCCAATAGTGTATCAAGCAGAATTGTGCCTAAGTATTTCAGCTTCCTAAGCTTATTTTCTTTCAAATACATCAGATATTCTTTATGGGAAGAAAATTGTAGATAGTCAGGAATCCCTCGTAAACTGTTTAGGAATAAATACATATCTAGTTGACGACATAAAACCTTTTCAAGGATTCTGCAAGATGGAATCACTTTAGTAAAAATATCCCATGTGGAAATTTGGAGACAAACACTCCAAACTGTGACAATTAAAACCGGCTCGCTTCAAAAATCTTACGTGTTCTACTTGACTCTAATCACAGAAACTTTAACACTGGGCTACCATACACACATGCATGTGTTAGATGGAAACAGCAGAGTCTACAGAAAGCCTCTATTTTGCTGGGGGTCTGTTTGAAATAACCTGATCATTACAGGTGACAAAGGGGACTGCATCTCATTAGAGCTGCATTTAGACACGGAGGATTAAAGCAAGCATCTTGACAGAAGCTTAGCCCTATTACTCCCACACCTAAAAATATACACATGTGAATATGAATCATCACTTAAGCTACCTGAGGAAACTCGAATAAGGTGTGTGGGGGGGGGCAATGTGCCTTATCATTAGCGGTGTATTAAGTAGCACCTGTCGGCTCTTGAGTGTAATTCCCTCATCCAAATTAGAGCCTGCTAGTTAAAAGCGAGAGCTTGCATGGTTTTATGCTTGCACAGGATTAGCTGACCTGCCTGCATTATTGCCTGTGCTGCTTGTTGGATTTTGTCCTGCAGCTGTTTGCCACAAAAAAGCCTGTGGAGACTTTCATCTTCATTTTTTTCCTCCACACACTAAATGCATCCATTTAATTTCCTTTTTTCTGGTAAATCCATTTACTTTATAGGAGCCCTTTCCAAGAGCCACACAAAGGCAATGATGTTATAAATGGCCCCACAAATAAATGGAAATGTTGCTGCTGTGTATCAATTCTCCTACTGAATAGAATTTATTTTTTTTAAGAAGAGGATTCAACATCCGCTGTTGTGGTTCCCTGAATGAGAGCAGTGGCTACGGCTCCCCCTGGAGCGCCCTGTGAAATACTTGGTTAAGCTGTTTATTGATCTTGGAAGAGAGGCATTCCCAGCCTTGTACAGGCAGACTTTTAAGAGGAAGACCTCTCAGTGCAGTCAGTCACTACCGATACACGTCACCCACCCATCCACCCACGCCGTCTACCGCAGTTTGCAGCTGGAAATTGAAGGAGAGACATAAAGAACATTTAGACACACACACTTCACCTTAAAAGGTTCAGTGCAAAGAAATGGATCTTAGAGACTATCATAATCAGATAACTGTTTGAGTCGACTCCCTCCCAGCAGTGACATTCAGCTTTTACCCAGAGCCACAGGGAGGATGTGCTGGTGCTTAATTCATATTGGATGGAAAACTTTTTTACTTTTTTGCATATAATATTTCTGACTGCTTGGACATTTATTCATACAGAAATGTTTTCAGGGGTGGGGTTAAAAAAAATTAAATTTTAGATGGTAGATGATCATCTAAGCTACGTAGATAAAAGACGATCAAAATGTCTTTTATCTAAAATGTGCTTTAAAGGTAAATGTTTCCATTAATCATGTCCAATGTGACACAATTAGAAACAGCATCTTAGTTCTACAATAAGAAAATCTTGATGATTAATATAAATCTGCCTCCATACACAGTTAACATTAGGTGAACTGAATAGATCTAATTAAATCTTCATCACTGAACTTGTAAGATGGTCTGATACGTAGTCAAGTGAAACAATAGGATACCACATTCAATATTTTGTCATGCATTAATAAATGCTTATAGTTGGTTGCACTCCTTGCAGCATTAAAGTCCTTGGTTCAGATCCCAGCCCAGCATCTGTCATGCAGCAAAGGTCTGATTTGGCTTTAAATATCTACAAATAATTGCTCCGTCTTTTAGGTTTAAAAAAAATTATGAAAACTAACCTACTTATCATGAAAACTAATATATAAAACAGTAAAAACATAAAAATAGCAACAGAACCAATAAAATAAAATGATTGATCCAAGTATTACATTTTTGGATGAATCGTGTTTTATAATCACTTTTCCTTTAAACTGGTATAAGTCAGGGATTTAATAAGTCATGGGATCCCAAAAGGCTCCAGTCTTGGCCTGGTCTTGTTTACACTTTTTTATAACAGATGTCTCCTCAAATGTTAATATCAAGATGTATGCGGATGACAAAGTGATTTGTTTCTACAAAATGCCAAAGAAACATTTCTGATTTTCCCATCAGTTACTGAATACCAGAAATGAAAGTTTGAAGTTTGTTTTTGAACATCTGAAAAAGATTTTATCTGTAATGCTGAACTTGAAAAAAACATTTTATCCTTCACCTTTGTCTTGTATGATTTACTAGCTTCAGTATATGACTGTTAAGAATGTTTAATTTATCTTTTACTTTATTTCTCTTTTAGTATTAATCCAGCAACTTGCCAGGGTTACACATGATATTCAATCTGGCACCTTTACACTTTTTTTAATCATTTACTGAACCATTCCTTGTTCAATAATTGTAAATTTGTAAACAAATGAAGGGAAAATAATAGAACATTTTGAGAATGTTTTCTGGATGTCATCAAAGTAACTATAAACTGATTTAGTCATATATTTTAATAAAATTATTTCTGTCTTCTTAAGTGATACAGATAAAGAAGAGAGTACTACAGAAACATTTTATTGGTACAACCTTTAGATGCTGCCATCTGTTAAGATCGAATAAAAAGGATGAGTAACCTTGCTTTAGTAACAGTCTGCCAAACGATGTGCAGAATATTGTGTAGTATACGCGCAAACACTCAATGCAGCCTTGAATCACAGAAGCCCCACATATCAAATCCCACTTAAACTCCCGCTACAATGCAGGTATCATTTGGATTCATAATAACATCACATACTTCTTTGTTAAGTATGAAATAATTTCATTTTAAGCCTAATTGAATGAAAGCCATTCATATATTGCTGCACTTTATCAACTGGAGTGTCTCCTCCAACGCTGTCTTGCAGTGTTACACACATAGTTGGCCTGCACACTCGTAATTGCTCTCGCAGACACCACACACTTTTCTGCAGCCAAGACAGATTGGACTGTTGATGGAGTTCCCAGGAGTAGGAAGAGTGTTTGTGGTTGGTTCAGCGTCTGGCCAAAGAGTCCCACAGTTATTATTCCATAAGACGGCCACTGCTGCCTTATCTCAGCATGCAACCTTTAATTAATTGCTGATAATTGGGAATAGGAGTTAACCTAAGCACTGATTTGATATCAATAGAGCACCCATACTGGTAAAATGAATGAATAAATCATTTTAAAAACTGCCTTAATGACATAAAAGCAACCAGGACTGTATTTGAAATTCTCTAACCATCATTTTTTATGCATTTTTGAAGTGGTGTCAGATTATAGTGGTTGCAGGATTTCTCTTTTAACTTTGGTAAAAGACCATGAGTGATTTCTCCCTCCACTGTTAGACTAACAAGTTTGTTAAGGTTGAATTTACCCAGAATGCCCTGCATTATATTTTGCTTACTGGTTTTGGAGCATCCACATATACATTCAAACCGCGTCAGAGTTCATTTCAATCGAAACGAGGCAGAGGTTCGCCGGCGGACCAAAGTTTGCTCTGTTGGTCTGCATCAAAGTATGATTAAATGTTCCCATTTCCCCAAATGAACCGGAGTTTCAAGGCAAACGAACTAGAGTTCAATTAAAGCAGACTAAACAGGGATGGTGTGAATGCACTCTTAGATGTTGCACTGGCTAATTTTGTGGCCTTTGAGTCATTGGTGAACTCTTGCTGTAATTTTGGCTAGCCAGCCACTCCTGGAAAAGTTCACCATTGTCTCATGTTTTCTTAAGTTGTGGATAAGTTCTCAATGTGGTTGGTTTAGTGGTAGCATACATATTTTAATCACTTTGCTTCTCATCCATCCTTGAATTTCTTGTACTCAGGTTAATGTCTTTCTTTTTGAGCTCTTATTGCCTACTTGAAATGTCAGACATGATGTGGTTCAAATCTCCAAATGTTTTCCAAATATCTACATTTTTACTCATTTTTATTTACCTATTCTTATTGGTTATCTTTGATGGTCTGACAAAAATGTATCTTTTACTTTCCACATCACTGTACAGCAGGCATGGAGGACTTGAGACCGGTCTAGATCTGCTCTTTCCTGGTCTTTGGGTTGGCCTTATTTAATACCAAGAAGTATTCTTGGTTGAGTAATTAACCACTTTTCCATAAATGTTTGCATTTTGTGGCGTAGACAAAGCAATGTCCTGAAATATTTGTTGAAGTATCTGATCTTGGTCTCTGAGGAATGGGTCTTGACTCCGTTCCTGTGGCACAACATAGTACAATTGTTTCATAAATCAATGCTTTTTGAGGTGCGGTCATCTTTGTTTAAATGCTCAGTTATGTTTTTTGAAATACGTTACGTTATTTATAGAGCGAAAATATAACTTTCAGCAAAAATAATTGTGAGGTTATATTTTATTCTGATGATCTTTGAAACCATCTTGAACGCATGACCTCTTAATCGCCTTGGTGCTGCACCTCCAGCCTTTGTGCTTAGTGTGTTTACTTTACCGTCTCTTGTACGTGCGGATCAAACATGCACCTTTCCACCTTATCTCTCCATCTTCCTCTGCTCTGCTACAATCCTCAGGCTCCTATTAGTGTCATCACGCTCTACTGAGCTGCACTTGTCATACCGATACCAAACTAATCAAGACTAATGAATTCATTTAACTGATGATAATAATGTTATTAAAATGCAAATTGTTAATTTCTTCTAATTGCTCCACATTGCCTGTAATCAGTTGCAACGGCTACTATCGTCACCAGAGGTTCGACTGATTTTCCGACTTTGTCTTCGAAGCTTTTTTGAAAGAAAATAAAACAATATGCATTTTCCTCCGTTTTGTATTAACAGTCTGAGTGTATTGGTTAGTTCTGTCATGGTCTGGTTAGAGATGTGATTGTGTGTCGTATCATTTTGTTGTAATCTTCCTGTTTTCCCTGCTCTGGTGATTGTGAATGAGCTGCTGACTGCAGAACTGTAATTGGAAAATGCATGACTGATTTACTAAGACGAAGGAAACATGCAAGCATTTTTATTTATTTATTTTTTCAGTTTTATTTTAGTATTCATTGCTTTTGCCTGCGCCAAACTATAATACAAGATAGAGAATAGAAGAGCATGGGCATTAAAAGTTGACTAACTCCTCTCCAATACATCTTGCTTGGCAGAGTTCATGTGGAGACCAGTAAAGCGCTACATGGGAATTATCCCCATGGCTTATTGAGTGTGGCTTAATTAATCCTTCTGCTTGTTATTGGCTTGTTGAGTTTTAAAATCTTTTTTTTACTGAGGCAACACTGTAATTAAAATGCTTATGAAATTAAATTCTATACATCTATATTGGGTGCTGTCAGATCAGGATACAGAAGCTGACCAATCAAAGATTGGACTTTTTTAGACAAACACAAAGCAGTGCAGAATCTGTTTTCCAGCTTTCTGCTGAATGACAACATTAAGATGTAAAAATAGAAAAAGAAACTCTGTGCATTCGTTCACAAATTCAAGCACTCAGAACTAGATTTAGTCTTAGCAACACAATACCCTCCAGCCCCCTGCTTCACACACAGCCGTGGGCAGAGAAAAGGCAATTATCATACACTGAAAACATGTTTTATACACCACTAAAGGTGTGTAAACAAACTACAACTGGTAGGAACATATGGTGAGGTAATCCGCCTCTGCCCCTGTTAGGTAGGCATCGATACAGCTCTATTATAAATACAGACAATTACTGACACATGAGGCACCAGTTTTCCGAGAAATATTCTGAGAGCAGGAAGTGTGAGCGTTCCACCCACATAAGCCGGGCCTAGGCGTGTGGGGGGGTGTGTGTGTGTGATAAGCAGGATGCTTACTTCTCCTCAGCGAATAACCTTGTGGTTCTTCAGTATCAAAACGCGGTCGTTCACTCCGGACTCTCTGAAAAGTACCCAGGCAGTATTTGCACCCAGCATAAGCTTTTCCACCTTAACACCAATCTGAAAGCTGTGACAAGTATTTCCATTCAATCTGATATTAATACATAAAATCCAGTATAACAAAGTACTTTGTATTAATCTAAAGCTGTCCTGGTCTCAGGGGCAAATGATCCAAAGCTCACCAGTATTTTCACCTTTGATTGGTTAAAAGGAACAAAATTAAGATTTTAGAGTGGCCTATTTAAAGTCCTCACTTTAATCAAATTTAGATGCAGTGGCCATTGACATGGGCTGTTTTTAATTCCCAGTTATCACAAACATTTGACAGTTTTTGCTGTCATGGGTAGAACAGCCAGTTAAGAGGTTTAGGGGAGAAATAAACTTTTTCATGGGGGCAAGTTGTTTGAATGGCTTCTTTCTCTTAATAAAAACTGCATTTTACATTTTGTCAGATGATCTTTTTTGGATATTGGAACGTGTTTGATGATCTGAAACATTTAAGTGAGACAAAAAAGCAGAAAGATATAAAAACTGTAAGGGAGCAATTAATTTTTCTTGGCACTGCATGTCTCTCTTTGACTTGACTAAGACAAAAATAATATCTGTACTTCTTTCAAGAGTTTATGCATATATTAACACATTATTTGACAAATTATAAGTGTTTGTTGTTAAATATATCCTCAATTGAAATAAAATGGATAATTGTCTTCAAATTGGCTGTGTTGTGTATTTAATCGCCAGATTTCATTACCTTCACAGCTGACAAACTAAGTTTATCTGAAACATTTTGGCAGTTCTCCATTGTTACTTTGTACACACAGTTTATTTGACATCATCTCAGGTAGTGATTAGTGTGAAATTCTTGGATTAAACATTTGGAACAGACTTGATCCCGCTGCAAACAAGAACAGCGGGACAATTCAAATGATAAGTTGAAGGTTTTTCAAAACTGAAGCTGCAGTTTTATAAAAGACCAAACTCATTTCATCAAAAGTAATTTATATCAAGTCTTCATTTCAGTTCTTTATTAAATGAGATGTAATCATTGGAGTCTCTTAGAGAGTTGCATCAGTGTGTGCTGATTTTATTTAAAAAAATGTTTTAAAGGAAATCAGCCTGGAGAGTTTGTCAGGGTTATGGATGAACTGAGGATGTCGTGTCATTGATTAGTGTCTTTATCCAGGAGCTGCTGCAGATGCTGACCCTGTGTTTGTGTCACAGTCCTCCCTGCAGTGCTGCCGTTGTCAAACGTTGGTGTTTAGCCTGTGACTCACTAAGCCGTGGATCAAATGAACGCCGCTCTGGCTTCAGAAAGGTTGTGGCCCTGGATACAGCTGAGCAGCTGAAGCTCGTTCATGTTAGAACTAATTTCCCAGGATGCATCAGATTTCTGGTGGCAGTTGCAAAATTATTGTATGTCTACTTAAAGATGAGCGTTGGCAGGACATTTGCAGGAAACTCAAACTTAGAACTTACATTCAGCTTAACATCCTTTACATTTAAATCTATGTAGACTGGGCACAAATTGTTTTGTCTCATTTATTAGAATGCATGACACTCTAATAAATTAATCACATCAAATCAGAATCCACTTTATGCCACAAAGCACATACAGTTTTTAAAACTGAATTTTTGAATGCTGATGAGGTCCAAACAGGGAAATCCTGGTTTCCAGAGCTTGTCGAAGGCGGAACCGTTGCTCATTTATTGCATGTAGTGGGTCAGAGTTGATGTTCCCCTGAGCCACCAGCAGTGGCAGTCACTGAGCTAAATTGATGTGTTTCTGTGAATGCTTTAGTGGGCGCGTGTGTGTGCGAGGGTGTGTGTGTGGGGCTGGGCTGTTACAGCAGAACAAGACACTCGAGGCACCGACATTGTTGTCATTTATTTCACAATGACGGCATAGTGCTTGAAAGCACACACTGGGGAGGCATTATGCTGCTTCTGTTTGGAGAGACGGCATGATAAGGGCCAAGTTCTGTTGTCAATATGGCAAGATTGTTTCCTGAAGACGGATAAAAAGACGCACCGCAAAGCAGAGGGAAACAATCTCTTTGTCTCCAACTCTGCATATTTAAAATCTGTCTTTTTTCTGTTTGAAGCTTTGTTCGTTTTTGAGACTTTGTTACTGCTTGAATGATAAATGGTGACATATCAGTCCTGCAACAGGTTTTTTAAATGAAACTGATAAACTATGAATCATTTATATCTAGGCTGCTTTAAACTACACTCATAAAACTAATTTACTGTCATTATAAACAGATCTTTGTTGAGAACAGACAGCATCACGAAGACCAAGAACCACAGCAGAGAGGTCTGTGATGAATCTATGGCATTTAAAATGGAGTTGGTTTATAAAAATACATATCAAGTTTTGACTCTCCCAGCCTTGAAGTAACAGATACATATACTGGTCATCAATACATAAAGAGTCAAGGGAAGGGAGCTCAATATGGACCCCTGAGGAACTGCAGTGGAAACTCAAAAAACGTGGCCCTGGATAAAACCAGACCCTTTTTCCTCACTTTGCTTTGTACAGAGGAAAACGATTGCTTCCTGGAGGTATAGGCTCTGTTAAAGTTTTAAATGTTGCCCTATCACTAAAGTTTGGCCGTGACATTATGACGATTACCTGGAATTGCCTGAAATGTGAACAATTCCTTACTGCTAAGAGAAAAGTGTCAAACTGAACTGGCTGTTGATGTTAATTCAATATTTGGACTGAACATGAACTGAACAGTTTCGTTCACTTCCTCCACTGCCATTTCTAAAACTAAAGGCAGACTAAACAGTGCAGAAAATCAGCGTCATCATTCACAACTTTTCATTTTGTTCGGTGATTGGCTCGCTTGAAGTTCTATCAGAGAAATCCACTTCAATTGGTGAAAGCCGAGACGGAGAAATCAAGGGAGATGACAATCAAGCCAAACTGCGCAGGAAGGCAGCGGCAGGGTTGGCAACATGCTGGATGCAGGAGGGATGATAAAACCGTTCATCCCTCCTTCAAACTGCAGTGAAGCAAATGAATGTCTCAGAATCACCCAGAATGAGTTGGTGTGAGGAACTGGGAGGAATGGCCTGATATTGGGTCAGTGCAAAGCATGGATGGGTGACAAGCTAAGACAATGTAGTTTGTTTACCAAAATATGAAATATTGTCAGTTACCACTTTAGCAGCAGCAGCAACTTCCCTTTCTAAAACCAGATTGATGCTTGAAAAACTTTTTTTTTGTAAGCTGCATCAATGCTTTCCCCCTTCACATCTCGCAGTGGCCCCATCCACATGACTAGTGAAGCAATGCAATGTTTCTCCTGAAAGATCGATGTCACCTGCAGACTCCATGTTGACATCTACAGCTCACCGTTTGGGCCGTAGTGATTTTACTTGATAATAAGTTACCTGACTGCAGGAATCCATTTTTTTTCTGGCTCCCGTAGGCATGTATTCCACGGCAGCGCTGCAAGAAAATGATAAGACAGTTGAGGGATAATGGCTGTTGGTATCGCACCTAAGAGGCTTTTTCCTGCTTTGACAGCAAGGCTTAGTGCAGAGAGGGAAAGCAAGCTATTGTCAGAGGTAGCCAAGTCCTATTATTAGGACTTATATGTATGTTTCTTCTCAAAGATGACACAATGCCTCAACACAACAAAAAACAGCCACTTGAGTAGGATGAAAAGGGAGGAAATAGAAAATGACTCCAATCTAATGTGTTGTTGTTGCTACTTGTTGTTTCCTTGTTTGCATTGTGACTTCTGAGACAAATATTCAATGTTTTTCTTGTCATCTGATGGAACTTCAATGGAAAACAAAAATGCTGCTGCTTTTTAGTAAAAAATCAAATAATGGTGGTTTTCTTACTGGATTCAAACTGCAGTGAAGCAAATGAGCAAAGCTATGAACATCTGAGACTTCAAAATTATTTCAATTCAGTTTTATTTCAACACACTTTAAATGAGAAACATATCTAGTTATGTATTTGAGGAGATGGAGGAAATCTATCTGTTCACAGATTATCTGATTCTATACTATACTGTCATGACATGGTGACAGTTTTAACAAATATTTTTTAAAAAACATTCTTTATAAAAGTTATATACTGCACATTTAAAGTGTGAAGCTGTAAATCCTGGAAAGCAGGCTGTAATTTCTCATATTTACACTATGTTTAGGATACTAGCCAGCTTGTAACATCTGAAAATACTGGGTTACCGCAATATACACCCCAAGCCTCAACAATACCCTGTAAGACTAGACATGAATCTGTATTATAATATCAGCAGAAAATTATGAGAACAAAAAAAAGGAAAATGAAAGGCCTTTTTGTGCTTGGAACATACATAATTACAGCAACTTACACATTTCTATCCGCCTGTTAAAATTTAGAGTCAAAGAGAGCGATAATAGGAAATATCCAGCAGCCTATTTTCAAATTAAATTTGGCCATTTTCTCTGAGTGTATGTGCTGTTAGCAAATTCTCCGTTTGAATAACTTCACCCCAAGGCTTGATGGATGCGATAAAGATATTACATTTTCATCAGTTCAGACGCTCAAGTTTCTGCCATTAGGTGACTAAATAATTGAAGACTTCACTCGGGGAAAAAAGGACTCCAATATATCTGCTTGAGTAAAAATGTTGCTTCCTCCAATTTATTAATTTTTCAAAGGAGAAGAAAAGTCTTTGCGCAGATTCAGAACTCTTTGTAAGCAGACATGACTTAGCTGTGGTTACAACTTTCTTTCAGTGTTTATACTAAGCATTAGAGCAGAGGAAGTCCTAATTTATCTGTTGATCTCTTGTTTCATGCATTCATCTGTTCATCAGCTGGTGGATGAATGATGGATAGTTTAAAAGCAGGCTGTGAGGCAACTCTGGAAATGTAATCATAATTTTCTAAAAATGTGCTGGAAACCTGATTTTAATTACTACATCGAGTTCTTTTCATAAATCTGATATCTTGATAATTTCCTGAAGAAAATGTGATTGTCCCATTAATGCATGTTCTGAATACATGATGAGTTCCAAACATAATTGTTCACATAATTTAATATTTCTGTTGTTCATGTATTTAATTAAGTGGGTGAGTGAAGCACTTCTGCAAGGAGCACAGAAGATCTGACTCACTGCCTTTCTTTTCATCTCAGGAATCAGTGTTATTACACCAGCTGACCCCCCTGAGTTGTTTTCTTTATCCCCGTGTCTGCTGAAAAGTAATTAGCAGAGCTGTTCATTAATTACGCATGAGTCCACAGCCAGACATCAGAGTGTTTCCTGAGCAGGTGACTGTATCAGTCAACTGAATCCAATTTTGCCAGCTTGCACGACATTCATAATTTGTCCAATCAAGACATCAGAGGCAATTTGTCTGGCGCTCTCCGTCCCTCGGCCACATCCTGAGCTCCTCTCATGGAGGAAAAATTAGAGTATTCGTCACCTGTCCCTGAAGGACCTCGCCTTTGGGAAATGTGGCATCCTCCGTCCTTGTCGACAGACCCAGGGCCTGGCTCACTCATCATTGTAATTAGTTTTGTTTTGCTACAATTGTGCTCAGCAGTCCTACTTTATTGCTGCGTGCGGTCAGGACTCATTCTGCAGTGTTGCATAAAGGCTGGCTTTGTTTAGAAGACCTCCCAACATGAAAAAGCAAGCATTGATTTCTCCCTCTCTTAACAGCATGCAATATCTGAACATGCGTTTTGTGCCCAACACTCCACAGAATAACAATTACAGCCCAGTGTTCCATTGATAAATCAAGGATGGCTTTAATTAATCAACAAAATATCACTGCATGTGGGATCAGACCAAAAGGAAAATCGGTCTCTAAGGGTATCTCAAAGCTTAGCAATATATTGGAATATAAAACCAGTGTAAATAGTTTAAAGTTACATGTTGGCAGTAAATCTCAGACGTTGTTTTGTGTAAAGCTGGCTCCTGTTGGAATCAGAGCAATTGTAGCCCATAAATCATCTGCTTTAATTCATTTACTGGACAAGACATGTTTTACACAGGAAGATACATTGGTGGTGTTCTCATAAACCATTCAATCTCCAAAAATGTTTTGGAGATTGAATCTACTTTGGTCTTGGCTCCCTCTTGGAGTAGCTAATAGTTTCAGTCTCCTAGTTTAACTAATCTGGATTTATGCTCGACAGAGCTTGAACTATGGTGGCCCAGAAGGATAAGCAAAATGCTAAAGCTAGAGCGCAACAGCAAAGGCCACCACACAACTGAAAAAAACTACAATGCAACTGCAAAAGACACAGCACGACAACACAAAGCCACAATATCACAGAACACAAACCAACATAAAAATCAACCACAGGTCATAAAGAAACTGAAGCTGGAGAAAAAAGGAAAACATGAAAATAGATTTCAAAAACAAATCAGAAACTAAAATCAATGAACAATAAATAAATAAAATACTACAGAAGAGGGAAAAAAGCTATATATAACAATAAAGGTTTAAAGATTATGACAGTATCAAAAATATCATTGCTGCATTTCATATGGCCATATATTTGCACAATTTGACATTTTGAAAATAAATTTGCTTGATAAAAAAAATGCCAATTTTGAAAAACATTTTCTTTTGTCAATGAAAAGTTTTGGCTCTGACATGAAGAGGCTTTTTGGCCGTATTGAAATTGGTTTATCTGTTAAAACTGCAATGGAAACAGTTTTAACACTTTTTTTGCATCACATAAATCAATGAACAGCTGTTGCCACTGGCACAAACCACAAAGAAAAAGACAACAGGAAGTAGTTTGAGCATCATGGCACGACATGTTTTCTAATGACACATCACGTGAACAATCTTATTCATCATTAGCAGAATATTGGCAAAGTTGTGCACACAATTATCACACAATCTTATGAGGATCAAATAAACGCAGCTATTGATCCTCAAAAGGTTGATATAACTCTTTCATTACAGTTTGAAACTCTAAACAGAAGCTCTTTGCCCTTCAGCCCATCGCGTTTAGTTTACTCGATCCATTCCCATCCTTTTATATGCAAGCATCACATCCTGCAACTACAATAACCTCAGTAATGTTGGCAAGTGGCAGCTGCACTCCACTCCTCTAGCCTAAACTGATTCACACCTGTGTATAGTGGCTTGTGTCAGCCAGGGCCTCTGTGTCACCTGTACCACACGCATGTGGCGGATTCATTTATAACCAAGGACAGCCTTTTAGTAATCAGATAGTGGTTCAATAGACGCTGAACTGCTGACTCCCTTGAGGAAGGCTTCTGAAGGGCGATTTACCACCTCAGTGGTGATGTGATGTCTATCCTCTGTTGGTAGTTTGCTGCTGTTTCTGTCTGTGTGTTTGCTATGCTCCTTGGAGAAGGACTGGGCTGAGTGTAACAGCAGAACAGACAGATCGCGTTCAGAATTCCCTTTTCCCAAGCAAAAAGCTCCAGCTTGCAAGAAAGTGTTGATGTGATTGAGTTCTCTGTGTGGTGATAATACGTCCTTGACTGGACATTTGATGTACATATTTATGTCAACAGACTCTGCTGAGGCAATACGAAGGTCCAGGTTGCTAGAATATGATTCCATCTGCATTCTAGTCCTCATCTTGCCCACATAAAATAGATTATGAGATTTAGGTCAGGCCATTCAGCTGGCCATTATAGAACATCAATACCGTGGTGATAAAAACAGAAAGTGGTCATTTTGGTAGCCTGAGCAGGTGCCACATCTTGCTTGAAAATGAAATTAAAACATCCATAAAGCTTATCAGTTGAAAAAAATGAAGTGCTTGAAAATTTCATGGCTGATTTTGGACTTGATGAAACACAGAGGACCAACACCAGCTGATGACATCACTTCCCAAACAATTATCAGGTGTGGAAACCTCACACTGAACCAAAAGCGATTTGGATGCCAAGTAAATAAGTTTTATTTGTAAAGAAATTACAGATAAAATCACAAAATGCTTCACAAAACATGTATGAAAAGCAAATCAAACATAACATCAAATAAAATTAAAAGTATTCTGTTCCCCTCATCACTTCCTCCCTGATTTCTGGATTAAATTTAACTTTTTCTTTGACCTAAAAGGAAGACTTTGGACCACTGAGTATTCAAAAGTTATCCCTGGTTCAACTGAGTGTATGGAAAACCAAAAGTGCCACCATTCACAACATTAAAAAGACCCAAAATGTATATTTCCAAATGTGAAAATTTGTAATATGACTGGAGCTGTATGCGTCAGATAAATTAGGCAGTCTTCATCTTAAATAAGTATAGAAATATTTTTTTACATAACTTGTTTTTATTATTATGGACTGAAGTTGCTGGTCAGATTAGCCAATCAGACATCAGGGTTCATCAAGTGAGCAACAGTAGCATTTTAAATTAGTTCTTGATATTTGTCAATCCCACAAGGTTAGGCAAACTTATTAGTCAGTTCAACATTGGAACAGAAAGTGATGGAACAGCATCACTGTTCAAATACAAGTATGGTTTGTTAAAAATATCTTTATAAGACTCTTGTCACAGTTACATATCATAAGTCTGCATGATTTATTATGGGTTTTTTTCTTCAATTGTATATGTACCTTGCTTTGGAAGTGTGTGTGCTAAAGAGTGTAAGTTGCTGCACAACCATGCTACTAAATAATTTATGGGCATAAACTTATTACACAAACACCAACACATGATTCCTGTTCTGCTCGAGTGAAAGAGAGTAATTTAAACTCAGCGTGCAGCAAACTTTTGGTTAAAAAAAATACTTTGCCCCTTTTTTTTCTTATCTATCCTTCCAGTTAGTTGCCATACATGAATACATTTGCTCTGGTCTTCTCGCAGCTCCGTCTTCCTGTAAGGTTTTTCTCATTTAATCAATATACTGAACAGCGGGGAGCCAGGCAAAGGAAGGCCCATATCTTCCTTTCTGTTTCACTCTTTTTTTCTTCTTCTTCCTTCTGTTGCTTTCTGACAATGGACACATTATGACAAGACAGATATGCAGGGGGGAAAAAAACAACAAAGAAGCTTGGAGCCATTGAGGGATTTGACAGGGACACCATGTAACATAATTCAAACGCTGCTGTGAACAGCACTTTCTGTTCCAATGTTGAAAAAAATGATCTAGGTCAAAAAGAAAATACTGACATCTGCTATATTATATATACTATACACTATTTACATTAAAATTGCATTAACATATATTTGTAAGAAGAACCTTATAGAAAGGTCACTGCAATTTTAACATGTTTTAGGTTTTGAAATAGATAAAAAATGTTGCTTCATTGATTTGCACTTACGAAGGACAACAATCTTTTTGATTGTCAGTCTTTATCGCATTTGATTTGAGGATTTAATTGTTATATATTTTTATCAAGAACCAGTATATGGCCAGCAATATCTTGCAAATTTTACAGTGCAATATAACAGGAAACAAGATTTGCTGATTGAAACCTT
This sequence comes from Xiphophorus maculatus, assembly GCF_002775205.1. NCBI lineage: Eukaryota > Metazoa > Chordata > Actinopteri > Cyprinodontiformes > Poeciliidae > Xiphophorus > Xiphophorus maculatus. The sequence goes on from NC_036463.1 coordinate 3,691,902, forward strand.
TGCTCTACTAAACTTTCTACTTCTCTCAGGTCAGCATTACTAACTTTCCTGCAGTCAAATTGCACATTTATTTCTAATGCTTGAAAACGGCCATCATGTACTTGTCAAATAAAGAATTAAATATAAAAGAAAGCATGAGAAAACTGCTCTTTTTTCGAAGGAAGTGCAACCTTCTAATACGTTTCTCTTTCCATAATGAGTCACAGCTTGCATAACTGATCAACTTCATTAATTAATTATGTAAATTACAGTCATAAAAAAATTCTTTGATCAAGCTTGCATGCTAAATAGGCCTACATCAGATATCTTCTAACACAGCACTGCTGCAGCTGCAGTTAGACACACTGAGAGCTTTGTAACACTACAAGACCGATGCTCTAAGTCATATTTCCCTTTCTGCTCTGCCAGATGCAACATCAAGAAGCTAATTGGTTCTGGAAGCTTCAGTCAAGTTGTGGATGCACAAAATGGAGCAAGTCACCAGGTCTTCTCCATAAAAATGATGGGGATAGAGCTGCCAGAGTGCCCTGAAGTGTGTGACTCTAATGCGATTTGGCTAATTAAAGTGTTTCAGTTTTCACAGTGGGTGTACATAATGGTGGAACTGGTAAACTACTGGACTGCATGGTCGGCTGGGGACTCTTCAAAGTGAGAAATGCCAAACCAGGTCCTCTAGAATTTAATTGCCGGTGTGACATACCTGCACAGCCAATGATACTTGAAGTCTAACGATCTCCTGCAGCACAGCCCTGGAGCATTCTCCAGTTTGTTGGTGATAGACTTTGGATTGGCCACTTGTAGAAGTACACCATCAGGATTTCATGTTCTAAAGCCTACTCAAGCAGTAGAAAGAGTTAGCCTGGATAAAACGGTCATACTGATGAAGAATCCCTCAAATGACTGCAGAGTACATGGCTGATTAAGGTTTGGGGAGGTTCCTAGGGAGATTTCTTTAGGGATTTGTGGTTGATTGGCTATAATGTTATTCAGCTGCTGAGCATAATTCAGGTCTAACTCGATGTTGATTTAAAAGTTTGTGACTTTGTTGTGACCTTTTGTGTTTATTGTGCATGTTTTAGCCACTATTTAAAGCACAAGTCAAATTTCCACATCTGTGGACAATAAAGATTATTATTATTAATGTGCTACATGACTCCAAACTATTTACAGATGACTGTCATGACCAGCTACACAACTACATCATAAGAGATTAACAGTACTGAGATGAAAATGTGAGTCTTTCTAAGTCTTTGATTGTTTACATTTTTCTGTTTTTGCTTACATTTGTACTGAACCAAATTTTGTGTGTTGGACATTGTTTATACTGTTTTGTAGTTAATCTTCTTACATTTAGAGATGTCCTTCATTTGAGTCTCAACAAGAAGAAAGCTGTTGTTGGAAGCAAATCCAGTTTGAAATTGGACGAGACAGTGTATTTTTGAAGAAGATACTCTGGTTAGAGTAGATTCAAACAGTTTGGGTTGCATTGAAAATGTTGAATCAACAACATAAACACACTCCTCTCGCATGGTAGTGATAATATTATGTTGTGTGGATGTTTTTTAGGGATGCAAGTGGTCAGAGTTGGAGGTAAATGCAGGGCAAGAAAGCATTTTAGAGGCTATGAAAGAGTTGAGACCGGGTGGCATTTTCACGTTCTAGAAGGACAGCTACTGTAGACACACAACCAGAATTACAGTAGAATGGTTTAGATTAAATGTATTCATTAGTTAGAATGAACCGGACCTGAATATAATAAAGAATCTGTGGAAATACTTAAAAACATGTTCATAGATAATCTCTATTCAGTTGAACTGGGCCTAAGCTGTTCTGCATAAAGAATGAGCAACAATGTGAGTCTGTAGAGAAGATAAGCTGGTAGAGACATTGAACCGACTTCAGGATGTTTTGGTCTTTACATTAAATCCCAATCCACAGACATTTGTGGTTGAAAGATGACAAAATGTGAAAAAAGTTCAAGGGTTGTGAAAAATCTTGGCAAGGCAAAGTAAATACTTAATGAACAGAGGAACTCACCTTAACTTCGATGTTTGGTTGGTGGTTTATTTCCATTTTTAGGTTTCTACAAGTTTGAAAATGTGTTTTGGAGATAAATGCCACTAAAAACCAGTGGAGACTGTTTAGAGGCCACGGCCCTCACTTGTCGTTTAAAGAGTGGTTGTGCATTTAGCATTTTGTTTAAAGGGTCGATGAACTGATTTTTCAGCCCTCTGGAGGCTGTTGCTTAGTTGCGATTCATTGGCCACCTGAGATTTAACTCAATGAAAGAGTGTTGCTCTAACAGCGGCATAAACGAGCTTGAGAATAAATCCCCCATGTGCCTTTTTGATTCCAGCCCTACAACATGAAATGACCTTATACCTATAAATACATTTATTCACATAAAACCACAACTGCTACTTGCTGTTAAGAAATGATACCATGAGCACTCACAGGAAAGACTTTAACATTCCCGCAATTTTTTCCGTAGGAGGAAAAATATCAGCCAAACATGACGATGGGATTTCTTTCCTCGCTTCTCTTTTCTTTTTCTTTGAGAGCCGGTAAGGCACATGAATGGATGCGAGAAATTTGGTGTGTTGAGTTTGACTCAGTTTGGCTCTTTGAGAGTACTTGAAAATGTGGGGTAAGGGAGCCTCGCATGATATTTTTCTCCCCACTTTCCACTGTCAAACATCTGAAGTGGGTATTTTTTACAGCATTTTCTGTCAGGCAGTGGTGAGTTTGGGTTTGTTCTTTCACGCTGATTACACCCAAGGCAGGATTATTTACTAGGATTTAAGCCTGGCCCAGTGCTCAGGGATGCGCTTTGACATTTAGGCTGGCATGCACTAGGCTGCCTTACATAGGCCCCTGGACTATTATCTCTGTGTTTACCGCTGCACTGACCACCAACCAAACAATAGTGCAGAATCCATCTGGAGTTTATGCACAGACTCATCCCTTATTTTTTTGTAATTTTTCATGGAGGCTTTAGAAGCAGCTCATATGTAGGCCACACTGACACTACTGAAATAATTCCCTGTGTATACTATCCTACATCCAATTGGAATGCAGCAGAGTGATCAGCCTGTAAATTCATGCGGCTACACTATGAAGACATCATTGATGGCTGACTAGCAGCTCAGAGCTTAGTAGATCAACCATCAATCAAATTTCCAAGCTGACAAGGTGCTTGCTCTCTGTCATGGGAGTATCTATCCTCTCTAACAGACTGACAACATAGCTAAAGACACACACATGCTCCAATAATAAGGAGACGAAATATGTGATGAGGGCTTACAAGTATCCAGGATATGTGGAATGTCGTCTAAAGGTGTTCGAAATATCATTCAAGAGTAGAAGTGGGCGATATGAACTTAGACTTTTATTGCAATATTTTGTGGTACTATTGTGATAATGAGGGATTACTGTTTGATTTTTTTTTAAAAAGCATTTATTACTACTTTTTTAGGTACCTGTATGGCTGTGACTGCATGACATATAATCCATTGCCCCACAATGTCCTTGACAAACTTTCCCATTTGAAATAAGCTTCTTTATGGTGCCACTTACTTGTAATTTATATCACTAACCTGCACATAGTAACTTCATTTAACCATGTTTTCAAATTTACTGCCATTTATTGATGTTCTTGTGGAACGAACAGTGGGAAAAAATAACATTTCATTTCTGATTAAGCTGTCAGTGTTGTTTATTTTGTTCACCATCAATAACCGGAATTTATCATGAAAACAATAAATCAAAATTCTTATCAGAAATGTAAATAAAAATAATGCAATAAATGCCCACCTCTGCTCAAGAGGGATGGGAAGAAAAAAAAACATGCCCAATGAATTTCAATGAATACCAATTAGAGTTAAAATTATCTCATTTTCTGAGAAAAATATGTAAAATAGGTTGTAAATAACTTAAAAACAATACATTGCAGTAAAACCACTACACACCAGAGTAGGTTATTAGTATTGAGCCACGATTTCATTGTTTACATCAATGCAATAACTGCTCCTGCATGTCAAAAAGAGATCAGTGCTTAAGATGTGGTAATATCAGTAATTATGCATGCAGTTGATATACCCAGGCAGGTTTTCAGATAATTCTGATGGTGTGCTGTGAGGGAGACAGAGACGACTCGAATGTGATGCAGTGAGGTGGAGTGATAAATGTTATACAACATGGATTTGACTTTTTTGTACAATAACACTAACAACAAAAAATAAGTTAATTAAAGCTACACCTGGATCGTCATTTCTCTGCAGTGGCTCCTTTTTCTAACCATTTTTCCACAAAACAAAAACTTTGCAACCATATGTATTCCATATTTCTGAAATATCACGCAGATACATAGTGGCACAGGGAATCTTGACACCAAAATATTTTCAATGTGTTTGTGAAATTCCTCCCAGTTTGCTCTAATTACTTGGCATCTCCAGATGACATGCCTTTGAGCGGCTCCATTGGTCACACAGAGTCTCCAGCAGGCATCCCCACAGCTCTCTTCGATGTAATAAATAATCTTACAATATTTCTTTCCAGCAGAACACTCACCGTGTATTTGCCTCAGTGAAGCTCTATTGAAGCTGGCGTATTTTCCTCTTGTTCTCTGTTGGAATCTACTAATGGATTTCTGCTTGTTGTTTAAATAGTCTGTACTCAGCTGCTTTGACAGCTGAATTATATTTTTTGGAGTTGAAACCACTTTATTGCACGATCACAGACATCTAAGAATACACTTTTTTTTATTTTGGTTGAAGTGGTGTCTGACTATATAAAAATCATCTTTTCCTAAGCCTTATTCATTTTGTAAAACTTAAAAACTTCTTATGGGATGTCAAGGATCTTTTTTAATCTTTCATCCTTTTTATTGGGGTCAAAGTCAAAATCACAGACACATCATCTCAAAGTTTTTGCTGTTCACAATGGCCCCTTCACAGGATGTTGAACATAAGCATAACAAATGTCTTAATTATTTGTGCCTCTCATTGTTGTAGTAGCTCTGTTATGTTATTTCAGATTTCTTCTTTTTGTAGACTTTTTTTTCCATAATCTTTTTGGTTGAGGCGTTGCATGTTTTAACGATTACTCCCTCTGGCTTCGGATGCTGTGCTGCTGGGAGGATTTTTGCTTTCGGAAAGTTGTAATGATACGTTACCGTGGCAACACGGTATTGCTTTCGCAACTGGAAGCAGCTAAAGCTAACATATCATCTGTGCCGCCCACGTGACTGTCACACAGCACCAATCTTCAGTTAGAGGCCTGATCAGATCTGTTACAAGACTGACTGCTACTGCTGCTTCTCTACCTGTAATATTTTTGTTTGCTTCTAACTTTTTTTTACCTTCTCATTAGAATATTGAAATTAATATGAGTCATTCTTGAAAATAGTTTGAGGGAGCATTTTGACTAAAAAAACATTAAAAATAATAAAACAAGAAAGAAATATTAATTCAGATTGATTTTATTCTGAATCTTAAGTTCAAGCAGGTAATTATTTCTCATCTTTGCAGGTCTGACTTTATAGTTAAGATTAAAGGCCTGTGGTTAACCTCAAACATCTGAATAATCCTTATGCAAAGTCATTCTCAAATTTAATGAACTTACCATCCCAGCTTCAATTATAGATATTTTCCTAGCTCTTAAGGTGGATTAAAGTTGTTAAACATTTTTAATTGGATCCTGCTGTATAAATGGTCAGATTTTAGTTATTTTAGGCACTAGTGGCCTTTATTAAATAGAAAAGAGGGTGGAGAGACATGCAACTAATGGTCTGAGATCACAAATCTAACTCAGGACAACTACGTTGAGGACTACAGCTTCTGCAGATGGTACATATGCTTTACCAACTGATCCACCCAGCGTCCTATTTATCCAACTTTTACATAATTGACATGAAACATATATCATAATTCTGCACCAAAAGAAGCTGGGTGGAATAAATCCCGACATCAACACAACCTGAAACTCCTAATTCAGAAAAAAAAAAGTTTGTCAGCAAAGCGTGTCACATCGTAATCCCTCCACAAAAGGCCATTGATGATACTCGTGCTTCCTGTTTTCTTAGCTTCTGACTTGTTATGATCTTGTGACAATATTGCTGGCTCTCATTGTTGTTCAGGCAGGCTTTTAAAATCAAAATAGCCCGGAGAGGGGCTGCCCAGATTTCCCTCTTGAAGCTGTTACCTCTGGAGATGACTGATATACAGAAAAATAAATGCATGTACCTTGAAAAATAACATCAGAGAAACAAACAGATCTTTCCTATAACAATATTGCATAATGATAATACAAATTGTTTTTAGGTATATATTGTAAAAATAAATCTACACTAAAGGAACAAATATGTTTTCTGACACATAGCAGAAAACATAGTAAATGAAAAATTTTGAGTGCAACCTTGGTGACCTTGTTTCTGACCGTCACCCACTGAGAAGCATATTTGTGTCCATTACTTTAGCTGCAAATGTGAAATGTGGCAAACATAACAGCATCTTTCCACCACCAAGGTAATTCTGAAAGAGACATTAGCTATATATTTCACATGTCTAAGCATGAGGTGCTTATTCAAGAGACTGATCAACATAAGGACAGAGGAAACACAAGCAGCAAAGAAAGCAAGAGATGGCAAATAATTTAAATTAAATGGGGAAATTCAATAAAACACATTAACATACGACATAGAAGATAAACTGCAAATCTTTCCTGCCTCAACATGTTGAGTTGCTCATTTCAAGGTGTATAATTAAACTTCTCCAAGTTCATATTGTGGTTCTTCCAAAACTGAAAAAATTAGATGTGGAAAAGATGAAAGGATTTTCAGGGTCGAAAGTCTGCTTTTTTAACAATCTGCTTTCTCATTTATGGCCATTAAGGGATGGAATAGAGTAGACTTACTGAAGGGTTGAAGACTTGTAAAGGCTTTCAAGTTTTATTTTTCTTTTGAGGTAAAAAATTTGAGTTTAAGGAACCAACATTAATGAGGAGGCTATGGCTAATGCCAGATGGTTTTTAATGTTTTATTCACTGCAGCGATGTTCTTAGACAGAATGAGGAAGTATGACTACATGGTTAATTTTATGCTCTGTGTATGTTATTTGAATATGGAAGTAGTGTTTGTTTGTGCATATTTTCTGTTGCTTTTGGAGACCAGCTGTTTGATGTATGTGTTAATTGCAATTCTGTGCATACCTGCTCTGGGACCAAGGGTGGAAATTGGCCTGTGGCTCAATCTGGTGCAACTCAGCTCTTTTCTTATGAAATTAAAGTAATTATGCATAATTTCATCAAATGATATGTAGACATAACTGAATCATGCAGCTGATGTGCAGCTGATAATGATGCCAAGTAGAGAAGCAAAACATAAATGTTGGGAAGGAACAGAGTGAAACACCAAGACTCAAGCCTCATTTAACAACTGAGAAAACTTTTAAAAGCAGTGCATAAAGTATGTAAACATTGTTACACATTGTTTTAGTTGCATTAGCAAATGGCTAATGGCCAAATGTACCTAATCTGTCAAAATACCACATATCAATGCATCTAATTTATGTCGCTCACAGATATGGTCTGCTAGCCATTTTTCTTGACAAAGTTTTTTTTTTAAAGAAAAAATACATGCTAGTTGTTAGCCTACCCTAAGCAAACATTAGCCTGTCGAGTGCTAACACCAACCTATCTGTTATCTAGTTTACATTACTGGAAGTAGACTCAGCTTAGGGTCACCAGCCTCTCCAAAGCAAACATAAGTGCGGAGTCGCCTTATCATTTGCCAGCTACCACGCCTTACAGGGATACTTGACGCCATGGATTAATCAGAAGTTCAAGAAGTAAATTGTAATTCATATCAAAATGATTACATGGAATTGTGACAAAAATTGTAAATAACTTGTACATGTGTAGTGCTTAAAAGCTGTTCACATTACAATCAGTCATTCGCACATTCACACACTGATGGTGGCAAGCTACTACATCGTACCCACCACTGTCCTGGGGTAGCCTGCCAATGGCGCATGGTGCCAATGGGGCCTTTAACCTTGACGAGCAGGCAAGGTGGGTGGCGTGTCTTGCCCAAGGACACAAAGACAGAAACACATGGAGCACGGCTAGAACCAACAACCCACCAATTGCAGAACAAACTCCTACCACCGTTAGCCCCATCGCCCCAAATTATCTTGGGTTGTTTCTTGATGTGGTAGTTTTTCATTGAATATATAAATTCATGATTTGTTGCTACACAGTGGTGCAACTAGTACTACTGTTGCCTTACAGTAATAAGCTCCAGGGTGTGAATCCCCGTGCATGGTCTTTAATTTGTCTCTCAGTGACCTGTCCTGGGTGAACCTTGCTTACAGATTTTACCTCATATCTACAATGTGGAAATAAATCCATGTAGTGTTTATGATAGTGATTTACTCAGACCCAAACCTTGAGAGTCACATAAAGACAATTACAAAGTTGGTCTTCTCTCACCTGCAAACATTTCCAGGCTTAAAGATTTAGAGAAACTCATCCATGCTTTATCTTTAGTTACATTGATTACTGCAACAGTGTCTTCACAGATTTGTTTAAAAATCCTCCAGGTGCTGTTGTTGGTGTTTTGACTAAAACCAGAAAGATAGAGCACTAAAGTCCTTCCACTGGCTCCCTGTAGCTCAGGGAAAAGATTTTAAAATACTGCTACTTTATAAATCCCTGAACGGCTTAAAGATCCACTGTGGTTGTATCAACCTTCAAGACCTCTCAGGTCTTCTGGTTTTGCTCTGCATCCCCAGAACCAGAACTAAACATGGAGAAGCAGCATTCAGCTTCTATGCACCACAAATCTGGAACAAACATCCAGAAAACTGCAAAATTGCTGAAACACAGAGAGTTCCTTTAAATCAATTTTTTTTTGTAAAACACAGTGTTTATTGCTTGTTTCATAATTGCTTATTGTATGATGTGTTCATGACAAAAAGCACTTTGAGATACCTTGTTGCTGAAATGTCCCATGCAAATAAACTTGACTATGGAAAATGAAGATGCACTCCTCTGGTTTTTAGCCGTAAGCTGAAGGTGAGGCTGCAAGTGACTGACGACACATTTCAATGAACCAGACCTTTGTTTTTGTGGCATGTATAAAGAATACATGCACACACCTTTAAGCATTCAGCTCCACGGGTGCGTTCCCCCTCTTGTCTGAAGCCGTGTATTGCAGTCACACTGATCTGTTTACTCGACAGTGGGAGGGAGTCGGAGGGGAGTTGGGGATTGATGGCAGGGTGGAGGAGGTCGGTGGGCAGGACGTGACAGAGGACAGCCAGCGCAGAAGAAGAACGACAGTGGCTTCAAGGGCTTTTCACACCTTATCGCTCAGTCCCCTTCTCTGCATGTAGGAGAGATCATTTCCTCGCATGTAATCAGAACATCTCATCTGCTTGTAAATGTAAAAGAGCATTTGTGTGCTGCTGTGTGCAGCTGCATGCATTCACATGTGCATTTTGTATGCACTGCACACCTCCCTTCATTAGCTCAGTCCAGATACCCTGGTAACCTCCTCTGTATTCTGGTGTAGTATTGCTGAAACTACACTCAGCCTTAAACATCTACATCTCTCTGCAACAGAGTAAGTAAATGGTTATCTCTGTCTGCCCCCTAGTGAGCACCCTGAGAAATAACCTATCCTGAACTTTTAAGTGTATTGTTCACAACAGCCAAAGACATCATGTATCTGACTATAGACAGTTTGATCGCTTTACCTTTAACCTGCATTAGCAACAGGCCACTTTAGCAATTTGGATGAGGCATGTGTTAACTTTGTTGCTCAGGAACTGTTGCCAGGTGAGTCACATCTGAGACAGCCTTTAGATTGTAGGGTGGAGGAGTTCATTAATCAAAAGTGCATTATCCTTGTGATTACATTAGCCTGATCCAACCCCCTGGCATTGTCTTCATTTGTTGCAATTATGGCTTTGTCAGGTAGAGATGTACCAAGGCACAAACACAGTCAGAGGAGCCTCTCTTTCACCTTAACAAGATGTTGCTCAATAAGGCGAGCCCTGTAGCCTTCTCCATTTCCAGCCCCTCCCTCTCTGCTTCCTCCTCTGCTTTCTGTTTCCTTTGGCTACCTCAATGCTCAACAGTGATGTATGACACCAGCTCCTGTGTCTTTTTCTCCAAGCACGATGAAGCCTTTGTGTATTTTGACATGAAGAATGTTCAAAATAGAGGAAAAAGATCAACTTTCTGTCGGTGGCTCAGGTCCAGTGAGGCAGATCAGCAACAGCTTCATTCTCTTAGAGAAGAAATGAAAACTTGAGAGTTTTTGGCTGTTTGACTGTAGCATCAAAGATAAACCTTCTCTGCTTTAAAAACCATCTGTTCCCTTCAGTCATGTTCAAGAATAAAAAGCCTCTACCACAGCTGCTATTAAATCTATTTAACAATATATTGTGAATGAACAGAAATTTATGTTTAAAATGATCACTCATGGGAATTTTGAACTTTTTCTTTTCTAACTTTGTACAACTATCTAGGCATACGCTAATACTAGCTTGCACTTGAAAATGAAGAGGTGATACTTCTAAAGTACTTGGAAGTAACACTTGGATTTGGCTTTATTTGTGTTATTCTCCTGATAGTCCTCTTAATTATCAACAATCTCATGGAGTTGTTGCTTCATTTCTAAACTAACAAGCAGAGATGAGTAGAATAGATAAAAACTGAACTCAGAAAAGAACTGCACCAAAAAAAAAATGCTCAGGCTAAAAAAGGCTACTTAAGTTTAATCTGATTTAATTTGTGAAAATTATGTAATATGAAACCCAAAATATGAAGTTATATATGCAAGTTCTGGAAAAATAAGAATAAAAAAGTAGAAATGAATCGCATCATTACAAAATAACAATGCATATCCAAATGTTAGCTAATCTTCCTGTTAGCTAGTGCTGACAGTAGCCAACAGGAAGCTAACACTAGCTAGTGTCAGCACTAGCTATTGTTGCTTGTGCTGACACTAGCTAACAGGAAGAAGTACAGATTTGGTTTTACTTTTTTATATTTGTTTTCCTTGTCCTCTAACTAATAATATGGTAAAGAAATCCCTTAGCTTTTGAAGCAATCGTTCATAGAAGTTTAAAACTGCAATATTTTAAACTTCTTGTAGCAGCTAGCAATGCTACAGAGGCAAGAATTGGGGAGTCCTTGTATTACATATGTATGTTTTGTACTAAATCTCGAGTCAATGCTTTACCTAAGAAGTAACAACTCATTGAATTTTCAATGTTTAAATTTCTTGTAACAGTTAGTAGTGCTGTTGTGGCTTATAAACATGTTGAAAAAATAAACACTTGGATGGTGGTCCAACTCTGTTGAAGCAACTTGATTGTATCTTCACCTTATTAGAGACAGAGTGGAAACTTTAGAGTTCTTGCATCAAAACGAAATCTTCACTGCACTAAAACATTTCTGTTCCCATCACTCAAGATCAAGGACAAAAGGCATCTGCTAGCCACAATGGCAATCAAATGTGCTTTTCATGCCACGGAAACAAGGACTCTCACTGAATCACCACCGGAGCCAAATGAAGAGGAAAGTACAACTTGTTAGTCGTAGTGGGAGCTCAATCAAACACTGTCACTCTGCCTTACCTCTCAGGTGTGAAATAACAGCAGAACGAGAAGAAAGTTTGAGCAAGAGGGTTCTTTTTTTCTTCTTCATGAGTCGTTTTGGCTGTCAGCTCCACACCCTGCGCTACGCTTGCACACAAGCTCCTTTCCAGTCAGTAATCTGAAAGAATAGGCAAGTCCCTGCTTCTTTGAATTCATCTCACCGGCAACACTCTTGCGATTGTCAATTTCATGCTTGATTAGTTGTCATTACTCTGCAAGAGACAAAAAATGGGGCGGGAGGAATGCATTTCAGGATTAAAATAGAGAGCGAGACCTCCCTAAAGAGTCAGGTCTTTGCAGGGTTGAATGAAAAAGGAGAGAAGTTTTTTGCATGCCTTTACTGAATTCACTCTTTTATTCTCGTCTGCCCCACCTCCTTGAGTGGTATTGATGTTGCCTCCACTGTTCTTAATTATATAAGTAATTACAAAATAAGTAACTACATTATACTCATTTCTTCTAGACTTTAGCTATAATAATGAAAAGAACATGTAGCGATTTGACACTGATATGTTATTGTGATGTGCCCCAGCCTCCATATCAAGTTGTTTTTTGTTTTTTTTCAATCTGTTGCCACATCGATCTAGTGCAATGTCAGTAATATTTTATTTAGAAAAAGATGGAAGCACAAAAGGTCATTCATTTCCCAAGGCAGGCCTCCACAATGTTGTCTCGGTGACAGAGAACCACAGCGGCAATGCATAATTTAATATTTCTGAAATATGATAATGATCCCGATGCCTTGTCTCCCACTGGAAAGATATCCGGGCAGATTTCAAAGCACTCTCGAATGTCAGCGTGGGTTGTGACGATAGGAAGAATTTGCTGTTTTAATCAACAAAGAGCAAAAGGGCCCCAATGAAAATGGTCTTGTGCATCCTTATTATGAAGCTAAGCAGGCTAATAATAAGCATGCACCCAAATCCCACCCATACAGCTGAGCTCGCCTTTACCTCCCAGACTTTTATCCACGCGGCTTTGACTGCAGCTTGGTGACATTTTGCTTTCCCTTTGAGTTTAGTTCTGCTTGTTAGGCTTGCAGAGCACGTGGGATCACAGTTTTATTGCTTTGTTAGAATCGAAATCTTGCATCCATAAGCCTTTGAATCAGCGCAGGTCTGTGGAGAAGGGTTTTCAGAACATTTTTATTGAGACTGAATTGGCATCTTCCAGTGTGAGTGCTTTCAAACTAACAGCAGCCCTGTGCTGCATTTCCTCTATGACACTGCCATGACCATCTGTGTCCAACTTTAATGTCTGTTGGTGTTGGACCCATAAATCCCTCTCCTGATCAAGCTATGACCCACCAGTATGCAACAATCATCATATCTAACTCCTCCATAGCAAACTCTCCATTCTTAATTTTTTTTTTGCTTAAAATAAATTTAAGTCAATTTCAGTTTTAAGCCATTTTCCAAGACAAACATCCAGTTCAGATTCAAATTCCAATCAAATCACTCAAATACGATCCAGTCAAATCATAAAGCCACTGATTATGTAAACCTGTTAAATTGTTTAACACAAATGGCAAGTCACATTCCAGCATTGGGTGAATCTAGCTTGGCGATTTAAGTGATTTTGCACCAGGTATGGTTGTTGGTACCAGACGGGTTGGTCTGAATATTACAAAAACGGCAGATCCACTGATAATTTCATGCATAAAATATACAGTGAGCAGTTGCTGTGCAGATAAAAGTACCTTTCTATTGTCAGAGGGAAATGGGCTGGCTGGTTTGAGATGATACCAAAGTAGAAAGAAAAGTCACAGTAGCTCAAATACCCACTTATTCCAGCCAAATAGATGGGCTACAGTAAGAGCAGACTGCACTGGCATAAGCATTAGCATTATGCCCTAGCTTGTTGCTTGTTGCAAATACTGAACCACAAATAGGTGTAGGTCTGTTATAGCATGCAGAACCCCATGGTATTACATACAGTCAGAGAAGAACATGCATATGGGGGAATTTTTCTGCAGAAGAAATTCCCTTGAAGATTCAGCAGATTCCCTTAAATTATGGTAGAAAAATTCCCCCATGCATGCATAGAGAAAGCAGTCACTTTTCAACAACAAAAAGTTTTTAATTGCTATGAAGTACAGCTTTCTATCAGTGTGATTACCCAGGTTCCCCTAAACTGCATTCTCTTCTTTTATTTCTTGCGAGTGAGTATGCCTCCGCTTAGAAGTCCAGACAAATACACAGACAAAGCTGTCCACCTACACAAATTGTCTAGCAGTGGATGATTTACAAAGCTCAAACCAAAGGTGCTATGAGTCAAAAGGATGTTCCTGTTTGGAGATGTGCTCTAAAAACTGACAAAGCATGTCTTTTTAGGATTCGGGACTAAACTTAGCCAGCATATTGAAAAAGAAAGACAATAATTGGAAATTCAAGTTCCTTTTTTGTTTTGTTTTGTTTTTCCACCTCTGAACAAAAGAAAATTTGACTTTTTTAAATATCCTGCTAAAAAGATGACAGATCTCTTGTCTTTGCCATTGTTACTACTCCTCCCACACAGGAGCACCCACAGTTCTCTGTCACCAGAAAAAGTATAATTTACATATCATGTGACAGGCCACCATCAAGTCATAATAAAGCTCCAGCTATAAAGGGCTCTCTCCAGTCCCCAAAGCTTCATGAAAGCTGTAAATAATACCAATTAGCGAGATTTTTCTTGGGGGTTTTTTTATAGCTAAATTTTGAATATAATTTCTTTATTGACAGTACCACTACGAGCTCAGTGAGTGGTTTATAATCCAAGCAAAATCACAACATGTACACAACATGGAGCTAATTAATTTGTGTTTATCCAGCCATCGAATTAACAATGGTGGCAAAAATGTAAAGCAGGTGTATACAGCTGCGTCTCAAAAAATGTGAATATCATGAAAAAGTTCAGTATTTTTGCAAAATGAAATCCTGTGCCATAGTAATGGGGATCCAGCCTCATGTGAATGGAAATATAATTACCACAAGGGACTTGGATCACTAAAATAATTTATTTCACAGCATTCACAAACTAAATTTGAATAAAAATCCAGTAATTATTGGATGAAATAATTAG